>NC_053024.1:393655082-394255082 GCF_003073215.2 Triticum urartu
AGCAGGGTTTAAACCCATGAATATCGAATCATATGATGGAAGAACTGATCCCGTGCTATGGATCGAAGATTTTATTCTCCATATTCATATGGCTCGAGGAGACGACCTTCATGCCATCAAATACCTCCCACTAAAACTCAAAGGACCAGCAAGGTACTGGTTAAAAAGTCTGCCTGAAAACTCTATTGGCAGCTGGGAAGATCTGGAAGATGCCTTCTGCGACAACTTCCAAGGTACATACATCCAGCTACCAGACACCGATGACTTAAGTCACATCGTCCAGCAGCCCGAAGAGTCAGCCAGGAAGCACTGCACTAGGTTCTTAGTTAAAAAGAACCAAATTGTAGATTGTCCGGACGCGGAAGCCCTAGCGGCCTTTAAACACAGTGTCCGGGACGAGTGGCTCGCCCGCCACCTCAGTCAGGAAAAATCAAAATCTACGTCAGCCCTTACCACTCTGATGACCCACTTTTGTGCGGGAGAAGACAGCTAGCTCGCTCGTAGAAGCAACAACGCCAGCAACCCGGGCACTTTCGAAGTTCGAGACGGCAACGGGAAACCACGACGCAATAAACACAAACGTGGCAATAGTAATGGGGGAGCGCATGACACAATGGTCAACGCCGGATTCAGCGGCCCCAAACCTGGTCAACGGAAGAAGCCATTCAAGGCAAACAGAGACGGACTATCCAATTTGGATAAGATATTGGTGTATCGACCAGACCTCAAACAGTCTGATCTCTGTGCATTAATGTCATCCCTAGATCGGTAATGCTAACACGCACAGTACTCGAGGATTTATAATAGAGTAGCAATCACACACTTATTACATCGAATGTCTCAAAAGAGAACTTAGTACAATAAATATGGCTTAAGGCCATCTAATACGATAACAACGGAAGGCTTGGAAAATAAAGTGAGTCCATCAACTCCAACGGCATCACCGAGTGAAAGACCACGATCTAAGGCTCCTTACTCGTCGTTTGATAAGTCTGCAACATGATACGTTGCAGCCCGAAACGGGTCAGCACATGGAATATGCTGGCAGTGTAACACAAGAGAGTAATGAATAGAATAATTCTATCACTACATGCATATATGGCTGGTGGAGGCTGTATGGTTAATAGGTTTTGTGAAAAGCAAATTTTTCCCTACTGCAAAGGAATACATTTTATTTAATTACAAAGTTGGTTGAAAACATTGAGAATGGTAAACCCCATCTTAATCCCAATTAAAAGGTAATTAATAACCCAACAAAATTAATTTAGAGTGATGAGATCCACATGATAATCCAAAGAACCACATACTCAAGATGTACATAACCGGGGACACGGCTAACCATGATTAGTTTGTACACTCTGCAGAGGTTTGTGCACTTTTCCCCACAAGACTCGATCTCCTCCATTGGATTTCTCGCACTACATGATGTTTGAGAAACGGATGACCAAGACACAGTCTTTCCGAAGAGACCCCCTTAACCGATAGATAGGCCGGTACACCTACAATCCCCTACATCTGCTAGCCCATCATAGAAAGGTTTCCCACGACTTACTCATCTATGCCAGAGCCCATAATGGCATGTGGCTGCACACAGAAGTTTCCATCGTGAATAATCCTATGATCCCTTTGAGCCTGGGTGGCAACCCATAGGAAAATCACATGGTACCCTGGGATTTCCAAAAAAATACAGGCAATCACTGGATACCCCAGGTGCCTCAGTCCACCCAGATGTGTATTAAAGTTGCCACCTTAAGTTGGACCATTAATTAACAATATCACATCTGTCATGAATACACTCAAACCCAATCCACGTCTACGAGCATAGCATAGCAGTATAAGCAATGTAGAAGTAACTCCCAGGGTTTGATAATAAACAGGTGAGTAGGTACTACCTCTTCTACTTCCCAACCCACAATTTAATCAGATCCTAACCATGCAATTGTTTGAGGATTAATCTAATGCAATAAAACTGGGTAGTAAAGAGGTATGATCAAAGTGTTACTTGCCTTGCTGATGATCCGTGAAACCTAGAGACTCGATGTCGCACACGTCGCACTCTGGGTACTCTATCGCAATCAAACAAGCATACAATAAGCAATCAAGCAAGGGCACGAGTAAAACTCAAATAAGATATCTAACCAGAAAGTTCAACTTAAGAACTCCGGTTTGCAAAAAATCAAATCAAACGAAGCAACAAAACTCAAACGGCGAAAGAAACAAGCTTCGTTTACTAATCTGGACTAAAGTCAAATTTTACATGAGCAAAAACTTGTTTAAATTGATTAAACAGAAAGAGGGTTTCAAGATGAAACTCTAGGTGCTTGAATCGCCTGATTCCGATAAACGAGCGAAAAGTCATACTAAAACGAAAATCGGATCAGGAATCGCGATCGAAAATAATCGTGGAAAATCCAAGAAAAAGAAAAACTGACGAACAGGCTAACGAACGAACGTTCCCTATCTGCGGCAAACGGACAAAAACCATTCGTTAAAACGACCATACGAACGAACATCCGCTATTTAACTAAACCGAAAAAAACCGAACCGGATCTAAAAAATAGATCTAGGGTTTTCGTAAAAAAATCGTTCGGTTTTCTCGCAAAAACCGAGGCGGCGACGGCGGCTACCTCCGGTGAAGTCCGGCGCAGTGGCGGGCGGCTTCGGCAAGGCGGCGTGGAGCGGTGGGTGGCGGCAACGGCGGCGGCGTGCGGCCACGGCGGCGGCGGCGTGCGGCAACGACGGCGGCGCGCGCGGCGCAGTCGGCGGCGGGGTTAGGGTTTGCGTCGGGGCGCGGGTGGGCTGCGGGGTGCGGGGAGGCGGCTTATAAAAGGGCCGGCCCGAGGTCTCCTAGCCGGGTACGGCCCGAAGTCGGTTTGACTTTTTTTTAAATAATTCTGACATGCAGAAAAAGAAAGAAAAGAAATACTAAACGGACTCCAAAAATCCCGAAATAAATTTTCCCCATCCTCTAAAATAAGCCGGACAAGGTGAACATTTATTTGGGCCTAAAATGCAATTTTGAAAAACGCATATTTTTCCAAATTCAAATAAAATAGCGATAAAACTCCGAATAAAAATCTTATTTGATTTTAATATTAAATCTTCGATATTTGTATAAAATAAATATTTGAAGAGAAAATAATTAAAATCAAACGATCCTCTTTTCAAAATTCGAGAAAACTCAAATATGAAAATAATGAAATCCCCAACTCTCTCCGTAGGTCCTTGAGTTGCGTAGAATTTCTAGGATCAAGCCAAAATGCAATAAAATATGATATGCAATGATGATCTAATGTATAGCATTCCAAATTGAAAATTTGGGATGTTACAAACCTACCCCCCTTAAGATGAATCTCGCCCTCGAGATTTGGGTTGGCTAGAAAATAGGTGTGGATGGTCCTTGCATAGGTCTTCCTCTCGTTCCCAGGTGGTTTCATCCTTGGTATGGTGGCTCCATTGAACTTTACAGAACTTGATAACTTTGCTGCGTGTAACTCGGCTGGCAAACTCGAGAATCTTGACTGGCTTCTCCTCGTAGGTCAAATCGCTATCCAACGGTATCGCTTCCAGTGGCACTGTATCTCTCAGAGGGATATCGGCCATCTCTGCGTGGCACTTCTTCAACTAAGAAACGTGGAACACATTGCGAACTCCTGACAATCCTTCGGGAAATTCCAACTTGTAAGCAACTTCTCCCATACGTTCCAAAACTTTGTATGGTCCCACAAAACGTGGTGCTAACTTTCCCATAACTCCAAAGCGCTTAACTCCTCAGAGTGGTGATACACGAAGATACACTCTGTCTCCAACTTCGTAAGTTGTCTCCTTGCATTTAGAATCCGCATAGCTCTTCGGCCTGGACTGGGCTACCTTCAGTCTATCATGAATCAGCTTAACCTTCTCTTCAGATTCTTTAATCAAATCTGGTCCAAACAACTGTCGGTATCCAACTTCATCCCACAACAACGGTGTTCTGCACCTCCTTTCGTACAATGCTTCGAAAGGGGCCATCTTCAAACTGGCTTGGTAACTGTTGTTGTAAGAGAACTCTGCGTAAGGCAAATTATCGTCCCAACTAGATCCATAATCTAGCGCACAAGCTCTCAACATGTCTTCCAGAATCTGATTGACTCTCACAGTATGTCCATCCGTCGGTGGGTGAAAAGCTGTACTGAACTCTAGCCCGGTTCCCAAAGTTTCATGTAACTGATTCCAAAACTTTGAGGTAAACTGGGTTCCTCTATCTGATACAATTATCCTCAGAACTCCATGCAAACATATGATCCTGGTCATGTATATCTTTGCCAACATAGCACTAGTGTAAGTGGTCTTCACTGGGATGAAATGAGCTAATTTCATCAAACAATCGACTACAACCCATATCGAGTCATAGCCTGAACGAGTCATGGGTAATCCCGTGATAAAATCCATGCCTAGCTTATCCCACTTCCATTCGGGTATCGGCAATGGTTGCAGCAATCCTGTTGGCTTCTGATGCTCTGCCTTCACTCTCTGACATACATCACAAACTGCTGCATACAACGCAATATCCTTCTTCATTCCGGTGCACCAGAATCTATCCTTCAGATCCAGGTACATCTTGGTATTTCCTGGGTGAATCGAATATGGTGAGTCATGGGCCTCTTGCAAAATCAGCTTCCTGATCTCCTGGTCATTTGGTACATATATGCGGTCCTCAAACCATAGGGTATCGTGCTCATCCTCACGAAATCCCTTGGATTTTCCTTTGCTCATCCTTTCCTTTATCTCGGCAATCTCCTTGTCCGTCTTTTGCACTTCTCTAATCTTATCCATCAAAGTAGACTGAATCTCTAAAGCTGCTACATAACCTCTCGGAACTATCTCCAAACATAGCTCGTGAAGGTCTTCTGCTAACTCCTTGGGTAACTCTCCTGTCATGAGTGTTTTGACATGACTCTTGCGGCTCAACGCATCGGCTACTACGTTAGCCTTTCCGGGATGATAGTGCAACTTCATATCATAACCCTTTATGAGTTCCAACCATCTCCTCTGCCTGAGATTCAACTCCTTTTGCGTGAAGATATACTTCAAACTCTTGTGATCCGTGTATACCTCACAATGTTTTCCGATGAGAAAATGTCTCCAAGTCTTCAACGCATGCACTACGGCTGCAAACTCCAAATCATGCGTAGCATAATTTAACTCATGGGTTTTAAGCTGTCGTGAGGCATATGAAACAACTCTTCCTTCCTGCATAAGCACTGTTCCAAGTCCTCGACGAGAGGCATTGCAATACACTTCATAATCCTTGTGTTGATCTGGTAGAATCAACACTGGTGATGTAACCAAATGTTTCTTCAATTCGTAAAAACTAGCCTCACACTCCTCAGTCCATTTGAATTTGGTGTCCTTCTTTAACAACTCTGTCATAGGCTTTGCAATCTTCACAAAATTCTCAATGAACCTCTGGTAGTATCCTGCGAGTCCAAGAAAACTCCGCATCTCTCCAACGAACGTGGGTGCCTCCCAATTTGTCACAGTGACGATTTTGTTGGGGTCTACTGCTATTCCTTCTCCGGATATAACATGTCCAAGGAATCCAACTTCCTTCAATCAAAACTCACACTTGCTGAACTTGGCGTATAGGTGATGTTCTCTGAGCTTCCCAAGTACTAAACGCAAGTGCTCCTTATGCTCCTCTTCATTCTTCGAGTAGACCAGAATATCATCAATGAACACCATAACAAACTTATCCGAAAACTCCATAAACACCTTGTTCATCATGTTCATAAAATAAGCAGGTGCGTTTGTCAGGCCAAATGACATAACGGTATACTCATATAGCCCATACCTTGTGGTAAAAGCTGTCTTAGGTATATCCTGCTCTTGAATCTTCAACTGGTGGTACCCTGATCGTAGATCGATCTTGGAAAACACCTTAGCTCCTTGCAGCTGATCAAACAAATCATTTATCATTGGCAGTGGGTACTTGTTCTTGATCGTTACTTCATTCAATCCACGATAATAAACAACCATCCTTAACGATCCATCCTTCTTCTCTACTAGAAGTACTGGTGATCCCCAAGGTGACGAACTTGGGTGAATATATCCTTTATCCAGTAACTCCTTAATCTGCTTCTTAATTTCCTCTAAATCCGGTGCGGGCATCCTGTATGGTCTCTTAGATATTGGCCCTGTGCCTGGCAAAATCTCAATCAAAACTCGATGTCTCTATCCGGTGGCATGCCTGGCAACACTTCTGGAAATACATCCGGGAAATCCTTCACCACTGGTACTTCCTCCTGTACAACTCCTGTTAAGGAATTTACTTGATTCCTAATTGGCACATGTCGGGATACATACTTGATCCTTCTTCCTTCTGGGGTGGTGAGCAAAATCGACTTACTAGCGCAATCGATGTTTCCTCCATACATCGATAGCCAATCCATACCCAGAAACACATCCAAACCTTGCGACTCCAGAATTACCAGATCTAAGGGGAAAACGTGCCTACCTATGGCCAACGGTATCTGAAAACATCCTTGGCTTGCCATATACTCTGCTCCTGGCGAGCTCACTAACATAGGTGTACTAAGAACTTTGGTGGGCAGTTTATACTTATCCACAAATCCCCTTGATATGTATGAATGCGATGCACCAGTATCGAAAAGTACGACTGGAGTAAAAGACTTAACCAAAAACTTACCTATTACTGTATCTAGCAGGGCTTCAATCTCCCCCATGTTAACGTGGTTCACTTGTCCCCTGTTGAAAGGGTTGGGCTTCTTCCCAGAGCTTCCATTACCATTTCCATTCTTAGCTTTAGGACATTCATTGGCGTAATGTCTAGTCTTCTAGCACTTGTAGCAAGTAACGTGGCTTAGATCTTTCTTGGCGGGCGTTGCTGGGTTGGAACGGTTCTGTCCGTTGCTTCCTCCATTACCATTCTTGGAGCCACTATGGTCGTGAGAACTTCCTCCACTGTGAGTGTGGCCTCCATGGTTATGCACAAGTCCTCCCAAGTTCGGGGTGAAACGGGGTCTCTGCTGAGCTCCAGAATTATACTTCCCTTGTCCATAGTTCCTCTTGCGGTTATCAATCTGCTGCTGCTGCTTCCCTTCAATCATGAAAGCTCTATCTACCAACTGTTGGTAGTTATTAAAGGTTGCTACTATCAACTGCATGCTCCGCTCATCATTCAGTCCTTCCAAAAACTTCTCCTGCTTAGATGCATCCATAGCAATGTCATCTGGGGCATAACGTGCTAGCTTGCTAAAGTCATCCACATAATGGCTAACGGTGCGTCCTCCTTGGCGTAAGTTGCGAAACTCACGCTTCTTTATGGCCTTAGCTCCTGCTGAGACATGGGCAGTGCGAAAAGCCTGCTGGAACTGGTCCCATGTAACAGTGGCTATAGGATAGGTGACAGTGTAATTCTCCCACCATGAGGCTGCTGGTCCATCGAATTGGTGCCCGGCAAAACGCACCCTCTCAGCATCTGTGCATCCTGTAGTGGTTAACTCCTTTCCAATCCTGCGGAGCCAATCATCTGCCACTATCGACTCGGTGCTACTGGAAAACACCGGCGGCTGCAACCTCAAAAAACAGGCTAAATTGTCAACTGGGGTGGTGGGTTATTGTTGTTGTTGTTATTGTTGCCTTGGTTCTGAACTAACAACCGCATCAGGGTATTCTGATGCTGGATCAACTGAGTGAGCTCCGGTGGAAAGGTAAATCCAGGGTCATGTCTCGGAGGCATCTAAGGGTTTAGAGGGAAGAGAATATAATAGAATGAGGTCTAGAGAGAAAACACTACCCATATGCACATGAGACAAACACAATCATATCACTCAATCAATCAAGCAAGGGCATACAATCGGTCTAGAACTATCGTTACAGAGTGCTTGGACTATAATATTTACATGGTGGAATACTACTACTGATATGGTGGTCGACTAGAAATATTGTTCGGTCGAAGACTCCATGATATCCGCTCCAGCTTCATCAACATAGTCATCATCACTATCGTCGGGGTCCGATTCGGTGTCGTCGATGATGATGTAGTTCTCCGGGCAAGTGAAACCGTCATCTTCTCCTCATGGTGCGGGGTCTCCCATGAATACTCCTAGCTTCCTTCTCAGGTTGTCATTCTTCTCCAGTAGTACGACGATTTCTTCCTCATAATCTTCGCGAGTTGCCTTGAGTTCTTCCTCAAGCTCCGTGATCCTTGTCATCGCCTTCTTTAGATCTATCATGCCTGCGCACATCTGATTTTCCTGGCGGCGAATATGCTGCTTTAACTCCTGGATGAAAGCGGCAATTGATCTATCCTTCCTGGTGCTGATCATCTCCCATTGCTCATCTCGGCGCCCACAAATCTGGTAGATAGTATCCTTGAGATCCTTGTGGTAAACTTCTCCAATCGTCCCATGGTGATGTGGGCTGCCATACTCTTTCCTAGACTCCAGGTTGGTGCATCAAAGGAAAACTCTATGGGCTCAGTGACTAGCGTAAATGTCCTTCCTGGAATTTGAACTTCAATCATCCAGCGCTCCTCTTCTAGTAAAGTGGTGTTGTAAGTCCCAATGAAGCTTGGTATTCCGATGTTCCGGTACCTAGTGACTTCCTTCAAGTGGCGTCTAAAAGGTGTGTCTTCATCTGGTTGTGCAAACTTGTTCCTTGCGTCTGCCATCCTAAAGAGTAGAAAATAGAGAGGAGTCAGAAATGAGAAGAGAGTAGTGATCTAGGGCTTTCGGCTTAGTGGTTGTGTCCTACAGTCAGCGTGTTCTCTGATACCATCTTGTAGCGACCAGACCTCAAACAGTCTGATCTCTGTGCATTAGTGTCATCCCTTGATCGGTAATGCTGACACGCACAGTACTCAAGGATTTATAACAGAGTAGCAATCACACACTTATTACAGTCTCAAAAGACAACTTAGTACAATAAATATGGCTTAAGGCCATCTAATACGATAACAGCGGAAGGCTTGGAAGATAAAGTGAGTCCATCAATTCCAACGGCATCACTGAGTGAAAGACCACGACCTAAGGCTCCTTACTCGTCGTCTGATAAGTCTGCAACATGATACGTTGCATCCCAAAACGGGTCAACGCATGGAATATGCTGGCAGTGTAACACAAGAGAGTAATGAACAGAATAATGCTATCACTACATGCATATATGGCTGGTGGAGGCTGTATGGTTAATAGGTTTTGCGAAAAGCAATTTTTTCCCTACTGCAAAGGAATACATTTTATTTAACTACAAAGTTTGTTGAAAACATTGAGAATGGTAAGCCCCATATCAATCCCAATTAAAAGGTAATTAATAAACCAACAAAATTAATTTAGAGTGATGAGATCCACATGATAATCCAAAGAACTAGATACTCAAGATGTCCATAACCGGGGACACGCCTAACCATGATTAGTTTGTACACTCTGCAGTGGATTGTGCACTTTTCCCCACAAGACTCGATCTCCTCTATTGGATTTCTCGCACTACATGATGTTTGAGAAACGGATGACTGAGACACAGTCTTTCCAAAGAGGTCACCTTAACCGATAGATAGGCCGGTACACCTACAATCCCCTACATCTGTTAGCCCATCATGGAAAGGTTTCCCACAACTTACTCAACTATGCCAAAGCCCATAATGGCATGTGGCTGCACACGGAAGTTTCCAGCATGAATAATCTTATGATCCCTTTGAGCCTGGGTGGCGGTCCATAGGAAAATCACACGGTACCCTGGGATTTCCAGAAAAATACAGGCAATCACTGGATACCCCAGGTGCCTCAGTCCACCCAGATGTGTATTAAAGTTGCCACCTTAAGTTGGACAATTAATTAACAATCTCACATCTGTCATGAATACATTCAAACCCAATCCACGTATACGAGCATAGCATAGAAGTATAAGCAACGTAGAAGTAACTCCCAGGGTTTGATAATAAACAGGTGAATAGGTACTACCTCCTCTACTTCCCAACCCACAATTTAATCAGATCCTAACCATGCAATTGTTTGAGGATTAATCTAATGCAATAAAACTGGGTAGTAAAGAGGTATGATCAAAGTGTTACTTGCCTTGCTGACGATCCGTGAAACCTAGAGACTCGATGTAGCACGCTTCACACTCCGGGTACTCTATCGCAATCAAACAAGCATACAATAAGCAATCAAGCAAGGGCATGGGTAAAACTCAAATAAGAGATCTAACCAGAAAGTTCAACTTAAGAACTCTGGTTTGCAAAAGAATCAAATCAAACGAAGCAACAACACTCAAACAGCGAAAGAAACAAGCTTCGTTTACTAATCTGGACTAAAGTCAAATTTTACAGTGGCAAAAACTTGTTTAAGTTGGTTAAACAGAAAGTTGGTTTCGAGACGAAACTCTAGGCGCTTGAATCGCCTGATTCCGATAAACGAGCGAAATGTTATACTAAAACGAAATCGGATCAAAAATCGCGATCGAAAATAATCGCGGAAAATCCGAGAAAAAGAAAAACTGACAAACAGGCTAACGAACGAACATTCGCTGTCTGCGGCTAACGGATGAAAACCGTTCGTTAAACAAACGTATGAACGAACGTCCTCTATTTAACTAAACCGAAAAAACCGAATCGGATCTAAAAAACGGATCTAGGGTTTTCGTAAAAAAACGTTTGGTTTTCTCGCAAAAACCGAGGCGGCGGCGGCTACCTCCGGCGAAGTACGGCGCGGCGGCGGGAGGCTCCGGCGAGGCGGCGCGGGGCGGCGGGTGGCGGCGCGGGGCGGCAACGATGACGGCGGCGGCGGCGCAGGCGGCGAAGGCAGCGTGCGGCAACGGCAGCAACGGCGGGGTTAGGGTTTGCGTCGGGGTGCGGGTGGGCTGCGGGGTGCGTGGCGACGACTTATAAAAGGGTCGGCCCGAGGTCTCCTGGCCGTGCACGGCCTGAAGTCGGTTTGACTTTTTAAAAAAATAATTCCGACGTGCAGAAAAAGAAAGAAAAGTAATACTAAACGGACTCCAAAAATCCCGAAATAAATTTTCCCCGTCCTCTAAAAATAATCCGCACAAGGTGAACTTTTATTTGGGCCTAAAATGCAATTTTGAAAAATGCATATTTTTCCTAATTCAAATAAAATAGCGATAAAACTTCGAATAAAAATCTTATTTTATTTTAATATTAAATCTTCGATATTTCTTTATTTTGAGGAAGTCATTTTATCCTCTCTCTTTTATTTTTATAAAAGAAATATTCGAAGAGAAAATAATTAAAATCAAACGATCCTCTTTTCAAAATTCGAGAAAACTCGAATATGAAAATAATGAAATCCCCAACTCTCTCCGTAGGTCCTTGAGTTTCGTAGAATTTCTAGGATCAAGCCAAAATGCAATAAAATATGATATGCAATGATGATCTAATGTATAGCATTCCAAATTGAAAATTTGGGATGTTACAATTGGATAGGCCCTGCTAGATTCATGGCCACCCTAATAAACCATCTAACCACACCAACAGAAGTTGTTGGGTCTTCAAACAGGCCGGCAAGTTAAACGCCGAATACAAGGGGAAGAAGCCACCCAGCGACGACGATGAAACTCGCCAACCAAACACCGGGGGTCAGAAGTAGTTTCCCCCCGAAGTAAAGACAGTGAACATGGTACACATGACATAGTCCCCTACAGGGGAATGCAGGAGCGCTCTCTCTGTGCAGAGGATCACACTACGGCTATCTCAGTCGAACTACACAACGGGGGCATTACACCGCATACCTCGTCGGCCATTAAGCCACCGGTCTCCATTCAACATGACTGTTCAAACCCCATACAGGACTAGCAGTTCGGCTTCCGCCATCCGCCGCATATACCCGGACAATCTGTACCGTGCATACATAACTATGCACTTAAAATACCCTGGGCACCGGCGAAAGCACAATACGGACGGACCTGAAAGTACTCCCATAACCTTCTCTTTTTTCTAACTTTTTTCCTTCTTCCTTTTTCTTGTTTCCCTCCACAGGTGGCTCAATGGCTGGCCTCAGACTCTATCGGAGTTCGGGTTCGTACACTCACCCAAGGGCTATTTCTGTCAAGAAGTCCCTTCACCGAAGACAGGCGGCGCAGACGTGCGATAGGAGGTCCAAAATAACTTTTTGTAGACCGCACTCTATATTTCGAGCCTGTAAAGTGCCTTTCTCCTCCGCCTTCGACCCCTGGCATATCAAATAGCCGGGGTTGCGGCTTTGTTATCTATATACTCGATTGGCACATCACTCAGATCCCAGTAAAAATAATCCATTCTTTTCTAAAAGGACCGAGTTTTGCCCCTACGGTTGTCTCAAATGTACACCTCGGCATATATTGCCAGGGGCTCGGTATGGGAACAAACGAGTTGCCGACAAAGTCCGAACAGCTCTATAGCGTACTTCGGCACCGCGAGTTTGGCCTTATCACTACAAAAAAATACACTTCCGTGATGATACGTGTTTGTCACAGTAGGTCGTGTTTTCTGTCAAGCATGTACATCCATGACAAATTTATGACAGAATCAGGATAGTCATACATGTGCTGTCGTAGAAGTGTTCCATGACATTGCCAAAATTATCATCATGGAAGTGTCCACTTCCATGACGATAAATCGCGCGTCACAGAAGTGCTTTCATCAAGGGTGACCGACACGTGGCATCCACCTTAACGGAACGCCGTTAAGCTATCGGGTCAGATTTTGGATCCGATAACCCGTTAACAGCCATGACCAATGCCGATTTTCCACGTGTAAAATTCTCATTGGCTGATGGATCCACGCGTCACCTCCGCGTTGGCACAGGTGTCACTCATCCAACGGTCGAGATGGGCCTATGATATGTTGACACGTGGACCGGCCGAAAAGTGGCCCACAAAGATTAAATGGGCCGGCCCAACCGAAGGCCCATAAAATTTAGCGGACCATAATGGGCCGGCCCAGCCAAAGGCCCACAAAATTTAGCGGACCATAATGGGCCAGCCCAGCCAAAGGCCCACAAAATTTAGCGGACCATAATGGGCCGGCCCAGCTAAAGGCCCACACGATTTTGCAGACCATAATGGGCCGGCCCAGCTAAAGGCCCACAAGATTCTGCCGACCATAATGGGCCGGCCCAGCTAAAGGCCCAACAGTTTTTGTCAAATCGGCCCGTCAACGGCCTGTCCTAAACTTGTCATCAACGCGGCCCATGGTCACTTCTGGCCCATTAACAGTCCGCTAAGTAATTGGGCCGAATTATGGCCCGGTGTATTTCCGGCCGTCAGGCTTCATTTGGGCCCATTTACAAGCCATCAAAACTTTCGGCCCATAAACGACCGTGAAGGATTTGGGTCATATTCGGCCATGTCTGACATTCGGCCTGTTAGAGGCCCACTATAGCTTTGGGCCACCTTCGGCCTGTTGTCATTTTCGGCCTGTTAAGCCAGACGTGAACCATGGGCCATATGTGGCCCAACGTCATATCGGGCCCATTAACGGCCCATATAAAAATGATGATAATCTAGCCCGACCGAAGTTCCGGCCTGTTAAAGGCCCGTGTATTAGGTCAGCGCATTTACGGCCCGTCCGAATTTCGGCCTGTTAAAGTCCAGTGGGTTATTTGGCACAATCAGGGCCCAATCTCACTTTCGGTCTATTAAAGGCCCATGTATTTTATGGGCTCGAGATATTTACACCTGTAAACGGCCTATTTTTACTGAGGGCCCAAATTGTGTTTAGGCCTGTTAAAGGCCCACTATGGGCACAGGCCTACCAGAAAAATATGAAAGCTTATGCTGATTTAGGCCCACATATTTTTAGTGGGCTACATGCCAATTTCGGCCCGTAATTGTTTTTAGCCCAATTGGAATGGGCCCGACGAATGTTGGCATGTTGGGCTCCTACGAAGCTTTTGGCCAAATACATTACTAAGATAAACCTACACTATACAAAAATAGCGTCGTAATTACTGCAGCCTGAGGCAGCATCATAAATGTTGTATCACAACAAAATAAATTCCAACCATACAACAAAAGGCTTGTTGGCATAAAGTTTACAGTCCTTCCAGATAAAAGCACCATCAGATGTATAGAAGCATAGATCATTTGACCTGAGTGCTAATGTTTTAGGCTGTAGAATCTGATGGAGCAGCATGATCTCCACCTTTTTTCAGCCATTGCTCTTGAACAACGAAGCGAATGTCTGATAGTCTGGTTTCAAAACCATTCATATCTTGACGACATTTCTCAACCACTATTCTTATTTCCGAAACAACGTCCATTAGGGATTGGACTTGTGTCTGGAGCACAGATATATCACTCTATCTAGCAGGAAGATTTTGTTCAGTAGGCGATTTGGACGAGGTTACCTTGACAACCAACCCAGAATTACGCAGGAAGGTGCTTTTTGCACTGTTAGTGGAGAGATACTGACGCACTGCAGCAAGAGGTGACATTGTGCCTGTAGTAGCCTCATCACCTTCAGGTGGTTGTGGATGTTCAATCATTTGTTCCATAGCTTCCTGAAAGTTTGAACTTGTAAATTAGTGTACCAGATAAGTTACTAATGAGATAAAAACAAACAAAGTAGGTTAAATGTTTATACATAACTTATTTTGGTGAACTACTGTAATACATTAGCATGTATTGTAGTGCCAACTACATAATAAAATCACTTTCGGAACATATGTCCATGTAGCATGCCTACTGTATTGTCTATTTCCTCACATTCGTTGACATCTAAGGATAAATAGACATGGTTTAAAGTAGGATGAACATAGTATGACATCATTCATATCATGGGGAAATAGATATAAAACAAATAGGCTATTTTATCATTGTATGCACACGTGAACATAACAACTAGATTACAGATCAAGACCAAAAGAATATCCTTCATCTCTTTTAAACAATGTAAGGTGAAATGATACGTTAAGACAGCTGTGAATAAAAGTGAACAGAGTAACTGACATTGGCTGCAAACCAAGTAGTTAAATGAACACATCATAGTACCAATCAGTTCAAGGTAGGAGGAGTAAGGACTTACAACAGCGGCTTGAACTAGGGTGCTCATGCCCTTCATCTTGCTGGTGTGGCAATCCTTGAAGATTTGCACTGCATTCGGTTCAGGTTCTTTTTGGTCCGCATGGGATTTCCTCTGTATTTGGAACAAGTCAATATAGATACGATAATATGGCACAAAAAAGAGAAGGAAGTAGAAGCTATTTACAAGAGCCTCGCAGTGTGCAATATAGCTACGAGATCATGTGGTCTGTTGGAATTTCACTTTAGAACGGTTGGTTTTGTTCTTCAAACAGTTAGCCTAGAAGAAGATACACTTGTAAGGAACATACATAAATACAAGTTCAATATGTGGTCTGATCAAATACATATAGCCTACCTGATACTTTGGACCAGACCAGTGTTTAACGAGGGCTGTCCAGTCTTCATCTGTCATATATTCCACTGGAGATGTTTGGGCGATTTCATTGTTAGCCTTGCCTTCAAAGTGAGATTTTCTAAGGTGGTACCGATACTGTCGCAGAGCAGACTGAAAAACATGAGTGCATGCTTGTCTAGTTGCATCATCTTTCGGATCCAACTTGAACCTCATCTGTTGAAAAAAGAATGTGAGTCTTATTAGGAGGAAGCTAGAAAGTATGGGACATAGCAAGACAATATTACTAATTGCGATGAATAACATTACTTACGGATAAATGGTCAAGGAAGGTGTTAAACTGGGTATTGTCTTTCTCATTCCTGTACTGGATCCACGTTGGGAGGATACGTGCATGACACCTAACGGCAACGGCTACCTCTGATACTAACTTGGCTGACTCTGTAGCATCACGTGGCCTTTTTAAACCTACCTCAAAATGGATCTCCATTCTTCCTCCTTTAGATTTTGTTAATCTGTCAAACATTATCACTGATGTCTGTTTCCGCTTACGGCATGGTGCTAGTTCAACAACAAATATGGAAAGTGTTAGTGTACATCAAACTGTGAGAGTAAATATAAAGGAGCATGCAACTGCAACTCGACTCGGTCAGGTACCGTCTTGGTGTTGATCCTCATGAGGTTCATCTGATCTTGCCAAGTCCTGTTGTGTCAGCAGTGCATCGGAAGTAGTGTTAGGTGTGAAGGCAGCTTGGGAACTGGCAAGTTCCGGAGCAAACGAACGAGTAACTGGTTGAGATGCTGGTACGGTTGAAGCGGATGCTGCAGCTGGTGGAGCAGGTGATGCTGTGTTTGTAGATTTAGCCGATGGACTTGGACCTTCTACTGCACTATAAGTACCAGCAGAATCTCGATGGCAGAACATTTTCCGTTTCACCCGACGAGTAACAACACTCCCTACTATATTATTTTCCTTGCTCTTTTTTGACTTTGCCATGTCAAGCTGTACCCACAACACAAAAGAATAAAATCACTCTTCAGAACTCATTGATGCATGATACAGACAAGCAATACTTTGATGTAAGACAACCGTATGAGGATGGAATATGTAAGAAAAATAGGACGGCATGACATATTCACAGCTACGATGTGCAAACTAAGCAGAAGGATTTTGAAGAAAATAAAAGTAATGCAAGCTAGACACCATATGAAAGATGCAACCAATATTACTCTGCCAAGTTAAAAGTGTCTTGTCATAAGTGGCAATTCGAAAAATTAGAAGCAGTACACCATAGAAATCAATGCAAGATGCAACCACTATCAAACTGCCATGTTAAAAGCATCCAATCATGAGTGACTGATGCGGGATACACAACAACAGTAATTTGATGTAAGAACATGGTATGATAGATGGATGTAGTGTATTCTAGACACAGAAAGCCATGTCATATGCACATGTATAACGTATAAACTCAGCAGGTGCAATTTAATCAGAATAGAAGAAATATAGGCTAGCCAACATATGCAACATGAAACCAATTATCACACTGTCAACTTAGAGCAAGCACCTGCGATGGTGGAGTACGGGAGATGAACTCATCATGTAGACTTGGGACTTCAACTTCATTAGCAGTAGCAGTGGCAAATCTAGAGAGTCTCTGTTTGCGTCGGTGCGGAGGACCACCAACATCCCCTAACTTACACTTTTCCTTCCTATTTTCTGATATTGCCTTATGAAGTCAAAACCACAAGAAGATGAATAAAATTAGCTCTGCATAACTGGTTGATGCATGATACAGACGAACACTACTTTGATGTAAGGCAATCACAGGATAGGAGGATGGAATATATACAAAAAAGACAGTGTTTCATATTCACACGTACGATAGGAGGATGGAATATGTATGAAAAAACAGTAAGCGGAAGGCATTTCAACAAAATTAGAAGAAATGAAAGCTAGGCACCATATGAACATGCAACCAATATCACTCTATCAGGTAAAAAGTGTCTCGTCGTAAGTGCCATTTCAAGAAATTAGAAGCAGTACAAGCTAGAAGAGAATGCAAGATGCAACCTACATCACAGTCCCAAGTTAAATGTGTCTTATGTGTAAGTGATCGTTGCAGGTATAAGTTGTAAGCTACGCAAATGCAATTCAACATAATCAGAAGCAATACAAACTAGACATCATACGGAAAATGCAACCCCGTATAACAGTTCCAAGCAAGAGAAAGCACCTGTGATGGTGGAGTAGGGGAGATGTGCTCATCATGTACACGTATGTTCTAGAAACAGGAACACGTGTCATATTCACAGGCATTATGTGTAAAGTAAGCAGATGCAATTCAAGTTAGAAGCAATACAAGCTAGACATCATACGCAACATGCAACCACATATAATAGTGTCAAGTTAGAGCAAGCACCTGTGATGGTGGAGTAGGGGAGATGTGCTCATCATCTACACAGCTACGTTGACTGTCCAGCCTTGTGTTGTCTTGCGAATCTTGTTGGGAGGATGGTGGAGTAGAATATGTAGAGACCCCTTGTTTGAGTTGCTCCGAAGGACCACCATCATCCACTGCCAGACTAATTTCCTTCAGCTGTAACGTTTTTGCATTGTGAAGTCAAACCGATAAGAAAAGGAATAAAATTCGCTCTTTAGAACTCATTCATGCATGATACTGACGAACACTACTCGGATGAAAGGCAAACACATGATGCGAGGATGGAATATGTATGAAAAACAGGATGGTGTGACATATTCACACCTATGATGTGGTAACTAAGCAGAAGGCATTTCAACAAATTAGAAGCACTGCAGGCTAGACACCATATGAAAGATGCAACCAATATCACTCTGCCAAATTCAAACTGTATGGCGTTTCAACAAATTAGAAGAAGTACATGCTAGAAATCATATGCAAGACACAACCAATATCACAGTGGCGACTTAAAGGTGCCTTATCATAAGATATACTATGTACCAAAAATAGGAAAGCGTGTCATATTCACATGTATCATGTGTAAGCTAAGCAGATGCAGTTTACACTAATTAGGAGCAATACGAGCTAGACACCATATGCAACATGCAACCAGATATCACACTGCCAAGTTAGAGCAAGCACCTTGGATGGTGGAGTAGGGGAGCGGAGACTTGGACCTTGTAATGCACTATCAGTACAAGGAGAATCGGTACAGATGCTCTGTTTACGTTGCTGCAGAGGACCACCATCATCGCTTTCCTTACTCTTTTCCTTCCTATTTCTTGATTTTGCCTTGTCAAGTCAAACCCACAAGAAAAAGGAATAAAATTTTCTCTTCAGAACTCATTGATGCATGATACTGACGAACACTACTTTCATGTAAGACGAACACTACATATCACACTGCCAAGTAAGAGCAAGCACCTGGGATGGTGGTGTGGGGGAATTGTGGTGATCAACTAGAGAGCTACGTTGACTATCTTCATTTAGCCTTGCTGTTTCTTGAGAATCATGTGGGGAGGATGACACTGCACTCTTTAAACGAGTATGGCGTCTCACAGAAACCCACCCGGGTGACTGTCTCATCATAAGTGATTGACAAGGGATACAAAAGAGCATTAGTTTGGTGTACGAACATGGTTAATAGACATATTTAGTATGTATCAAAAACAGGAAGGCATGTCATTATCAAAGGTATAATGTGTAAAGTAAGCAGATGCAATTTAACCAAATTGGAAGGAATACAAGCTAGACACCATATGCAACATGCAACCACATTTGACAGCGTGAAGTTAAAGCAAGCACCTGGGATGGTTGTGTGTGGCAATTGAGATCATCAACTACAGAGCTACGTTTACTGTCTCCAACTGCTGACACTGCACCCGTTAGAGCACTGGAACGCTTAGTGCTTATCTTCGAATTACAATGGAGCGACTTCTGTCTTTTCTTTTCTGCATTCATCAACACTGCGTCAGAGTCTGAAATACCCATGCATAAAAAACAATAGTGTGAGTATGGGTGAAGTGTGTGCACAATTAGTACAGTGTAAAGGTAGCAGATAGCAGGTCGGTGAGAAATAAATGATGGGAGACATATGATAGCTCTTCAACATGCATGGCACACTAAATTACTACGGGATTCTATGAAAATAATAGTCGACTGAAAGCAAATAGGTCAGTCCATTTTTTCTGCACTGTTCGATGTACAAAAGAACGGGCAGATCGCCTTCATCTACCTCCAGCGAGTCAGTGTTGACGATCTTCCTCAAAACGCCAGCGACCACTGGCCCAGTATTCCTCCCCTGCCTGCGCCCTCCCTTCGACCTCACCGCACCGTCGTGCTTGGCACCCCCCCAGCCATCCATTCAAGCCCCGCCGACCTCCAGATCAGGCACAAGCAGCTCCTGCGCCCCACACCCCTATGATAGACACCGATGCGCCGCTTCCCCGGGGAACATGTGGACTAGGTGCTCCGCGCGCCTAAGCGGGTGCTGCTTCTTTTAATTGCGGTTCGACTGACCCTGAATTGAAATCCAGGCGGGCTACTGACCTCTAGCAAAGGTGAAATAGTAAAAGGGAGGAAACCTTGTGCATTTAGTATCACGAAGAAGATGCAGTAAGAAGCGCTCAACTAGTTTCTTTCATGGGATGAATACGGTGTGAGCAGAGACATAAGATTTGCACGAATAAGGGAAGAGGAGTACCTCTTTCTGCTCGCAGTGCTGTGTCCTCCTTCTGTTTTTCCGACGATCTTCTTGTTGTTCGCTGGAAACCAGAAGTTGTGGAGGACGGTGCAGCCTTGGACGAACCCATGGCCAAGTTGTTGAGTGTGGTGTGGTGGCCGACTGTCGGCGGCGAGGAAGCAGATCCGAGGCGGCGAACGACGGCGTAGCGGGAATAGCTCCTGTGCGGTGGACGGTTGCGACAGTGGAGCCGCAGCAGTGAGGCGCAGGACGGCGTGGTCGGAGTGGTTCTAGTACGGCGCACGTCGGTGTCGGCGTCGTGAAGGCAGCTCTGCCTCGGCTTCAGCTGCTAAGTCCTTGAGGGCGTTGCGGTTGCGGTTGCGTTGGACGACGATGTCGGGGTACCGGCTCCGGCGTGATGGAGGAGGGCGGCGGTGGATTGGCCGCTATGGGGTGGAGGACGGAGGAGGCTGTGGTTTCGCGGCTGGTGGAGAGGGCGTTTTCGCGCCCACAGAGTATGAATGGGGAAACGGAGGGAGGCTGGGAACTAAGGGGGAACAATGTTTCGGTTTGAGACGCGCTTGTTTGAAATTTGGGGAAAGTTACAAACTTTCCCCCCATCTAAAATTTTGGACATATTGCGGGTTGGGGGTAGGACAGTCATGTCAGGTGTCCAAATGTGGGCGGGATAGATTTCGGCCGAGCGCATGGGTAGGCGCCCATGGCATATGAATGCTTCTCTGGCATCTTGGTGAAGTTACAAACCTACCCTGGTTTAGACCTTTGGACATCGGGCCGATAGGCTACACGGGCCAGAGTCAGGACAGTAATTTCCTACCACCAAAACATTAGTCTCGCGCGGTTTCGGGTGACCAAAGGCCTATTTGGCGCTTCGTTCAATATTTGGGAGCAGAAGCAGTAACGTTTTTGGTTCTCTTGAATTGAACTTTCAGGATTTGTCAAACTTCACAAATCTTTACTCTTGAAAATCCTAAAGCTACGATTATTTTGGAATGGAGGGGGTACATTTGAATATACATTGTACACAAGTATATATTAAAAAATATGCAACTTACCTCAGTTCATGCATGGTTCCAGATATAATCTCCTTGGTTGAAAAAAAAATTTAGATATGCGTATGAATATATATAGCATGTTCAAACTCACAACAAAGATTGATGCCCCCTTTTACATCTGATTTACAAATGCCATTATCTCGGGTTCAAATAGATGGATGCACTTCCTATGAATTCAAATCTTCGAAACCCCCTTTATGTTGAATTCGACATGTATTCTATTTCATAGCTAGCAATTTGGAATGTATCCATGCAAGTGACAAATGTATAAAGTGCTTCACACTAACAACATGGAGTGCACTAATTAATGTTTATATATGAATTGCAAAAGCATCCATTGCATGTATTTCAAACCGCTCTCACTCTATGGATCGATAATATGAAATAAACACATGCACATGCTAGAATTCAATTGCAGTTGAAGAAAGAGCCTATTCCTGGTACTGTATATTAGTGATAGGCGTGTGTACAAAGTACACGTGAATACCAGGCATTGTGCGTGTGTGTATACTATCGACGAACTAGCCCCCAAGCTTGTATAACATACTAAGGGCCTAGGGTTAGAAATCATATATAGTCAGCTTATCACTAGTGGGGATAGAGTCCTCCGCGACTCTGGTAGCTTCGTGTTGTACGCCGAGTGCTCCACATGGGTCTTCGTATAACACGTCTCGGTCCAACCTATACGTGGCACAGGATGGAACCTGTTGGGGAACGTAGTAATTTTAAAAAATTCCTACGCACAGGCAAGATCATGGTGATGCATAGCAATGAGGGGAGAGTGTGATCTACGTACCCTTGTAGACCGACAGCGGAAGCGTTATATCAACGCGGTTGATGTAGTCGTACGTCTTCACGATCCGACCGATCCAAGCACCGAAACTACGGCAGCTCCGAGTTTCAGCACACGTTCAGCTCGATGACGATCCCCGGACTCTGATCCAGCAAAGTGTCGGGGAAGAGTTTCGTCAGCACGACGGCATGGTGACGATCTTGATGTTCAACTGTCGCAGGGCTTCGCCTAAGCACCACTACAATATTATCGAGGATTATGGTGGAAGGGGGCACCGCACACGGCTAAGAAAATGATCACGTGGATCAACTTGTGTGTCTAGGGGTGCCCCCTGCCTCCGTATATAAAGGAGCCAAGGGGGGTGCGGCCGGCCCTAGTAGGAGGCGCGCAGGAGGAGTCCTACTCTTACCGGGAGTAGGACTCCCCTCCCTTTCCTTGTCCAAGTAGGAGAGGGGGAAGGAAGGGAGAGAGGAGAGGAAGGAAAGGGGGGCGCCGCCCCTCCCTCCTTGTCCAATTCGGACTAGGGGGAGAGGGGGCGTGCGGCCTCCCCTGGCAGCCCCTCCTATTCTCCACTTTAGGCCCATGAGGCCCATTAACCCCCCGGGGGGTTCCGGTAACCCCCCGGTACTCCGGTTTTATCCGAAACTTCCCCGGAACACTTTCGGTGTCCGAATATAGCCATCCAATATATCAATCTTTATGTCTCGACCATTTCGAGACTCCTTGTTATGTCCGCGATCATATCCGGGACTCCGAACCAACTTCGGTACATCAAAACTCATAAACTCATAATATAACTGTCATCGAAACCTTAAGCGTGCGGACCCTACGGGTTCGAGAACAATGTAGACATGACCGAGACATGTCTCCGGTCATTAACCAATAGTGGAACCTGGATGCTCATATTGGCTCCCACATATTCTACGAAGATCTTTATCGGTCAGACCGCATAACAACATACGTTGTTCCCTTTGTCATCGGTATGTTACTTGCCCGAGATTCGATCATCGGTATATCAATACCTAGTTCAATCTCGTTACCAGCAAGTCTCTTTACTCGTTCCGTAATACATCATCTCGCAACTAACTCATTTAGTTGCATTGCTTGCAAGGCTTAGGTGATGTGCATTACTGAGAGGGCCCAGAGATACCTCTTCGACAATGGGAGTGACAAATCCTAATCTCGAAATACGCCAACCCAACATGTACCTTTGGAGACACCTGTAGAGCTCCTTTATAATCACCCAGTTACGTTGTGCCGTTTGGTAGCACACAAAGTGTTCCTCCGGTAAACGGGAGTTGCATAATCTCATAGTCATAGGAACATGTATAAGTCATGAAGAAAGCAATAGCAACATACTAAACGATCGAGTACTAAGCTAACGGAATGGGTCAAGTCAATCACATCATTCTCCTAATGATGTGATCCCGTTAATCAAATAACAACTCTTTGTCTATGGTTAGGAAACATAACCATCTTTGATTAACGAGCTAGTCAAGTAGAGGCATACTAGTGGCACTCTGTTTGTCTATGTATTCACACATGTATTATGTTTCCGGTTAATACAATTCTAGCATGAATAATAAACATTTATCATGAAATAAGGAAATAAATAATAACTTTATTATTACCTCTAGGGCATATTTCCTTCAGAACCGACCCATGAGTCTTCATGTTGACCCACCACAACTAGAAATGATGTGCCCACCACACCACACACGCAATCGGCCACTAAGAAAATAAGCATATACAATAGTACAACGGTATCTAGCTCACGATACGTCTCCATATTTTGTTGATGACACTGACGGACTTTGCATTTGATGCGTGCTCCGTATTTTGTTGACAACACTTACGGTCATTGTATTTGAAGCGAAAGCACAATATGGTCACTGGACTTCAGAATAAGCTCATCACGGTCACCACATACATTTTGTCGTGCTAACCAACATGTTGTTGGATGGTTAGAGGACAGTGGTTTCTCAAGCCCACCAAGGTTAAAGTCCCGGTGCTCGCATTTATCTTGTGTTAATTTCAGTATTTTCCGGCGATGTACGTTCAGTGGGAGGAGATGTTCCGCTCGACTACGAGGCACCTATGGTGACTTCCTAAAATCTCAAGATCATATATGCTGGCCCACTCTCTCGAAGGTGCTCATAGGGGTAGGGTTCGCGTGTGTGCGCTTATAGCGGTGAGTGCTTGTGCGTATATATGAGCCCTTGTGTCTGTACCATGTTAAACAAATACATATCATGATTATACGGTCACTGGCTCACCCGTACAACTCCGTATTTTGTTGATGACACAATCAATTGACCAGTCAAACATTCCACGCGGCGCAACTAGTGTTGCACCATCGGGGCGCGTAACCATGGGGCCCACCTGTCAGCCCGTATATGAAAGAAAGAAATGGTAGTTTGAGTCTGTACTGTGTTAATAAAATAGGAGTACATTTTAGGGTGATCATACGGTCACTGGCTCACCATACAGCTCCGTAATTTGTTGATAACACAATCAATTGACTAGTCAAACGGTCCACATTCAGCAGCGCACATTACCATAGGGCCCACCCATCAGCGCGTATATGAAGGACATAAATGGTACTAAATTAGTGATCGGTGGGTATTTGAAATCGCGAGACCTCTGGTTGGCAGTCACCGGCGGTTAGGGGGGCGTTCATTGGGCCGTGGGGTGGGGATCCCCGGAGAAAAAACTCGGCGGGGAGGGGGGGCTAGAGGGATGGCCGGTGCGGCGGCGGACAGGCGATGGGGAGTGGTTTTGGGGAGGGCGGGCCGGCCGCGGGCGGCGGGGGCTGGCGGTTCGGCCGGTGGTGCCTGGCGGCTCAGGGGGGTGGAGTTTGACGATAAACTGGAGGCCCTTGATTTCGTATCCAATGGCTAGAAAATCTAGTGACCAGAGATGAAAAAGTCAGTCGACTGACGTGTAGCCTCACCCCGCACGTACACATGCACGCACGCAAGACACGCACGCAAGACACGCACGCATGTAGGCGTGCAACACTGACACATACACACACACACGCATGCTGGCGTGCAACACTGACACGTACACATGCACTCACGAACACACGCACGTACGCACCCATGCATGCAACACTGAAATGTACCCTTGCATGCACGCAACACTCACATGCCTGCATGCACACAACACACGACGCAAGACACACGTTCAACCTATACGTGCATGCACCCTTTGTTAAGGACATGGATTGTTACGGGTATTAATCAATCTTATCTGTGGTAAGCAGAACATTGATGTTTGTAGCGGTCTTTATGAATCACAACATATAGAACGGGCTATCAACATAGTAGGCTTATCTACATGAAAAAGATGACGTCACACCCAATGAACAATCATCTCTTTATGAAATGCCCGCTTCTGACTGCCCTGGCCCACCAAAGGTTCCTCTGTTGTGGGCTGCCTGCATTTGTTCACTGACATGCATGCCATGCACCCAAAGAGCCCACATGTCAGTGGAAGAAGAGCGCGGTGTCCTAGGTCAGAGTCGAGGGCGCCACTCGCGGCACGCCCGACTGAACACGCCTCCATGCCGCATTCAAACGCCTCCATGAAACCCGCCCGTGTGGAAGCCAAGAAACCCACTCTGGACACACGTCCGTTCATGACCGGGCCGGCATTAAACGCAACGCCGGCCGAGCTCCTCCCGTCCGCCATCTATTTAATCTCCTATTTAAATGAGGCCAAACGCCGGTCAAGAATCGCACACCTCCACCGCTCCCCTATCTCCTCCACCATTTTGTCCACTCTTACAATGGCTTACGAAGAGTAGTTATTCCGCATCCAAGCCGGCTGGGTAGCCCACCGGATACGAGCTATGCAGCTCGCTGATCCACCTCCCTCCCCTTGCCTGACGAAGCCAGTTGCCGCCCTAAGCCGGCGCCTGGTTCAGCAACTCGCCGCTCCAGGCCAGCTCGACGAGGAGCGGTGCACGGGCGTCGTTGCTGCCGTCCACACCGCCACCTCGTACCGCGTCTCCCGTTTCTATGGCCGAGACTCCCATGTCGGCGGCTGCGCCATGCAAGCAGCGACAGAAGTCGGGTGCGCGGAGAGCGACGAGTCGGTGGCCAGCGCCTCCGCATCCGCCGCCATCATCGAGGAGAAGTAGAACACGGGAGGCCGCCGCCGCTTGGGTCCCATGAAGGCCACCGCGGAGGCGACACCGGCATACACAGCAGGTGTCTTGTTGGATCCTTTTTTGCGAGGACCTTCGTCGACCCCGCATGGGCTCCACGGAAGAGGGGAATGTTAGGATGAACTCGAGCCGGTGCCGGCCATGGCGAAGTAGTGGCCGGTGATGAACTCAAACCGGTGCCGGCCACCATCATCTTCGGCACCAGCAAATTATATCAGTTGAGGAGTGGGGAAGCGAGCCGTCCTTTGCGCTGAAGCATATACCTCCGGGGCTCCCGGCAGTCCGTTGATCGTGCTGCCGGACATGAGGAACACAAATCGATCAGCGGGCGACCATTTAGGCCAGGTATTATATACATGTGATGTCCAGAACTAGCACCGTGTAGTTCATTTGAATGCAATGAAATCCATCACGTTTGTATGAAAATCCGGTATTTTATATGATTTCCGTCATTTTTTATATGAAATATCAGTTTGTCTACATGTTTTCGTGAATTTCGTCCGGTTGGTTGAGTTGCTGTCATAATGTGTGCGGCTACGGTTGGATTGCGTAATTTGCGGGTCGCCGGTCGGTCTGTGGGCAGCTCGGGCGGCGTTGTGGGACAAAAAAACACAGCTCGTGCGAGCTCGTCTCCAACGTGCGCGCTAGAGGATGCATGACAGCATGAGCACCCGAGCCATTCCTCGTTCATCGGTGGCAAAGGCACCGGTGGACAAAAGGGTCGCCAATATTTTGGCTACCCCGAGCAAGATCCAAACAGCCCCTCCCAATAGATTCAAATCCCTCGTTCGCCGTGGAATTTTGCCATGTGTTGTTTTCATGGACTAGCAAGATGCCCGTGCATTGCACGGAACATCAAGATGCATTTTTTTTTACAAACTCCCGCATGCATGCAAGGGATAATTAATGTCCTCCTTTGCTAGTACCATGAGGCAAACACCATTAATATTGCATCGATTAGTGTTAGTGGCCTTGTATATCTGCAAATTGTAATTTTGATAGTGGCCCCTTGTATATAAAAATGGAGGGAGAAAGATGAGAGATAAGGTGAGGAGGAGTGGGGCGTGGTGGTCGGACTGGGCGGAGGCATGGGGATGGACGACGCATTATGTCTAGGTTTTTATATCTCTCACACACACCCACGTAGGTGGGGGACGTGCACGAAGAGAAGAGGTGCACGCATGGCGCACGTACTCCCGTCTCTTTCCCAACCACACCCGCGCGGGTACACAGTGGAGCTCATTTCTGTAAGAAAAAGGCAGCCCATGTGGTAATTTGGCACGTGTATAGGTTGTCCACTTGGTGGAGGGAGGATCGTCTATCACGGGTGAACAAACAAATTGCGACTTGACGCGTTATGTTAAATTAAAAAAAGAGGCAAACCTTGTGGGGCCTACCTTAGAGGCAAGGCTCTATACACTGGAGTACTTTTGATGTGTCCCGTCAACTCGCAGAACGAGGAGAAGCTTGCTTAGTACGCCGTCTCCCCTGCCCACGGGCGCGGTGGCTCGCAGGATGAGGTGAAGCTTGCTTACTACGCCTTACGCCCGCTCCCTCGCCCACGCGCGCGGTGGCTCGCAGCACGAGGAGAAAATTTTACTACTCCCTCCGTTTACTCCTCGCCCCTACTACGTACTTTGGTTAGTACTCCCTCCATTTACTTATACAAGGACACTATAAAAAAAGACATTTTGCATCTATACAAGGCCACAAATAGTAATCGAGACAAAAGTTACTACTCCCTCCTTTCCAGTTTATGGCTCAATTTCAAAATCTCTCCAACCAAGGTAGACGGTGAGTGGTCGAATTAATTTTGTAGTTTGCACAAGTAATTAGTACGCTCGTTTTTATCAAGAAGTTATGTTTACCGAGGCATTAATTAGAACGAATGCATGAATGGCCACTAAATTTCCATGAACTTGTACATGAATTGGTTAGTTTCCTCTTGACACTGCTTGCGTCGGGTGATCTAACGCACCTCGAAATCCAACATGTAATGGTACTACTACTAGTATAGTAGAATTAAGACTTATCAAACGGAAAAACGAATGTTTTTTAGATGAGCCCTATAAACCCTAGTGGGTACGTACTCCGTAAAAACAGATTTTTCCAAAACTAAGTCGCGCCCTTTCATGAATTCTATAGTATACTCCTCCGCCGATGCTCCCTTTCATGAATTCTGTACTTCCTGTCGCCGACATGTGGGACATACAGCAACCGGGTCGACGTGTCAAGCACCAAATAACAGTGCAGAACAGCAGGGGGACGCACCCCACTCGTACCAGCCCAGTAGTAGTAATGAGCAATGAGACGTCAAATCACAATGCCGCACTTTCCCAGACGGACGAAGCAACCATTATTTCACACTTCGGTTCACCATCATCTCAAACCACGTACTAGTATTGCTTCTGCCTCAAGAGGGACACGCGCATCGCCTTGGTACATCATGACACGTGGGACCGCATGACAGGCCATGCTCCCCCGCCAATCGCTCGGCAAAATCACCTCATTTTTACTATACTTCCTCCATATCGGTTTACTACATGGCATGCACGCCGTTCTAGGTTGAGAATTTAACTGGCTATATATGTGATGAACATTACTCTAGCCTTTTAAAAAATGTATACTTTTGTACTGTAGTACTATCGATGGATTGCGCCATGGAGAAAAAATTGAAATTAAAAAAAAGGTGGTACATATAGAGAGTGCTCGTCGCCAAATTATGCATATGGTACTATTAAAAAAGCTAGTACGTGCTTAATTGGGGTGCTAAATTCTATTAAAGTAATACTAGTATAGTATGTACATACTGAAGAGTTAAAGTAACGAGAAGAAACATAACATAGTTCTGCTGGGGGCTCAGCACAACACACCCCTCAAATTAAACTAAGCACACCTGAAATTAAACTATGCAACTAATCTGGTAGACACTGCATTAGAAGTTTACAACCACCATGAGCAACGACACTGCCACCTTACTCGGAGTCCTCGTCCATGTCCTCGACTTCGTCCTTGTCCCTATTCCTCTTGGCCGATACTTCTTTGCTTGAACCACACACTTGGCTGTTGCTCTTCATCCAACCCTTGTAGATATTGAAACAAAGGTAGCCATCCATTACAGCGTAGTGGATGTGGTCTATATCTAGTACATTTCGCTGCCGTGCATGACGATGAAACGTGTATGCAGGTTTCTCCAGTTTACCATACGAAGGATGAACCATGGCTCCTGCCAGGGTCAGCATTGAAGGCTGGCGAGAGGGCGCCAGCTGATTCTTCTGGAGGTCGAAGGGGTTGCCTACAACGAGGCCTATCCGACCCAGGACTTCTTCGTTGTTCGTAAAGTCTACAATAACGAATTTCACTGTTTTGTCCTTGAGGAAGTTCTTAAATCCTGGCACTCAACGTCGGCATGGCATATGTGGTAGAGCAAGCAAACGTTATGTACGCAAACCTGGATCACGGCGGGCTTCTTCCTCTCTTCGTCCTTTAGATCCTTCTCACGTCCCAGGACTGTGGTGTACTCAACATCTAGCCCAGCGACCCACTCATCATCTGAGTTTTCGAACATGCGTCTGAAGCGAGAAAGGCATCCTTTCACCATCGCGGAAGAACGGGTGTAGATGACGTCGAACTCATCGCCGGTGATGGTTCTAACCTTGTACTCACCGCCGATCGTGGAGATTTGGGACGCCATGGATTTGGGAGGAGGGTTAGGATTAGTGGAACTGCCGTAATGTGAATGGACGGGACGACTAGGAGCGAACCGCCGTAGTATTGGAGGACGTGCGGGGATGAGTAGGAGCGAACTGCCAGTGTGCGAATGGCAGGGTAGTGGCTTTCCATTCTCCCATGATACGGGCTTCCGAGAGCCCTTGGATCTGAGATCGAATGGTTGCATGGTGTGATTCTAGACCTGTGGGTGAATATCCTATCCTAGAGGGTTATTCTGCAAATTTTCAGCAACTTAGCATGCGACCGTTTGATCTCAGATGCAAGGGCTGCCAGCAGCCCGTATCATGGTCGCGCCTACCACGACCTTCGCGTCGCTCGCGCGGTCGCGCCCTTGGAGATTTAACACGGTGCGTTAGGCTATCTGATGTTGGCATGTCATACATAGTCATCACTTAGTCACTCATACTACAACAAGGTTGGCTATAAGTGTATTTTTTTACTCCTCTATATCTCTTTCTTCGTACTCAAGGAAGAAACGGTGCTAAGCACGTGTATTTATTGCATTTGCCAATGAGTGACCTCTTCCAATGAAATGATGTTGCTAAGTTTGCTTCATTTAATTAGCTATAGACTCAAAATTGTCTTTTCACCTAGGTACACGCGCTTAGCACCGTTTCTTCCTTGGGTCACCAAACTAGTCTCTCTCTTCTTGATTAACTTGCCACATCAGACTTCATGCCTATGTGGCAAGCTTAAGCACCTATAGGAGCAAGTAAAAGTAAGTACAATGGTATGCTTTACATGGCATTTTTGCATATGTGGAAGGAAAGAGAGGCAAGGAAAAATTGGAGAAGTGGGCTCTGATGCAAGAGCCAGCCTCTACTACATGGTGGAGCATTGGGAGAGGCACCTGTATGGAGGTGGTCAGGAATCTGGGAGACTCACGCCGGTCATAGCGCCACAGTTAAAATGATAATGGCAAGTCAAATCACGGGGCCCCACGTGTCCAGCAGTAACTCGCTGTCAAATCACACAGCCCTACGTTTGCATCAGCCTAGTCCCTCGTCTTCTCGCGTCTCTGTCGAACCGACTAGGCGGAACTACCCCGCCGCCTACCGCGCTGGAAAAGCCCCGCCCTCGACTTTTAAATACAACTACATGCACTTAAGAATCCAATGATATACTTTTTGTGACATAGTAACTCATATTTAGTTAGTCAAATGGATGACCTAGAACTACGTGCAGGCCCTATAAACCGAGACGCCTAAAAATAAAAAAACCGAGACGGAGAGGGTAGTTCAGCACGTATCTTTTTAGATCAATATAGTCGGGATTCACCAAGGAGCAAAACCAAGTGGTAGGCTGCTCGTGTCGTGTTGGCGTAGCAACTCAAGCAGGGTCAGTCTGCACACGAAATGGCGACACACTTAACAGGACCCCTTTGGCCGACATGTGGCTCATCCACCGTCTTGTTCCACATGCGATGCACCAAATTACAGTTCGGAGCAGCGGTTCGAATTGGAGGCACCCCGGTCGTGGCGCCGCAGTAGTAGAAAATGAGCGATGAGGGGTCGAATCACAAAGCCCCACCTTTCGCGCATTAAGCTGGACGGACGAAGCAACCATCATTTCACTCTAGGGCGCAAGAGCATAAAGAAAAGAGAAAACAATGATGTGTGCGGTAGCTACCTAGGGCACCCTAGGGTAGGGGTCTCCACTACAGATCCTTTTTTTTGAAAGCGCCTCCACTACAAATCGGCTTCTCCCTCGTCCTCTTGAAGAAAACTGATGATGAGTGCGGCGTTAGGGTTTGTAGGAGTACTACGGCGTGCGGGGACACGTCGTAGTAAACAGGTTCGAGCCAACGCCTTAAATATGTGTGGGCCGCTTGGTTTTACGGGAACGAGGCAGCATTTTGGGTTCGGGGACCAGTGGAGATATAGTACGTACAAAAAATTGTGGACATAGGTTCGACCGAAAGGCAATGATTCAAGTTATTCACCATTGCAAATAACCGTCCTCTCTGCACCTAAACTAGAGACCTTGGGTGTAATACATGATCTCTGTGCTCATTTCAATATGGTGTTTGGCTCCATAGTTCTTTAGGTACTTTATATTATCATCTACACTTGTAACCATAAGCTGCATTTTAAATTTCTGCGCATAATTTATATATCATCTTGGAGTACACATTTTGTACTAATATTATGTTCTATGCTCAATGAAGAATTTATATATCCAGTGGTGCTGGATTCTGTCAAGATCTTATATATCCAAATGAATAGTTTTGATCTGAACAAGATTATTGGCTTGCTGCAATGCTTTCCATGTCTGGAGAAGTTGTATATAAAGGTGATAATTTCACGCACATTGGAAGCCCGCATGTAGTGTACTAGAATTAACCGTTCAGCTGTTGCTCTTTCGACACTCTTCTTTTAGACCTTAACTGTTTTCAATCTTCATGTCTATTTAGGCAACAGGACGGGGTAAGAAAGATATAACCAATCAGTGGATTCGTAAGCATCGGGATTTTCTCACTTCTCATGAGATTCGATTGAAGACAATAACACTAGAACGATATGTAGCCAACCGTGCAAACACAAGATTTGTCACATTCTTCCTGCTGAATGCCAGGTTACTATTGCCCATCAGTCTTAAGTTTATCAGCAGCATGGTTTTGACGGATGGGTATGTCGAAGAGCAAAAAAAGGAGTTTCAGGTGGGCAAAAGAGCTTCTGAACGTGCCGGGATTCTATTTACAACATATTGTGGTCATAATCCAGTAAATTTTACGACCCAAGATGTTCATTCTATGGACCTGACCGATCCATTTGACTGTGACTGCCGAAAACAGTGCTGGAGTTAGATGTTGTTGCCCTTTTCAATCTGTTTTTTTGTAAACCTGATGAACAATTAACCCTCGTGCTTTTGTACAGTTTGTAAGCTAGAGTTAAATGTTCCTGCCCTTTTCAACTCGGCTGTGACTGTCATATTTTCTTTGAAACAAGGCAAATGGCTTGCCATTCGTTTAATTTAGAGTGAAATATTGTAACAAATCCAAACCAAGGGAAATAACATCACTCTCACCGGCTGCTTGAGCTCACTGTGCATTACAGAAGCCAAGTGATTAGCCCCCACCAGCACCCACAAACTTATTTTGAACTAGCACATCAAATGGGCTGTAAATTTTCATAGGAAAGGCTGCATGACCGTGACAGATTTGGATTCTGACATTTGGGACCCGCGAGGAAATAGCCTATCCAAGGTGGTGTTGACTTACTAGCCAGTCAACAAACGATTCTGCCAACCAGCCACTGGATTGACATCCAACATCTGTCATGTATCTTCTATCTCTTGTCTTCTTCTTCCTCCAATTGCCCAAACCAAACCACCCCGTCGGCTCCGCCTGCTCCCGCCTCCCATGGCTGGCTGCGCCTCCGCCGCCCTACCGTACGTACCCTCCAACGTTGGCCAGTCCCTCCCTCTATTACCCACACGTCATGTTATTCTCCGGCGACGTCAGCCCCAACACGCACCCGCGCCCGAACTAGTCAACCCTCGTACTCCCCTCCGCCTGCGACTGGACCGGCGCATCTTCAACGGCTCCTGTTCATTCCGTCTGAGGCCTCGCCATCGTCCTCTGCCTTGCGGCCTTGGTTCGCTCGCCGTGCGCGGTGCGCCGCCCTCTTGCGTTTTCAACGTCGTCAACAACCGAGAGGAACAAAGATTGACTGTACGTGGAGAGGATGACAGTAGGGACCCACCAGCGTCATGGCAGTACGCAAGCAAGTGCCTCTATAGTACAAGCCCAAAAATATGGTTCCTCCTAATGGTTGGACATCTGGGGCTCACGCCATTGTGAATGTAGTCAATAAACGAGAGAATTACACTACGAGCGGCTGACACCAGGGACCCAGCAAGTCAAGCAGTTTTTTTAGGAACAAGCAGTTGTTATTTATACTAGTTTTAGTGACGGATCAGGGTAACAACGGGGCTGTGCGGTGGCTGTGGCCCGTCTAGCCAGGGTTTTATTTATGTTTACCACATCATGAGCCCAATTGTGTTTTTTTCTTGCTGAAAATGGCTAGCCCAGTTCTATTTTTTTAAGAAATACCCAAACAAGGCCTACTTGCTTTATCGGCCCTGCTGGGCTGCAAATCTTTCAAGACGAGGAGAGTTTCATTCGGTTTGCCCAGAAATGGACTGTACATTTTTAAAACACATCAAACCGGGAATTAGTTTCAATTTTTTTCATTACAAGATCTTAAATTCCATTGATTTTTATGCGTGGACAATTATTTGGATTTTATATTTATATAAATTATTTTTCAAAATAGTTTGAATGTGAATCGATATTTCTGGATTAAAAACAGTTGACCACACCGAAATATGCAAAATTTTGTATACTTTTTAACCGTGGCCACAATATGGGGTGTGATGCTAACAAAAATAAGATGGGCTCCAAAAAAATTCTTAAGAATTAGCAAATGGGTTGTACATTATTAGAAATAATGTCAGATGGGCTGTATGTTGTTTTCCACATATTTGAGGCTGACTTGTGCGCCTACTACAGGTTGACGCGTATGCTTTCATAAAAAAAGGTTGACGCACACGCAACGCCCTGTCAACTTAGTCAACACACGAGAGCAGTGACTCTTGGATGTCCATCCAACGGCTGTCGTGCTTCTTCAATCTCTGCTCTTCATGCTCAAGCCGCTCAAACAAGCGCCGGCGGGACTGCCTACTCCCTCCTCCCGCGGCCGGCTATGCTGTCGCACAGGCCTCACGGCCCCACCGTACTCCCATCGCTGGCCTAGCCATCCCTCTACTCACCCACACATGTTGTTATTCTCCGGCGACGGCAGACGAACCAGTAAAACCTCGCACTCCTCCGCGTGGGAAATAACTGCCGAGTATCCCTGGCTCTGTGTCGTTCCCTTCCTAGGCCTCGCCGTCGTCCACTGCCGTGGTGCTCTCGGCGAGGCCTGGTCAACGTGGTTAATGAACGACATCCATCGTAAGTGGACTGTACGTGGAGAGGCTGACAGCTGGGTCCACGGCCGCACGCAAGGAAATGCCTCCTTATTACACGCAAAATAATGATTCCTCCACCTGACAGCTAGGACCCACAGGAAGGGCCTCTGTATTTCGCGAAAAAAACATTCCCCCCGCTGACAGGTCAGACCCACCAGCTATATCTTCGCACGCAAGGAAGTGCTTCCTTATTACGCCCAAAAAAATAAATACCCCCCTGCTAGCTGGGACCCACCATATTGTTGGGCTGACTTGTGGGCCTACTAAGTTGACAGGGACGGAGAGCTTTGTCAACTTAGTCAATACTCCAGTGACCGTATGATGTCCATCCAACGGCCATAGTGCTTCTTCAACCTCTGGTCTTCTTGCTCCAACCGCCCAAAGCAGCGCCGGTCGTGCCGCCTGCTCCTGCCTCCCGTGGCCGGCTGTGCTACCGCGGAGGCCTCACCGCCCCCATACTACTCCCACCACTGGCCAGGCCATCCCTCCACTCACCCACACCCCCTGTTATTCCACGGCGACGGCAGCCTCACACCGCAGCCGAATAGTGAACGCTCGTACTCCTCTCCGCGTGGGCATCCACTATCGCGCCTTGCACGGCTCCGCGTCGTCCCCTTCCTAGGCCTCTCCGTCGTCCACCGCCGTGGTGCTCTCGGCGCGGCGTGGTCAATGTGGTCAACGACCGACTTCCATTAGAAGAGTACTGTACGTGGAGAGGCTGACAGCTGGGTCCACGGCAGCCGCAAGGAAGTGCCTCCTTATTATGCGGAAAATAATTATTCCTCCACCTGACAGCGGGGACACACCGAACGGGCCACTAGTATTTTGCAAAAAAATCATTTCCCCCTGACTGCTGGGACCCACCGGACGGGCCACCGTATTTCGCGAAAAAACGTTCCCCCCGCTGTCAGCTCGGACCCACCGGAAGTGCCTCCTTAATACGCACAAAAATATGAATACTCCACCGGCTAGCTGGGACCCACCTTGCTGGGAGACTGACTTGTGGGCCTACGAAGTTGACGGGGACGAAGGGCTTTGTAAACTTAGTCATTATGAATGATTCTAGCTCCAGTGACCGTACGATGTCCATCCAACGGCCGTAGTGCTTCTTCAACATCTGGTCTTCTTGCTCCAGCCGCCCAAAGCAGCGCCGGTCGTGCCGCATGCTCCTACCTCCCGTGGTCGGCTGTGCTGCCGCAGAGGCCTCACCGCCCCCTACTATTCCCACCGCTGGCCAGGCCCTGCGGCGATGGCAGCCTCACACCGTAGCCGAACCAGTGAACCCTTGTAGTCCTCTCCGCGCGGGCTTCCACTGTCGCGTCGTCCCCTTCCTAGGCCTCGTCGTCGTCCACCGCCATGGTGCTCTCCGTGCAGCGTGGTCAACATGGTCAAGGAACGACTTCCATCGGAAGAGTACTGTACGTGGAGAGGCTGACAGCTGGGTCCACGGTCACAACCCAGTTTTTTTGTGATTTGCCAAGTAAGTCGCTTTGTCAGGCCTGTTGGGCTGCAAATCTTTCAAGACGAGGAGAGCTTTCATTCGACTGGCCGAGAAAATGGCCCATCAGTAATGAGAAATGGGTTGTACATTTTTAAAACACATCAAACCGGCAATTAGTTTCAAATATCTTTTTTTTCATTTCAAGATTTTAAATTACATTAATTTTTATGCGTGGAGAATTTGTTGGATTTTATATTGATATACATTTATTTTTAAAATCAGTTTGAATGTGAGTCGAAATTTCGGGATTAACAATAGTTTGGACCGCACCGAAATATGCAAAATGTCGTATAATTTTTTAACCGTTGCCAAAATATGGGCTGTAATGCTAACAAAAAGAATATGGGCTCCAAAAAAACTTAAGAATTAGCAAATGGGCTGTAAATTATTAGAAATAATGGCAGATGGGTTGTATGCTGTTTTCCACAGATTTGAGGCTTTCCTAAAAAAAGGTTGACGCACAAGCACTGACTGTTGGATGTCCATCCAACGGCCGTCGTGCTTCTTCAATCTCTGCTCTTCCTGCTCCAGCCGCTCAAACAAGCGCTGGCGGGACTGCCTGCTCCCTCCTCCTCGCGGCCGGCTGTGCTGCCGCGCAGGCCTCACCGCCCGACCATACTCCCATCGTTGGCCAAGCCATCCCTCTACTCACCCACACCTGCTGTTATTCTCCGGCGACAGCAGACGAACCAGTAAACCCTCGTACAGTCATACTCCCCTCCGCGTGGGAAACGACTACTGAGTCTACCCTGCCTCCGTGTCGTCCCCTTCCTAGGCCTCGCCGTCGTTCACCGCCCTGGTGCTCTCGGCGCGGCGTGGTCAACGTGGTCAAGGAACGAATTCCATCGGACGTGGACTGTACGTGGAGAGGCTGACAGCTGGGTCCACGGCCGCAGCAAGAAAGTGCCTCCTTATTACGTGGAAAATAATGATTCCTCCACCTGATAGCTGGGACCCACCGGACGGGCCACTATATTTCATGAAAAAAACATTTCCCCCTGACTGTTGGGACCCACCAGCTACATCTTCGCACGCAAGGAAGTGCGTCCGGACAAAAAAAACGATTCGCCCCCTGACTGCTAGGACCCACCAGCTACATCTTCGCAGGCAAGGAAGTGCCTGACAGTCGGGACCCACCTGGTCGAAGCGTACGTAGCGTTGTCATTCTGGTCGCGAACGTGTACGTACATACTCGTCGATGTAGAGGTGCGCATGTGTCGTAGGCGCGCACGTAGCATGTACACGTATGTATAGCGGCCAGGGTGCAAGAAAGAAAATACGGCCATGTATATGTACATAAGGGCGGGGTCTCGAATGCCTACTCGCGCATACGTACGGCCAGGGCTCGTGTACATGGCTGGGTCGGAATGGAGAAACAGCATCGTCGTCGTGTTCATGGGGAGGCAACGGAATGCGTCATGTTCATGGGGAGGCAACGGAATGCATTGTGTTCATGGGGAGGCAACGGAACGCATGGGAGCCAACCGGCTGGGTCAGAACGGAATGCGTGGTCGTGTTCATCGGGAGGGCTTGGACGGAACAGGCGATGGAAACGAGGCCTGGCGTAACACACAACGGAGGAAACCGACCTCCTACGTTCGGAACGGGGTCCTGTTTATCGGGAGGGGTCTGGCGTACCGCAAAACGGACGAAACGGACCTCCTACGGTCGAAACGAGGGTCCTGTTCATATGGAGGGGGTGTGGCGTACCGCAAAACGGATGAAACGGACCTCCTACGGTCGAAACGGGGGTCCTGTTCATCGGGAGGGGTGTGGCGTACCGCAAAACGGAGGAAACGGACTTGTGTTCGAGCGCTACGGTCGAAACGGGGGTCCTGTTCATCGGGAGGGGTGTGGCGTACCGCAAAACAGGACTCCACGGGATACTGTTCATCTCCACCGTCGACCCCCTCCAGCCTCCATGAGCTACTGTCCATCCACCGTCGACCTCCTCCAGCCTCCACCAGCGACTGTTCATCCACGGGCTCCTGTTCATCCATCCTCCACCGCGCGCTACTCCACCGGCTACTGTTCAACCAGCCCTCTCCACGGGCTCCTGTTGAACCACCCCTCCACGGGCTACTGTTCATCCTGCCCTCCACCATCTACTTTTCATCCTGCCCTCCACGGGATGGTCCTGTTCATCCAGCCCTCCACGGGGTCCTATTCATCCAACCCCAACCGGCTCGATCGATCGGGGTCCTGTTCATCCAGAGGCAACAACACGGTGTCCTGTTCATCCAACCCCCCCCCCCCCCCCCCCCCCCAACACTCACTGTTCATCTAGAGGCAGCATCGATCGGCTTCAGTTAGCAGCAGTAGCGAAGGAATCGCTCGATCGGGTTCAGTTAACAGCCATCGATCGATCGCTCGGGTTCAGTAACGTGTAGCCTTCAGTGCAATCGCTCGGGTTCAGTTAGAGCCAATGCCTCGCACACACGCGCGTACGTGTACGAGAGAAACGTGCATCACTCGGCCCCCGACCTCCCACCATAACCGGGAACTCCCCGAAATTTTCCTCGCCCTCGCTGCTACCACGGTTTTTTCCGTCATGGACGGCCCAAAGAATGTCATGCAGTTGCGTCTCCGGCCCGCCCAGGACAAAAAGCCCATTTTATGTCATGATTTTTTGTCATAGAAGTAGGATCCCACCACATCTATGATGATACCGGGTTTTGTCACAATTATCGTCATAGAAGTGTCATATGTATGACAGAAAAAAATTCGTTCGGCCCAAAATGTCACGGATGTGTCTTTTTTTTATAGTGTATATGCATCAGCTCCGAATCATGTCTTGGGTCAATAGTTGGGTTGCCCGTCTCCTGTGCTTGCTATCCTATGTTCCCCTTTATCGCTAGGGTAGTAAAGGGAGAACTACTGCAATTGTGCTTCCGGTTCACCTGGTCAAGCACCTTAGTAGAGAAAGCTGAAAACTGACTGTCATGATGCGGCGAGAGCTGGTCAACCACTCGATGACTTATCAGAATCTTTCGCGATTCCCTCCGTGTCACACGAAGGACCTCTTTCCGGTGAAATATGTAAACGCATCGTATGAATAAGCCGCATACATACCAGGGGCTATGTCGTAGACCCACCATAAAACTCCTACGGCTAAGTGAAAGTGTTAATGCCCTATAGTCTGGTGGCCTGGTTCTCCGCATTGACACCTCCTTCACGGACCAAGACATTGGGTCAAGAGTGAACAGATGCTTTTTGGAACACCCCCGTACTTCCTACGAGGGGGCTGAAGCCGACGACTGGAAAACTTTCAGTTCATATACAAACGGCCGCACAGGAGGAACAAAAGCCTTTAGGCAAAATCAAAATATAGACTGATTATAACAATTGTCTTTTACAATTCGTAAAGAGTTCACTCGAATATTATGCCTTTCGAACATTGACCCTCTATCAAGCGGGCAGCCTCTAAGATGTCCTAAAAGTAATGCGCTGGTGCGTGATGGTCCTTGCTCTTGGGTGGACCCTGCGCTGCAACGTCAACGGCCTTCATCTTCCCCCAGTATGTCTTGACTCGGGCAAAGGCCATCTGTGCACCTTCAATGCACGCAGACCGCTTCACGCCGTTGACACGTGGCACCGCATTAGCAAGCCGCCGCACCAAGCCGAAATAGCTATTCGGAATCGGCTCAGTTGTCCATAGCTGAAGTATGACGTTTTTGATGGCAGCGCCGGACATCCTGTGAAGCTCGGCCCATTGGGACATCTGTTCGTTCAGCAGCAGAGGGCGTTTCGATGCACCGAACTGTGACCAGAAAAGCTTCTCCGTTGCATATCCCTCTTGCGCTTGGTAAAACTGCGCCGCATTGGATGAACTCTTCGGCAGGTCTAAAAATACATCTGGAGAAATCCACACTTGGTTAAGCTGAGCATAATTCAGATCGCCGAACTTAGTCTGTAATAAAAATGGCTTACCAGCCGCAATCTCCCCTGCTTGCCGGATCTCCTCATGGGCCGCTCTAGATTCGGACCGCGCTTCTTTCGCCTCTTGCAAGGCCTTGTCAAGCTCAGCCGCTTTGGCTTTATTCTCCTTCTCTAGGAATTCACAACGGCTAGTAGCATTTTTCAGTTCGAGCGCCATCGATGATATTTTCTCCTCGTCTTGGTGCCGAGCAGCTTGTTCGGTCTTGAACTCGACCAATGCCTTTTCGGCAGCCGCATTACTAAACCTGGCCTGCTCCTTGGCCCGGGCCTGCTCCGCCCGGAGAATCTCAACGGCGGCGGCACCATCTATAGCCATGCATATTCCAGTATGCAACTTTTAGCGTCATGCTTATATTACAAACACCTATATGTAAGGATTGCTCCGAACACGTACCTTGCGATTCGTCAAGACGCCTATTGATAAGCGCGATATCAGTATCTGCCTCATCAATCTTGTGTTGCAAATCCGCAACCTCTATAGTTTGGACAATTTCTGAGAAGGTCACAGCCTGTGTTCCAATTAATCATATTACTTCCTGGGCATATTGATACGTCTCCAACGTATCTATAATTTTTGATTGCTCCATGCTATATTATCTACTGTTTTGGACATTATTGGGCTTTATTATACACTTTTATATTATTTTTGGGACTAACCTATTAACCGGAGGCCCAGCCCAGAATTGTTGTTTTTTGCCTATTTTAGGGTTTCGAAGAAAAGGAATATCAAACGGAGTCCAAACGGAATGAAACCTTCGGGAACGTGATTTTCTCACCGAACATGATCCAGAGACTTGTACCCTACGTCAAGCAACCAACAGGGAGGCCACGAGGTAGGGGGCGCGCCTACCCCCCCCCCTGCCCAAGGCGCGTCCTCCACCCTCGTGGGCCCCCTGTTGCTCCACCGACGTACTTCTTCCTCCTATATATACCTATGTACCCCCAAACGATCAGATACGGAGCCAAAACCCTAATTCCACCGTCATAACTTTCTGTATCCATGAGATCCCATCTTGGGGCCTGTTCCGGAGCTCCGTCGGAGGGGGCAACGATCACGGAGGGCTTCTACATCAACACCATAGCCTCTCCGATGAAGTGTGAGTAGTTTACCTCAAACCTACGGGTCCACAGTTATTAGCTGGATGGCTTCTTCTCTCTTTTTGGATCTCAATACAAAGTTCTCCCCCTCTCTTGTGGAGATCTATTCGATGTAATCTTCTTTTGCGGTGTGTTTGTTGGGACCGATGAATTGTGGGTTTATGATCAAGTTTATCTATGAACAATATTTGAATCTTCTCTGAATTCTTTTATGTATGATTGGTTATCTTTGCAAGTCTCTTCGAATTATCAGTTTGGTTTCGCCTACTAGATTGATCTTTCTTGCAACGGGAGAAGTGCTTAGCTTTGGGTTCAATCTTGCGGTGTCCTTTCCCAGTGATAGTAGGGGCAGCAAGGCACGTATTGTATTGTTGCCATCGAGGATAACAAGATGGGGTATTTATCATATTGCATGAATTTATCCCTCTACATCATGTCATCTTGCTTAAAGCGTTACTCTGTTCTCTTGAACTTAATACTCTAGATGCATGCTAGATAGCGGTCGATGTGTGGAGTAATAGTAGTAGAGATGCAAGCAGGAGTCAGTCTACCTGTCTTGGACGTGATGCCTATATACATGATCATACCTAGATATTCTCATAACTATGCTCAATTCTGTCAATTGCTCAACAGTAATTCGTTCACCCATCGTAAAATACTTATGCTCTTGAGAGAAGCCACTAGTGAAACCTGTGGCCCCCGGGTCTATCTTTATCATATTAATATTCCAATACTTACTTATTTTCATTGCTTTTATTTTACTTTGCATCTTTATCATAAAGATACCAAAAATATTATCTTATCATATCTATTAGATCTCACTCTCGTAAGTGACGGTGTAGGGATGGACAACCCCTTATCGCGTTGGTCGTGAGGATTTATTTGTTTTGTGTAGGTGCGAGGGACTCGCGCGTAGCCTCCTACTGGATTGATACCTTGGTTCTTAAATACTAAGGGTAATACTTACGCTACTTTGCTGCACCACCCTTTCCTCTTCAAGGGAAAACCAACGCAAGTGCTCAAGAGGTAGCAAGAAGGATTTCTAGCACCATTGCCGGGGAGGTCTATGCAAAAGTCAACATACCAAGTACCCATCACAAACCCTTATCTCCCGCATTACATTATTTGCCATTTGCCTCTCGTTTTCCTCTCCCCCACTTCACCCTTGCCGTTTTATTCGCCCTCTCTCTCTCTATCCTCCCTCTCCTTCTCTATTTGCCTCTTTTTGCCCGTTCCCCGTTTGCTTGTCGTTATAGCAAGTCCTCTATCTTCTCTGTTGTCTCCCGAGAATGAAATTCTAAATTTTAAGCAAAGGGAGGGAGAAAATCTAAAAGACGCTTGGTATAGAATTTGCAATGCTCAAAATAGATCTACCAGGAAGCAATCTACTTCCGTTCTTCTTTGCAATTTTTATGTAGGCGTTACTCCTTGGCACAGATATATCCTTGATACCATTACCTGAGAGAACTTCTTGGGTAGCCATACTTTTGATTCTTACAATGCTATGATAGATTTGTTTGGCTCACCACCCCTTTTGGTTAATAGAACTATGTTAACTTTGGAGCATGTAATGCAAAAACTTGAAATTTTTGAAAATAAAGTTGCTACAGTTGAGTTAATTGAAAATTTCGATAAAAATATCCACAACCAAATTACCCAATATGGATCTAAAGTAGGAGTAACTTTGAAAAATATTAAAGAGAAGGAACCTATAGTTAGTGAAAGAATAAATCATGATTCCACTAGAATCGATAAACTTGAGGGTATCATTACCAACTTGGGAACCGCTTTTTCTCCCGTAAAGAATACTCCAAGTCCTCCAACTAAAATTGCCAAGATTATGTATGCTCCTAAAAATAAAGGTGAATCCTCTAGCAAAGAAACTGCGGATCTCAAATCTATAAGTGTTCACCCTAATCTTTTTGCTATCATTAAGGAACCATTTGCTGCCAATGACTTTTTCGATCTTGTGCCTAAAAGTTTGATAATCAATAAAAGGAAAGAAATTCCTATGGATGGTAGATGCCTCATTGAATAATTACCTACCAAAGATGGCAATACCTAGATCTATCCTTGCTTTTTATGCCTAGCTAGGGGCGTTAAACGATAGCGCTTGTTGGGAGGCAACCCAATTTTATTTTTATTCCTTGCTTTTTGCTCCTGTTTAGTAATAAATAATTTATCTAGCCTCTGTTTTGGTTGTGTTTTTTGTGTTTAATTAGTGTTTGTGCCAAGTAGAACCGTTGGGAAGACTTGGGGAAAGTCTTGTTAATCTTGATGTAAAAAAACAGAAACTTTAGCGCTCACGAGAACTGCTGCCATTTTTATTTCGAAAGTGATATTTAGTTAATTCTTTTTGCAGATGATTAATAGATAAATTCCTCACGTCCAGCAATTTATTTTAGAATTTTTGGGATTCCAGATCTTGCGCTAGCTATAGAGTACTACAGACTGTTCTGTTTTTGATGAATCTATGGCTAGTAAAATAGTTTATAAACCATAGAGAAGTTCGAATACAGTAGGTTTAACACCAATATAAATAAAGAATGAGTTCATTACAGTACCTTGAAGTGGTCTTTTATTTTCTTTCGCTAACGGAGCTCACGATATTTTCTACTTTGATTTTTGTGTTGTGAAGTTTTCAAGTTTTGGGTAAAGATTTGATGGATTATGGAACAAGGAGTGGCAAGAGCCTAATCTTGGGGATTCCCATGGCACCCCCAAGATAATCTAAGGATACATAAAAGCCAAAGCTTGGGGATGCCCCGGAAGGCATCCCCTCTTTCTTCTACTTCTATCGGTAACTTTACTTGGAGCTATATTTTTATTCACCACATGATATGTGTTTTGCTTGGAGCGTCTTGTATGATTTGAGTCTTTATTTTTTAGTTTACCACAATCATATTTTCTGTACACACCTTTTGAGAGAGACACACATGATTCGGAAATTGTTAGAATACTCTATGTGCTTCACTTATATCTTTTGAGTTATATAATTTTGCTGTAGTACTTCACTTATATCTTTTAGAGCACGGTGGTGGATTTGTTTTATAGAAACTATTGATCTCTCATGCTTCACTTAGATTATTTTGAGAGTCTTAAATAGCATGGTAATTTTCTTAAATAATCCTTATATGCTAGGTATACAAGATTAATAATAAAATTCTCTTATGAGTGTGTTGAATACTAAGAGAAGTTTGATGCTTGATAATTGTTTTGAGATATGGAGATGGTGATATTAGAGTCATGCTAGTTGAGTAGTTGTGAATTTGAGAAATACTTGCGTTAAAGTTTGTGATTCCCGTAGCATGCACGTATGCTGAACCGTTATGTGATGAAGTCGGAGCATGATTTATTTATTGATTTTCTTCCTTATGAGTGGCGGTCGGGGACGAGCGATGGTCTTTTCCTACCAATCTATCCCCCTAGGAGCATGCGCGTAATACTTTGCTTTGATAACTTGTAGATTTTTGCAATAAGTATGTGAGTTCTTTATGACTAATGTTGAGTCCATGGATCATACACACTCTCACCCTTCCACCATTGCTAGCCTCTCTAATACCGCGCACCTTTCGCAGGTTTCATACACCCACTATATACCTTCCTCAAAACAGCCACCATACCTACCTATCATGGCATTTCCATAGACATTCCGAGATATATTGCCATGCAACTTTCCACCGTTCCGTTTATTATGCACGCTCCATCATTGTAATATTTCTTTGCATGATCATGTAGTTGACATTGTATTTGTGGCAAAGCCACCATTCATAATTCTTTCATACATGTCACTCATGAGTCATTGCATATCCCGGTACACCGCCGGAGGCATTCATATAGAGTCATATCTTGTTCTATGTATCGAGTTGTAATTCTTGAGTTGTAAGAAAATAAAAGTGTGATGATCATCATTATTAGAGCATTATCCCAAGTGAGGAAAGGATGATGGAGACTATGATTCCCCCACAAGTCGGGATGAGACTCCGAACGGAAAAAAAAGAGGCCATAAAAAAAGAGAAAAGGCCCAAATAAAAAATGAGAGAAAAATAGAGAAGGGGCAATGCTACTATCCTTTTACCACACTTGTGCTTCAAAGTAGCACCATGATCTTCATGATAGAGAGTCTCCTATGTTGTCACTTTCATAAACTAGTGGGAATTTTTCATTATAGAAGTTGCTTTGTATATTCCAATGATGGGCTTCCTCAAAATGCCCTAGGTCTTCGTGAGCAAGCAAGTTGGATGCACACCCACTTAGTTTCTTTTTGAGCTTCCATATACTTATAGCTCTAGTGCATCCTTTGCATGGCAATCCCTACTCACTGACATTGATATCTATTGATGGGAATCTCCATAGCCCGTTGATACGCCTAGTTGATGTGAGACTATCTTCTCCCTTTTTGTCTTCTCCACAACCACTATTCTATTACACCCAAAGTGCTATGTCCATGGCTCATGCTCATGTATTGCGTGAAGATTGAAGAAGTTTTGAGTATGTCAAAAGTATGAAACAATTGCTTGGCTTGTCATCGGGGTTGTGCATGATTTAAATACTTTGTGTGGTGAAGATAGAGCATAGCCAAACTATATGATTTTGTAGGGATAACTTCCTTTGGCCATGTTATTCTGAGAAGACATAATTGCTTAGTTAGTATGCTTGAAGTATTATTATTTCTATTTTAATATTGAACTTTTGTCTTGAATCTTTCAGATCTGAATATTCATACCACAATTAAGAAGAATTACATTGAAAATATGCCAAGTAGCATTCCACATCAAAAATTCTGTTTTTATCATTTACCTACTCAAGGACGAGCAGGAATTAAGCTTGGGGATGCTTGATACGTCTCCAACGTATCTATAATTTTTGATTGCTCCATGCTATATTATCAATTATTTCGGACATTATTGGGCTTTATTATACACTTTTATATTATTTTTGGGACTAACCTATTAACCGGAGGCCCAGCCCAGAATTGTTGTTTTTTTGCCTATTTTAGGGTTTCAAAGAAAAGGAATATCAAACAGAGTCCAAACGGAATGAAACCTTCGGGAACGTGATTTTCTCACTGAACATGATCCAGGAGACTTGGACCCTACGTCAAGCAACCAACAGGGAAGCCACGAGGTAGGGGCGCGCCTACCCCCCCCCCCCAGGCGTCCCCTCCACCCTCGTGGGCCCCCTGTTGCACCACCGACATACTTCTTCCTCCTATATATACCTACGTAACCCCAAACGATCAGATACAGAGCCAAAACCCTAATTCCACCGCCGTAACTTTCTGTATCCACGAGATCCCATCTTGGGGCCTGTTCCGGAGCTCCGCCGAAGGGGGCATCGATCACGGAGGGCTTCTACATCAACACCATAGCCTCTCCGATGAAGTGTGAGTAGTTTACCTCAGACCTACGGGTCCATAGTTATTAGCTAGATGGCTTCTTCTCTCCTTTTGGATCTCAATACAAAGTTCTCCCCCTCTCTTGTGGAGATCTATTCGATGTAATCTTCTTTTGCGGTGTGTTTGTTGAGACCGATGAATTGTGGGTTTATGATCAAGTTTATTTATGAACAATATTTGAATCTTCTCTGAATTCTTTTATGTATGATTGGTTATCTTTGCAAGTTTCTTCGAATTATCAATTTGGTTTGGCCTACTAGATTGATCTTTCTTGCAATGGGAGAAGTGCTTAGCTTTGGGTTCAATATTGCGGTGTCCTTTCCCAGTGACAGTAGGGGCAGCAAGGCACGTATTGTAGTGTTGCCATCGAGGATAACAAGCTGGGGTATTTATCATATTTTATGAATTTATCCCTCTACATCATGTCATCTTGCTTAAAGCGTTACTCTGTTCTCTTGAACTTAATACTCTAGATGCATGCTGGATAGCGGTCGATGTGTGGAGTAATAGTAGTAGATGCAGGCAGGAGTCGGTCTACTTGTCTTGGACGTGATGCCTATATACATGATCATACCTAGATATTCTCATAACTATGCTCAATTCTGTCAATTGCTCAACAGCAATTCGTTCACCCACCGTAAAATACTTATGCTCTTGAGAGAAGCCACTAGTGAAACCTATGGCCCCGGGTCTATCTTTATCATATTAATCTTCCTATACTTAGTTATTTTCATTGCTTTTATTTTACTTTGCATCTTTATCATAAAAATACCAAAAATATTATCTTATCATATCTATCAGATCTCACTCTCGTAAGTGACCATGTAGGGATTGACAACCCCTTATCGCGTTGGTTGCGAGGATTTATTTGTTTTGTGTAGGTGCGAGGGACTCACGTGTAGCTTCCTACTGGATTGATACCTTGGTTCTCAAAGACTGAGGGAAATACTTACGCTACTTTGCTGCACCACCCTTTCCTATTCAAGGGAAAACCAACGCAAGTGCTCAAGAGGTAGCACATATCTTTTGATCCTTTGATCGCCTCCCTCGGGAAGCCAATCAGAGTCTCAGGGGCTACTATCTATACACAGGTGTATTCTTGAATAAAACACAGTCGAAAAAATTATGGCACAAATCTCGAAGCCTCTTAGCAGGCTCACGAAGGCCTCATTCAATCCGCTTTTTACGGACAGGATCTTTTCGACCACTGGGCCCATCAAGGTACGATGTTCCTCTGAGATGGACGCCTATCGCAGCATGTTCGTCAATGGGACTGCGCGATGACGTTGTCCTCCAAGCCCGAGCAACCCGACGAAGGCATCTTGCCTCGCTTAGGAACCTTTTCCTACCAATCTTCAGAGGGGCCCTTTTCTTCCCGTGGGGGGAAGAGACGTTGACTTCCCCTTCATTTTTATCTTCAGACGATGGAATCTTGATTCCTCTGGACACAATGTCTGACACACCTTCGGGATGGGGGTCATCTTTGGTCCTCTCTGCCTTGCGCTCCTTCACAGGCATCTGGTACGGTGTCGGGGCTAGCATCCTTGTTAATACATGATCCGCTAAACCTTCGGGAAGAGGGGACGGACACCTAATCGACTCCACTTTCTTTATCCAGCCTTGGAAGGAGATAGTTTGCTCAGTAATGTAGTAAGGCATACTTAAAAAAGGGGTGTTCAGAAGTCCAGTGCTTACCGAGGTATCCGGACGGTTGCAGTCGAGGCCTATGTCCTCCGTAGTGTCCGGCCAATGTTTTCATTTTCTGAAAAACAACTTCCACATCCCTTTGTCCGTAATGCCGAAGAAGTGTTGGAGGGTTCGTGGTCCTTCTGGATTGAACTCCCACATACAGAGAGGCCTACGCTGGCATGGTAGGATTCGGCGAATCAGCATTACTTGAATCACGCCGACAAGATCGATGTCCCTCTCGAGGAGGGTTCGGATGCGGCTTTGTAGAGTACGCACTTCATCAACTGATCCCCAATCCAGCCCCTTGTTGGCCCAAGATGCAAGCTATAACGGTGGGCCAGGGCGAAACATGGTGGCAGCTACCCACTTGGTGCTGCGGGGCTCCGTAACGTAAAACCACTCTTGCTGCCATTGATTGGAAGTTTCGGTAAAAGAGCCTTTCGGCCAAGGAGTGTTGGTGAGCTGGCTGACTACAGCACCGCCGCACTCCACCTGTTCCCCGTAGACTACCTTTGGTTTCACACTGAAGGTCTTGAGCCATAGGCCGAAGTGTGGGGGGCATTCAGAGGAAGGCCTCACATGTAATGATGAATTCCAAGACATGGAGGAAAGACTCTGGGGCTAGATCGTGAAAATCTAGTCCATAATAGAACATTAGCCCCCGGACGAAGGGGTGAAGGGCGAGCCCTAGCCCTGGAAGGAAGTGTGAGATGAATATGACCCTCTCGCCAGATCTGGGGGTCGGGATAACCTGCCCTTGAGCAGGAAGCCTGTGGTGGATCTCTGCGGTCAGGTATCTGGTCGCTCGAAGCTTCGCGATATCCTCCTCTATAACGGAGGAAGCCGCCCATCGGCCTTGAGGGCCGGGTCCAGACATAATGGGGAAGTTTGAAGCAACGAACTCGAACCTTGGGTGCTAGAACTCGAGGTTGGAGAGGCTGAGGAGAAGTTTGGCGTAGAAAAGACGGCCCTAGGTTCCTTTATAAAGGCAGCGGGGATTAAACGCCTCCTCCTGAGCCTGAAAGCCTGCCTATTCGTAAGGAATCTTCCCAACGGAATGGTTAGATTACCTATGCTCGTATTAATGAGAATCCCGCAATAAGGGGACAGGATCTCTGCTTCGACAGAATGTACCAATAGCAACCGCGCCTCGAAACATGGAACGGCGGGATAGGAAACGGTTCGAAAAATCGGGCGAGCGTGATGTAATGTTGTAAAAAAGTTGTCAGCAGATTGGACTCGTGGAATATTATATTCTCTCTACGGCTGTGTGTGGTGTGTGTTACAGGTCCAGACACGTTCGATACATCCAAAGACTACCTTGGAGTTCGGAAGGAGGAACCCGCCTTGCAATGCCGAAGACAGATCTACGCGCCGGATACCCTGTCATTGAAGCCAGGTTCAGGGGATACTGAGGGAGTCCTGGACTAAGGGGTCCTCGAGCGTCTGGCCTGTTAGCCATGGGCCGGAGTGATGGGATGTGAGATATGAAGACCGAGGACTGCACCCGTGTCTGGATAGGACTCTCCTTGGCGTGGAAGGCAAGCTTGGCGACCGAATATGTAGATTCATTTCTTTGTAACCGACCTTGTGTATCCCTAGATCCTTCCGGTGTCTATATAAACAAGAGGACTTAGTCCGGAGGGGGAGAGACTCATTATCATAACCATACAAGCTAGGCCTCTAGGGTTTAGCCATTACGATCTTGTGGTAGATCAACTCTTGTAATACTCCTATTCATCCAGATCAATCAAGCAGGACGTAGGGTATTACCTCCATAGAGAGGGCCCGAACCTGGGTAAAACATTGTGTCCCATGTCTCCTGTTACCATCGAACTTAGACGCATAGTTCGGGACCCCCTACCCAAGATCCTCGGGTTTTGACACCGACAGGGGGCGCGACCCCTCTTTCCCTCTCCCTCTCCCTCTCCTTCCTTCTTCTCCTAGTTGGACTAGGAAAGGGTGGAACCTACTCTTACTAGGAGTAGGATTCCCCCCTTGGGCGCGCCCCTTGTGGTCGGCCGGCCCCCTACTCTCCTCCTTTATACGGGGGAGGGGGCTCCCCATATACACACAAGTTGATCTTTAGCCGTGTGCGGTGCCCCCCTCCATAGTTTTCCACCTCGGTCATATTGTCGTAGTGCTTAGGCGAAGCCCTGCATCGGTAACTTCATCATCACCGTCAACACGCCATCATGCTGACAGAACTCACCCGCGGCCTCATCTGGATCAAGTGTACGAGGGACGTCACCAAGCTGAACGTGTGCAGATCGCGGAGGTGCCGTGTGTTCAGTACTTGATCGGTTGGATCGCGAAGACGTTCGACTACATCAACCGCATTACTAAATGCTTCCGCTTTTAGTCTACAAGGGTACGTAGACACACTCTCCCCTCTCATTGCTATGCATCTCCTAGATAGATCTTGTGTGATCGTAGGATTTTTTTTGAAATACTGCGTTCCCCAACAGTGGCATCCGAGCCAGGTCTATGCGTAGATGTTATATGCACGAGTAGAACACGAAGAGTTGTGGGCGATAATAGTCATACTGCTTACCAACATGTCATACTTTGATTCAGAGGTATTGTAGGATGAAGCGGCCCAGACCAACATTACATTACCGCGTTCATGAGACTGGTTCTATCGAAGTGCTTCACACATAGGTGGCTAGTGGGGTCTGTTTCTCCAGCTTTAGTTGAATCGAGTGCGACTACGCCCGGTCCTTGTTGAAGGTTAAAACAACACACTTGACAAAAATTCGTTGTTGTTTTTTATGCGTAGGTAAGAATAGTTCTTGCTAGGCCCATAGTAGCCACGTAAAAACTTGCAACAACAAAGTAGAGGACGTCTAACTTGTTTTTGCAGGGCATGATGTGATGTGATATGGTCAAGACGTGATTATATAAACTATTGTATGAGATGATCATGTTTTGTGAAAAAGTTATCGGCAACTGGCAGGAGCCATATGGTTGTCGCTTTATTGTATGAAATGCAATCACCATGTAATTGGTTTACTTTATCACTAAGCGGTAGCGACAGTCGTAGAAGCAATAGTTGGCGAGAGGACAACGATGCTACGATGGAGATCAAGGTGTCAAGCCGGTGACGATGGTGATCATGACGATGCTTTGGAGATGGAGATCAAAGGCACAAGATGATGATGGCCATATCATATCACTTATATTGATTGCGTGTGATGTTTATCGTTTATGCATCTTATTTTGCTTAGTATAGCGGTAGCATTATAAGATGATCTCTCACTGAATTTCAAGGTACAAGTGTTCTCCCTGAGTATGCACCATTGCTACAGTTCGTCGTACCGAGACACCACGTGATGATCGGGTGTGATAAGCTCTACATTCACATACAACGGGTGCAAGCCAGTTTTGCACAAGCAGAATACTCGGGTTAAACTTGACGACCCTAGCATATGCATATATGGCCTCGGAACACTGAGACCGAAAGGTCGAGCATGAATCATATAGTAGATATGATCAACATAGTGATGTTCACCATTGAAAACTACTCCATCTCACATGATGATCGGACATGGTTTGGTTGATATGGGTCACGTGATCACATAGATGATTAGAGGGATGTATATCTAAGTGGGAGTTCTTGTCGGATTTCGGGTTCCGGCAGACCCTTGAGGTTCGAACACTGGGGTGCGCGCGGAGATTTCGCCTTCTACCTACCTGCACCCCTCCGCCTCGCTAAGATCTAAGCTATGGAAAGAACAGCACAAGAGACACAGGGTTTATACTGGTTCGGGCCACCGTTGTGGTGTAATACCCTACTCCAGTGTGTGGTGTGGTGGATTGCCTCTTGGGCTGATGATGATGAGTAATACAAGGAAGAACAGCCTCGCAAGGGTCTGTTCCTGGCTGGGGGACGAACTTCTAGGAGGAGTTCAGTCACCCTTCTCTCTCTCTCTCTTCTCCGATTTTCCCCCCTGCTACCCTGGGGGTGGCTAGTCCTATTTATAGGCAAAGGCCCTGGGCCTCTTCCCAAATATTGAGCGGGAAGGGCGCCAACAATTGGCCATTATGAAGGGGGACATCTGGTACACTTATCCTGACTAAAGTTGGTCTTCGCCTGCCAAAGGCTCTGGTGGTGATGATGGCTTGGGCTCCACAATGACTTCCTCCCTGCCGTTGGGCTGGTCTTGGTCTCGTTGCACCGAAACGGGTGCCTTTGCTTGATGCTCTCGCCTGCGCTTGCTCCCTTTGCATCAAAGAGGAAAGGAGGACACTGCGCGGGCTGACGCCCGCCTGGCACCCTTGGTCATCATGGCTTGCATCATGGGCACATCGTGAGGTACCCCGCCTTGATCTGTTCGCCTCCTTGCGAGCCAGCCTGATGAGGCCGTGCCTAAGGAAGCTCTGTGTCGTCCGCCCCGCAAGGCTTGACCCCTCGCGAGGGTCTTGGGTCTGTGTTGATGAAGATGGGCCATGCTAGGCCCCTCCTCGAGCCACGCCGCAGGCCGCAGGCAGGCAAGTCTGGGGACCCCCGTTCCCAGACACCGACAGTAGCCCCCGGGCCCAAGGCGCGCCCGGACTTGGCAGTGCAGGGAGGCGAAAGGGCAAGTGCGAAGCGCCGCGGGCCCTAACAGCCTGCGGCCTTGGGTGTCGCGTGGCGGTTGATTGGACGTGGGCGTCTCCACTTCCCCATGGCGCCTCGGCAACTGCACGGATTGGACAAGTCCCTTCATGCAAAGCGGGTCATGATTACCTGCGATCGTGGGGGCCGACGGTTGGCCCTTGCCGGTTATAAGTACGGATCGGCGCGCGCCCCTCCAATTCATTCCCCCTTGCTTCTCCTTCTTCATTATGGGCCCGTCGAGGAGGTTCTCGGCCGCAGAGAAGGGGAAGGCTCGCCAGGTTGAGCCTGCCTCTCCCCCGCCCAAGCGCGGCCGAGGGCGCCCTCGAAAACATCCTGTGGCCACCACGGCAGCTCCCCGCGGCCGTGGAGACGATTTCCAGCACGGTGACGGGCGGACTGCTGCGACCGGGGGGCGCGCTTCGGTCGCGCGTCCGCCTAGGCCGCGCTTTCGCGCTGCCGAGGTGCTGCCGGAGTTCGTTGTGTGGTCGGCGGAGCCGACTAGCACCCGGATTCAACTTCCTCGCTTCCTCCTCAGCGAGCTCCCGGGCAGCCTCTGGCTTCAGGCAGACGGCTACTGCAGCCGGGCCTCATGGGCTTCACTGGAGGTCTCCGCAGCCGGGAGCCTGGCCTTGACCCGCGGTTGGCAGACGTTTGCCCGCGCGCGTGGCCTGAGCCGTCGGTGCACCCTGCACTTCAAGTTTGACGGCGATGCCACCCTCTACGTGAGGGTGTGTGGGGAAGATGGTCGCCGCACAGGGTGCTGCCCGGAGGACGACGACCACGGCCGGGAACCCAGTCCCGGCGATGATGGAGAGGACAGCGCTCGCGTGATTGGTGGCGCTCAGGGTTCCCCAAGCTTCACCGGTTCTTCTTCAGGCGGCGACTCTTCTAGCGATGGCCGCGGTCAGCCTCCATGCCATCGTACCTGCTTAGGAGGTGGTAGCGTGTCTGCCCGCCGTCACGCTTCGGTGAAGCGTGAGAGGGAGTCTGCCTGAGCCCCGGAGGCAGCTCGAGCCTTCCCTACAGGCCGGTGTGAGGCGAGCTGCGCCTGATTTGTTCTCTCTTTTCCTTTTTCCTGCGTAAAAAAGACAGTAGCGTGGAGCCCCGCGGGGGCGTGTTTGGGTTATTGTTGTTAATCATCGCTTCGGTTCTGTTATCGTGCCTTCCGGCTACGTGCCCGCGCGTGGATAGTTCCCGGGCCAAGCCATGGGGGGGCGACCGACCCAGGCCCTGTGTTCGTGTCGCGGTGCCCGTGGGGCACGGACTAGAGGGGTGCTCCTGTAATGGACACAGGTCGCGAGACCTTTGAACGACTAGGGCAGGAGCACTCGCGAGGGCGCTCGGCTGCCCCCTCGCGAGGCCTTGCATAAGAGAAATCGAGGCAGGAGAGTGAAAAAGTTGAAGAACCACGAGCCAAAGACGGCAACAGCTTCAATAAAACTTCAAATGAGAATGAACAAGCCAACTGCGGAAAGAAAATGAAAAAGCCGCGTCCGGCACCTAATCTAGTCTTCGACGTCTTCTCACCAGTGCGGAGCTAAGTGCTGCCACTGGGTGTGGGAGGGAGCCCCAGGGCCTGAGGTCGGTGCTCCTGAGACTCCGGGGCGTGTATAGCCCCAACTCATTATTACGTGAGAGTGTCACGGGCGGCGAGCTTCACAGGCGTTGGCCTTCTTCACAGGCTCCGGGCCTTTCTTGGGGGAAGCAGGCTTTTCATGGGCATTTGCCCTCTTCACAGGCTCCGGGCCCTTTCCAAAACACGATAGCTTCACAGGCATTCGCCTTCTTCACAGGCTCTGGGCCTTTTCCAAAACGCGACAGCTTCACAGGCATTCACCTTCTTCACAGGCTCTGGTCCTTTTCCAAAACGCGACAGCTTCACAGGCATTCGCCTTCTTCACAGGCTCTGGGCCTTTTCCAAAACGCGACAGCTTCACAGGCATTCGCCTTCTTCACAGGCTCTGGGCCTTTTCCAAAACGCGACAGCTTCACAGGCATTTGCCTTCTTCATAGGCTCTGGGCCTTTTTAGGGGTAGAACCTACGGAGGTGCTGGATGTTCCATGCGTTCTGGACCGGCACCCCCTCCTGAGTCTCCAAGCGCGCGGAGCCGGGCCTGGAAACATGAACAACCTTGAACGGGCCCTCCCACATGGGAGAGAGCTTGTGTAGTCCCTCCATGGAGAGAACCCGCCTGAGCACGAGGTCTCCTACCTCAAGAGTTCTGGGGCGGATGTTGCGGCAGTGATATCGTCGCAGTGCTTGTTGGTACCTCGCCGCTCGCAGCGTGGCTTCTCGGCGACGTTCCTCCCCCAGCATGAGGTCCATCCCCCGTATGGCGTCCTGCTGCGCCTTATCGAACGCCAGGACCCGCGCGGAGCAACGTCTGACCTTGTGAGGGAGGACCGCTTCGGCTCCGTAGACCAGGAAGAACGGGGTCTCTCCAGTCGGCTTGGTCGCGGTTGTGCGGATGGACCACAACACGGACTGAAGCTCGTCGTACCAACCTCTGCCGCAGGCCTCCAACTTCTTCTTAAACGTCCTGGTCTTGAGGCCCCTCAAGACCTCTGCGTTGGCTCGCTCGACCTGGCCGTTGCTTCGGGGGTGCGCCACTGAAGCGTAGCATATCTGCGTTCCAAGGTTAGCACAGTATGTTTTGAAGAGGTTACTGGTGAACTGTGAACCGTTGTCTGTGATGATGCGGTTCGGCACCCCGAACCGGCTCACGATGCCCCTGATGAACTTGACCACGGAACCCGCGGGGATGGTGCGGACGGCCTCTACTTCAGCCCACTTGGTGAACTTGTCCACGGTGACGTAGAGGTAGCGGTAGCCCCCTGGCGCCCGAGGAAACGGGCCCAGGATGTCCAGCCCCCAGACTGCGAATGGCCACGAAAGGGGTATAGTCTGCAGGCCTCTGCCGGCTGATGGATCTTCTTGGCGTGGAACTGGCAGGCCTCAAAAGCTTTCACCAGTTCGACGGCGTCATTGAGTGCGGTGGGCCAATAAAACCCACTGCGGAACGCCTCGCCGACGAGGGTCCGTGATGATGAATGATGTCTACAGTCTCCGCTGTGTATATCTTCCAGCAGTTCCTTTCCTTGCTCCCTGGAGATGCAGCACAGGGATACATCGTTTGGTCGCTTCCGGTAGAGCACTCCATCCTTGATGCAGTATGCCGTGGCCTGCCGTGCCACACGCTCCGCTTCCTCCTCCTTCTCCGGCAGGGTCCCTTGTGTTAAGTAACTCCGGAGCTCCGTGATCCAGCACCCCTCCTGAGGTTCCATCGTCAGGAGCAGGCGTGCTCCTGAGACCGGGCCACAGACCAGGGCTCCCAGGCAGGTGGCTGGGGGAGCTCCTCACGAGGCTGAGCCGTGTTTGACAATGACGGCAGGGCTGAGGGCTTGAAGAGCCGCTCCTCGAAGATGCCAGGCTCCTGAGGTAACCGCCTGGACGCCCGTTTGGCGATGTCGTCGGCCTCCTGATTGGTGCCACGGGGCACATGCTGCAACTCCAACCCCCAGAACTGCTTCTCCATCCTGCGGACCTCCGTAAGGTAGGCTTCCATGTGCTCATCTTTCGGCTCGTACACCTTGTTGGAGAAATTGACAAGGAGCTGCGAATCGCCCTTGATGGTGAGGCGTTTCACCCCCAGGGCAGCTGCGGCCTTCAAGCCCGCTATTAAACCTTCATACTCTGCTATGTTGTTGGAGACCTTTTCACCTTGCTGGAAACAGAGCTGTACAGCGTAGTAGAGCTTGTCCTGAGTGGGCGATATAAGTACCGCCCCAGCCCCAGCGCCATGCTTGGAGAACGCCCCATCGAAGTACATGACTCAGCCTTCTGGCGCCTCGCTTCCCGGGGAGAGGGACCGATCCTCGTCAGCCTTGAGGCCTGGTGCCTCCGTCCATTCTGCCACAAAATCCGCTAATGCTGCTCCCTTGATGACTCTGGTCGTGCTGAATTCGAGCTGAAACGCTTGCAGTTCTATGTTCCACTCAGCGACCCTTCCAGCTGAGTTAGGGCTCCTGAGCACTCTCTCCAGGGGGTATGACGAGACGACCTTGATGGGGTGACCCTAAAAAAAGTGCCGCAGCTTGCGCGAGGCCACCAGTAGCGCGAGGAGGAGCTTCTGAGGCATGGGGTACCGTGCCCTCGCGTCCCGCAACACCGTGCTGACGAAGTACACTGGGTGCTCAACGAGGTTGGGTGCATTAGTGCTGGTGGCGCCCTTCGGAGACCATGGCGCCTCCTGAGGCGATGAGGCCTCCTGAGGCTAGCCATCTGGGAGAGGGGCCTCTTCCGCCTCCGGTGCACTCCTCTGCGGCGGCCAATCCTCCTCAGCCATGGTGGCGGTTTCTGTGGGCCTTCCTTGTTCCCGTTTTGCCTTGTCCCGGGATGCTGCTGTGGTTCTGATTCGACGCTCCTCCCTAACCGCCACCAGGGCTGCGCTGGCGGAGTAGGGAGTGGCGGCGAGGTAAAGCACCAGGGGCTCTTGAGGGCGCGGAGCCACCATGACCGGAGGGCTGGTCAGGTATCTCTTGAGATCCTGGAACGCCTTGTCGGCCTCTTCAGTCCATTCAAAGGTCCCCTTTTTCTTCATTAGCTGGAAGAAGGGCAGTGCTCGCTCCCCCAACTTGGAGATGAAGCGCCCTAGCGTGGTCACGCGCCCAGTGAGCTTCTGCATTTCTCTGAGGGTCTTTGGCGGGCTCATGTCCTCGACCTCCTTGACCTTTTCCGGGTTAGCCTCGATGCCTCGGTGGGACACGAGGAAACCCAAGAGCTTGCCCGAGGGGACTCCGAACACACACTTCTCTGGGTTGAGCCGCAGGTTCACTGCGTTGAGGCTCGCGAAGGTTTCCTCCAGGTCTTGTATCAGGGTCCTGGCCTCCCGAGACTTCACCACAATGTCATCGACGTAAGCCTCAACATTCTTCCCGAGCTGCGGGCCCAAGGTGATGTGCATCAGCCACTGAAAGGTCGCCCCTACATTACGTAGCCCGAATGGCATGCATGTGTAGCACTACACCCCACACGGGGTTAGGAAGGCTGTCTTTTCGACGTCTTCTACCGCCATCTTGATCTGGTGATACCTAGAGAAGGCATCCAAGAAGCATAGCAGGTCGCATTCTGCGGTGGAATCGACGATCTGGTCGATGTGGGGGAGCGGGAACGGATCTTGCGGGCATGCCTTGTTGAGGCTGGTGAAGTCAACACACATGCGCTCCTTCCCTCCCTTCTTTGGCACAACGACAGGGTTGGCCAACCAATCCGGGTATCGGACCTCGCGAATGACCCCAGTGGCTTCTAGTTTGCGGGTCTCTTGGACGATGAAGGCCTGCTTTTCTGTGGACTGCCGCCTTGCCTTCTGCTTCATAGGGCGCACGTTGGGGCACATGTTGAGGTGATGCTCGATTACGCTCCTTGGGATCCTCGCTAACTGGTCAGGCTCCCAAGCGAATACCTTCTTGTTTGCGCGCAGGAACCTGACCAGAGCCTCCTCCTGCTCGGGCTCGAGGTTGGCGCCTATGGTGAAAGTGGCATGGGTGGACCCGTCCTCATCGACGGGTATCTGCTTGGTTTCTGCCTTGTCTTGGGTGAACAACTGTTTCTTCTTGGCGGGTACAACCCCCTTGGGCTTGAGGGTCTCCGAGTCGGCGGGCTATGCCGACGCCGCCGTCTTGAAGGCGAGCTTGAGCACTTGCAGCGCGTCTCCGGTGTCCCCATGCACGGTGAGGACACCACCGCTCCTGGGCATCTTCATGAGGTTGTACGCCGGGTGCGTCGCGGCCATGAACTGGGCCAGCGCTGGGTAGCCGAGGATGGCGTTGTAGGGGAGGCCGATGGGTGCGATGTCGAAGTCGACCAGCTCCGTGCGGAAGTTGTTGTATGTGCCGAAGGTTACCGGGAGCCGGATCTGTCCCAAGGAGCTGGATGATCCGCCCCCAACACCTGAGAAGGGCCGGCTGGGTTGCAGCCGTTCCAGGGGTATGCAGAGGAGGTTGAAGGCCTCAACCGAGAGCACGCTGAGGCCCGCACCATCATCGATGAGAGTTCTGGTGACGGCCACTTGGCAGATGGTGGGGGTGCACAGCATGGGGAGCGCACCCGAGCAGGCCGAGTTGGAGGGGTGGTCCTCTGAGCTGAAGGTCAGGCCGGCCTTGGGCGCCGCCCGGTCCGGGAGAGCCCCCTACCGCGTGGAAGCGGCGCTGACCCGGCAGATGAACGGCTTGACATGGTGATTTGTAGGCGGCGCCTGCGAGCCGCCCAGGGGGGCCGCGACGACCGGGGGTGTTGGTGTAGCGTGGTGGGCGGGGAAGAGGCTGCGGAGCTCTTCCCAAGAGGCCACGGAGGTTGCTGGCAGGTGGAGCAGCCATGCGCGCGGAGCGCCGGTGAGGGCCATGGGGAGCCAGTTGGCCATGACCCTATTGTCACCTCCAGCTTCGAGGATGGCCTCCTCGTACGCCAGCAAGAAGGCCAGCGGATCAGTCGCACCGCCGTAGCGCAGAGGTGTCGTTGGCTTGAACTTGTCCGGCCACCGTACCCGTTGCAGGGCTGGGGCCAGGGCTCGGAGCCCCTTGGCCCCCGTGCTGGTGCCGGCGGCCGGAGCGAGCGACGCGCTACTCATCGTGAGGCAGGCCGTGGCGGTGGCGGAAGGGAAAACTCTGGTGCACCCCTACCTGGCGCGCTAGATGTCGGATTTCGGGTTTCGGAAGACCCTTGAGGTTCAAACACTTGGGTGCGCGCGGAGATTTCGCCTTCTACCTACCTGCACCCCTCCCCCTCGCTAAGATCTAAGCTATGGAAAGAACATCACAAGAGACACATGGTTTATACTGGTTCGAGCCACCGTTGTGGTGTAATACCCTACTCAAGTGTGTGGTGTGGTGGATTGCCTCTTGGGCTGATGATGATGAGTAATACAAGGAAGAACAGCCCCGCGAGGGTCTGTTCCTGGCTGGGGGGACGAACTACTAGGAGGAGTTCAGTCACCCTTCTCTCTCTCTTCTCCGATTTTTCCCCCTGCTACCCTGGGGGTGGCTAGTCCTATTTATAGGCAAAGGCCCTGGGCCTCTTCCCAAATATTGAGCGGGAAGGGCGCCAACAATTGGCCATTATGAAGGGGAACATCTGGTACACTTATCCTGACTAAAGTTGGTCCCCGCCTGCCAAAGGCTCTGGTGGTGACGATGGCTTGGGCTCCACAATGACTTCCTCCCTGCCGTTGGGCTGGTCTTGGTCTCGTTGCACCGAAACGGGTGCCTTTGCTTGATGCTCTCGCCTGCGCTTGCTCCCTTTGCACGGGCTAACGCCTGCCTGGCACCCTTCGTCGTCATGGCTTGCGTCATGGGCACATCGTGAGGTACCCCGCCTTGATCTCTTCACCTCCTTGCGAGCCAGCCTGATGAGGCCGTGCCTGAGGAAGCTCTGTGTCGTCCGCCCCGTGAGGCTTGACCCCTCGCGAGGGTCTTGGGTCTGTGTTGATGAAGATGGGCCGTGCTGGGCCCCTCCTCGAGCCACGCCGCAGGCCGTGGGCAGGCAAGTCTGGGGACCCCCGTTCCAAGAACGCCGACAGTTCTTAAGTAATATGATTAATTGAACTTTAATTTATCATGAAGTTAGTACCTCATAGTATTTTGCATGTCTATGTTGTTGTAGATAAATGGCCCGTGCTACTGTTCCTTTGAATTTTAATGTGTTCCTAGAGAAAGGTAAGTTGAAAGATGATGGTAGCAACTACACGGACTGGGTACGTAACTTGAGGATTATCCTCATTGCTGCATAGAAGAATTATGTCCTGGAAGCACCGCTAGGTGCAAAGCCCGCTGCAGGAGCAACACCAGATGTTATGAACGTCTGGCAGAGCAAAGCTGATGACTACTCGATAGTTCAGTGTGCCATGCTTTACGGCTTAGAACCGGGACTTCAACGATGTTTTGAATGTCATGGAGCATATGAGATGTTCCAGGAGTTGGAGTTAATATTTGAAGCAAATGCCCAAATTGAGAGATATGAAGTCCCCAATAAGTTCTATAACTTCAAGATGGGGGAGAGTAGTTCTGTCAGTGAACATATACTCAGAATGTCTGGGTACCACAACCACTTGACTCAACTGGGAGTTAATCTTCCTGATGATAGTTTCATTGATGGAGTTTTGCAATCACTGCCACCAAGCTACAAAAGCTTCATGATGAACTATAGTATGCAGGGGATGGATAAGACAATTCCCAAGCTCTTCGCAATGCTAAAAGCTGCGGAGGTAGAAATAAAGGAGTCAAGTGTTGCTGGTTAACAAAACCACTAGTTTCAAGAAAAAAGGCAAAGGGAAGAAAGGGAACTTCAAGAAGAATGTCAAGCAAGTTGCTGCTCAAGTGAAGAAACTGAAGTCTGCACCTAAGCCTGAGACTGAGTGCTTCTACTTCAAAGGGAATGGTCACTGGAAGCGGAACTGCCCCAAGTATTTGGCGGATAAGAAGGATGGCAAACTGAAAGGTATATTTGATATACATGTTATTGATGTGTAGCTTACTAATGCTCATAGTAGCGCCTGGGTATTTGATACTGGTTCTGTTGCTAATATTTGCAACTCGAAATAGGGGCTACGGATTAAGCGAAGATTGGCTAAGGACGAGGTGACGATTCGTGTGGGAAATGGTTCCAAAGTCGATGTGATCGCCGTTGGCACGCTACCTCTACATCTACCTTCGGGATTAGTATTAGACCTGAATAATTGTTATTTGGTGCCAACATTAAGCATGAACATTATATCTAGATCTTGTTTGATGTGAGATGGTTATTCATTTAAATCAGAGAATAATGGTTGTTCTATTTATATGAGTAATATGTTTTATGATCATGCACCCTTGATGAGTGGTCTATTTTTATTGAATCTTGATAGTAGTGATACACATATTCATAGTATTGAAGCCAAAAGATATAAGTTTAATAATGAAAGTGCAACTTATTTGTGGCACTTCCCTTTAGGTCATATTGGTGTAAAACGCATGAAGAAACTCCATGCTGATGGGCTTTTGGAATCACTTGATGCTTGGAAACCATGCCTCATGGGCAAGATGACTAACACTCCATTCTCCAGAACAATGGAATGAGCAATAGACTTATTGGAAATAATACATACTGATGTATGCGGTCCGATGAGTGTTGATGCTGATGGTGGGTATCGTTATTTTCTAACCTTCACAGACGATTTGAGCAGATATGGGTATATCTACTTGATGAAACATAAGTCTGAAACATTTGAAAAGTTCAAAGAATTTCAGAGTGAAGTAGAAAATCATCTTAACAAGAAAATTAAGTTTCTACAATCTGATCGTGGAGGTGAATATTTGAGTTATGAGTTTGGTCTTCATTTGAAACAACGCGGAATTGTTTCGCAACTCACGCCACCTAGAACACCACAGCGTAATGGTGTGTCCGAACGTCGTAACCGCTCTTTATTAGATATGGTGCGATCTAGGATGTCTCTTACTGATTTACCGCTATCTTTTGGGGTTATGCTTTAGAGACGGCTGCATTCACGTTGAATAGGGCACCATCGAAATCCGTTGAGACGACACCATATGAATTGTGGTTTGGCAAGAAACCCAGGTTGTCGTTCTTAAAGTTTGGGGCTGCGATCCTTATGTGAAAAAGCTTCAACCTGATAAGCTCGAACCCAAATCGGAGAAATGTGTCTTCATGGGATACCCAATGGGAACTGTTGGGTACACCTTCTATCACCGATCCGAAGGCAAGATATTCGTTGCTAAGAATGGATCCTTTCTAGAGAAGGAATTTTCTCGAAAGAAGTGAGTGGGAGGAAAGTAGAACTTGATGAGGTAATTGTACCTTCTCCCTTATTAGAAAGTAGTTGATCACAGAAATCAGTTCCAATGATTCCTACACCAATTAGTGAGGAAGCTAATGATGATGATCATGAAACTTCTTATCAAGTTACTACCAAACATCATAGGTCAACCAGAGTAAGATCTGCACCAGAGTGGTAGGGTAATCCTGTTCTGGAGGTCATGTTACTTGACCATGACGAACCTATGAACTATGAGGGAGCAATGATGAGCCGAGATTCCGCAAAATGGCTTGAGGCCATGAAATCTGAGATGGGATCCATGTATGAGAACAAAGTGTGGACTTTGGTTGACTTGCCCGATGATCGGCAAGCCATAGAGAATAGATGGATCTTCAAGAAGAAGACTGATGCTGACGGTAATGTTACTGTATACAAAGCTCGATTTGTTGTGAAAGGTTTTTCGAAAAGTTCAAGGAGTTGACTATCATGAGACCTTCTCACCCGTAGTGATGCTTAAGTCCGTCCGAATCATGTTAGCAACTGCCGCATTTTACGATTATGAAATTTGGCAAATGGATGTCAAAACTGCATTCCTTAATGGATATCTAAAAGAAGAGTTGTATATGATGCCGCCAGAATGTTTTGTCAATCCAAAAGATGCTAACAAAGTGTGCAAGCTCCAATGATCCATTTATGGACTGGTGCAAGCATCTCGGAGTTGGAATATACGCTTTGATAGTGTGATCAAAGCATATGGTTTTATACAGACTTTTGGAGAAGCCTGTATTTACAAGAAAGTGAGTGGGAGCTCTGTAGCATTTCTGATATTATATGTGGATGACATATTGTTAATCGGAAATGATACTGGATTTTTGAATAGCATAAAAGGATACTTGAATAAGAATTTTTCAATGAAAGACCTCGGTGAAGCTGCTTATATATTGGGCATCAAGATCTATAGAGATAGATAGAGACACTTAATTGGACTTTCACAAAGCACATACCTTGATAAAGTTTTGAAGAAGTTCAAAATGGATCAAGCAAAGAAAGGGTTCTTGCGTGTGTTACAAGGTGTGAACTTGAGTCAGACTCAATGCCCGACCACTGCAGAAGATAAAGAGAAAATGAAAGTCATTCCCTATGCTTCAGCCATAGGTTCTATCATGTATGCAATGCTGCGTACCAGACCTGATGTGTGCCTTGCTATTAGTTTAGCAGGGAGGTACCAAAGTAATCCTGGAGTGGATCACAGGACAGCGGTCAAGAACATCCTGAAATACCTGAAAAGGAATAAGGACATGTTTCTCATTTATGGAGGTGACAAAGAGCTCGTCATAAACGTTTATGTCGATGCAAGCTTTGGCACAGATCCGGATGACTCTAAGTCACAAACCGGATACGTGTTTTTATTGAATGGTGGAGCTGTCAGTTGGTGTAGTTCTAAGCAGAGCATCGCGGCGGGATCTACGTGTGAAGTGGAATACATAGTTGTTTCAGAAGTAGCAAATGAAGGAGTCTGGATGAAGGAGTTCATATCCGATCTAGGTGTAATACCTAGTGCATCGGGTCCAATGAAAATCTTTTTTGACAATACTGGTGCAATTGCCTTGGCAAAGGAATCCAGATTTCACAAGAGAACCAAGCACATCAAGAGACGCTTCAATTCCATCTGCGATCAAGTCAAGGAGGGAGACATAGAGATTTGCAAGATACATACGGATTTGAATGTTGCAGGCCCGTTGACTAAGCCTCTTGTTCGAACAAAACATGATCAGCACCAAGACTCCATGGAAGTCCGAATCATTACTGTGTAATCTAGATTATTGACTCTAGTGCAAGTGGGAGACTGATGGAAATATGCCCTAGAGGCAATAATAAAGTTGTTATTTATATTTCCTTATATCATGATAAATGTTTATTATTCATGCTAGAATTGTATTAACCGGAAACTTAGTACATGTGTGAATACATAGACAAACAGAGTGTCCCTATTATGCCTCTACTTGACTAGCTCGTTAATCAAAGATGGTTAAGTTTCCTAGCCATGGACATGTGTTGTCATTTGATGAACGAGATCACATCATTGGAGAATGATGTGATGGACTAGACCTATCCATTAGCTTAGCACTATGACCATTTAGTTTATTGCTATTGCTTTCTTCATGACTTATACATGTTCCTATGACTATGAGATTATGCAACTCCCGAATACCAGAGAACACTTAGTGTGCTATCAAACATCACAATGTAACTGGTTGATTATAAAGATGCTCCACATGTGTCTCCGATGGTGTTTGTTGAGTTGGCATAGATCGAGATTAGGATTTTTCACTCCGTGTTTCAGAGAGGTATCTCTGGGCCCTCTCGGTGATGCACATCACTATGAGCCTTGCAAGCAATGTGACTAATGAGTTAGTCAGGGGATGATGCATTACGGAACGAGTAAAGAGACTTGCCGGTAACGAGATTGAACTAGGTATGATGATACCGACGACCGAATCTCGGGCAAGTAACATACCAATGACAAAGAGAACAACGTATGTTGTTGTGCGGTTTGACTGATAAAGATCTTCGTATAATATGTAGGAACCAATATGAGAATCCAGGTTCCGCTATTGGTTATTGCCCGAAAATGTGTCTCGGTCATGTGTACATAGTTCTCGAACCCGTAGGGTCCGCATGCTTAACGTTTGATGATGATATGTATTGTGAGTTATGTGATTTGATGTACCGAAGGTTGTTCAGAGTCCCGGATGTGATCACGGACATGATGAGGAGTCTCAAAATGGTCAAGACATAAAGATTGATATATTGGACCATGTTATTCGGACACCAAAAGTGTTCCGGATAGTTTCGGATAAAACCAGAGTGCCGGAGGGTTACCAGAACCCCCCCGGAAGTTATGGGGACTTAGGGGAGAGAGAGGGCTAAAGCCAGGAGGTGGCGCCCCCCCAGGGGAGTCTGAATAGGACATGGGGAGGGGGCGCAGCCCCTCTTTCCCTCTCTCTCTCCTTCCTTCTTCTCCTAGTTGGACCAGGAAAGGGGGGAACCTACTCCTACTAGGAGTAGGATTCCCCCCCTTGGGCGCGCCCCTTGTGGCCGGACGGCCGACTCCCTCCTCTCCTCCTTGATATACGGGGGAGGGGGGCACCCCATAGACACACAAGCTGATCTTTAGCCGTGTGCAGTGCCCCCCTCCACAATTTTCCACCTCGATCATATTGTTGTAGTGCTTAGGCGAAGCCCTGCGTCGGTAACTTCATCATCACCGTCAACACGTCATCATGCTGAGGGAACTCACCCTCGGCCTCAGCTGAATCAAGAGTATGAGGGGCGTCACCGAGCTGAACGTGTGCAGATCGCGGAGGTGCCATGCGTTCGGTACTTGATCGGTTGGATCGCGAAGACATTCGACTACATCAACCACGTTACTAAACGCTTCTGCTTTCGGTCTATGAGACTACATAGACACACTCTCCCCTCTCGTTGCTCTGCATCACCTAGATAGATCTTGTGTGATCGTAGGAAATTTTTTGAAGTACTATGTTCCCCAACAGATCAATACCCGAAGACGAAGTTTGTTCCTCAACAAGAGAAGTATGATCCTAGTTCCTTCAAGGGAACACAAGCTAAAGATGATCTTCCACCAGAAGACCACAAGCTAAAAGGCAAGGACAAGCTTCAAGAGGAGATTGGTGCATTTGAAGAAGCTCCAAAGGCCTTGGTCAAGTGGGTTCCCAAGATTATGTCAAGTTCTACATCATCAAGTACATCTACAACCCCAAAGATTCTCGTCAAGATGATGTGGATGCCGAAGAAGAAGAACTAGAGAGCTCATGGGGGTGAGTTCGCCAACATACTTCACTCATATTCATTTTGTCAAGGACAAGAGCAATCAACTTCCACATCTTGCACTAGTTCAAGGATTCACAAACCTTCTTGTTGGTAAGTCAAGGGACAAGGTAACCTAATGCTTTCATGGACATCATCTTGTGTGTACTTCACTCTATGTCTATGGATATCCTTGTTTATTCCTTGTGGGACTAACCCATGCAGGTATTGAAAGTATAACTCACTCAAATGGATTCCTCCAAATAATCTTCATCAACATTGAGCATCCACATCTTCAACATCTACATGAAGTCATCATCGACAAAACCCGAGGTTAGTTCATCCCTCTAAAAAGGGGATCTCACATCTAGGGGGTCTTTACTCTAAGAATTGAGCTAAAGAAACTCTAATGGTGTGAACACAACAACGCTTTATGTAAAAGTGGTAACCTCACTTGTGCTTAAACGATGAGTATGACCTATGATCAAATTTTCTCATTTGACTCCTAAGTCAATATACTCATAAATAGATGACCTAGTCATCGCCAATTTCTTGATATATATGCTAGAGTGTTTGTGCGTATTTTGCCACATATTTCATTTGCCATCTTATTGTGTGATCATGCTGGATGCATAATTTTCTTCATTCAAGGGTATCCATTTGTTGCTTTGATTGGTTGGTCTTTTCTTTTGCCAAGTGGATGGACAAGAATGCCTAAGTACTCCCTTTAGCTATCTATGCTTTTCTCGTCTCAAACTCTATTCATTCTACATCACAAAGTTTGATCAAGTCAGATTTGAACCCTCTGGGTGACGAGCACTCGGAGCCACCGATTCGTCATAGACTTATACATCCAAAACCTCTTAATGAATTTCAGTTTGAACGATTCATTCCTTTCGGTCATATCGAGTTCATTGAGTTGACCTAGGTTTCAATCTCGGTGCAACCGATTTGAACAGTTCGGTCTCACCGAGTTGTAGTAACCGCTTGCAATTCTGCATCTTGGTGCCACCGAGTTGCTCAACTCGGTCATAACGACATGGTCTAGATATATATATACACGGGTCAAATTTTGGAAATTTCCCTGAAACCCTTCGCCCGCGCCTGTCCAGCTCTGCCGACTCGAGGTCTCCGGATCATCTCCTACGTCGCTAGTGACCTCCTACCTCTAGTCTCCGCCGCCGTCAACTAAATCTTTTCCGTCGTTGTCGCCGTAGCGTTCACCATCGAGTTAGGGTATGAACTCGACCCCTTTGTGCAATCTTTACCTCTAATTCCTGCACTTAGGTCAATGCCATGAATCTACCACATTTGAGATACTTCTATCCAATCAAAAACTCCTTTAGATTAGTTTTGGTTCGAAAACTTAGGGTTAGGTTTCCGCCGAATTCATCTCGGACTGACCGAGTTGTAGAAATCGGTCTCACCGATTTGGCCCAAGCCATTGCACTTATAATTTTCGGTATGACCGAATCTTACAAATCAGTGTGACCGAGTTCGATTCTCAGTGAAACCCTAGCAATCTCGGAGTCACTGAACTGTGTCTCGGTCTGACCGATTTCACTAGTTTAAACTCTAATATTGCTTCGGTGTCACCGAGTTTAACAAATCGGTAGCTCCGAAATGACTTCTGTAGAAAACTAAAACTAAGTTTTTGACTCATTTGTTTTGCAAAATCTCTGCACTTTGTGGTGCTCATCCACTCTGTCCCAACTATATCTATTCATAGGGTCAGCTTTCAGCTTTCAGCCATGTCAGACAACAGTGACAGCCAAAACAGGTCTGAGGAACGGGTTCACTTAAGTGAGGGCATTAGTCCCTCTGACAGCTATGATGATGGGAGCAGAAGTACTCCTAGCAACCTGCCTAAGGCTGCTATTAGGCAGAGGAGAAACAGGAATTCAGATTCAGAAGATGAAGATTTTGTGGTCGATGAGGAAGTCACTTCAAGGAAAAAGGTTGTCAAGAAAGAGTTTGGCACATCAACTTCAACCAAACCTTGTATGAAGAAGGCATCAGCCAGAAGGATCCCAATGTCCAAAGCCAGAACCTCAACACAGTAAACCATTGAGTTCACTCTTGAACCAAAGGAGGCTGGAGGCAAGAAGAGGAAGGAAAGGGTCAAGAAGACCATGGCCAGAGTAATTGGTAGACCATCCATGATCAGACATTCAGATGAGGATGAAGAAGATGCTGCACCAGCTCCCAAAGCTCAGAAGTTGATGGGGGATGCCATCAAGTCAGGGGCTGCTCCATCAAAGCCTGAGACTGCCCCCAAGGCTGTCGTTGCTGCTCAAGCTTCTAAGCCTACATCACCCAAGAGATCAACTAGGAACATACCAGCTGCTGAGAAGAACAAGGCCCCAGTGCCTGAAGTGGAAGAAGAAGAAGAAGAAGCCCAAGTGCTTAGAAAATTGAAGCCTAAGATACCAGATCATGATGATACTCATCCTATGGCTGAGAACATGAAGCTAAGGAAGGATGCGGGTCTTAGGCTATGGAGGCAGACATACCCATATGCCACTAGAAGGAGGACTGATGTAGACTACATGTTCCACACAAAGGAATAATAAGATTTCTATGAGACTGTGCTCCTGGACAAGAAGCCCATAGTCAGTGATATGAGATGGGTTGACTGGACTTACATTGACAACATGCAAATCACTTCCTAGGAGTTCATGACAGCTTCAGATTGTCTAGAGTTGACAAATTTGTTGGCCAGAAACTCACCAAGTGGAATGATGAGGTGGTGATGCAGTTCTACTCCACATCACATTTTTACCCAGATGGTAAAATTGCTTAGATTACTGGGGGGGTACTAGGTACCAGTCTACAGTTGCTGAGTGGGCCAAGCTTATCAATGCCCCTGAAGAGCAAGAGGATGACACAGATGTGTATGCCAAGCCAAGGAAAGGACACAACTCCATGGCACACATGTATAAGGAGATTCCTGATGCTGCCCTAGATGCTCACAAGTTTGGCTCTGTGTACTATGTGTTGTCTGGTTTTCCCACAGTCAACACTATCCTCAGGCACACATTGTTTCCCAAGTCTGGAGATGACAAGATGATAAGAGGACATTCCATCAATTTTCTGCACATGTTTGACATACCAGAGAAGTTCAAAGTGATGACATTGATTGTAGAGACAATCAAGAGGACTGCTGCTAATCAAAAGAGATCATGTGGATATGCTCCACACATTCAGATGCTCATCAACTCCAAGATGGGCAAAGGCACATATCTCGTGGACAAGGAGCACCTTCCCTTGTTGCCTGAATTTGAAGACAATGAAGTTGTCATGGATGCTACACATCCTACTTCAGTAGAGGCTCAGGAGAAGAGGGAGAAAGCTAAAGAAGAGAAGGCAGCACAAACTTCACAAGTTCCAGATGCTTCAGTTTCCAACCTCAAGAGCAAGCAGGATCAGTTGAGCTATCTGCTTGAGGCCACTGTCAGAATTGAGAAAGGATTAACAACCTTGACTCAAAATCAAGAGAGTCTTGAGAAGATCATCAAGACAAAGTTTTATGATCTAGACTTAAAGGTCACAAAGATCCATAGTGCAGTTGAGAAACTCCAGGATGAAGCTGAAGAGAGAAGAGGGGGAGCTACCACTGAATTTTTTCAGAGAGTGCCTAGGGCACAAAGGTCTGTAGTTGTGCCAACCAGTGACACAAGGGCTACTACATCAGCACCAGCAGTGAAGGAAATATGCCCTAGAGGCGATAATAAAGTTGTTATTTATATTTCCTTATATCTTGATAAATGTTTATTATTCATGCTAGAATTGTATTAGCTGGAAACTTAGTAGATGTGTGAATACATAGACATACAGAGTGTCCCTAGTATGCCTCTACTAGACTAGCTCGTTAATCAAAGATGGTTAAGTTTCCTAACCATAGACATGTGTTGTCATTTGATAAACGGGATCACATCATTAGAGAATGATGTGATGGACAAGACCCATCCGTTAGCTTAGCACTATGATCATTTAGTTTATTGCTATTGCTTTCTCCATAACTTATACATGTTCCTATGACTATGATATTATGCAACTCCCGAATACCGGATGAACACTTAGTGTGCTATCAAACGTCACAACGTAACTGGATGATTGTAAAGATGCTCTACAGGTGTCTCCGATGGTGTTTGTTGAGTTGGCATAGATCGAGATTAGGATTTGTCACTCCGATTGTCGGAGAGGTATCTCTAGGCCCTCTCGGTAATGCACATCATTATAAGCCTTGCAAGCAATGTAACTAATGAGTTAGTTGCGGGATGATGCACTATGGAACGAGTAAAGAGACTTGCTAGTAACAAGATTGAACTAGGTATGATGATACCGACGATCAAATCTTAGGCAAGTAACATACCGATGGCAAAGTGAACAACGTATGTTGTTATGCGGTTTGACTGATAAAGATCTTCGTAGATGTAGGAACCAATATGAGCATACAGGTTCCGCTATTGGTTATTGACCGGAGATGTGTCTCGGTCATGTCTACATAGTTCTCAAACTTGTATGCTTAACGTTCGATGACGATTTGTATTATGAGTTATGTGATTTGATGTACCGAAGGTTTTTCGGAGTCTTGGATGAGATCACGGACATGACGAGGAGTCTCGCAATGGTCGAGACATAAAGATTGATATATTGGACCATGTTATTCGGACACCAGAAGTGTTCCGGGTAGTTTCGGATAAAATCAGAGTGCTGGAAGGTTACCGGAAACCCCCCGAGAAGTTAACGGGTCACCATGGGCTTTAGAGGAGAGAGGGACAGCCAGGAGGTGCCGCCGCCCCCCAGTCCGAATTGGACAATGGGTGGGGGCGGCGCCCCCCTCCTTCCTTCTCTCCCCTTCCTCTTTCCTTCCCTCCTTGTTGGACTAGGAAAGGGGGGAACCTACTCCTAGTAGGAGTAGGATTCCCCCCTTGGGGCGCGCCCCTTGAGGCCGGTCTGCCCCTTCCTCCCCTCCTTTATATACGGGGGAAGGGGGCACCCCATAGACACACAAGTTGATTTCTTAGCCGTGTGCGGCGCCCCCCTCCACAGATTTCCACCTTGGTCATATTGTCGTAGTGCTTAGGCGAAGCCCTGCGTCGGTAACTTCATCATCACCGTCAACACGCCATTGTGCTAACGGAACTCTCCCTCGGCCTCAGCTGGATCTAGAGTTCAGGACGTCACTGAGCTGAACGTGTGCATATCGCGGAGGTGTCGTGCGTTCGGTACTTGATCGATTGGATCGCGAAGACGTTCGACTACATCAACCACATTACTCAATGCTTCCGCTTTCGGTCTACGAGGGTACGTAGACACACTCTCCCCTCTCGCTGCTATGCATCTCCTAGATAGATCTTGCGTGATCGTAGGAATTTTTTTGAAATACTACGTTCCCCAACTGTGGCATCCTAGCCAGGTCTATGCGTAGATGTTATATGCCCGAGTAGAATACAAAGAGTTGTGGGCGATAATAGTCATATTGCTTACCAGCATGTCATACTTTGATTCGGCGGTATTGTTGGATGAAGCGGTCTAGACCGACATTACATGACCGCGTTCATAAGACTGGTTCTACCGACGTGCTTCACACACAGGTGGCTAGTGGGTGTCTGTTTCTCCAACTTTAGTTGAATCGAGTGTGACTAAGCCCGGTCCTTGTTGAAGGTTAAAACAGCACACTTGACGAAAAATCGCTGTGGTTTTTGATGCGTAAGTAAGAACGGTTCTTGCTAAGCCCGTAGCAGACACGTAAAACTTGCAACAACAAAGTAGAGGATGTCTAACTTGTTTTTGCAGGGCATGTTGTGATGTGATATGGTCAAGACATGATTATATAAATTGTTGTATGAGATGATCATGTGTTGTAACACAGTTATCGATAACTGGTAGGAGCCATGTGGTTGTCGCTTTATTGTATGAAATGCAATCGCCATGTAATTGCTTTACTTTATCACTAAGCGGTAGCGATAGTCGTGGAATCAATAGTTGGCGAGACGACAACAATGCTACGATGGAGATCAAGGTGTCAAGCCGGTGACGATGGTGATCATGGCGGTGCTTTGGAGATGGAGATCAAAGGCACAAGATAATGATGGCCATATCTGTCGGGGTATGGGGTCCCGGCAAACCCTTAAGGTTCAAACACTGGGGTGCACGCGAAGTCTTTCCCTTCAACCGATCTACGCTCTAGCTTGCTAGGATCTCGCGGACAAACTCGACGAACTCACAACACAGATGGACATAGGGTTTATACTGGTTCAGGCCACCGTTGTGGTGTAATACCCTACTCCAATGTGGTGGTGGTGGATTGCCTCTTGGGCTGATGATGAACAATACAAGGGCAGAACGGCCTCCTGAGGTTAAGGCGTTCTTGTGCTCGGTGAGCTTGTGTGTGAGGTGGTCTCTCTCGAGCTAAGATGATCTCGTCCTCTCTCTCACTTTGCTCCCCCCTCTCTCCACTATGGTGGCTAGTCCTATTTATAGAGGCCCTGGTCCTCTTCCCAAATATCGAGCGGGAAGGGAGCTGAGGGAGTCCTGGATTAGGGGGTGTCCGGATAGCTGGACTATACCTTCGGCCGGACTCCTGGACTATGAATATACAAGATTGAAGACTTCGTCCCGTGTCCGGAAGGGACTTTCCTTGGCGTGGAAGGCAAGCTTGGCGATACGGATATGTAGATTTCCTACCATTGTAACCGACTCTGTGTAACCCTAGCCCTCTCCGGTGCCTATATAAACCGGAGGGTTTTAGTCCATAGGACGAACAACAATCATACCATAGGCTAGCTTCTAGGGTTTAGCCTCCTTGATCTCGTGGTAGATCTACTCTTGTACTACCCATATCATCAATATTAATCAAGCAGGACGTAGGGTTTTACCTCCATCAAGAGGGCCCGAACCTGGGTAAAACATTGTGTCCCCTGCCTCCTGTTACCATCCGCCTAGACGCACAGTTCGGGACCCCCTACCCGAGATCTGCCGGTTTTGACACCGACATTGGTGCTTTCATTGAGAGTTCCTCCGTGTCGTCACTTTTAGGCCCGATGGCTCCTCCGATCATCAACGACGATGCGATCCACGGTGAGACTTTTCTCCCCGGACAGATCTTCGTATTTGGCGGCTTTGCACTGCGAGCCAATTCGCTTGGCCATCTGGAGCAGATCGAAAGCTACGCCCCTGGCCATCAGGTCAGATTTGGAAGTTTGAACTACACGGCCGACCTCCACGGAGACTTGATCTTCGATGGGTTCGAGCCGCAGCCGAGCGCGCCACACTATCACGATGGGCATGATCTAGCTCTGCCGGCGAACAGTGCCCTGGAGGCCGCACCCGCATCAGCTCCGACCCTTAATTCGGAGCCAACTGCGCCAATCGAGGATGGGTGGTTGGACACTGCCTCGGGGGCTGCAATCTCTATGGCGATCGAGCCGAACACCAGCCCTATTCTCTGCGAAGCCCGTGACTCCAAGGAGCCAGACTCCTCTCCAAACTCCGAGCCCTCCGCGCCCCTACCGTTCGAACCCGATTGGGCACCGATCATGGAGTTCACCACCACAGACATCTTTCAGCACTCGCCCTTCAGCGATATTCTGAATTCACTGAAGTCTCTCTCTTTATCATGAGAGCCCTGGCTGGACTATGGTCAGCAAGGTTGGGATGCGGATGATGAAGAAATTCATAGCCCACCCACCACCCACTTCGTAGCCACTGTCGATGATTTAACCGACATGCTCGACTTCGACTCCGAAGACATCGACGGTATGGACGCCGATGCAGGAGACGATCAAGAACCAGCGCCTATAGGGCACTGGAAAGCCACCTCGTCGTATGATATATACATGGTGGACACCCCAAAAGAAGGCAATGGCGATGGAACATCGGAGGATGACCCCTCCATGAAGCAGCCTAAGCGCCGGCGTCAGCGGCGCCGCTCTAAATCCCACCAAAGCAAAAACAGTGATTCCGGCATGGGAGATAATAACACCCCGGACAGTGCCGAAGACAACCACCTCCAGCAAGATTCAGCACAGGAGGATGGAGAAGCCAGCCCTCATGAGAGACCGGCAGACAGAGAGGTCGAGGATGATAATTATATGCCTCCCTCCGAAGACGAGGCAAGCCTCGACGATGACGAATTTGTCGTGCCGTAGGATCCCATCGAACAAGAGCGTTTCAAACGCAGGCTTATGGGCACGGTGAGCAGCCTCAAGAAAAAACAGCAACAGCTTAGAGCTGATCAAGATTTGCTAGCCGACAGATGGACTGAAGTCCTTGCGGCTGAAGAGTATGAACTCGAACGCCCCTCCAAGAGCTACCCAAAGCGCAGGTTGCTACCCTGATTAGAGGAGGAAGCACCTAAACCTACATCACCAGCGCATGATGCGGCCGACCGGCCACCCCGTGGCCACGACAGAGAGGCCTCTTGGCCCTCCACTCAAGCCGCACCCCGGCGCCGCTCAGAAAATACCAAGGCACGGGAAAATGCGCCAAACCTGCGAGATATATTGGAAGACAAGGCAAGGCAAACAAGATCGATCTACGGATCGCGTGGGCGCCCCACGGCACGAGACGGTAATCGTCACTCCGGATACAGTAAATCCGGCCGGGCCGAACACAGTAGACAAAGCTCGTTTGAGTTGCGTCGTGATAGAGCCCAATACAGAGGCGCCGCACACCCACTATGTTTCACAGATGATGTAATGGATCATCAAATCCCCAAGGGTTTCAAACCCGTGAACATCGAATCATACGATGGCACAACAGATCCTACGGTATGGATCGAGGACTATCTCCTTCATATCCACATGGCCCACGGTGATGACCTACACGCCATCAAATACCTCCCACTCAAGCTTAAAGGACCAGCTCGGCATTGGCTTAATAGCTTGCCAGCAGAATCAATTGGTTGTTGGGAGGACCTGGAAACCGCATTCATCGACAATTTCCAGGGCACTTATGTGCGACCACCAGACGCCGATGACCTTAGCCACATAATTCAGCAGCCAGAGGAATCGGCCAGACAATTCTGGACACGGTTCCTAACCAAGAAAAATCAAATCGTCGACTGTCCGGACGTAGAGGCCCTAGCAGCCTTCAAGCATAACATCCGCGACGAGTGGCTTGCACGGCACCTAGGACAGGAAAAGCCGAAATCTATGGCATCCCTCATGACACTTATGACCCGCTTTTGTGCAGGAGAAGACAGCTGGCTAGCTCTCAGCAATAACATGACCAAGAGCCCTAGTAATTCAGATACCAAGGACAACAGTGGCAGGTCGCGTCGCAACAAGCAAAAGCGCCGCATTAACGGCGACAATGCTGAGGATATGGCAGTAAATGCCTGATTCAGAGGCTCTAAACCCGGTCAGCGGAAAAAGCCATTCAAAAGAAATACTCCGGGCGCGTCTAGTTTGGACCGAATACTCGACCGCTCATGCCAGATACATGACACCCCCGAAAAACCAGCCAATCAGACCAACAGGGATTGTTGGGTTTTCAAGCAGGCAGGCAAGTTAAATGCCGAAAGCAAAGACAAGGGGCTGCATAGTGATGACGAGGAGGAGCCCCGGCCGCCAAACAACAGTGGACAGAAAGGTTTTCCCGCACAAGTGCGGACGGTGAACATGATATACGCAACCCACGTCCCCAAGAGGGAGCGGAAGTGTGCGCTAAGGGACGTATACGTGATGGAGCCAGTCGCCCCAAAGTTCAACCCATGGTCTCCCTGCCCGATCACTTTTGATTGAAGGGACCACCCCACTAGCACCCGTCATGGCGGATTCACCGCATTGGTTCTAGACCCAATTATTGACGGATTTCACCTCACTAGAGTCCTTATGGACGGCGGCAGCAACCTGAACCTGCTTTACCAGGATACAGTGTGGAAAATGGGCATTGATCCCTCGAGGATTAAACCAACTAAAGCGACCTTTAAAGGCGTCATACCAGGTGTAGAGGCCAACTGTACAGGCTCAGTTACACTTGAAGTGGTCTTCAGATCTCCAGATAATTTCCGAAGCGAGGAGTTAATCTTCGACATAGTCCTGTTCCGCAGTGGCTATCACGCACTGCTCGGGCGAACCGCATTTGCCAGTTCAATGCGGTGCCGCACTATGCATACCTCAAGCTCAAGATGCCAGGCCCTCGAGGAGTCATCACGGTCAATGGAAACACCGAACGCTCTCTCCGAACGGAGGAGCATACGGCGGCTATCGCAGCGGAAGTACAAAGCAGCCTCTCAAGGCAATTCTCTAGTCCGGCCATTAAACGTCTGGACACCGTCAAGCGCACCCGGAGTAACCTACAACAAGACCGCCTGGCACATTCCAAGCAAGCGTAGCAATGCGGCCCCAACCCCAGCCCTTGCGAACTTGCGAAACCAGTGTTGCGCGTACATAACTACGCTCTGGAAATACCATGGGCACGGGGGGAGGGGCACCATCATGGCACGCCCGAAACGCGCCTTAAACCGCACTAGGGGCTGCCGATTTCTTAATTTTCTCTTATTTTCAGGACTCCATTCTTCGGAAGGCTTGTCCGGCACTACAATTGCCGCACAAACGATACAACCAGGGAAGCAGAAAGCTACGCCGCACTATGGAACTCTAAGGTGGTCTCTATAACAAGTAGTATACCTGTTTCACATAACATTCCACAGCTCGCCCCTGGAAAGGACATGTTAAGTAGTCCCATCTTTTGCTTATTGCACTATTTGTATTGTTCTGCTTTGATCGCGGCTTTTTTAAATAAACAATGCATAGCTTCCGTCTATTATTGCATTACTCCTTTTTACGAATATATGTTCATTAATGACATGTTGCACCCGTACACTTTGGTACGGCCAATACGCCAGGGGCTTAAGTACCCCACAATACAGTGTGAGAAATCCGAACACTTTCACAAGTGTGGCACCCCAAACTTATAGCATTATATGCATCGGCTCCGAATCATGCCTTGGGTCAATAGTAGGGTTTGCCCGGCTCCTATGTTTTGGTACCTTACGTTCCGTTATATCGGATAAGGTAGCACTAGGAGAACTACTGCGATTGTGCCCCAGTTGAGCAGGGCTAAGCACCTCAGTAGAGAAAGCTAAAACTGACCGTCATGATTAGGCGAGAGCTGGTCGCTGTTCGAGAGGTTTTCGAGTCCCTAAAGACTTATGCCGCTTAGAGCGAGGAGTCGGCTTTGTCCGGCCTAGGCGTGGATAGCGCCCCGAACTCAGTCTTCCGAACACTAGGGGCTTCACCAAAATTTAAAATTAGAGAATTCTATGGCTAAGTGAGAGTGTTCAAGCATTATAGTCCGATTGCCTTGTTCGTTGTGTTGAGCGCCTCCCTCGAAGGACCCGAGAATGGGAAAAAGAGCGCTCATGTTTATCCCGAACACCCCAGCACTCGTGGCATGGGGGCAGAAGCCAACGACTCGCCATCTCTCAAATTTGATAAACGGCCGCACAGAAGGTAATATTTTAAATTCCAAAGCATTGCTTAGCGCATATGAACAAGTTTTCAGTGTACAGGATCACAAATGCGAGTTTACTCAAAAATTACATCTTTGGAGCATTCATCCGCTATAAGGCGGTCACCCTTCAGGACGCCCTCATAATACGCTTCCGGGACGCGATGCTCCTTGCCCGGCAGCGGCCCGTCCTTCACCAGCTTCTCCGCATCCATCTTGCCCCAATGCACTTTAGCACGGGCAAGCGCCCTACGGGCACCTTCGATGCAGACAGAGCGCTTGATTACTTCAAGCCATGGACAGGCATCCACCAGCCGCCTCACCAGCCCGAAGTAGCTCCCAGGCAGAGCCTCTCCAGGCCAAAGCCGAACTACGAGGCCCTTTATGGCCTGTTCGGCCACCTTGTGGAGCTCGACCATTTGCTTCAGCTGGTCGCTCAAAGGCACTAGCAGCTCCCCTCCTCGGATCGGTAGTAGGCGGCGGCATCAGACGCACTACGGGGCAAATCTGCGAATGCTCCTGGAGAGCTCCGGACTCAGGTAAGTAACAAGTAATTCACTTTCACGTGCTTGCTTTGCATAATGAATGCCTTACCCGCCGCTATCTTCTTCATCGCTTCAATTTCTTGGAGGGCTTTCTGGGCTTCAGCCTTGGCAGACTTCGCGCTTTCGAGGGCTGCCGCAAGCTCGGACGCTTGCGTCTTTGAGTCAAGTTCCAAACTCTCGTGTTTTTGCACGAGAGCTTGGAGCTCTTTCTGCACCTCCTCCACCCGCGCCTCCTGCTTCCCTCTCTCTGTGCGCTCCGTGGCCGCTCTGTTTTCGGCCTCGGACAGCGCTTTCTTAAGGGTTACCACCTCGGTCGTGGCCCCTATAATAGCACGTTGATCCTACCATTTTTTGCAACCACATCTTCTCTATATACTTGCGCAAGGTATTACTTACCTTCCTTCTCCTCGAGTTGCCTCTTGGCATGGCCGAATTCGTTCTCGGACCGCATGAGGTTTTGCTTCAGCGTATCCACCTCCGCAGTCACTGCGGCGGAGGCCAGCAGCGAAGCCTGCATACGCATATTGACTTGATTATGTTAGACTCCTGTGAATGTTATTAGATCCTGTCTTTGGATTTTCTTTCCGAACGCTGAACAGAGCATCAGGGGCTACTGTCTATGCGGCAATATTTTTACATATTCTTTACTTACCTCAAAGCCTGTTAGAAGGCTGGCACAGGCTTCAGTCAGTCCGCTCTTGGCGGACTGAACCTTCTGGTACTCATAATAGTGCAGTACTCCTCGTCGATGGAGGCGCCGTTAAGCACCTCCAGCAAATTGTCCGGTGCCTCCGGTTGGACGGAGGTCGCCGGCTCGGTAGGCTTGCGCCTCTTGGAAGGAGGCTGCCTACTGGAGTCCGGAACCGTTGAAGGTTCTGGCGCGGTGTCCGGCTCAAGGCCGGACTTGGAGCCCTTGGGGGTTCTATCCCCTTTATGCCTAGAGTCCGGGAGGTCGCCTTGCGGCGCCTCCAGGACCACCTCCTCCTGGCTTGGAACCTGTTGGGACGCCACCGTGGCGTCATCCGTAGGATGGGGGAGGTAGCCGTCGGAAGCGAATTCACATCCGACGAATCCAGGGAACCGCTCGACGACACATCGAGCCGGTCTTTGGCTGGACTGCATAAACATGTTTGACGTAAGGAAAAGCTGTGCAATGGGGGAATACTATGAATCACTCTGGTATCCGAATACTTACGATCTCGCCAGGGGCTTGGCCCTGTGCGGCCACTCCTCTTCGCCGTCGTCGGCGTTGGTGGAGAAGTCCGGAGGAGGGGTCTTCCCCTTCTTGGACCCTTCGGCCTCCCCAGTTGGGGCGGCCTTCCTTTTCTTCCCTCCCCCCACTGGAGGGGGAGAAGTCTCTTCTTCCTCCTCCTCGTCTTCATGGGAGGAGTGCGCCTTGGAGTCGTTGGATGATGAATCCGATACCTCCTGGCGCCGGGCACTCTTTTGAGTCCCCGTGGCCTTCTTCTTGGCCTTCTTCTCCGGCACCACATAGGGTGCCGAAACCAGCAGCTTCGCCAAGCGAGCGTCCGCTGGGTCTTCGGGCAAAGGAGCTGGACAGTTGATCTGTCCGGACATCTCCTGCCAATCCTGTCAAAGGTAAGGGAGCTTAGATCCCACATGGAGTCAAACTATGAAAAACTAATACCCTGTAAAAGGTAAAAACAGCTTACCGCACGAGCGTGACGCTACGTGCTGAATCCGCGATCCTCGGTAGCGGATGCGGGGGCCTCGGCACCCGTGAAAAGCACCTTCCAGGCATCTTCGTACGTCGTGTCGAAGAGCCTGCTCAGAGTTCGGTGCCACGCCGGGTCGAACTCCCATAGGTTGAAAGCCCGTTGTTGACACGGGAGGATCCGGCGGATGAGCATAACCTGGACTACGTTGACAAGTTTGAGCTTCTTGTCCACCAGGGTTTGGACGCATGTTTGGAGTCCGGTCAGCTCTCCTTTTTTACCCCACAACAGGCCCGTCTCTTTCCAGGAGGTGAGCCGCGTAGGGGGTCCGGATCAGAACTCGGGGGCTGCGACCCATTCAGGGTCGCGCGGCTCGGTGATGTAAAACCACCCCGATTGCCACCCCTTTAGGGACTCCACGAAGGAGCCCTCGAGCCATAGGACGTTGGGCATCTTGCCCACCATGGCGCCTCCGCACTCCACCTGGGTGCCGCGCACCACCTTCGGCTTGACATTGAAAGTCTTGAGCCGTAGGCTGAAATGGGGGCAGATGCAGAAGAAAGCCTCGCACACGACGATAAATGCCGAGATGTTGAGGACAAAGATCGGGGCCAGATCGTGGAAATCCAGGCCATAGTAGACCATGAGCCCCCGGACAAATGGGTGGAGAGGAAAACCCAGTCCGCGGAGGAAATGGGGGAGGAACACCACCCTCTTATGGGGCCTAGGGGTGGGGATGAGCTGCCCCTCTTCGGGAAGCCGGTGCGCAATGTCGTTAGACAAGTATCCGGCCTTCCTCAGTTTTTTGATGTGTCCCTCCGTAACGGAGGAGACCATCCACTTGCCTCCCGCTCTAGACATGGCTGGAGAAGGTTGAGGTGGGGTGTGCGGACTTGGGCGCTGGAGCTCGAGTGGGCGGAAATGGATAGCCAAAGGAGGAAGAAGGCGTGGATGAAAAGGTGGATCCTTATCCCCTTATATGGGTGGACGCGACTATGCGTCCCCACCAGCCTGGTAAAACTCGCTTATCTCCCAAGTGTCGTAATCAATGGCGTGGTTGGGTTACCCACGCCCATATTGATGAGAATCCCGGAATAAGGGGACACGATTTCTGCTTTGACAAGACATGCCAAGGAAACTGCCTCGCTAAACGCGCTGAGGTGGGACAGTAAAACGATTCGAATAAAGACTTGGCCGTGGTGTGATGTCACGCTACGGAATACGCCAACAGATTAGATTTGTGTAAATATTATTCTCTCTATGGCAATATGTGGAAACTTATTTTGCAGAACCGGACACTACCTTTGTGTTCAAAATCTTCTATGAAGTACTTGGAGGAGGAACCCGCCTTGCAATGCCGAAGACAATCTGCGCGCCGGACTCGTTGTCATTGAAGCCTGGTTCAGGGGCGGGTGAGGGAGTCCTGGATTAGGGGGTGTTCGGATAGCCGGACTATACCTTCGGCCGGACTCCTGGACTATGAAGATACAAGATTGAAGACATTGTCCCATGTCCGGAAGGGACTTTCCTTGGCGTGGAAGGCAAGCTTGGCGATACGGATATGTAGATCTCCTACCATTGTAACCGACTCTGTGTAACCCTAGCCCTCTCTGGTGTCTATATAAACCGGAGGGTTTTAGTCCGTAGGACAAACAACAATCATACCATAGGCTAGCTTCTAGGGTTTAGCCTCCTTGATCTCGTGGTAGATCTCTTCTTGTACTACCCATATCATCAATATTAATCAAGCAGGATGTAGGGTTTTACCTCCATCAAGAGGGCCCGAACCTGGGTAAAACATTGTGTCCCCTGCCTCCTGTTACCATCCGCCTAGAAGCACAGTTCGGGACCCCCTACCCGAGATCCGCCGGTTTTGACACCGACAGGAGCCAACAATGGCGGGCTAATTTGAAGGGGGACAACTAGTACAAGCTATCCTGACAAAAGTAGTCTTCTCCTGCACAAAGTTCTGGTAGTGACGCTATTCTGGGCTCCACGCTGACCTCCGTCTTGCAGTCCATGGTCTTGGTCTTGTTGCACCGAAATGGCAACCTTTGCCTGAGGCCTCGGTACTCCGCGGTTGCGCTTGCCCCCTTTGCACCAAAGAGGAAACAAGGACGCTATGCGCGCTGGCGCCTGCCTGGCGCCCGCCTGGTGTCGATTGTCACGGCTCATGTCACAAGAACCTCGTGAGGTTCGCCTCGCCTTGATATCTTTGCTCCTCGTGAGCCTGCCTAGCTAGGCCACTTTAGAGGAGGTCTTGTATCGTCCGCCTCGTGAGGCTTAGCCCCTTGCGAGGGTCTTGGGTGCTTTGTTGGTGAAGATGGGCCGTACGTCTTGCTGGCTCAGCCACGCCGCGGGCCGCAGGTAGGCAAGTCTAGGGACCCCCGTTCCCAGGGCACCGACAGTACCCCCGGGCCCAAGGTGCGCGCGGGCTTGGCTTCGTGGCGAAGCCAAGGGTCAAGCTCGAAGCGCCGCAGGCCCCAAAAGCCTGCGGCCTCGGTTGACGCATGGCGGTTGATTGGACGTGGGCATCTCCACTTCCCCATGCTGCTTCGGCGACTGCATGACTTGACAAGTCCCTGCGACATGTAAGGGAAACCATCATTACCTGTGATCGTGGGAGACGCTGGGTGGCCTTCTCTTGCTATAAATGGGGAGGGGGCGGAACCCCCGTTGCCCATCTCTTCCTTGCTTGCGTCCTCCTTCTCGCTCCACTTCTTGCTCCAATGGCGCCCATCAGAAGATTCTCCACCGAGGAGAAGGGGAAAGCCCCCTGGTATGCCCCGGAGCCACTCCCGCCGAAGAAGAGGTCGATACATCACCGTGACGAGGCGGCGTTGTAGGTGGTGGCGAGGCCTTTGTGCGAGCGGCCTCCGTCGGGGTACCCACTACCCTTGTACGCCCAAGCCGTAGGCTCGGGAGGACGAAGTGGCGAGTAGCGTCACCCACACCGCACCTAGGGTCGCCGCGCCTCGGCAACGCGGGCCGTCCATGTGGCGCACTCCTCGCGCGAGCTGGTGCTGTGGACGTCGAGGCCTCCGAACTCCTGGATCCGCTTCCCACGGTTCTTCTCCGACGTGATGCCGCTGAGGGGGCCTCTCGAGCTTTGGCTGCAGCATGCTGATTGTGGCACTCCGGCGATCAAAGCGAAAATCGAAGCGGTACCCGTTGGCAAAATCTTCATGACTCGTGGCTGGGGCGAGATTGCACGGATCTATCGCGCGAGGGGTGCCCTCGCGATCCACTTCGAGTGCGACGGCACCTCCACGCTTCTCTTCAAGGTCTTTGACGCCGAGGGCCGCCGCCTGGAGTGCTGCTCTGAAGAAGAGCGTGAGGCTGATGCATGCTCCGCCCACGACTACTCCAGCAGCAGCAGCCCTTGGGAGTCCAGCAGTTCTCCTGAGCTCTACGAGACTCCAGAGACGAGCGACGATAGCTATGTCCCCCGAGCTCTCGCCTTGCCCGGGGCAAGGCTGCGGCGTCCGGCCGCCGCCGCCGCTGATCTGGATGGGGTCGGCGCCGGCCTCCTGTGGCCCACTATTGATGATGGCGTCTGCCGCGGGAGGATGTAGATAGGATCCCCCTTAGCATCAGCTTTTGTTTCCTCTGAAGGATCATGAATCACCCCGTGGGCGCATGTAAGGATCTGCAATGCCTTTGTACCTATTTTCCTTGTTATGAAGATTTGACGAACGCGCGTCCCGTTAAGGTGCGGCCTTCCCTTTCTTTCCTCGCGATAGCTTGTTGCTCTACGCTGACGGGTCCCGGTCCGAAGGCGGCTACAGCCATCGCTGGTATGCCAGGTCGCGATGCCGTGGTCAAGGCCAGGAGGTGCGCGGCCCGAGGTCCAGTAAGAGCCCCTGAGGCGCGATGCTCAAGAGGTCCCCCTTAGCGCCCAAGCGGCCATGGCAAGGGAAGAAAGGAAGATGACTTGGCCGCAACAGGGTTGCGGCATGGGGTGAGCGACTATTAGGCCCAAATGTTTTGCTAATCTGAGGGCAAAACTTATCTTGATGACTTCGCGGTGATTCCCGATGTTGCGCAAGGGCTGCGCGTCAACTCATGTGACATAGCTAGGCCGGCCCGTGCGAGTTTTCCTTCTCCCGAGCTCCTCTTAATGCTCTTCGTCCTCTGGTCCCGGCCCTCGAGCGAGCTCAGCCGCCGCTGGTATGCCAGGTCGCGATGTCGTGGTCAAGGCCAGGGGTGAGGGCTAGAGATCCAGTAAGAGCTCCTGAGTTGCGATGCTCAGGAGCCCCCCCTTTAACGCGCAAGCGTGTCGCACGAGAGGAAAGGAGACTCGCGGTGCCGCCTGCTACCCTTCCTGCGGGGTTCCTGTGAACAGGCATAAGGAGAAACATGGTTTGTCGTGACTACCACCTGCCTACCGCTGGTTGGTCCGGATGAAGTGAAGGCACTGAGGGCCTGATGAGGTGACGTGCATGGTGCATGCCGCGAGCCAGAGCTCGACCACTTAGATTTTTCGGTCGTGGCAGGGACGGACCCATGCACCAGCGTCGTGCCTGTGTAGGGGCCCCGAGGGGGGTGATGATTGAGCAGGTGATAGCAGTTGGTAGGTTAAGCATGAAGAGCAGATTGCCTGAGATAAATGCAGGAAGGTACATGCCACTGGGTCTGGCCCGAGCGGCGTGGGGATGATGCGGCCCGAGGGGCGCCCCCAGCGAGGTAAGCTTAGGAACATAAGCAAAAGGGATACATGCCACAGGGACGGACCCACGTGGCCTAGGAATAGTGCAGCCCGAGGGGCGCTCCCAGCTTAAATGAACTTGGAAGATGTCACCTAGGTCTGTGGATGAAGTAGAGCTGGTGCAGCTAAAGCCACGTGTCGAAGGAATGACTCGTCATGAGCCACCGGGACCCTGAGCCTCGGGAGGCTCTCGGGGCTCAGGAGGTTCCCTGAAGGCCGCCGCCATCTCCTCCAGAACGACGTGGAACCTGGCCTCCTGAGCCGCCTGGACTTGCCGCATATTGCGCCGATGGGCTGACGTCACGCTCGGCAAGTGAAAGTGCAACTATCCCTAGGTGGTTTTGGTAATTCATAACAACATATAGCTCATTGAGCTAATGCTATTCCAAGATGATTATTTCAGGAAAGCTCAATGATTGGCATGGCATGGATATGAAAGTGGAACCCTCAAAATGCTAAGGACAAAGGATTGGCTCAAGCTCAAAAGCTCAAGACTCTTCATTTTATATTTTAGTGATCCAAGATCACATTGAGTCCATAGGAAAAGCCAATACTATTAAGGAGGGATGAGGTGTTGCTTAATGAGCCTCTTGCTTCATCTGCTTAATGATATGCTCCAAAACCCTCAACTACTTTCCCATATCCACATATGACCTAAACTCCAAGCCAAACTCGGTCCTACCGATTCTTCCTATCCGGCGCCACCGAGTTTCACTTGTCATTAGCCACTGCCAAACCCTAGCAATTCGGTTCTACCGATAAGGATCTCGGTCTCACCGAGATGGGGTTGCAAACTCTCTGTTTCCCTTTCGTAACTTTTCGGTCCCACCGAAAGAGCGAATCGGTCCCACCGAGATTGCAATGTAAACTCAGTGTTTCCCCTTTGTAACTTTTCGGTCTCACCGAAAGAGCAAATCGGTCCCACCGAGTTTGCCTGACCAACTCTCTGGTTAGCTAATTACCAAATTCGGTCTCACCGAGTTCTGTGTAATCGGTCTCACCGAGATTATGTTATGCCCAAACCCTAACCGAATCGGTCCCACCGAGTTGCATGTTAGTCTGACCGAAATTCCTAACGATCACTAGGTTTACATTTTCTGTCCGACCGAGTTTTATGATTCGGTCCCACCGAGATTGGAAAACTGTGTAACGGTTGGATTTTGTGTGGAGGCTTTATATGTACCCCTCCACCTCTTTCTCATTCCATGTGAGAGCCATCAGAACACACACATCATTCCAACTCATTTGTTCTGAGAGAGAACCACCTACTCATGTGTTGAGACCAAGACATTCCATTCCTACCATATGAATCTTGATCTCTAGCCTTCCCAAATTGCTTTCCACTCAAATCTTCTTTACACCAAATCCAAATCCTATGAGAGAGAGTTGAGTGTTGGGGAGACTATCATTTGAAGCACAAGAGCAAGGAGTTCATTACCTACACACCATTTGTTACTTCTTGGAGAGTGGTGTCTCCTAGATTGGCTAGGTGTCACTTGGGAGCCTCCGACAAGATTGTGGAGTTGAACCAAGGAGTTTGTAAGGGCAAGGAGATCGCCTACTTCGTGAAGATCTACCCTAGTGAGGCAAGTCCTTCGTGGGCGACGGCCATGGTGGGATAGACAAGGTTGCTTCTTCGTGGACCCTTTGTGGGTGGTTGCTTCTTCGTGGACCCTTCGTGGGTGGAGCCCTCCGTGGACTCGCGCAACCGTTGCCCTTGGGTGGAGCCCTGTGTGGACTCGCGCAACCGTTACCCTTCGTGGGTTGAAGTCTCCATCAACGTGGATGTAGGATAGCACCACCTATCCGAACCACGGGAAAAACATCCGTGTCTCCAATAGCGTTTGAATCTCCAAACCCTTCCCTTTATATTCTTGCAAGTTGCATGCTTTACTTTCCGCTGCCAATATACTCTTTGCATGCTTGCTTGAATTGTGTGATGATTGCTTGACTTGCTAAAATAGCTAAAATCTGCCAAGAACTAAAATTGGGAAAAGGTTAAGTTTTTATTTGGTCAAGTAGTCTAATCACCCCCCTCTAGACATACTTTCGATCCTACAAGTGGTATCAGAGCTTTGGTCTCCATTTGCTTGATCTCCATAGCTTTTGGTGGTCATAGCCTTGGTTTCACAACCTAGGAGAGTATGGCGTCTAGCGAGGGAAATTATCACCGTAGAGGTCCTTACTTTGATGGTACTAATTTTGCTAGTTGGAAGCATAAAATGAAAATGCATATTCTTGGACATAACCCCGCTGTTTGGGCTATTGTGTGTGTTGGTTTGCAAGGTGACTTCTTTGATGGGAGAGAACCAAACCGTGAAGCTACCGCGGATGAGTTGAAGATGTTGCAATACAATGCTCAAGCTTGTGATATTCTCTTCAACGGATTGTGCCCCGAAGAATTCAACAAAATCAGCCGTCTAGAATGCAAAGGAAATTTGGGACACTTTGATTTATATGAACGAAGGTACCGACTCCGTCAAGGAATCCAAGTTGGATGTACTTCAAAGCCACTTGACAAGTTCAAGATGAAGGATGGTGAAGGTGTCGCTGAAATGTACTCTAGGCTTGATCTCATCACAAATGAGATTGCCGGCTTAGGAAGTGAAGAGATGACCGATAGATTCATCATCAAGAAGATTCTAAGAGCCTTGGATGGAAAATATGATACGTGTGCACATTGATCCAAATGATGCCAATTACAAAGATCTCAAGCCAACGGAGGTGATTGGAAGAATTGTTGCTCATGAGATGTCACTTAAGGATAAAGAGGAACTTCACAACAAATCAAGTGTGCCTATAAAGCCTCATGTGAAGCCCCTACATCATCAAGTGAGAAACAAGACTTCAATGAAGAATTGAGCTTAATGGTGAAAGAACTTCAACAAGTTCTACAAGAGTAGAAGCAAAGATAGAAGCTCCAAATCAAGGTCCTACAATGACAAAAGATCTTCTAGTCGAGAGCAAACTGTTACAATTGTGGAAGACCCGTACACTATTCCAATGAGTGTACGGCTCCCTACAAGAGAAGAGAAGATTCTCCAAAAAGAAGAAGCAAAGGATCACCACCAAGAGAGAGAAGGGTAGAGATGATCATATGAACAAAGATACTCACGGAGAACAAGGATTCGGAAAGGAAGGAAAAATCATCAAGGAGCTACACAAGACGAAGACATCAAAGCTCATGTTGGTGAATATCGCGGCTCCGGCTCCGACAGCCACTCCCGAGAATATCACTCCGACTCCGAAGATACTCAAGATGAAGGTGTGCCGGTCTAGCACTTGTGTCAACCAACTCCTACGACATATTTTGACTCACCAAATGAAGAATTGAAGATGCTTCATGCCAAAGGTCCTAAGGTAACAACACCCCGAGTATGTTGATTTCAATAGTGATGAAGACTTGTGATGATTGCTTGGTGACAACTCTAGTGATGAATACTATTATGAAAGACCAATTAATCATGCTAATCAAGATAAAACGAATGACAATGATAAGGAGAAGATTGAGGCTCCTAACTAAAGAACTAAAAACTCTTAAGTTAGCTCATGACACTATCTTCGAAGATCATCGAGAACTTTTAAGAGCTCATGAGAAGCTACGCTTTGAAAAGCTCAATCTTGAGCAAGAGCATGAGTTCTTAAAGGCAATCAATGATGATCTCCGCAAGAAAAGTTCTTCTTACATTGCCAAGCGTTTACTCTTATCCACTTACATGCCTCAAGTCAAGTCTAACAAGAAAGATTCTTCCTCTAGTAGTAACAATGATCATGCTAAATCCAATATTGTTGCTTCTAGTAGTTCTCTTGATTCCACTAATGATTCTCTTAGCCAAGTTACACTTGAGCAAGAAAATAGCTTATTGAAGGGAATTATAGAGAAAGGAGTGTACAAAAGCCTTGCCGGGAGTAAGCAATTCGAGGAAATTGTGCGCAAGCAAGGAATGCACCGGAAGAATCAAGGTGTTGGTTTTGAACGAAAGTTCAATGCCAATGGAGTTGAATGGGAAGAAGATCAATACCCCAAGACAAAGTTTGTTCCTCAACAAGAGAAGTATGATACTTCTTTCAAGGGGACACAAGCTCAAGATGATCTTCCACCACAAGACTACAAGCAAAAAGGCAAAGGACAAGCTTCAAGAGGAAATTGATGCATTTGAAGAAGCTCCTAAGACCTTAGTCAAGTGGATTCCCAAGACTACTTCAAGTTCCACTTCATCAAGTACGACTACAACTCCAAGGATTCCCATCAAGATGGTGTGGATCCAAAAGAAGAAGAACTAGAGAGTTCTTGAGGGTGACTCCGCCAACATACTTCACTCTTATCATTTTGGCAAGAACAAGTGCAATCAACTTCCACATCTTGCACTAGTTCAAGGAGTCACAAACCCTCTTGTTGGTAAGACAAGGGACAAGGTAACCTAAAAGTTTTCATGGACATCATCTTTGTGTGCATCACTCTATGTCTATGGATATCCTTGTTTGTTCCTTGTGGGACTAACCCATGTAGGTATTGAAAGTGCAATTCACTCAAATGGATAGCTCCAAGAGATCTACATCAACATTGAGCATCCACATCTTCAATATCTACATGAAGTCATCATCGACAAAACCCAAGGTTAGTTCATCCCTCTTAGGGGGGATATCACATCTAGGGGGAGCTTTACTCTAAGACTTGAGCTAAAGCAACTCTAAAGATGTGAACAAAACAATGCTTTATGTAAAAGTGGTAACCCCACTTGAGCTTAAACGATGAGTATGACCTACGATCAAGTGTTCTCACTTGACTCCTAAGTCAATATACTCATATATAGATGACCTAGTCATCGCAAATTGCTTGATAGATGCTAGAATTGGTTGTGCATGCTTTGCCACATATTTCATTTGCTATCTTATTGTGTGAGCATGCTGATTGCATATTTTACTCATTCGAGGACATCCACTTGTTGCTTTGATTGTTTGGCTTTATCTTCTTTTGCCAAGTGGATGGACAAGAATGCCTAAGAACCTCCTCTAGCTATCTATGCTTTTCTCGTCTCAAACTCTATTCATGCTGCATCACAAAATTTGATCAAGTCAGATTCGAAACCACTCTGTGTGAGGAGCGCTCGGAGTCCCCGATTCGTCATAGACTTAAACTTCCAAAACCTCTTTATGAATCTCGGTCTGACCGATACTCCATTTTCGGTCCTACCGAGTTCATTAAGTTGATCTAGGTTTTCGATCTCGGTGCAACCGATTTGAACTTTTCGGTCACACCGAGTTGCAAAAACTGCACACAGTTTTGCATCTCGGTGCCACCGAGTCGTTCCACTCGGTCACACCGACAGGGTCGGGCTATATATAGTGACGGGCAGAATTTTGGAAATTTCTCCGAAACCTCCTCGCCCGCGCGATAGCCTGCTCTGCCCCCGAGGTCTCCGGATCGTCTCCTCGCCGCCAGCAGCCTCCAGTCGCTGGTCTTCGCCGCCGTCAACGGATTTCTGCCCCGCCGTTGCCGCCGTAGCAAGTCCACGCCGAACTAGGGTATGGACTTGATCTTGTGCTATTCCTCAATCTGATTCCTAGCACATTGTGATCATCATGATTCTTGCCACGTTGATAAACTTCTATCCAGTCAAAACGCTCATAGATTAGGTTTAATTCGAAAATTCTAGGGTTTAGGTTTCCGCCGAAACCATCTCGGACCCACCGAGTTGAAAAACTCGGTCCCACCGATCTGGCTTTTGCCATTGCACAAGTTAAACTCGGTCTGACCGAGAATAACTTATCGGTGCGACCGATTTTGGAATTCTGTGAAACCCTAGCAGTCTCGGTGCCACCGAACTGTGACTCGGTCTGACCGAGTTCACCAGTTCTGGTGCCAAAACTGCTTCGGTGTCACCGAGTTTGAAAATCGGTAGATCCGAGATGCTTTCTGTGGAAAACTAAAACTAAGTTTTTGAATTAATCTTTTGCAAAAATCTCTGCTTTTTGTGATGCTCATCCACTCTATCTTCCATAATCTATTCACAGGGTCAGCAGTCAGTTTGCAACATGTCTGATCAAAGTGACAGCCAAAACCTCTCAGAGCAGCAAGTTGTGATGAGTGAGGGCACTAGCCCCTCAAGTTCTTCTGATGATGGCAGCAGGAGCACACCCAGCAATCTGCCTAAGGCTGCCACACGTCAAAGGAAGAAGAGAACGTCTGATTCTGAGGATGAAGACTATGTGGCAGAGGAAGAGGCCACTTCCAAAAGGGTTGAGCCAGCTCAAGGCTCAAAGCCAGGCCTGAAAGTCAAGAGGCCAGCAGGGAGGCAGCCAATGTCAAAGGCTAGAGCCTCAACTGAGAAGCCTGCACCTGCTCCCATTGAGCCCATTGCTGCTGAGAGCAAAAAGAGGAAAGAAAGGGTGAAAAAGACTGTAGCCAAAGTGCTTGGGAGAGCCTCCATCATGGTAGAAGAGGAGGAGGAAGAAGAGGCAGCTGCACCAGCGCCCAAGGCAGCCAAACTCATGGGAGATGCCATAAGGTCAGGCACAGCTGCATCCAAGCCCAAGGAGGTACCTAAGGCTGCATCTAAGCCTAAGACAGCACCCAAGAGAAACACAAGGAGTATACCTGCGGCAGAAAAGAACAAGGCCCCAGTGCCTGAAGCTATTGAAGAAGAGGAAGAGAGTGTGCTTAGAAAGCTCAAGCCCAAGATCCCAGACCACAACGATGCTCATCCTGTGGCTGAGGACATGAAGCTCAGGAGAGACTCAGGGCTGAGGAAATGGAGAGAAGCCGACCCGTATGCTTCTAGGAGAAGGACTGCCGTGGACTACAGGTTTCATACAAAGGAGCAACAAGATTTTTATGAGACTGTTTTGCTTGACAAGAAGCCAATCGTTTGTGACATGAGATGGGTTAACTGGACCTACATCAAAGAGCATGAGGAGTACTTCCCAGGAGTTCAGGACAGCTTCAGAGCGTGTGGAGTAGAGGACTTTGTTGGGCAGAAGCTCACAAAGTGGAACGAGGAACTCATCAGGCAGTTCTACTCCACAGCTCACTTTTATCCGGATGGAAGGATTACATGGATGTCAGAGGGTACAAGGTACCAATCTACAGTGGCTGAGTGGGCACAGATCATCAACGCCCCAGAAGAGCAAGATGAGGACTTGGACATCTATGCCAAGAAGAAGATGGACCATAACTCCATGTCCAATATGTACAAGGAAATTCCCAATGAAGCTCTTGACACATTCAAGTTTGGGTCAGTGCACTATCTGCTCTCAGGATTGCCTACGATCAACTGGATCCTAAGGCACACCCTTCTGCCCAAATCTGGAGATCACAAGATGATCAGAGGTCATGCTATCAACTTGCTACATGTTTTTGATGTGCCTCAAAAATTCAAGGTCATGAGTCTCATTGTGGAAACCATTAAGAGGACAGCTGCAGATCAGAAGAGGAGCTATGGATATGCCCCTCAGATTCAGGAGCTCATCAACTCCAAGATGGGCACGGGCATATACTTGTTGGATAAGGAACACCTGCCCATCCGTCCAGAATTTTGAGAACAATGAAGTTGTGATGACAGAGAATGAGCCATCGTCTGCACAAGCATTTGCAAAGAAGGAGAAGGCGAAGAAGGAAAAAGCTGCCAGGATGCCTACTCAAGAGGAGGCATCTGAGTACTTCTTGAAGACCAAACAAGAGCAGCTCAGTTACTTGATTGCATCCTCGCTGAGAATTGAGCAAAGTCTGGCCAACCTCACTAAAAATCAGCAGAGCCTAGAGAGGATCATGGAACAGAAGTTTTATGACTTGGATGTCAAGGTAACAGAAGTTCAGTCTGTAGTGGAGCAGCTCCAGGAGGACATGAATGAGAGGAGAGGCAGGACCACAACTCATGCTTTTTCAAGAGTGCCACAAGGCCCGAGGTCGTCTGCACTGCCAGTTGCTGACACCAGAGCCACTACTTCAGCACCAGCTACAGCCTCAGCTCCAGCGTCTACCTCAGCTCCAACTCCAGCGACTACTTCAGCATCTACAGAAGCCTTCGTCCTTGGAGTGATTCGGACTCCACCACCACCTGAAGATCAAGCCTGAGCATCGATCTAGTGCTATGCATTTTCTAGGAACTTTTTGGTAACTTGTTGCCAAAGGGGGAGAAGATGTATAGATCATAGGCTTCGAGAGAGAGAGTGTTGCTTTTCTCTCTTGTTTTATTTGGTGGTTTCTTCGAACTTTTTCTGCTTTTGTGTGAGATACTTCGTCCTTATGTTTGTGAGTCATCGATGATCATGTGTTTGATCATAAGCTACACTTAATGTTTGCTTGATGCTTGTTTAAATATTATCATTATATCTATCATTTGTGATCATTCACTATTCTTGGTGATGAGTGCATGTATTTCATTCCTATCATTTTGAGCGCTCCACCAAGATGTATGTGACATGGAAGAGTAACCCATGACTCTAACTCATTGTGCATTTGCAGTCCAAAGCAAATCTTAAATATGCACAAATTTAGGGGGAGCTCTTACTTATCACATACTTCTCAAAGTGACGATATATTTCATGCTTATTATCATTTGTCGAAGCTTTGATCTATATGTTGTCATCAATTACCAAAAAGGGGAGATTGAAAGTGCAACTATCCCTAGGTGGTTTTGGTAATTCATAACAACATATAGCTCATTGAGCTAATGCTATTCCAAGATGATTATTTCAGGAAAGCTCAATGATTGGCATGGCATGGATATGAAAGTGGAACCCTCAAAATGCTAAGGACAAAGGATTGGCTCAAGCTCAAAAGCTCAAGACTCTTCATTTTATCTTGATGACTTCGCGGTGATTCCCGATGTTGCGCTAGGGCTGCGCGTCAACTCATGTGACATAGCTAGGCCGGCCCATGCGAGTTTTCCTTCTCCCGAGCTCCTCTTAATGCTCTTCGTCCTCTGGTCCCGGCCCTCGAGCGAGCTCAGCCACCGCTGGTATGCCAGGTCGCGATGTCGTGGTCAAGGCCAGGGGTGAGGGCTAGAGAGCCAGTAAGAGCTCCTGGGTTGCGATGCTCAGGAGCCCCCCCTTTAACGCGCAAGCGTGTCGCATGAGAGGAAAGGAGACTCGCGGTGCCGCCTGCTACCCTTCCTGCGGGGTTCCTGTGAACAGGCATAAGGAGAAACATGGTTTGTCGTGACTACCACCTGCCTACCGCTGGTTGGTCCGGATGAAGTGAAGGCACTGAGGGCCTGATGAGGTGACGTGCATGGTGCATGCCGTGAGCCAGAGCTCGACCACTTAGATTTTTCGGTCGTGGCAGGGACGGACCCATGCACCAGCGCCGTGCCTGTGTAGGGGCCCCGAGGGGGGTGATGATTGAGCAGGTGATAGCAGTTGGTAGGTTAAGCATGAAGAGCAGATTGCCTGAGATAAATGCAGGAAGGTACATGCCACTGGGTCTGGCCCGAGCGGCGTGGGGATGATGCGGCCCGAGGGGCGCCCCCAGCGAGGTAAGCTTAGGAACATAAGCAAAAGGGATACATGCCACAGGGACGGACCCACGTGGCCTAGGAATAGTGCAGCCCGAGGGGCGCTCCCAGCTTAAATGAACTTGGAAGATGTCACCTGGGTCTGTGGATGAAGTAGAGCTGGTGCAGCTAAAGCCACGTGTCGAAGGAATGACTCGTCATGAGCCACCGGGACCCTGAGCCTCGGGAGGCTCTCGGGGCTCAGGAGGTTCCCTGAAGGCCGCCGCCATCTCCTCCAGAACGACGTGGAACCTGGCCTCCTGAGCCGCCTGGACTTGCCGCATATTGCGCCGATGGGCTGACGTCACGCTCGGCAAGTGAAAGTGCAACTATCCCTAGGTGGTTTTGGTAATTCATAACAACATATAGCTCATTGAGCTAATGCTATTCCAAGATGATTATTTCAGGAAAGCTCAATGATTGGCATGGCATGGATATGAAAGTGGAACCCTCAAAATGCTAAGGACAAAGGATTGGCTCAAGCTCAAAAGCTCAAGACTCTTCATTTTATATTTTAGTGATCCAAGATCACATTGAGTCCATAGGAAAAGCCAATACTATTAAGGAGGGATGAGGTGTTGCTTAATGAGCCTCTTGCTTCATCTGCTTAATGATATGCTCCAAAACCCTCAACTACTTTCCCATATCCACATATGACCTAAACTCCAAGCCAAACTCGGTCCTACCGATTCTTCCTATCCGGCGCCACCGAGTTTCACTTGTCATTAGCCACTGCCAAACCCTAGCAATTCGGTCCTACCGATAAGGATCTCGGTCCCACCGAGATGGGGTTGCAAACTCTCTGTTTCCCTTTCGTAACTTTTCTGTCCCACCGAAAGAGCGAATCGGTCCCACCGAGATTGCAATGTAAACTCAGTGTTTCCCCTTTGTAACTTTTCGGTCCCACCGAAAGAGCAAATCGGTCCCACCGAGTTTGCCTGACCAACTCTCTGGTAAGCTAATTACCAAACTCGGTCTCACCGAGTTTGTGTAATCGGTCTCACCGAGATTACGTTATGCCCAAACCCTAACCGAATCGGTCCCACCGAGTTGCATGTCAGTCCCACCGAAATTCCTAACGGTCACTAGGTTTACATTTTTGGTCCGACCGAGTTTATTGATTCGGTCCCACCGAGATTGGAAAACTGTGTAACGGTTGGATTTTGTGTGGAGGCTATATATACCCCTCCACCTCTTTCTCACTGAGTGAGAGAGCCATCAGAACACACACATCATTCCAACTCATTTGTTCTGAGAGAGAACCACCTACTCATGTGTTGAGATCAAGACATTCCATTCCTACCATATGAATCTTGATCTCTAGCCTTCCCAAGTTGCTTTCCACTCAAATCTTCTTTCCACCAAATCCAAATCCTATGAGAGAGAGTTGAGTGTTGGGGAGACTATCATTTGAAGCACAAGAGCAAGGAGTTCATTACCTACACACCATTTGTTACTTCTTGGAGAGTGGTGTCTCCTAGATTGGCTAGGTGTCACTTGGGAGCCTCCGACAAGATTGTGGAGTGAACCAAGGAGTTTGTAAGGGCAAGGAGATCGCCTACTTCGTGAAGATCTACCGCTAGTGAGGCAAGTCCTTCGTGGGCGATGGCCATGGTGGGATAGACAAGGTTGCTTCTTCGTGGACCCTTTGTGGGTGGTTGCTTCTTCGTGGACCCTTTGTGGGTGGTTGCTTCTTCGTGGACCCTTCGTGGGTGGAGCCCTCCGTGGACTCGCGCAACCGTTGCCCTTGGGTGGAGTCCTGTGTGGACTCGCGCAACCGTTACCCTTCGTGGGTTGAAGTCTCCATCAACGTGGATGTAGGATAGCACTACCTATCCGAACCACGGGAAAAACATCCGTGTCTCCAATAGCGTTTGAAATCTCCAAACCCTTCCCTTTATATTCTTGCAAGTTGCATGCTTTATTTTCCGCTGCCAATATACTCTTTGCATGCTTGCTTGAATTGTGTGATGATTGCTTGACTTGTTCTAAATTAGCTAAAATCTGCCAAGAACTAAAATTGGGAAAAGGTTAAGTTTTTATTTGGTCAAGTAGTCTAATCACCCCCCCCCTCTAGACATACTTTCGATCCTACAGCAAGCCGAAGGGCATGCGAACGAAGTTGTGTGGTGGACCCTCACAGCGGCCCGCGCATGATGTCCAGAAGCATTCCTGAGATGCGGCCCTGTTGAGCCCGAGGATGTCAATGCAGGCGCGCAGCTCAGCACCCTCGCCTGGGTGGTGAGCCACACTCTTTGAGCGGCTGTCGCCATGCATGGCTCTTGCGTCTTGTATCTCTTGGGTGGTCTTGGTGATGAACTCCTGGGTGGTGGGCATTCCTTGCCCCATGCTCTCCTAAGGAACATGTGCCGCGAAGCATGCTTCCAAGTGGTGCCCAAGCGCCTCCCTCGTGAGATTGGCAAGGTCTGTGGCCCTCCAAAAGAGAACCCCGAGCATTGCCTGAGGAGGGCGCCGGGCGCGCTTTCCTATGTGGTGGAGGGATGCGCCCCTGGAGCGGGCGCCGATCCTGACGAGGCTCCTGATGCGACGCCATCTTCCTGGGGTCCTGCACGGCACGGTAGCTTCTTCTTGGGGATGGTCTCCGGAGGGCCTTCACTTATGCTGTCAGGGTTGTCGATTGCCATGGCTTGGAAGGCGCGCTCAAGGGAGCACACCGCATCCCTTTCTTCACATGGGACCGTCATGATCCCCCCGCTTCCTGGCATCTTGAGGACGTTGTAGCCGTGGTGAGTGTCTGCCATGAACTTGGCCAGGGCTGGGTACCCGAGGATGGCATTGTACGGCAGGCGGATGTGTGCGACGTCAAAGTCGATGAGCTCGGTGCGGTAATTCTTGCGCTCCCCGAAGGTGACAAGCAGGCGGACTTGCCCTATTGGTGTGGTGGAACCATCAGTCACTCCCGAGAAAGGCTTGGTTTGCTGGAGCTGCTCATAGGGCACTTGGAGGCTATCGAATGTGTCGGCGGATAGGACGTTGAGCCCTGCACCACTGTCGATGAGAGTCTTGGTGACTTGCACATTGTTGATGACTAGGGAGCACAGCATAGGGAGTGTGCCAGCGGTGGCTGCGCACTTGAGCTGGTCGGCCGAGCTGAAGGTGATGGCGCATTGGGACCATCGGAGCGGGCGCGTGGCCTCGAGCTTGGGGAGCGCCGCGTTCACCTCGCGAGCGAACTGTTTGAAGATGCGCTGAGAGGCTGGGGCCTGAGTGCCGCCCAAGATGCAAGCGACCGCGCGCGGCTCCTGGAAGCCCCCAACCCCCTCGTCCTGGTGGTGGTCGTCGTTCCTCCTTGGCGGCGGCAACGGGGGAAGACCAGCGTTACCCTGGGGGAGATCCTCATGAGGCGGGTCCCTCCAGGCGCCCTCACGAGGTTGGTCCTGCCAGCGGTCCTCATGAGGCCGGTCACGCCACTCCTGGCGCGGGCCACGTTCGTCCCAGCATCCGCCTCCGCGTCCTCCTCCAGGGTCATAGCCCCGGGCGTTGCGCTCGGGGCATCGGCCGAAGCGTCCTTCTCGAATGGCTCTGAGCTCTTGATAGTCGCTGGTGTTGTGGCTGTTCAGGTTGTGGAAGGCGCAGAATGGGCGGCTGAAAGCACAAGTGCTCCCTAGGCGGTTTTGATAATTGATGACAACATATCTCTTGTTGGACTAACATTTCTATCTAGCATGTTTCAGATAAGTTCAAAAATGGAGTGGCATGGACTAAAGGTTGTGGGAACTCCTTCAAGATGCTAAGGACAAAGGATTGGCTAAAGCTTAAAGCTCAAGACTCTTCATTTTACATTTTAGTGATCCAAGATCACATTGAGTCCATAGGAAAAGCCAATACTATCAAGGAGGGATGAGGTGTTGCTTAATGAGCCTCTTGCTTCATGTGCTTAATGATATGCTCCAAAAATCCTCAGCTACTTTCCCACTTCCACATATGACCTAAACCCTAAGCCAAACTCGGTCCTATCGATTCTTCCGATCCGGCGCCACCGAGTTTCACTTGTCATAAGCCACTGCCAAACCCTAATCAGTTCGGTCTCACCGATGGGATCTCGGTCTCACCGAGATGGGCTTGCAAACTCTCTGTTACCCATTGCAATATTCTCGGTCCCACCGAGATATGCAATCGGTCCCACCGAGTTTGCTTGGCCAAATCTCAGTTTCACTTATTACCCAAATCGGTCCCACCGAGTTTAAGTAATCGGTCAAACCGAGTTTTGGATTTACCCTAACCCTAGCACATCGGTCCCACCAAGTTGATACAGTCAGTCCCACCGAAATCTCTAACGGTCACTAGGTTTACCATTTCGGTCCGACCGAGTTTGTTGATTCGGTCCCACCGAGATTGGAAAACTGTGTGTAACGGTTGGATTTTGTGTGGAGGCTATATATACCCCTCCACCTCCTCTTCATTCGAAGTGAGAGCCATCAGAACACATACACCATTCCAACTCATATGTTCTGAGAGAGAACCACCTACTCATGTGTTGAGACCAAGATATTCCATTCCTACCATTATGAATCTTGATCTCTAGCCTTCCCCAAGTTGCTTTCCACTCAAATCTTCTTTCCACAAAATCCAAATCCTATAGAGAGAGTTGAGTGTTGGGGAGACTATCATTTGAAGCACAAGAGCAAGGAGTTCATTACCTACACACCATTTGTTACTTCTTGGAGAGTGGTGTCTCCTAGATTGGCTAGGTGTCACTTGGGAGCCTCCGACAAGATTGTGGAGTTGAACCAAGGAGTTTGTAAGGGCAAGGAGATCGCCTACTTCGTGAAGATCTACCGCTAGTGAGGCAAGTCCTGTGTGGGCGATGGCCATGGTGGGATAGACAAGGTTGCTTCTTCGTGGACCCTTTGTGGGTGGTTGCTTCTTCGTGGACCCTTCGTGGGTGGAGCCCTGTGTGGACTCGCGCAACCGTTACCCTTTGTGGGTGGAGCCCTCCGTGGACTCTCGCAACCGTTACCCTTTGTGGGTTGAAGTCTCCATCAACGTGGATGTAGGATAGCACCACCTATCCGAACCACGGGAAAAACATCCGTGTCTCCAATTGCGTTTGAATTCTCCAAACCCTCCCCTTTACATTCTTGCAAGTTGCATGCTTTACATTCCGCTGCTCATATACTCTTTGCATGCTTGCTTGATATGTATTGTGTATGTTGAAATTGTGCCTAAACTCCACTTAAACCGAAAAAGCTTAAAAAATTGCAACTTAAGCATGAAGTGTCTAATCACCCCCCTCTAGACACATCTACTTCTAGATCCTACAAGTGGTATCAGAGCTTTGGTCTCCATTGCCTTGGTTTAATCACCATTGGAGGAAGATGGATGTGTCTACATTAGGGAGTCTTAGACATAGAGTGCCTACTCTTGATGGAGAGTATTTTCATGAGTGGAAAAATGAGATGCTTGTAATCTTCAATCAATACCATTTGAACAAGTATATTTCTAGCCCTTGTGCACCTCATATTGATCCTTTGCATCCTACCCTAGATGAAGATATTGACATGATTCGCAATCTTAGAACTACTGAGCTAATCATTAGAGGATTGCCCAAGAATTTGATTGCTAGTTTGCCTACTCTTAATTGTGCCTATACTATATGGAAATTTCTTGAGGAACGATTTCCCGATAATTCCTTGAAAACTTTGGATGAAATTCTCCATAAATCTATTGCCTTGAGTAAGATGAACTCTAGTGATCCTAGTTTTGGTAATTGTCTATTTAAACTTACCAATCTTAAGCATGCTAAAGGAGATGTTGGAATCATTAATGATATCATATTCAAAGCTATAAGAATTCATAAAAGTAACCACTTTGATAATCATTTATCCAATGAATTACCCTCTCTAGGAAATGATGAGTCACAAGATCATGATGAACATGGATACTATGATGATGATGATAGTGACTTCGATCTTGATGATGCAATGAGACATTTTGGTCTTATGGCAAATCTTCGGGGATATGAATCAGGAGGGAAGGGTTCTTGATAGTGGATGTACTGATCATATGACTGGAGATGAAGAGATGTTTCGTGAGCTTGCTGAAAATGACGGCCCTCGAAAATATGTCACCTTTGGTGATAATTCAAAGGGTAAAGTGGTTGGCCTTGGTAAGGTGGCCATTTCACATGATAGTTCCATTCAAAATGTCATGCTCGTTGAATCTCTCGGCTACAACTTACTTTCAGTATCTAGACTTGCTGATTTCGGTTTGAATGTCCTATTTACTGAAGTAGATTTCCAAGTATTTCGTCGAGACAATCATAAAATGGTCTTTACTGGTATGCGTAGAGGTGATCTTTACATTGTCGATTTCTCTAAAAAGGCACAACCTAAAACTTGCTTTGTTGCTAAATCCTCAAAAGGTTGGTTGTGGCATAGACGACTAGGTCACGTTGGCATGAGAAACCTTGACAAGCTTATTAAAGGAAATCATGTCCTTGGAGTTAACGATGTCATATTTGATAAGGATAGACTTTGCAGCGCTTATCAAGCAGGTAAACAGGTTGGAGGAAGACATCCCGTGAAGAACATCATGACCACAAGGAGGCCACTCGAGCTACTTCACATGGATCTTTTTGGTCCCAACGCCTACAAGAGTCTCGGTGGAAATTCTTTTGGTCTAGTTATAGTGGATGATTTTTCAAGATTTACGTGGGTGTTCTTTCTTAATGACAAGTCGCAGGTCCAGAAGATCTTCAGAAACTTCGCTAGGAAGGCCCAAAATCAGTTTGATATGAAGATCAAGAAGGTTCGGAGTGACAACGGAACGGAGTTCAAGAACGCAAATGTGGACACCTTTCTTGACGAAGAAGGGATTTCACACGAGTTCTCGGCTACGTACACACCTCAACAAAATGGAGTTGTTGAGAGGAAGAACCAGACGCTCATCGAAATGGCAAGAACGATGCTTGATGAATACAAGATGCCAAAGCACTTTTGGGCAGAAGCGGTTGAGATAGCTTGTCATGCAACAAATCGCTTATATCTTCACAAGCTACTCGGCAAGACGGCATACGAGCTTCTCACCGGTAACAAACCCCAAGTTGGATACTTTCGAGTATTCGGCTCAAAGTGCTACATTCTTGATAAGCATCGTCGTTCAAAGTTTGCTCCTAAATCTCATGAAGGTTTTCTACTTGGTTATGGCTCAAACTCTCACACTTACCGTGTCTACAACAATTTCACCCGAAAGGTTGAAGAGACGGTAGATGTGAAGTTTGATGAATCTAATGGCTCGCAAGTAGAGCAATTGCCAATTGATGTAGGAGACAAAGACCCTTCGGAAGCAATTCAAGACTTGTCCATTGGCAAAATTCGTCCAACGGAAGTGAAGGAGAGTACTTCATCCGTCCAAGTGGAAGCTTCTACTTCACGACAAGGTGAACCAAGAATCGACACGGAAGCATCCACAAGTGGGACACACCAAGATGAAGAAAATGAGGAAATACATCAAGACGAACATCAACAACCTCCTTCTCCACCACGACAAGAGAACGACAACGTCAACAATGAATAAGGCCAAGAAGAAGAACAAGATGAAGAAGACGTTCAACGAAGACCCAAGCAAAAGCTCTCACGAGTTCGAGCAAGAATTGCCAAAGATCATCCCGTCGAGCAAATCCTCAATGATATACAAACCGGGAGAATCACTCGCTCAAAAACTCGTTTAGCTAACTTTTGTGAGAACTATTCATTCATCTCTAGCATTGAACCTATGAAGGTTGAAGAAGCATTGGAAGATCCGGATTGGATAAACGCTATGCATGAAGAGCTACACAATTTTGAGAGAAACCAAGTTGGGACATTGGTTGAGAAGCCCGACAATAACCACAACATCATTGGTACCAAATGGGTGTTTCACAACAAGCAAGACGAAGATGGACAAGTGGTTCGCAACAAAGCACGTCTCGTTGCCCAAGGATACACACAAGTCGAAGGTATGGACTATGGTGAGACATATGGTCCCGTTGCTAGACTTGAGTCTATTCGCATCTTACTTGCCTATGCTAATCACCATAATATCACCTTCTACCAAATGGACATTAAAAGTTCTTTTCTAAATGGTGAAATAGAGGAGGAAGTTTATGTCAAACAACCTCCCGGCTTTGTCAATCCTAAGAAACCAAATCATGTTTACAAACTTCACAAAGCTCTTTATGGTCTTAAACAAGCTCCTAGAGCATGGTATAAATGCTTGACCAAGTTCCTTACTACAAGTGGTTTTGAAATTGGTAAAATTGATTCTACCCTTTTTACTAAAAGGGTTAATGGAGAACTATTTGTATGCCAAATTTATGTTGATGATATCATATTTGGTTCAACTAACCCTCTCTTTAGTGAAAAGTTTGGAAAGCTAATGTCAGAGAAGTTTGAGATGTCTATGATGAGTGAACTCAAATTCTTTCTCGGTTTGCAAATCAAGCAAACTAAGGAAGGTACATTCGTCTCTCAAACAAATTACACCAAGGACTTATTCAAAAAGTTCAATATGCAAGAATGCAAAGGTATGTCTACACCCATGCCTACTAGTGGACATAATGATTTGACCAAAGATGGTGAACCGGTTGATCAAAAGGTTTATCGCTCTATGATTGGTTCATTGTTATACCTATGTGCTTCACCTCCCGATATTATGCTAAGTGTGTGCATGTGTGCATGATATCAAGCTGCTCCTAAAGAATGTCATCTTAAGGCTGTGAAAAGGATAGTGAGATATTTAATCCATACACCAAATTTTGGCATTTGGTATCCTAAGAGGTCTTCTTTTGATCTTGTTGGCTATTCCGACTCGGGTTATGCCGGAGACAAGGTTGATAGAAAGTCCACTTCGGGTACTTGTCAATTTCTTGGTAGATCTCTTGTGTCTTGGTCTTCCAAGAAACAAAACTCGGTATCCTTATCCACCGCCGAAGCGGAATACATTGCCGCTGGTTCATGTTGTGCTCAATTACTTTGGATGACCCAAACTCTTAATGATTATGGGATTTATGTGAAACATGTTCCACTGCTTTGTGACAATGAAAGTGCTATCAAAATTGGTCATAATCCTATACAACATTCTCGAACTAAGCATATTGAAGTTCGTCATCATTTCATTCGAGATCATGTTGCTAAGGGTGACATCAATCTTAAGCATGTTCGCACCGATAAGCAATTAGCGGATATATTCACTAAACCACTTGATGAGAAAGTGTTTTGCAGGTTGAGAGGAGAATTGAACATCATTGATGCTTCGAACTTGGAGTAGAAACTCCATTGGATACATGCAAGACATGAGCTTATGACTAATCCATGATATATCTCTTATGATAACTATCTTATGTCTTGGATATATTTGCACCTTGCATGTTGTCTAACCCATGTAGGTGCTTGGTTGAATCTAATTCCATGAGATTGCGACTCACTCACATCTTGAGCAATCTCTACATCACCAAGACTCTACACAATAGTGGTTGAAGACAAGGAAGCACAAAACCATTCAAACATATCCTTTGACAAATTCTATGTTAAGCTTCATGATTGTCATTTTTGGATACACAAGTGCTCTTCCTTGCAAGAACTAACCCATGTAGGTAGATGAACTCAAACTCCAAGTGGTACTCTCAACTCTTGATGAGCTACATCAACCTTGAGCACCCACACAAGTTCAACTACATGAGCAAGAACCACACCACCACCCAAGGTATGTTATTCCATCTTAGAGAAGCTTTACTCCAAGACATGAGTCAAAGCAACTCAACAAGATGTGAATACATCAAGATGCTTAAACGAAAAATGGTAACCCCATTTTGAGCTTAAACGATGAGTATGACCTATGATCAAGTGTTCTCACTTGACTCCTAAGTCAATATACTCTAACATAGGTGACTATGTCACCGCCCAACTCTAGATGAAGTTCTCTTGTGTTCTTTTCTGTGTTATTGCATTTGTCTCATGCATGTTTATTTTCTTTCTCTTTTTCAAAAAAAAAACTTCATCTAGATCTTTCAGTTTCTTCTTTTTTCTCTTTGTTTTTGTTTTGCATTTTCTGCATTCAATTCATTGCAAATCTTTGTGAGATCCTACATGTCTAGTGAGCTGAGATGACAAGTGCTTTTCTCTGTGTGAACTCGGTTTCACCGACTTGTAATTTTCGGTGCCACCGAAACATACCACTCGGTGCCACCGACTTCGCAACAGGAAAAACAGTTTGCCACTTGTTCTATATTTCTTCTGATCCAGCTCTACTCAATGAATCTTGTCCTCTACAAGCATCACAATTTTATCCATTGCTTTGTGCTGAGTCTCAAGGACCAAACCTATACGACGGATTCCAGAAAGCCCTTCTTGGAAATTGATGTCAAAGGGGGAGAGAGAGATCACATCAAAGCTTGTAGGAGAGAGAGATCACATCAAGGGAGAGAAAAAGTCTCAAGGACCAAACCTACAAGAGAGAAAGTATTAAGGGGGAGAAAGAGATTTCCAGGGGGAGAGAATACTCAAGGATCCCAGATGCTTGATGTTCAAGAGGAGAGATGTCACATGCCTTTTTGGGGGAAAGACATGTATTTGCATTAAGTTCTATCCATTTGTATCTTTCAGCTCTGATTTTCTGTTCCCTATCTTCTCCCAATATCCCATGTATGATTCAGGGGGAGCAAGACACCTAAGGGAAAGAAATCGGTCAAATTCATTGCATATCTTTACTCTTGGGGACATGTTGAATTCAATGTGGTACTTTGTACTCACTCTCTACATGTCATCCCAGTCTTGGTATTCTTGTGGTTTCTTTTGTTTGCTCTGGCTAGTGGATGTACCTGTGTTATCTAACTTCATTTGTGCAGGTTCATTCCATCCTAAGCCAACTCAAGACCACAAGGTAAGTATATGCATCAAAATCATGAGTATGAGAAGTTCTTGCTTATGTACATAATGTTTGCAAGAAGGACTCATGAGCATGAAGGTATTTTCCTTGATAATCTTTTGCTCTGATGCATATGGCCAAGATACATGTAACACATTGCCTACTCTGTCATGGTTATGCTCTCACATGCCTCTATATGTCATATTTACATGAGTGCATACATGTAGGGAGAGCCTATGCTTGTTACATGTCCTTCCAAAGCTTTACTTGCTGTTCTGTATATCTTTATCTAAAGCTTTTATGTATGTTTCCATAAATTACCAAAAAGGGGGAGATTGAAAGCACAAGTGCTCCCTAGGCGGTTTTGATAATTGATGACAACATATCTCTTGTTGGACTAACATTTCTATCTAGCATGTTTCAGATAAGTTCAAAAATGGAGTGGCATGGACTAAAGGTTGTGGGAACTCCTTCAAGATGCTAAGGACAAAGGATTGGCTAAAGCTTAAAGCTCAAGACTCTTCATTTTACATTTTAGTGATCCAAGATCACATTGAGTCCATAGGAAAAGCCAATACTATCAAGGAGGGATGAGGTGTTGCTTAATGAGCCTCTTGCTTCATGTGCTTAATGATATGCTCCAAAAATCCTCAGCTACTTTCCCACTTCCACATATGACCTAAACCCTAAGCCAAACTCGGTCCTATCGATTCTTCCGATCCGGCGCCACCGAGTTTCACTTGTCATAAGCCACTGCCAAACCCTAATCAGTTCGGTCTCACCGGTGGGATCTCGGTCTCACCGAGATGGGCTTGCAAACTCTCTGTTACCCATTGCAATATTCTCGGTCCCACCGAGATATGCAATCGGTCCCACCGAGTTTGCTTGGCCAAATCTCAGTTTCACTTATTACCCAAATCGGTCCCACCGAGTTTAAGTAATCGGTCAAACCGAGTTTTGGATTTACCCTAACCCTAGCACATCGGTCCCACCGAGTTGATACAGTCAGTCCCACCGAAATCTCTAACGGTCACTAGGTTTACCATTTCGGTCCGACCGAGTTTGTTGATTCGGTCCCACCGAGATTGGAAAACTGTGTGTAACGGTTGGATTTTGTGTGGAGGCTATATATACCCCTCCACCTCCTCTTCATTCGAAGTGAGAGCCATCAGAACACATACACCATTCCAACTCATATGTTCTGAGAGAGAACCACCTACTCATGTGTTGAGACCAAGATATTCCATTCCTACCATATGAATCTTGATCTCTAGCCTTTCCAATTTGCTTTCCACTCAAATCTTCTTTCCACAAAATCCAAATCCTATGAGAGAGAGTTGAGTGTTGGGGAGACTATCATTTGAAGCACAAGAGCAAGGAGTTCATTACCTACACACCATTTGTTACTTCTTGGAGAGTGGTGTCTCCTAGATTGGCTAGGGGTCACTTGGGAGCCTCCGACAAGATTGTGGAGTTGAACCAAGGAGTTTGTAAGGGCAAGGAGATTGCCTACTTCGTGAAGATCTACCGCTAGTGAGGCAAGTCCTGTGTGGGCGATGGCCATGGTGGGATAGACAAGGTTGCTTCTTTGTGGACCCTTTGTGGGTGGTTGCTTCTTCGTGGACCCTTCGTGGGTGGAGCCCTGTGTGGACTCGCGCAACCTTTACCCTTTGTGGGTGGAGCCCTCCGTGGACTCTCGCAACCGTTACCCTTTGTGGGTTGAAGTCTCCATCAACGTGGATGTAGGATAGCACCACCTATCCGAACCACGGGAAAAACATCTGTGTCTCCAATTGCGTTTGAATTCTCCAAACCCTCCCCTTTACATTCTTGCAAGTTGCATGCTTTACATTCCGCTGCTCATATACTCTTTGCATGCTTGCTTGATATGTATTGTGTATGTTGAAATTGTGCCTAAACTCCACTTAAACCGAAAAAGCTTAAAAAATTGCAACTTAAGCATGAAGTGTCTAATCACCCCCCTCTAGACACATCTACTTCTAGATCCTACAGCGGCTGTTCTTGGATGACTCGGGCTGATCTCTGCCTCGCTTGGTGTCGGGCTCTGCTGCGAGCACTACTGCCTCCTTGCGCTTCACGGCCTTGGCCTTGGCCTTCTTTTCCTCCACTCCTGCAGCTGGCAGCTCAAGGAGAGAGAGACGCCCCTCCTCAGCTCTTGCGCACCTGGTTGCCAGGTTGAACAGCTACTGAGATGTGCAAAGCTCCTCATGGATTGCCAGCTCTTCCTTCATTTTGACGTCGCGGATGCCATCGGAAAACGCAGAGATGATGGCCTCGTCCGTGACCTTGGGGATCTTGAGGCGGGTGTTGTTGAAGCGCTGGATGTACTTCTGGAGGGTCTCTCCTGGCTGTCGCTTGATGCGGCGTAGGTCGCCCGCGACCGGTGGGCGGTCACGAGTGCCCTGGAAGTTGCCAACGAAGCGGTCGCGCATCTCGTCCTAGGAGGAGATTGAGCTGTGCTGCAGGTTCAGGAGCCAGGAGCGGGCCCCATCCTTGAGAGCCATGGGAAACCAGTTTGCCATGACTTTTTCATCGCCGTTGGCCGCTTCGATGCTCAACTCATAGAGCTGTAGGAACTCCACGGGGTCGGCCGTGCCGTAGTACCGAGGAGGCAGATCTGGCTTGAACTTGTCGGTGTTCTGGGAACGGGGGTCCCCAGACTTGCCAGCCAGCAGCCTGCGGCGTGGCTCATGTAGGGGGCCAGCGCGGCCCATCTTCATCAGCTCAAGCTCAAGACCCTCGCGAGGGGCCAAGCCTCGTGGGGCGGACGACGGGAAGCTTCCTCAGAGGCAGCCTCGTCAGGTTGGCTCGCGAGGAGGCAGAGAGATCAAGGTGGGGATACCTCGCGAGGAGCCCGTGACGCAATCCATGAAGATCGAGACCAGGCGGGCGCCGGCCTGCGCAGTGTCCTTGTTTCCCCTTTGGTGCAAAGGGGGCAAGCATAGGCCAAGGCATCGGGCAAAGGTTACCATTCCGGTGCAACGAGACCAAGACCAGCAGAGCGGCAGGAAGGAGGTCACCGTGGAGCCCAAGACGGCGTCATCACTAGTGCTTTTGGCAGCCGAAGACCACCTTTGGTCAGGATAACTTGTACTAGGTGTTCCCCTTCAAAATGGACAATTGTCGGTGCCCTTCCCGCTCACTATTTGGGGAGAGGCCCAGGGCCTCTATAAATAGAACTAGCCACACGGAGTAGAGGGACATCTAGAAATCTGGTAGAGCCCTAGCAGAGAGAGAGAGAGAGAGAGAGAGGCGACTGAACCCACCCTAGCGGTTCATCGCACCAGCTCAAGAACACCTCTCGCGAGGTTGTTCTTCCCTTGTACTGTTCATCATCAGCCCATGTGGCAATCCACCACACCACACACTGGAGTAGGGTATTACACCACAATGGTGGCCCGAACCAGTATAAACCTCGTGTCCCTTGTGTTGTTCGTTGTTTCCAGCTTAGATCACACGGGGAGATCGAACGTAGATCGGTAGGGGAGAGATCTCCGCGCGCACCCCAGTGTTCAAACCTCAAGGGTCTGCCGGAACCCGAAATCTGACATTTGGCGCGCCAGGTAGGGGTGCGCCGGAATCCTTCTTCCTCCGCATCACGTTTCGTCGCCTCACTGTTCAGATGTCAAGCGACCCGGCAGCCAACGCCGACCGCTGGGCAGCGTGGCCCGCCCATGCCGTGGCACCAGCCTAGGGCGACCTCAACCTTGCGCCTCAGGCAACCTGCGCTCCGCAGGGCGCTGCGGGGCGCGGGTGACGCGGCCAGACGCCGCCTGCCCTCACACCACGGCAGGTGTGGGCCGCCGCAAGGGCCTCAGACCACGCCGCGGCCACAGCGTCGTACACCCGACGGGAGCAAGCGAATTCCAGGGCCGCGCTCACGGTGGCCCGAGAGCTGCTACGGTGCCAACTGCTGGAGGGCGGCCGCGACGTGTTGTTGGAGCGAGTAGCTGAGCTCCTGGACGCCACCGCCTCAGGAACACCTCCTTTCTGCGTCCAGCTGCCACCCCAGACCCACGGCGGGCCACATGGTGGCATCGTGCGCACGCACGCGACATCCAGTGGACTCCAGGGCCCGTCCAGCACCAACACCTCCGCCGGCACTGGGCGACAAGTCACGCCAGCCCCCTCTCAGGCCAGCGAAGGGGTGCACGCTGCGGCCTTCGGCCTCGGCGGACCGCCGCGCCATCACCCCCAAGACGGCGCTCCAAGCCAGGCTGCATGGCATACAGGGTGCTACGGCGAGGCGCACGAGGCGGTGGCCCCAGAAGCTTATGTTCCCCGCATGGTGGATCAGGGGTGCGTGCTGGAAGAAGGTCATGGCTCATTCCTCAGGCCAGGCTGGGGAGAGGAGACGCCAGAAGCTGAGCTGTTTCGGGAACCCCAGGAGAGCCTCGACAACCGCACCGGTGGTGGCAACTATCGGGTACCACTCATCCCTCAGGAGCAAGCTTATGCTAACCATGGGTCGCAGGAGATACAGGTCTCCACAGCAGGTGGCTGCCCCAATTCTGCAGCCTCATACCCCTCAGGAGGAGGGCGCAGGGGGCTGCAGGAGAGGGGCCGAGATTCGGGTTCGTCCCCGCGACGGTCGGAGCAAGGCGTTTTCAGGAGGTAGGCCCATGCCGGGGAGGTGCCCCAGGGCCTGCCCCTGGCAGGGGACCCGTGGTCGTCGGGGGAACCGCTGGCGACCACTCGTCCTGGTTTCCGGTCGCCGTCGATGGCGGCAGAGTGTGGCGCAAGGCGGGGCCCTCGTCTGGCGATATGAAGCAAGGCCGGTACCTGTGAAGAAGGCCCAGTGCCTGTGAAGCTCACCGCCTGTGACACTCTCACGTAATAATGAGTGGGGCTGTACACGCCCCGGTGTCTCCGGAGAGCCGCCCTCGGGCCTCAGGGGCTCCCGCCCATGCCCAGTGGCAGCACTTAGCTCCGCGCTGGTGAGAACACGTCGAAGACTAGACTAGGTGCTGGACGCGGCCTTTTGCTTTTGCCTTTCCTTGTTGACAAGTTCTTCGATTTGGATTTAAGTTGGATTTGAGCTCGATGCTTGCGTGTGTTTGGGGGAAGGGGTGTTTAGTCTTGTTGGAGCAATCTCTCGCGTTCTGGTTTCGGCTTTGCGTCCAAAGTTAGTGTCGACTGCCCCCCCCCCTCGCGAGCCCCTCGTGAGCCGGGCCAGGGCCAGGCACGTTCTACAGTCGGGACCGTTGTTGTCGCGCCCTCTCCGGAGGTCCTCTTCGCGGAACCTACAAGTTAATCAGGCGACAGCCGAGGTACGGCGGCCCCCGCAGGCCCGCTCAGGACTCATCGGGGTCGGAAGGTACACAAGTCATCTGACTCATCACCAGGCCAGCTGCTAAGTTCACACACAATGTTATACTTACCAAGGTACTAATTGCAAACCTTTACATGAGGGGCTACCCTCCCAAAATGCTCTTACATTCTTCAGGGCCAATCCCGAACCTTCTTCGTGCAGGATAAATAGCAGTGACAAGCGGTCAGTCGGACATATCACTCACCACGTCTTCTTGGGCATCCTCGGAGGCATCGCTGGTGTTGTTGACATTGCCGCTGCCGCCAGCATCTCTGTCAGCGCCAGGCTCATCCACAACACCACCTTCATTGGCGGCCACGACCACGCCATCATCATCAGACACAAAGGCCCTGACGAGGGCGTCCATACTGTCCTCCACCCATCGCGCCAGGGCACCCCGGACGGCTATGGGCACGGGTGCGATGGAAGCGTTGAAGTCAAAGTGGGGGTCCATGTCCAGCAGATAGCTCAAGACGCGGGAGAATGCATGCCCGAGAAAGGCTCGGCTCCTCTCTTCGACAAGCCAACGGGACCTTTCGGAGCGGTTCTCTAGAAGCGTAACCACATCGGTGAAAAACTGGAGGTTGCCGGTGTAGTTGACCTCGTGCGGCTCCTTAGTGGCAGCCTCGCAGATCTTGCCCAAAGCTGAGTTGGCCCTTTCTCTAAGCGTTTGAAGCATGGGGCCATGCTCACACTCCAGAACCCGCCGTCGACGGATCTCATCCTCATTCCGCTGTGCGATGGCCTCAGCGTCATCAACCCTCTGACGGAGAAGAAGCTGCTCGGCCCGGGAAGAGGACAGCTCCGCCTGTGCTGCGCTGAGGGCGGCTGCGGAGGAGTCCACACGCCACGTCACTTCGGCCAGTTTGGCCCTGAGGGATGCGGTCCTGCCCTCAGCCTCGGCCTTGATCAGGCCCAACCTCGTCTCGTATTCGCGCTCGAAGGCCGAGCGAGCTTCCGCCATGAGGCGATCGACTTCTTCCTGGGCCCGGGCTTCGCGCGCGGCAACGTTATCTTCCGCCCGAGCCACCAGGCGCTCCCTCGTCTCCAACCGCTCGAGATCAAGGTTGCGCTCAGCGGCCTCCAGCGTCAGTGCCTCCTCGTGCTTCAGAAGCTCTGCCCGATCAACAGGGGCCCACTCCATCGACTCAAGGGATGCCTGGCGCAGTTCCACTTGCTGCTCCAGGGAGTTGCTCCAGGGAGTTGCCCCAGGCCAGGAACTCCCATGCGCGCTCCTCGCATCCTTGCGCCGTCGGTCTGCTTCCCGAGCCTCCTCGACGGCCTGGGAACAGGCCTCCTGTGAAGCTGCCAGCGACACTTCAGCCTTTGCGTTTTCGAGATCACGCTGGTGACGCATGAGGGCGATGGCTACCTTTAGTTTGCGCCTCTCCTTAGCAAGGCGCAAACCTTCGGCCTCGAGGCACGCATCCTCGTCAGTAAGCTCTGCCCCGATCCGGCTCACCGCATCCGACACTCTCTGGAGGAACTCTTCACGAAGGGCGCGTCGCTCCCGAGCGCGCCTGAGCACGTCTTCCACATCACCCTCTTCCACTGGAGCATGCGGATGGCCCCAAGGCGGCAGGCCCCCTCTCGGCGCGGGGCTGGGGGCTGGCGCCCTAGCCAAGGCCGAATGGACCTCTTTGGGAATCCGGTCTGGCGTCGGTCCACCCACAGAGGTGGAGGCAAAGACAGACTTCAGCCATTCACCATCTATGATCCGAGGAGGAACGCAGGGCAAGCCGGATGTGCTCCAGGAGGACTCATGAAGAAAGGACAACGGGCGCGCAGGCTCGAGGTGCCCTATGGAACGGACCACTCCACCAACTGGTCTAGCAGCAGGGGTGTCGCTCGAGCTCGGCGAGCCTAGGGCCAGCGGAAAAGACGAAGCTTGGGGGGATGGTTCCCGGGCTGGCTCAGCGGGTACCGCAGGGCAGGGCCTGAAAGGGCCACAATCAGTCGCAGGGACAACAAAGTAAACGAGCAAGGAAAGAAGAAGACTTACTCGTCCATGGCAAAGTACTTCCTGTGCTTCAACAAGCGGCAAGGGTGGTCGTTGCCACCCAAGGCCTCCTTCCTCTTACGGAGGGCCTCGAAGTCTACGTGGAACCGACCTAAGTGCCCAGCGGAGGGGTTGGCCCCTGGTGTGGAAGAAGCGTCAAGATGATCAGCGCTGGAGGAGTCAGCCTGTGGGCGCCGTCAGGCGTTGCCTCGCGAGGAACGGCTGGGGGCTCAGGAGCCCCGGCCTCAGGAACCACAGGCCGCAACTCCGCACCTGCCGCCGCTCCAGGGCGGGCCTCAGGAGACGCCGCCTGCGAATCTTCTCGCGGCATCAGCACCTCCACATCGGGCGCCTCAACTCTCGCTGGTTCTCGTATCCCCGCCCTATCGCACGAGGAAGGGCCGCTGTGGGCGGCAGGAGAAGCAACCATGGTGGCTGGGTTCTCGCGTGGCCCCGTGAAGCCAGCCGGGCGCAGTCCCCACTCGTCGAAGCCGGGAATCTGCCTGGGGAAGGATCGCCAGTCAAGACCCTAAGCACCATCCACAGCACTTCAGGCGCCAAGTCCTCCTCCTGAAGCCGCATGCGGTCTCCATGCCCCGCAAAGTCCCACATCCGACGAGAGTGGCGCTGAAGAGGAGCAATGCAACATTGGAGGAACTCCTTCACCACCTTGGGCGTTGTCACGTTGAGCGCCCTCAAACTCTGGAAGCGGCGCCAGACAAAGGCGAGCCGGGGGCTCGCGAGCACCTCACGGTCCCAACCCGCGTGAGGAACAGTAGGCGAGGTCGGGTGCGAGAGCAGAGGGTTGGGCACTCCAACGTCCACGTACAGCCACCGCTCTCTGAACATGGCCTCAGAAGGAGGAAGGCCGAAGTCGATCCCTGAAGCGATCGTCTCTGGCACGGCTAGGAAGCTCACACACCCTGAGCACTGAGTGGGATCGCTTAGGCGCAAGGAAAAGAAGTGGCGCAGCAGGGCCACGGGAGGAGGAATGCCTATCATCGACTCGCAAACAAAAGCAAAGACAGCCAGAAGAGTAATGGACTCCGGCCCGAGGTCCATCATGCGGATATGATAATGGGAGAGCACCGCGTTGAAGAAGGCAGAAAAGGGGGAACCAGACCCGCCCATAGGGCATCGGCGAAGAATCGGACCTCCATGACGATCCTATCAAGGAAGGCATGGGACGTAGGCTAGGCTGTGGTCCTGCCGCACTCGTTGAATATAGTTGCAAGGGTGGAGCAGACCTTGTCCAAAGCTTCTGGATTGAGTATGATCGACCGGGCGACAGCGGGGGTCGTCGTCGGAGGTGTGCGGGGCGAAGGCGCGGGCTTCTTTCCCCTTCCTTTCTCCATCGGCGCCATGGCGGTGAAGAGGAGGAAGAACTCGAGCCGAATTGGCGGCGGAGGCTGGAGCTCAAAGAAGAAGGAAAGGTAGGAGGCGGGCGAGCAGCGGAAAGGAGGAACAACTGTGTGCGACTACGGGTCCGCTTAGCCGGGCGCGTAACAAGCCGTCATGGGGAAGCGCAGACGCCCACGTCTAGTCAATCGCCACGCGGCGCCCGAGGCCGCAGGCTTTTTGGGCCCGCGGCGCTTCGTGCTTGCCCCTTCGCTTCCCTTGTAGGCCAAGCTCGGGCGCGCCTTGGGCTCGGGGACTACTGTTGGAATTCTGGGAACGGGGGTCCCCAGACTTGCCTGCCTGCGGCGTGGCTCAAGTGGGGGCCCAGCGCGGCCCATCTTCATCAGCTCAAGCTCAAGACCCTTGCGAGGGGCCAAGCCTCGTGGGGCGGACGACAGGAAGCTTCCTCAGAGGTAGCCTCGTCAAGCAGGCTCGCGAGGAGGCAGAGAGATCAAGGCGGGGATACCTCGCGAGGAGCCCGTGACGCAAGCCATGACGATCGAGACCAAGCGGGCGCCGGCCTGCGCAGTGTCCTTGTTTCCCCTTTGGTGCAAAGGGGGCAAGCATAGGCCAAGGCATCGGGCAAAGGTTACCATTCCGGTGCAACGAGACCAAGACCAGCAGAGCGGCAGGACGGAGGTCACCGTGGAGCCCAAGACGGCGTCATCACCAGTGCTTTTGGCAGCCGAAGACCACCTTTGGTCAGGATAACTTGTACTAGATGTTCCCCTTCAAAATGGCCAATTGTGGGTGCCCTTCCCTCTCACTATTTGGGGAGAGGCCCAGGGCCTCTATAAATAGAACTAGCCACACAGAGTAGAGGGACATCTAGAAATCTGGTAGAGCCCTAGCAGAGAGAGAGAGAGGCGACTGAACCCACCCTAGCGGTTCATCGCACCAGCTCAAGAACACCTCTCGCGAGGTTGTTCTTCCCTTGTACTGTTCATCATCAGCCCCTGAGGCAATCCACCACACCACACACTGGAGTAGGGTATTACACCACAATGGTGGCCCGAACCAGTATAAACCTCGTGTCCCTTGTGTTGTTCATTGTTTCCAGCTTAGATCACACGAGGAGATCGAACATAGATCGGTAGGGGAGAGATCTCCGCGCGCACCCCGGTGTTCAAACCTCAAGGGTCTGCCAGAACCCAAAATCAGACAGAACTTGCCCGGCCAGGCAACACTGCGCAGCTCAAGGGTGAAGGCGAGGCAGCCTGCCGTGGTTGCCGGGGCCCGCTTCAGGGGCGGAGCTTGGTCTTGGAGAGGTCCGCGTTGTGCCACTGCAGGCAGCGCACGGTCTTGAAGAGGTGGCACGGGGAGCGCGGGTGCAGCTTCTCGCGGTCACGGGATTTCTTGGCAGCTCCTTTCTTCACGCGCGGGCGCCGGGCACGGCGGGTCGCGCCACGGAGGCGCGCGCCTTGGCGTCAAGGCACCGTCTTGGGGTCGAGGTGGTGGAGGCATGTCACGAGCCCCGTTGCACGCGGCCTGCTGAGGGGGAGGCAGAGAGTGAGATGGAGCCAGAGAGCCCCCGCGGCATGGACGAGCTCGGCGACGCGGTCGAGCCACTCCTCATAGACGTCGTCGACCGGGCAGTAACGCAGGAGCTCGTTCACCGCGATGAGAGCAGCCCGCGCCTCCAGGGGAGCGCGGTGCGCATGGGACGAAGAGACAGCAGGAGTGAGCGATGGAGTAGCGGTGCGGCCGTCCTGCCGCATCGAAGGATGTTGCGAGGACGCCTGCTGCTCATTTCCCACCGGGCCGCTCGCAGTGTTGGCGGCGGGGGATGGAGAATGATGAGGCGGCCCGCCAACGGGAGCCGTCTGAGCGGCGCGGGCGGCGAGGGCGGCCCGATGCTCAGCTCGAGCGCGGCGAGCATCCTACATGGAGATGACGGATTGGCGGAGCGATGAACCGATGGAAGGGAAGCTACGGCGCACCCCTACCTGGCGCGCCAAATGTCGGGGTATGAGGTCCCAGCGAACCCTTAAGGTTTGAACACTGGGTGCGCGCGAAGTCTTTCCCTTCAACCGATCTATGCTCTAGCTTGCTAGGATCTCACGGACGAACTCGGTGAACTCACAACACAGATGGACACAGGGTTTATACTGGTTCAGGCCACCGTTGTGGTGTAATACCCTACTCCAGTGTGGTGGTGGTGGATTGCTTCTTGGGCTGATGATGAACAATACAAGGGCAGAACAGCCTCCTGAGGTTAAGGCGTTCTTTTGCTCGGTGGGCTTGTGTGTGAGGTGGTCTCTCTCGAGCTAAGATGATCTCGTCCTCTCTCTCTCACTCTGCTCCCCCCTCTCTCCATTGTGGTGGCTAGTCCTATTTATAGAGGCCCTGGTCCTCTTCCCAAATATCGAGCGGGAAGGGAGCCAACAATGGCGGGCTAATTTGAAGGGGGACATCTAGTACAAGCTATCCTGACAAAAGTAGTCTTCGCCCTGAGTATGCACCGTTGCTCCGGGCTCCACGGTGACCTCCGTCTTGCAGTCCATGGTCTTGGTCTTGTTGCACCGAAATGGCAACCTTTGCCTGAGGCCCTGGTACTCCACGGCTGCGCTTGCCCCCTTTGCACCAAAGAGGAAACAAGGACGCTATGCGCGCTGGCACCCGCCTGGTGTCGATCGTCACGGCTCATGTCACGAGAACCTCATGAGGTTTGCCTCGCCTTGATATCTTCTCTCCTCGTGAGCCTGCCTAGCTTGGCCACTCCAGAGGAGGTCTTGCGTCATCCGCCTCGCGAGGCTTGGCCCTTCGCGAGGGTCTTGCGTGCTTTGTTGGTGAAGATTGGTCGTACGGCCTGCTGTCTCAGCCACGCCGCGGGCCGCAGGTAGGCAAGTCTGGGGACCCCGTTCCCAGGACGCCGACAATATCATATCACTTATATTGATTGCATGTGATGTTTATCCTTTATGCATCTTATTTTTCTTAGTACGGCGGTAGATTTATAAGATGATCTCTCACTAAATTTCAAGGTATAAGTGTTCTCCCTGAGTATGCACCGTTGCTATAGTTTGTCATGCCGAGACACCAGATGATGATCAGGTGTGATAAGCTCTACGTTCACATACAATGGGTGCAAGCCAATTTTGCACAAGCAGAATACTCGGGTCAAACTTGAAGAGCCTAGCATATGCAGATATGGCCTCGGAACACTAAGACCAAAAGGTCGAACGTGAATCATATAGTAGATATGATCAACATAGTGATGTTCACCATTGAAAACTACTCCATCTCACGTGATGATCGGACATGGTTTAGTTGATATGGATCACGTGATCATTTAGATGACTAGAGGGATGTCTATCTAAGTGGGAGTTCTTAAGTAATATGATTAATTGAACTTTAATTTATCATGAACTTAGTACCTCATAGTATTTTGCATGTCTATGTTGTTGTAGATAAATGGCCCGTGCTACTGTTCCTTTGAATTTTAATGTGTTCCTAGAGAAAGCTACGTTGAAAGATGATGGTAGAAACTACACGGACTAGGTCTGTAACTTGAGGATTATCCTCATTGCTGCATAGAGGAATTACATCCTGGAAGCACCACTAGGTGCAAAGCCCGCTGCACGAGCAACACCAGATGTTATGAATGTCTGGCAGAGCAAAGCTGATGACTACTCGATAGTTCAGTGTCTCATGCTTTACGGCTTAGAATTGGAACTTCAATGATGTTTTGAACGTCATGGATCATATGAGATGTTCCAGGAGTTGAAGTTAATATTTCAAGCAAATTCCCGAATTGAGAGATATGAAATCTCCAATAAGTTTTATAGCTGCAAGATGGAGGAGAATAGTTATGTCAGTGAACATATACTCAGAATGTCTGGGTACCACAACCACTTGACTCAATTAGGAGTTAATCTTCCTGATGATAGTGTCATCGACAGAGTTCTCCAATCACTGCCACCAAGCTACAAAAGCTTTGTGATGAACTATAATATGCAAGGGATGGACAAGACAATTCCCGAGCTCTTCGTGATGATAAAGCTGCGGATGTAGAAATCAAGAAGGAGCATCAAGTGTTGATGGTCAACAAGACCACTAGTTTCAAGAAGAAGGGCAATGGGAAGAAGGGGAACTTCAAGAAGAACGGCAAGCAAGTTGCTGCTCAAGTGAAGAAGCCCAAGTCTGGACCTAAGCCTGAGACTGAGTGCTTCTACTGCAAAGGGACTGGTCACTGGAAGCGGAACTACCCCAGGTATTTGGCGGATAAGAAGGATGGCAAAGTGAAAGGTATATTTTATATACATGTTATTGATGTGTACCTTACTAATGCTCGTAGTAGCACCTGGGTATTTGATACTGGTTCTATTGCTAATATTTGCATCTCGAAACAGGGGCTATGGATTAAGCGAAGATTGGCTAAGGACGAGGTGACGATGCGCGTGGGAAATGGTTCCAAAGTCGATGTGATCACGGTCGGCACGCTACCTCTAGATCTACCTTCGGGATTAGTATTAGACCTGAATAATTGTTATTTGGTGCCAGCGTTAAGCATGAACATTATATCTAGATCTTGTTCGATGCGAGACAGTTATTCATTTAAATCAGAGAATAATGGTTGTTCTATTTATATGAGTAATATCTTTTATGGTCATGCACCCTTGATGAGTGGTCTATTTTTATTGAATCTCGATAGTAGTGATGCACATATTCATAGTATTGAATCCAAAAGATATAATATAAGTTTAATAATGATAGTGCAACTTATTTGTGGCACTGCCGTTTAGGTCATATTGGTGTAAAGAGCATGAAGAAACTCCATGTTGATGGGCTTTTGGAATCACTTGATTATGAATCACTTGATGCTTGCGAACCATGCCTCATGGGCAAGATGACTAAGACTCCATTCTCCGGAACAATGGGATGAGCAACAGACTTACTGGAAATAATACATACTGATGTATGCGATCCGATGAGTATTGATGCTCGTGGTGGGTATCGTTATTTTCTGACCTTCACTGATGATTTGAGCAGATATGGGTATATCTACTTGATGAAACATAAGTCTAAAACATTTGAAAAGTTCAAAGAAATTAGAGTGAAGTGGAAAATCATCGTAACAAGAAAATTAAGTTTCTACGATCTGATCATGGAGGTGAATATTTGAGTTATGAGTTTGGTCTTCATTTGAAACAATGCGGAATAGTTTCGCAACTCACGCTACCTGGAACACCACAGCGTAATGGTGTGTCCGAACGTCGTAACCGCACTTTATTAGATATGGTGTGATCTATGATGTCTCTTACTGATTGACCGCTATCGTTTGGGGTTATCCTTTAGAGACAGTTGCATTCACGTTAAATAGGGCACCATCGAAATCCATTGAGACGACACCATATGAACTGTGGTTTGGCAAGAAACCCAAGTTGTCGTCTCTTAAAGTTTGGGGCTGTGATGCTTATGTATAAAAGCTTCAACCTGATAAGCTCGAACCCAAATCGGAGAAATGTGTCTTCATAGGATACCCAAAAGAGACTGTTGGGTACACCTTCTATCACAGATCCGAAGGCAAGATATTTGTTGCTAAGAATGGATCCTTTCTAGAGAAGGAGTTTCTCTCGAAAGAAGTGAGTGGGAGGAAAGTTGAACTTGATGAGGTAACTATACCTTCTCCCTTATTGGGAAGTAGTTCATCACAGAAATCAGTTCTAGTGATTCCTACACCAATTAGTGAGGAAGCTAATGATGATGATCATGAAACTTCTGATCAAGTTACTACCGAACCTCGTAGGTCAACCAGAGTAAGATCCGCACGAGAGTGGTACGGTAATTGTTGGGGATATGACTATCAGGTATGACCCGCCCAGGAGGGGCCGGGTCAATCCCAATGGCGGGTTACTTAAAAGGAAGCCTGAAGAGTATACAAGGTGACGGTTTGTGATAAGGCATGTAGTAGGCCCAAGCCCAGAGGCGGCTTAAGGCCTGCAAGTAGAAACCACCATGTATGAATAAGACTTGTAAGATAAGGCATGTAAGACGTCACCGAGCCGGACACGTTGTATGAGCCGGCCGGGACTCTGTAGGCCGCAGGGCATCAACCCGTGTATATAAGGGGATGACCCGGCGGTGGCTTAGGGCAAGAAACAACAGATCGAGAGCCAAGCTAGCATATTTCGCTCCTTGGTCATCGAAACCTAGCAATACCACATCAACTGGACTAGGCTTTACCTTCATCGTAAGGGGCCGAACAAGTATAAACCTCTCGTGTCCTTTGTCCCGATTAACCCCTTTAAGCTTCCTAGTTGTGATGGCTCCACGACTAATTCCTTTCACTAGGACATCTTCCATGACAATTCCATGACAGTTGGCGCCCACCATGGGGCCAGCGCATGGTGGATTTGAGTTCTTGAAGGGTGAAAGGATCGATATGGTTGACTAGAGGGGGGGTGAATAGGCAACTAATAATTTTTAGCTTTTCATTAACAATTTAAACTTTGCATCAAAGTAGGTTGTCTAGATATGCAACTAGGTGAGCAACCTATATGATGTAACAAGGATAGGAACACACACAAGCAAGAGATATAACATAAATAAGCTTGCACAAGTAAAGGCACGAGATAACCAACAGTGGAGCCGGTGGAGACGAGGATGTGTTACCGAAGTTCCTTCCCTTTGAGGGGAAGTACGTCTCCGTTGGAGCGGTGTGGAGGCACAATGCTCCCCAAGAAGCCACTAGGGCCACCGTATTCTCCTCACGCCCTCACACAATGCGAGATGTCGTGATTCCACTATTGGTGCCCTTGGAGGTGGCGACCGAACCTTTTACAAACAAGGTTGGGGCAATCTCCACAACTCAATTGGAGGCTCCCAACGACACCACGAAACTTCACCACAATGGACTATGGCTCCGCGGTGACCTCAACCGTCTAGGATGCTCAAACACCCAAGAGTAACAAGATCCGCAAGGGATTAGTGGGGGAATCAAATTTCTCTTGGTGGAAGTGTGGATCGAGGCCGTCTCAACCACTCCCGAGAAAATCAACAAGTTTGATTGGCTAGGGAGTGAGATCAGGCGAAAATGGAGCTTAGAGCAACAATGGACCTTAAGGTTGGAAGAGATAGGTCAACGGGGAAGAAGGAGACCCCTTTTATAGTGTGGGACAAAGATCCAACCGTTATCCACCTACCAGCCCACGGCGAGCGGTACTACCGCTCCAGGCCAGCGGTACTACCGCAGGGCCACGCGGTACTACCGCTTGCTGCCAAGCGGTACTACTGCAAGGTCATGCGGTACAACCGTACAGGCCTGCGGTATTGCCGCAACACCAGCAACAGCAAGGGCAGACCTATAGCACAAGTGCTGAGGGCGGTACTTCCGCGAGAACGGTACTACCGCTCCCCCTTGCGGTACTACCGCAAGGTAGGAATCCCCTAGCCAGGGGGGAAGGAAACATCCATGCCTACTTCCGCTGAAAAATGGAAGAAGCAAAAACCCGACACAGTACTACCGTAGAGGGGCGGTACTACTGCCTGACAACATAGCATGCTACTACCACGGAAGGAATGCGGTACTACCGTGGTAGGCGCGGATGTAACAAATTACATCCGCCCCTACTACCGTGAGGGAGCGGTACTAGCCTAGTGGGCAATGGTAGTGCAGCTCCAAGGAAGCGGTACTACCATGGGCATCTACGGTACTACCGTGCCTCAGCACGGTACTATCGCTGGTGCCTATGGTACTACCGCTCACCTGGGAGCAGTACTACTGTGAGCCAACACAGCAGCCAGCAACAAGGTGGCGAAAAAACCATGGAGGAAGCTCCAAGGGAAAGGAGGGGACTAGAAAGAGATGTGTACATGATGATTCCACCAAAACCTTTCCGACGCGGACCCCCTCTTGATAGTAAGGCTTTCCTACGACTCAAATCCACCAAAAAGAAACGTAGAAAAGACACCATCTTCAATAGTCTTTGAGGGGCACCAAACCGTCTAGTGCCTAGCGATGAAACGTCTAGGAAACTCAAGGCACACGATTAGTCCGCAAACGCATTGTCATCAATCACCAAAACACCTTAGGGATAAATATGCCCTTACAATCTCCCCCTTTTGGTGGATTGATGACAATACGGGATTTGCACAAGGGAATTAATATGAAGCAAACGCAAACCCCTCCTCTCTAGAATATAGACGGGCTCCCCCTAGATGTGTGCCAACTAGATGGGTGCTTTGGACTGCACGACACACATACTAGGATCAAAGCTCCCCGTATATTATAGAGACAAGGCATATCTTGCATAAGTAAGGCTAACACTAGACAAGATAGCACAAACAAGTTAACTAAGATAGAATAGAGAGCATATGTCTTACACCATATGAAGGATAAGTCTCAAGGGCACAAACCAAACAAAGCAAACGAGGTTCAAATGACAAAGCAAACACACCCAGCACGACACACGACTCACAAACATGCAAATCCCTACACTCTCTCCCCCTTTGGCATCGAGACGCCAAAAAGGAAGAGAGGACACGTACACACACGGGGTGGCTCAGGCAGAGAAGTCATCCCACTGCTCCTCGTGCTCCTCGTCAGACTCGGCGGTGGGGACGGTCTCCTCGATGTCCTCCTCAGAACTAGTCCACTTGTACCCCTGCTTGGCCATCCATGCAGCCTCTGGCGTGATGACATCCTCATAACCTCCAGAGACATCCTCTCCAAAGAGCCTCATGACCTTCTTGTCGCGGTGGCAACTCTCCTTGTCTGCCACGTGAGTCCTGTATTGTTCCTTTGCCTACATGCAGAAGAGAGTCTTCATCTTGTCCTTTAACTTCTTGGCCCACGACGGCTCAGAGGAAGGTGTGGTAGACCTAGCAGCACGGTCCTCAGCAACATTCTCTGCACCAGCCTCCTCCTCACCCAGCCCTCCTAGCAGTAGAAGCCTCAGCACGGGTAGTAGTGTTGGCCCAGTTGGGCTTGACGCGGAGACTGATGGACTCATGCCGAATCCAGTCTGGAGAAAGGAACTCATCACCAGGGTACATCTTCTCCCAAGTTGTGGAGAGCAACAGAAATAGGTACGGTCCATAGATAGGTACCTTGCGAGTGAACACCGCAAACCGAAGCTCACACCACATGATGTGTGAGACATCAAGTGGCTGAGTCTGAGACGAACGTGCCTCCGCACACAGGAGCAACATGTCCACTAGATAGGAATGAACCTTGTCCTTGTCGCCAATGCGTGGGAACAGAGTGTTGCGGAAGATGCGATGCATGATATCCAGAAAGGAGTTCAGCACCCAAGATGACTTGCCATTGGGGAGCACCTTCTCAACAAGGAATGGCTGAAGCAGGTTCTTGTTAGCAGACTCAGAGTTGGCGTGGGGCCGAACACCAACGGGTGTGGAAAGCCCGTCATCAGGAATGTGAAGCAGATCCATGAACTCCTTCCATGTAGCTGACAGCTGATGGCCATTGGTCATCAGGTCATCCTCCGCTCATCCCCGGGGTGAAAGTAAACTGATGCAAAGAACTGACAAACAAGCTCGGGGTCATAGTCAAGGTGAAAGGAGATCACAGGCTCAATAGCAAACTACTCCACCAAGTCCAGAGCCTCTCCAAAATAGTCACGAAACTTGTCCTTCCTCATGTGATTCATGTCTATCCACTTGACATCCACGAAGGTATTCTTCTTGTTCTTGATCACATCCAGATAGATGAGAGCCTTTTGCTTGGTCCAGAACAACTCAGTGCCTCTAAGGACAGCCCGAGGACTCACATAGGGGTTGATCTTCCGGTGTTCGACATACTCATTGAGGGAAATCTCGTCCATACCCTTAGCAGGTTCCTTTTGCTTGCTGGCAGTGGTCTTGACATTGCGCTTGGGGGCATTGGAGCCCTCTGGTGCTTCATCTTGGGGATTACGCAGATGCTTGGAGCCAGTGTCACGACTGGGATTGGAACGGCGAGAGACACCACCTGAGACACAAAGTGCAAAACACACACGACAAGAAAGAAGGATCAATGCAAAGACCACATCAAAGCAAAAGAAACATGTAGGAAGCACACAAGATAATTGCCATGAGAGAGTTTTGACTCCTACGGTAGTACTACCAAGTGCTGCAGTACTAAGATTGTAGTACCGCTCCTAGTCGCGGTAGTACCGTGTAAGGTCACGGTAGTACCGGGTCTAGGAGCGGTAGTAGGATCTTAGTGCCACAGCTAGCGCGGTAGTACCGCACCTGATGGGCGGTAGTACCGCACGAGCGATAGTACCGCACATGAGACACGGTAGTACCACACCGCATCAGATCCGAACAAGTTCAAATCTGAGAAAGCCCGCGAAACCACGGCGGTACTATGGTTGGACAAATCTATCACAAGACAACATATCAAGTATGATTCCTACGCAACACGACTCTCCTACATCCTACTCTTGCACAGATTTGGCCTAAAATCTCAAGAAGAACAAGCATCTCCCAAAAAACCTAGAAGCGAGAGAACAACCAAGAAAGAGAGGGATTTGGGGAAAAACCTTGGTCCATGGCAAGAGGAAGTAGTGGGGAACGATCCCACCGGTCGGAATCCGAGGAGAGTGGCCGGAGATGGAGATCCGGCGAGGACCTCCGGCGCCGTTCTTGAGCAAGAGGGATAGAGACGTGGGGAGAGAGACAAGTGAATGGGTATGGGGAGTTGGAAGTCCCCTGCCCCAGTCATAACCCCCACGCTCACTCGATGGCGCGGTAGTACCGCTCGGCGGAAGTACCGCACCTGAGCGGTAGTGCCGCGCTCTGGCACGGTAGTACCATTCCCACTCAACGTGGTAGTACCGCGGCAAGCCGCGGTAGTACCGTGGGCTCAAGAAGATGCATGTTTCAAGCACACAAAAAGAGGTCTTTGCACGAAAACTCCGAGGCAACACGACACCACAAGACCACGCGACACACAAAGGCAGAAAGGCAAACGACAACACGAAACAACCACGAGACACCACCTCTCCAAAGAGAGGGCGGTGGCCGTAGCCACCTATGTTTGAGTCAATTGGTATGGCATCGCGAAGAATTATCCTTGGGCCCATGACCAAAACTCATCTTTGAAGCACAAGTACCATCAAACTTGGCTAATGTGAAAGACTTGATCAATTTATGCATAATGGGGGGAGGGAGAGTTCATTGAGAGAACAACACTCCCCCTATGTCCATGCCTACATCTATACAAGACAACAAGTTGAGTATGGTGGGGTGTGCAAGGGTTCAAGCAACATTGCTCGAATCAATGATATTTAGCTCATGCCTTAACTCGCGAAATCTTGCTTCATCCAAGGGCTTCGTGAAAATATTGGCAAGGTTATCATGAGTGTTGACATGGTTGAGATCGATCTCTCCTTGCCTAATGTGGTCCCGGATGAAGTGATACCGAATCTCAATATGCTTCATCTTGAAGTGTTGAACCGGGTTGAGAGAAATCTTGATGGCACTTTCATTGTCACACCAAAGAGGCACTTTGTCACAAATGACACCGTAATCCTTTAAAGTTTGCCTCATCCATAAGAGTTGTGCACAACAACTACCGGCCGCTACATACTCCGCTTCGGTGGACGAGAGAGACACACAACTTTGCTTTTTAGAATACCAACTTACCAAAGAGCAACCAAGGAATTGGCACCCTCCGGAAGTGGACTTCCTATCCACTTTGTGTCCCGCCCAATCGGAATCCGAATACCCTACAAGCTTGAAGTTTTCTCCTTTTGGGTACCATAAGCCAAAGTTTGGGGTATGAGCCAAATATCAAAAGATTCACTTGACCGCCACATAGTGACTTTCCTTAGGTGCGGCTTGAAACCGTGCACAAATTCCCACACTCAACATGATATCTGGTCTAGATGCACAAAGGTAAAGCAAGGAGCCTATCATGGAGTGATATACCTATTGATCCACCGCTTTACCATTGGGATCTATGTCAAGTTGGCACTTGGTGGGCATTGGAGTGGAAGCCGGCTTGACATCACTTAGCTTGAATCTCTTGAGCATGTGTTGAGTGTATTTGGCTTGGTTGATGAAGGTTCCTTCTCTTCTTTGCTTCACTTCAAACCCTAGAAAGAACTTCAACTCTCCCATGGAAGACATATCGAACTTTGAGGTCATGAGAGCGGCAAATTCCTCATTGAAAGCTTTGTTAGGGGAGCCAAAAATAATATCATCAACATATAATTGGCACACAAACAACTCCCCTTTGACCTTCTTAGTAAAAAGAGTGGGGTCGATTAGCCCAACTTCAAAACCACGGTCTTGTAACAACTCGGTAAGGTGGTCATACCACACACGTGGGGCTTGTTTAAGGCCATAGAGTGCCTTATCAAGTTGATACACATGATCGGGAAAGTAGGGATCCTCGAACCCGGGGGGTTGCTTGACATAAACCAATTCATTAATAGGACCATTAAGAAAAGCACTCTTCACATCCATTTGTTGCAACTTAAAGTTATGATGAGAAGCATATGCAATCAACATGCGAATGGATTCAAGACGAGCAACGGGAGCAAAGGTTTCACCGTAGTCGATACCCTCGACTTGGGAGTAGCCTTGTGCTACCAAACGAGCCTTGTTGCGAATGATAATCCCATGGGCATCTTGCTTGTTCTTAAATATCCATTTGGTTCCAATGACTTTGTGGTTCCCCGCCGGTCTCGGCACCAATCTCCACACTTTGTTGCGCTCGAAGTTGTTGAGTTCTTCATGCATGGCATTGAGCCAATCCGGATCTTCGAGCGCCTCATAGACCTTGTGAGGTTCCACACAAGAGACAAACGCGTGATGCTCACAATAGTTTGCTAATTGTCTACGAGTGCTTACCCCCTTTCTTAAGCTTCCAAGCACATTCATCATGAGATGATCCTTGGTGGAGAGCTTGGAAGCAACCTTGGCGGCACGACGCTCCAATTCCTCCTCGGGGTGAGACGAAGAGTGGTCACTTGATCATCTTGAGCGTCGTCTTGAGCTTGTTCTTGTTCTTGAGCTTGCTCGGAGGAGAGAACTTGACCTTGGGCATCACTTGGTGTGTCAACACCGTCTTGAGCATGATCTTGCCCTTGGTCTTGTTCTTGAGGATGAGGGCCTTCATGTTGTTCTTCGGAAGCGTGTGGGCCTTGGGTTGGTGATGGCTCCACTTGAGTGGAGCTTTGTCCTTCTCCTTTAGCCACAAGGGGTTCCTCAAATGGGTAGGATAAAACCCACACCCATTCTTCTTATGGCTTGAGGAGGAATTTCATCACCTGCATCACAAGTGCCACTTTGCTCCGCTTGGGAGCCGTTATTCTCATCAAACTCCACGTTACACGTCTCCTCAATAAGTCCCGTGTATTTATTGAGGACAGGGTAAGCATGAGAGTTTGTAGAATAACCAACAAATATGCCCTCATAAGCTCTAGCCTCAAATTTAGACAACTGAACACCTTTCTTGAGAATCAAACACTTACACCCGAACACCCGAAAGTACTTGAGGTTGGGCTTGTTACCGGTGAGTATCTCATATGGAGTCTTGTTTAAGCCCTTGCGGAGGTAGAGCCGATTGGATGCATTACATGCGGTGTTGATGGCTTCGGCCCAAAAGATGTAAGGAGACTTGAACTCCGCCACCATGGTCCTTGCCGCATCCATCAACGTATGGTTCTTCCTCAACACAACACTGTTTTGTTGAGGAGTGTAAGGTGCGGAATATTGATGCTTGATCCCCTCATCACTAAGAAACTCATCCAAGGTGTAATTCTTGAACTCGGTGCCGTTGTCACTTCTTATTGTCGGGATCTTTGCATTGTGTTGACGTTGTGCTTCATTTGCATAGTCAATGACGGTTTGTTGGGTCTCGCTCTTCCTCTTGAAGAAATACACCCAAGTGTATCTTGAGTAGTTATCCACAATCACCAAGCAATACTTCCTACCCCCAAGACTATCGAAGGATGGAGGCCCAAAGAGATCCAAGTGAAGGAGCTCCAATGGCCTCTTTGAGTAAATGATAGTCGTGGGAGGGTGAGCCTTCTCATGTAGCTTTCCTTCGATACAAGCACTGCAAGCACGATCTTTAGCAAAACTAACATTCGTTAGAACACAGACATGGTCCCCCTTGAGAAGACTTTGCAAAGATCTCATATTGACATGGGCTAGACGGCGATGCCAAAGCCATCCCACATCAACTTTGGCCATTAGGCATGTCGCGGTCTTAGTGGGTCGCTCCAAAAAGTTAATCACATATAGACCATTCTCGACATGCCCAACAAAGGCTACTTTAAGAGTCTTGCTCCACAAGAGGGCCACGGTATCGATATCAAATAAAGTGGCAAAGCCCATGATTGCAAGTTGACGAACGGAAAGTAAATTGTATGCAAGGGACTCAACAAGCATGACCTTATCGATCGTGAGATCATGAGAGATGACTACCTTGCCAAGTCCCAATACCTTAGAAGATGAGGCGTCACCCCACTCGACATTGGTGGGCATAGATGGAATCTTGTGCACGTCCACCACCAAGTCCTTGCTTCCGGTCATATGATTTGTAGCTCCGCTATCGAGCAACCATGATCCCCCACCGGAAGCAAACACCTACAAGAGATCAATGCTTGGTTTTAGGTACCCATTTTGTAATGGGTCCTTTGATGTTAGTAATAAGGGTCTTTGGAACCCAAATAGACCATTCAATCTACTCGTGAGAAGAACCAACGAATTTGACATAGAGCATAAACATGCCCATCACTAGCACGACATAACATATAAGAAGGATTAAAGTCGCCGACTTTGATGGGAGGAGTGTCATTGCCCTTTTTGACACCGCCACCCTTCGCATTGTTCTTCTTCTCCTTGGAAGCACTCTCTCCCTCCTTCACAAAGGTTTGCATGAGAGGAGGAGTTTGTTTGGTCTTGTCATTCTTCTTCTTGTTCTTGGACTCGGGCACGTACCCAACCCCTTCCTTGGCCACAACTCCCTTTTGGTTGATCAAGAGGTCGTTGAGGTTCTTCTTGCCTTGTATGAAAGTCGCAAGACCTCTCTCAAGTTGCACCTTTAGCTTAGCGTTCTCCTCAACAAGATGCACATGCTCACAACACGGGTTAGTAGCATTTGCATTATCAATTAACATCATACGAGGAAAAGTGGCTTTTTCCTTGGTTAGCTTTACTTGAAGTTGATCATGAGAATCTTTGAGGCTAGCATGAGCACCCTTCAAGACCTTGTGAGCCTTGTCAAGTAGATCAAACTCCTCTTTGAGTCTAGCAAGATCAACCTCAAGTGCGGCCTTCTCGGAGTTTAGCACATGAGAGACAATGAGAATATGATCAAAATCTTTCTTTAACTTAGCATGATCAACGTTATGTGACTCCTCAAGAGCCAAACGAAGACCATGCTCTTCCTCAAGAGCATTGGAAAGATCCGAGATCTCATCGGCATAGTCACGACTATGCCCTTCCATCTTAGAGATGGTATCTTCGTGAGTCTTGATCATGTCATTGGCTTCACCAAGTTGTTCCAAGAGAGCAACAAAATGCTTCTTGGATTTACCCTTAAGTTTGCCCATAAAGGCCACAAACTCATTCACCTCCACATTAGCTTCCTCATGTCCATTAATGCTATCATCCGTCAAAGAAGGATGATTAATGATAGTAGTTTTGATGTTGGAGGTTACCTTGTTGGTGGCTTTAGCCATGAGGCATGTGGCGGTCATGCTCTCATTGGGTGAGTCGAAGAGAGACACCCGTGGAGTCGTTGCAATGGCAACTGAGGCCATGGCAACCGACTCATCATCATCATCATCCTCATTGTACTCTTCTTGTACCACCAATGCCTTGGGAGGAGTCTTCTTGGTGAAGTTGTTCTTGTTAGGGAATGACTTGGCCTTGTCTTTTCGGATGAGCTTTCCACCATTGTCTTCCCTCTTCTCATACGGGCACTCCGCAACAAAATTACTCACATTTCCACAATTGTACCAAGTCCTTACGCGTTCCTTGCTCTTCGTGCCACTTGAGTTGTTTTTGTTAAAGTTTGGCCTTGAGTGTTTCTTGCTCCAAAATTGCCTCGAAGCAAGTGCCATGTGTTCATGATATGCATACTTTGTATCTTCGGGGTTGCTCTCCTCTTCTTCTTCTTCTTCTTCAACGAAGACCTTGGCCTTCAAAGCAAGGTTGGGCTTCTTTGCCCTTTGAGAACTAAGCACCGCATTGTCGGCGGTCTTGTCCAAGATGTTCATGGCCCCAAACTCATCCAACACTTTGCTTGAGGTCAAAGTGTGGAAATCCGGCCTTTGACGAATGAAGGAGGACATGGCCTTGTGGTAAGGCATCATTGCCTTGAGGAATTTGCGCTTGATCCAATTGTCATCCGTGTCCTTACTCCCGTGATCTTGGAGTGAGACCGCGAGTTTGGTTACTCTCCGATAAAGCTCACGAGGTTCTTCATCTTCTTTCGTTGCAAACTCATCGGCTTCATCTTTCACTACTTCATAGTTGGAGTGTTGAATGCTTGCGCTTCCCCGGTAGAGCGAGACAACACAAAGCCATGCGTCTTTGGCCAAGGCGAAGGGCCGAAGATGAGGTAGATCTTCGGGTGGAATTGCATCTTGAATGATGAAGAGAGCATTCTCATTGAATTGGTTATCCGCGGCTTCTCGAGGAGTGAAGTTGCTTGGATCATGCGGATGAAAACCTTCTTCAATGATTCTCCAAAGATTAGTGTTCACATGATTTAAATGACGCTTAAAGCGGTAAACCCAAGAATCAAAGTCCTCATTTTTTACAATCTTAGGGGGAGGACCGGCATGATTCAAATGAGTGGAAGGAACCGGTCCACCATAAACAAGTGGTGGTTCCACATGAGAAAATATGCCGGTGCCATTTTTACCACTAGAAGGAGCCTTTTCACTACTAGCTTCCCCTTGTCGGAGATAGCATCCGTCACCTTGTCGGTGGGATCACCCACTTTCAACGGTGCGGTGGATAGTTTAAGCCCTTCAAGGAATTTAGTAAACATGCTTTCAACCTCGGTCGTCATGGAGGTTTTCAATGTCTCCAAGGCCACATTGAACTCCTCACGAGAGACCGAGGTTCCCCCATCGCCCGTAGACGAGATCGGATTCACACCGGAGTGTTCCTCCACACCGTCTACGGTATCAACCATACTCTTCGGACGGTAAATTCCTTAATAAAGAGACGAGGCTCTTATACCAATTGAAAGGATCGATATGGTTGACTAGAGGGGGGGTGAATAGGCAACTAACAATTTTTATCTTTTCTTTAACAATTTAAACTTTGCATCAAAGTAGGTTGTCTAGATATGCAACTACGTGAGCAACCTATATGATGTAAATGGAATAGGAACACACACAAGCAAGAGATATAACACAAATAAGCTTGCACAAGTAAAGGCACGAGATAACCAACAGTGGAGCCGGTGGAGATGAGGATGTGTTACCGAAGTTCCTTCCCTTTGAGGGGAAGTACGTCTCTGTTGGAGTGGTGTGGAGGCACAATGCTCCCCAAGAAGCCACTAGGGCCACCGTATTCTCCTCACGCCCTCACACAATGTGAGATGTCATGATTCCACTGTTGGTGCCCTTGGAGGTGGCGACCGAACCTTTTACAAACAAGGTTGGGGCAATCTCCACAACTCAATTGGAGGCTCCCAACGACACCATGAAACTTCACCACAATGGACTATGGCTCCGCGGTGACCTCAACCGTCTAGGATACTCAAACACCCAAGAGTAACAAGATCCGCAAGGGATTAGTGGGGGAATCAAATTTCTCTTGGTGGAAGTGTGGATCGAGGCCTTCTCAACCACTCCCGAGCAAATCAACAAGTTTGATTGGCTAGGGAGTGAGATCAGGCGAAAATGGAGCTTAGAGAAACAATGGACCTTAAGGTTGGAAGAGATAGGTCAACGGGGAAGAAGGAGACCCCTTTTATAGTGTGGGACAAAGATCCAACCGTTATCCACCTACCAGCCCACGGCGAGCGGTACTACCGCTCCAGGCCAGCGGTACTAGCGCAGGGCCACGCGGTACTACCGCTTGCTGCCAAGCGGTACTACTGCAAGGTCATGCGGTACAACCGTACAGGCCTACGGTATTGCCGCAACACCAGCAACAGCAAGGGCAGACCTATAGCACAAGTGCTGAGGGCGGTACTTCCGTGAGAACGGTACTACCGCTCCCCCTTGCGGTACTACCGCAAGGCAGGAATCCCCTAGCCAGGGGGGAAGGAAACATCCGTGCCTACTTCCGCTGAAAAATGGAAGAAGCAAAAACCCGACACGGTACTACCGTAGAGGGGCGGTACTACTGCCTGACAACATAGCACGGTACTACCACGGAAGGAATGCGGTACTACCGTGGTAGGCGCGGATGTAACAAATTACATCCGCCCCTACTACCGTGAGGGAGCGGTACTAGCCTGGTGGGCAACAGTAGTGCAGCTCCAGGGAAGCGGTACTACCGTGGGCACCTATGGTACTACCGCGCCTCAGCACAGTACTACCGCTGGTGCCTACGGTACTACCGCTCACCTGGGAGCAGTACTACCGCGAGCCAACACAGCAGCCAGCAACAAGGTGGCGAGAAAACCACGGAGGAAGCTCCAAGGGAAAGGAGGGGACTAGAAAGAGATGTGTACGTGATGATTCCACCCAAACCTTTCCGACGCGGACCCCCTCTTGATAGTACGGCTTTCCTATGACTCAAATCCACCAAAAAGAAACATAGAAAAGACGCCGTCTTCAACAGTCTTCGAGGGGTACCAAACCGTCTAGTGCCTAGCGATGAAACGTCTGGGAAACTCAAGGCACACGATTAGTCCACAAACGCATTGTCATCATTTACCAAAACACCTTAGAGATAAATATGCCCTTACAAAGGGCAGCTTCGAAGGTCTCAAGGGATACGTTGTGGGCCGGATGACGAAGAGTCATCGCGGCAAGCTCTACATCGACGACGAAGGCTGGGACCCCGACGCCGGCTCAATTGAGTATGGGTACCGGGTCCCCTTCGGCGGAATCCACGTCTTCATCGGCCGGATCGGCAAGCTGGGCCCTGAGCCGTACATCTGCACCGACCCCATCGAGACGGCTCAGCATGCGAGACCCGCCCGGACTCAGCCCGCCGTGAAGCGTGCCTTTGTGGGTTGCATCCATGGAGGGGAGTTTTCTGAAGGATATGTGGATGGCGGTGAGACAGCCATCAATTCTGACGGTGAGTCGTCCACAGGCGAGACGGATTCATTGTATCAAATACAAGATGGCGGGCTTGGGGGTTGTTCCGATGGCAGCAGTATTCCTGACCCCTTTGAGCCGCCGAACAGAGCGGGAATCTTCATGACTGGTACGCAGCCCGCTCAGAACTCTACGGCTGCGGCAGCAATGACCACCGGGACGGCAGCGGCCAGGTCAGGAGACCCCACGGGCCCACTGGCTCAGTTATTGATGGATCTCATGGATAGGATGACGGCCCTATTAACCGTCGTGGTTGAACCGGCGGATAAGGCTCAGCATGATGCGGAGGTGGCACGATTATGTGGGGAGGTAGCGCAAGCTAAGGAGAACTTGGCGGTGGAGGACGTCAGGATGGCTGCAGAACGGGCAACTTTGGATGCTCGGGCTCAGCAGCTTCAATCAGAGACCTTTCGGCTCACGATGGATCTAAACGCATCAAACGAGGTCATGAGGAGAAGGCACCAGAAGACTCAATCACGTCTGCCTCTGACTTACGATCCTAAGAACCTCTTTCGCACACCCGGGGCCAGTCCCAGTAACCCGCCGGCGGCAAACCGGATTACAACACCCGGAGCTAGGGCGCCAGGTCAGCCGCAGGCCATGGAACCCCCTCGTGTGAATACTGCTCTGCCTCGTTATACACCAATGCCACCAGGTCATTTTCCTAGCCCACTGGAGAATCTAATCGCTGCATCGGCACCTTTGGCGGCTCTCCCCGTGGAAGGCGACTCTCCAACGGCGGTTGAAACTCGAAGGGTCAGAGATCTTCTTCAGACAGCTCTGTCACAGCAGGAGTCATACTCTTATAGTCGGGACATGATTCATTCAACCCCTCGCCCGAGCCAGAGCCCGAGCTACAACAGTCATATGGATTCAGCGGCCATGTCAAGCAATGCCCAGCGCCGTGACCAGCCACGCAGGAATGACCCGGCGCGTGATGGAGCTTTTAATTTGGTTGACCAGGATAGGATCCGCCAAGAGGCCGAGCGGGCGGTTCAATAGGCAGCTGAGCAGGCGGCTCACCAAGCTTTTCCGGTTTATCCGACGACCTCTGTTGAAGAAGGTGTGGCCACAAGGACAAGAGGTGTTCCTTGCTTGGTGCCGGCTCTATGTAATGAGCGTTTACCAAACAATTTCAAGGGGCCTCGGAAGGTGCCTAATTATACGGCTGACTTACAACCCGGGGCATCACCATGATGTTGGATGGAACAGCTCGCACTTGGTTGAAGGGGTTGCCACCCAATTCCATTGGCTCATGGGCGGAGTTAAAAGCCCGGTTTATTCAGAAATTCAAAGATACATGCAAGAAACCCATGTCAATTGTGGACTTGACTAACTGCAAGCAAGAGGAAGGTGAATCCACGACCCATTGGGTGCGCCGGGTGAAGGAAATAATACACTCATCTGATAAGATGGATGCCGGCTCCGCGGTCATAATGTTGGAGAAAAATTGCTGTTTTAAACCTCTGAAACAGAAGCTGGGGCGGCTCAAGCGTGATTGTAATGACATGGGCCAGCTGATGGCGGCTTTGGTCAAATACGTCGATTCTGATAGTACCAAGGATCCCGCGTTTGACGAAGAGAAGACAGGGAAGGGAAAGAAGAACGGCAATGGCAAGGGCCACCAACATAACCCGGCGAACCAAGGAGGTAATAATAAACGTAAGGCTGACGGTAGTCTAGAGTTTGTGGCTAACACCAACGCACAGGGCAACAATCAACGGCGTAAGGGGAGGCCACCTCCTCGGTCAGGCAGGTCAGGTCCCACCCTCGAGCAGTTGTTGAATGAACCCTGTCCAAGACACGGCACCCGGGAGAAGCCAGCCATGCATTTATGGAAAGACTGTATGATCATGAAGGCTTTCAAGAATTCTAACATGTTCGACGGTAATCATGGACCTAGCATCGGATCAGGCGGTGGCGGCTTTCATGGCCCGGGCGGCGGCTCAGGCGGTGGAGGTTTTCATGGCCAGGGCCCTCAAGGCAGTCAAGGCAGCTATCATCAGCAATCTAACCAAGGTAATCAGCAGCAACAACAGTCCGGGTATCAGAGTGACCCAAAGCAGCTGAACAGTGGGCAGTATCACGTATTCACCACCAGTTTGTGGAAAAGGGGCCAGAAACTTCATAAGAGAGCTGTGAACGCTGTTGAGCCGGCGGTTCCTCGTTATTTGAGATGGTCTATGCAGCCTATTCTGTGGAGTAGGGAAGATCACCCTCCCCGGGTTGACAATCCGGGTCAACTGGCTTTGGTGGTGGCGCCTCAGGTTGGTGGATATAAATTCACTAAAGTGCTCATGGATGGAGGCAGTAGCATCAACATCCTCTATTATGAGACGTTCCGTCGCATGGGGTTGACTGACAAAATTCTTAAGACGTCCAACACTGTTTTTCATGGAGTAGTGCTGGGTAAGTCGGCATATCCAGTTGGTAAGATTGAACTAGAAGTAGCCTTTGGAGATGAGCATGATTCCAGGGCTGAGAAATTAACCTTTGAGGTGGTCAAAATCAAGAGCCCGTATCACGCCCTGTTTGGACAACCGGCTTATGCAAAATTCATGGCACGACCGTGTTACGTTTATCTCTAACTCAAGATGTTGGGTTATAAAGGTACTATCACAGTACATGGAAGTCGGAAGATAGCCTTAGAGTGTGAGGAAGGTGATGCCGCTTAGATAGAATCTGTTTGCACGACAGAAGAATTAAAGTTCTACAAAGACAACGTTGACCCGGCAGACATGACATCTTTGAAGAAACCAACTACGGAGCATGAGTCGGCGCTGAAGTTTAAGTCAGCTGACGATACCAAGATGATTGATTTCATGCCTGGCGATTCTTCCAAACAATTTCTTATAAGTGCTAATTTGGATCCCAAATAGGAAGGCGCGCTCATCGAGTTCATCCGTGAGAACCGGGACATCTTTGCATGGAAGCCTTCTGACATGCCGGGTGTACCAAGAGAACTTGCTGAGCACACTCTCAATATTGATCCAAAGTTTAAGCTGGTTAGGCAATTTCTTCAGCGTTTCAATGAGGAAAGGCGCAAGTCTATTGGAGAAGAGGTGGCCCGGCTCTTGGCGGCCGGGTTTATTGTTGAGGTTTTTCACCCAAAGTGGTTGGCTAACCCGGTGCTTGTGCTCAAAAAGAACGGCACCTGGTGTATGTGAGTGGATTACACAGATTTAAACAAGGCTTGTCCGGCTGATCCTTTTGCTCTCCCTCGTATTGATCAGATCATTGATGCCATGGTGGGTTGTGAGCGTTTAAGTTTTTTGGATGCTTATTCTTGCTATCATCAGATCAAAATGGCAGTTAAGGACCAGGAGAAGACGGCCTTCATTACTCCGTTTGGAGCCTTCTGTTATGTGTCTATGCCTTTTGTGCTTAAGAGTGCCCAGGCGACTTATCAGCGGTGCGTGCAGAACTGTCTTCATAATCAGATTGGGTGTAATGTTCACGCTTATGCGGATGACATAGTGGTGAAATCCAAAGAGAAGGAAACTCTGGTAGATGATCTGAAGGAAACCTTTGATAACCTCCGGGTCCACAAGATGATGCTTAACCCGGCCAAGTGCGTTTTTGGAGTCCCAGTTGGCAAGCTTTTGGGTTTTTTGGTGTCTAACAGAGGCATTGAGGCTAACCCGGATAAAATTAAAGCGATTACGTCTTTGGCTAAGCCAGCGTGCATCAATAGCGTTCAGCGGCTAGCGGGTCGTGTCGCAGCTTTAAGCCGGTTCATAAGCCGGTTAGGTGAGAAGGCTATGCCATTGTATCAATTGATGAAGAAGACGGATAATTTTGTCTGGAGTGATGCTGCTAATTCTGCCTTTGAAGATCTGAAAAGGCAGCTCGCCGAGCCGCCGGTTCTTGCTGCTCCCGTTGAGAAGGAGCCACTATTGTTATATGTGGCTGCTAACACACGTGTTGTCAGTGTGGCCATTGTTGTAGAGCGAAAGGAGGCTGGCAAGGAACATCCGGTTCAACGGCCAGTTTATTATGTCAGTGAGGTGCTCGTTGAGTCCAAGCAGAGATATCCACATTGGCAGAAGCTTGTTTATGGGGTATTCATGGCAAGCCGGAAGCTTAAGCATTACTTTCAGGGTCATCCTATCACTGTGGTTAGTTCTGCTCCTTTAGGAGATATTATTCAAAATAGAGAAGCCACAGGACGAGTCGCCAAGTGGGCCATTGAGCTTGGGTCTCATGGTTTAAAGTGCGTGCCACATACAGCCATCAAATCTCAAGCACTGGTGGATTTCATTAACGATTGGACGGAGTTGCAGATACCTAAAGAGAAGGCAGATAACACATATTCGACGATTCATTTTGATGGTCCAAGCAATTGGAGGGCTTGGGGACTGGAGTTGTTTTGACTTCCCCTCAATGTGATAAGTTTTGTTATGTGTTGCGGTTGATGTTTCCTTGTACTAACAACGCAGCTGAGTATGAGGCTTTACTCCATGGTCTTCGAATGCCTAAAGAAATGAGTTTGAGCCAGGTACAGTGCCTTGGCGACTCAGATTTGGTGGCTCGGCAAGTATCAGGCAAGTGGGATTCTAAGGACCCTCTCATGGCGGCTTATCACCGTGAGGTTGACCCTGTTGCTGGACACTTCAAGGGTTATCAAGTGGAGCACATCGGCCGCAGAAAGAACGAGGCAGCCGATGCTTTAAGCCGGTTGGGATCTCAGCGTAAGCCGGTGCCGCCTAACACTTTTTTAGATGTTCTGCATAACCCTTCTGTCAAATTTCCTACAGAGGAAGACTTGGTTGTTCCAGACATGGAAGCACAATTGGTGATGGCTCGTCATGTCATTCCGGATTGGACAGTGTCGTATTTGGCTTACATGACCCAGAGTGAGCTGCTGGAGGATGAGACCTTGGCTAGACAGATAACCCGACGGTCCAAGTCAATGACAATTTCCAGTGGGGAATTGTATCATCGTAGTGTCACCAGAGCGTTTCAACGTTGTGTATCTCCTGGAGAAGGTCAAGAAATTCTTGGTGAGATCCATGAAGGAGATTGTGGCCATCATGCCGGTTCAAAGTCTCTTGTGGCTAAGGCTTTCCATCATGGTTTTTACTAGCTAACGGCTCACGCTGATGCGGAGGATCTGGTTAGTAGGTGCGATGGATGTCAAAAACTCGCACGTCGAGCGCACATGTCGGCTCAGGAATTGCGGATGATTCCAATTACTTGGCCGTTTGCAGTCTGGGGTCTTGATATGGTTGGACCTTTCAAAAGATCCATAGACAAAAAGACGCACCTTTTGGTGGCAGTAGACAAGTTTACAAAGTGGGTTGAGGCAGAGCCGGTCAATAAGTGTGATGCGGCCACGGCGGTTCAATTCATGAAGAAAGTAATCTTTGTTTTGGTTTTCCACACAGCATTATTACTGACAATGGCACCAACCTGTCCCAAGGAGCTATGGAAGAGTTCTGTCAACGGGAATATATCCGGCTTGATGTTTCATCAGTAGCTCACCCCCAATCCAATGGTCAAGCTGAAAGAGCCAATCAGGAAATCCTGAAAGGTCTAAAACCCCGGCTTATGGTCCCTTTATAACGGACGCCGGGTTGTTGGGTGGAAGAATTACCCTTTGTGATATGGAGTATCAATACTACCCCTAACAGATCCACGGGTTATACGCCTTTCTTCATGGTCTATGGAGCAGAGGCAGTCCTGCCCAGTGACATCCGTCATGACTCGCCCCGAGTGGCGGCTTACGTTGAAGCTGATAAAGAACAAGCCCGTCAAGATGTGCTTGATTTATTGGATGAAGAGCGTGACTTAGCAGCAGCCCGCTCAGCGATTTACCAACAGGACCTGCACCGTTATCATAGCCGCCGGGTTAAGTCAAGAACCTTTCAAGAAGGTGATTTGGTGCTCCGGCTCATCCAGGATCAGTCTGATGTGCACAAGTTATCCCCACCTTGGGAAGGACCTTTTGTGGTTAGCAAGAACTTGAATAACGGGTCATACTACCTTATCGATGTTCGAGAGCACAAAGACTCACGTAAGTCGGAGGAAGAGACCCGCTGGCCGTGGAATATTTCTCAATTTCGGCCCTACTACACTTAGCCACCGGCTCTCATAATGTACATACTTTGACATTGTATATATTATGATAAATAATAAAGCAGGACCTCTGTCCTTTTTTGCCTTAATGATCACGTATCTTTGTTATCTTAAGTATAAGACGACCAAGTGGAGGCTGATCATATTCGAATCTAGCTTAACGCCTTCTCATCTTGGAAAAACTAGGATACCCGCTTTACGCGGCTCAGGTGCCAAGTGGGAAATTGTACGTCGAGAGATGGCCCGCGAATAAGTTCATTCTGTGATTTGACTACATCTATGACATGTTCCACATGACCAAGCAGGATTTCCAGTTCATCTGCATGTATGCACTATATCTCAACTACTTCATCAAGATCGAGAACATACAATATATCTGCGTCATGGACCCGTTCTATATGCGCGAGAGCTTTTTGGCAGTTTGCAAAGAGTACCGTGACTATGCGAGCAAGTACCTCGGCGACTTCATGATCCCTAATAGGGACAAGGAAGTGATTCTCGTGCCTTATCATCCCATGTAAGTCATCCGCACATATCCTTTCGTAAGTGTTAACCCTCTTGGTCGGCTCATGATCGTATTCAAATCTAGCCGTTAAAACTTCATGGTCACTAGGGGGCTTCCTGTTCAAACATAGGTCGTATTCGAACCAAAGAGAACATAGCTGTCGTAACCCTCTTGATCGGCGCAAAGCCAAACTCACTAGGGGGCTTCTTGATCATATCTGAATCATAGCTTAACCCCTTTTGGGTCCGACTTGGATCTTATTCGAATCAGGGTCATCAAAAACATGATCGTATTCGAATCCTAGCTTAACCCCTTTGGTCTGGTTTACTAATCGTATTCGAATCAGAAGCCTCCAATTTTTTCTTAATGCATGATTTACATTGTTTGAAAGATACTCTTTTGTTTTACTGTTTTTTGTTGTCTTGAATCTAACTGTAAGTGTGGTTTCAATTTAAACCGGCTCGGTTATTTGACAATGAGCTGCCAAGGTATAATAGTCATTAGGCATATGGAAGTATTGACTTCTAAAAAGATTGGGTTGTCACCCTTACTGTCCGGGTCACATAAGCTGGCAGTCCAGAATCAAAGAGCACAGGTATGACATTGTCATTTATAAACAGACTTATCTGTGTTTGTTTTTCTTTAATCAAAGGCTTTTCCAGCCTTGTTTATCTTTACATCTGGCCCTGATTATTCCGCTATGATAACCTCATAGTTATGTATTGGGTGTTTTGACCCGTCCAGCGATAAACCGCCAGGACAGTTTCTCGTCTTTTACATACAGGGACAGATTTAAACACTGCGGATATGATAAACGATATAAAGCATATATTGACATGACGGATAAAATGTCGTACGCAGTATGGTATGCACAATGGCATAGGCAGAACAGGCAGGTTTTCAAGCTACCCTATTACAAGGCATTGGGAGCCCAAAAGGTTAAAATTGTTCTGTCTCCTAAGCAGATGCTAAGCTAAAGGCCCGTTCATTAAAATCTTAGCCGGGTCAGCTAGATGGTTATGACTCCTCCCTCGTCGGTTCATCTTCTTCCACTGGTTGGAAACTGGGCTTGGACCAATCAAGGCCACGAAGAGAAACAAACTCAGCTTAATCATCAATTAGACCAGCCGGGTCAATTTCTGGGGCAAAGGTGTGTTGGCGAACTGGCGGGATGAGATCTGTCACTTTATACGAAGGAGTCGCCATCTTTTTATTATCAACATCAAAACCCGGTTGATACTTATCAATGTTGGTTTCATCGCCAAGGATGGTAGCCTGAGGACGAACTCCCCTTACACAAGCAGCAAAATCATCTTGATCAAATGGGGTCCCGTCTTCCTTGAGGCTGGGATACCCCTTGGCTACATCTGCCGGGTCTAGTTCTGGCACCCAGGCTTTGGAGCGGCTTAGAGTAGTTAGAGCTCCGGCTCTTGCACAAGACCGTTTAACCTCTTGGAACCTGGCGGGTAAGATATATAATTTCTTCAAAACATCACTCAAGAGGTTTGGTCCTTGATTGGCTAGGGAAATAATGGCAAGCGCCCGTTGAGCTCCAGTGAACAGTTGCTCCACCAGGGTGTAAACCGCCTTGAGTTTTATCAAGCTGTTTTGGCTCAGATTGCTGCTCCGGGGACCTACGAGTATTTTAAGAGGTTAAGCAGGCGGCTTATATATCTAGCAAAAATAGAGTTTCAGTAAGTAATGCAATGACTCACCGAAGATTACAGAAACCATCTGAGACACATGGTTTTTTAAACCGATGAGCTCGGTGGTAACTTCCTTGAGAGCCACCTCAGCTGTCTCGGCACGTTGTACTAGCAAGGTTTTTTCATCAGCCCAAGATTTTTTCTCCAAATCAAAACTGGTCTTCAGCTTTTCTGCTTCAGATAGGCTCAACTGGAGTTTGGAGTCAGCATTCCTTATCTCAGTTTCTTGACCCGCCAACCGGGTCTTTGCTTTAGTCAGTTGCGAACCCAATTCAGTTATGGCGGTCTACACACATGCACAGGTGTGTCAAATATTTATTCCAATAAAGGTCATAATAGTCAAAGTCCCAAGTGCTTTGCAATGCAACACCACTTGGCACTTGGGGGCTAATGTCTGCCAAAGCAATTTTTAATGAAAAAATGACTCTTCTATGGTCAAAGTCCCAAGTGTTTTACAAGTAACAATGCTTGGCACTTGGGGGCTAATGCATGATATTAAGAAAGTATTTTGTCTTGAGCCGGATAACAACATTTGTTTGGCCTAATTCAAGTCAGTTGTGAAGTCAAGTACCGGCTCATTCATGATGAATTAAACCGACCCTTGGGGTCTACAGGTGACATTTATGCTAATCTACTGGACTTAGGGAAAATCAAAGACAGAACATCAACTTATATCATAAGTCTACAGGTCATTCAGGTTCATCATAATCTAGAGACTTGGGGGCTGGCAGAGTATATGTAATCTAATGAAAGACGGGGAGCGTACCTCATATTTCAGTTGCAGCTGTTTGACCATTTCAATTTCAGAGTCATGGCTGGAATGCACATGACTGAGGTATCCAGATAGCACATCACTAATGCTCAGGTGAGCATAGTGAGAGACGTCAAACCGTACCTTCTGCCTTTCCAAAGCTTCTTGCTTAGTAGAGTGCCTGGCCAGTACAGTTGGGTTGCCCGGCTCAACGAATCTGCTACCGGTGATTAGAACGTCATTGTCAGAAGGCGTCGGCAGGTTAGCTGAGCTGGACGGCCCAACGGTGGATGGATTGAGAATATTTTCATTAGCTGATGGCTCAGGAAGGTCTAACTGAATGTTGACGGCAGGGTCTTCTGGTGCTTCAGACTATTCAGGAGCAGGAGTTGGTATTGCCAATTCAGGAGCAGGGTCTTTCGGGTCTTCTGCCGGCTTAGCCACCCTGGTTTTCTTGGGCTTTGCTTGACTGCTAAAGAGAATTTCATGAGTCAGTATAATGGTACAGACTTAAAACCGCAGAAGAAAGATAATTTTCTTTACCCAAGGGAAGTCTTGAAAGCCGGAAATTGAGTTTGTGAAGAATCGCCGGACGAACGAGAAACCTCCTGCAATAGTAAAATCACAGTTAAGAGAGCAAGGAAATAGATCCATTGATAAAAGCAAGAGACAAAGGTGAAAGAAACCTCATTCTGGCGTTTCCGAGGAGTCTTCGGTAAGCCGGAGAGCAGTTCATTGTCGTCACTAGTCCGGGCCTGACGGCGGCTCTCATGTTGCTGCTTTTTCGAAGAAAATGAGGATCCAAATAAGCCAAAGGGTGTGAAAACCTTACTTTCTGGGTTACCAGTCGAGGTTTCTGTCTTGGCAAAGGTTCTGAGTCAGAGGAAATAGTTACCTCTTCTTCCACTGCCTGGATGGCCCCCGTGTTGTCCTGGCAATAGTCAGTGTCAATAAGGTTGTTAAAAAACAGGCCAAGAGAGTCAAGGGCTACCTCCGACTCAGAAACATCATCCAGCTTGAACATATCATAAGCAGTTCTTTTCTTCTTGGACTTTTGGGTTGTCTTCTTGGCGGCGGCTCTAGCCTTCTTGGCAGCTTCATGATCGTATTTTGACTTCCAAAAGTCAGATTTGGCCTGTAGACAAATAACAGGTTAAAAATCATGCAAGTACTTAACTATTGAAGAAAAAAGGGGGTCAAGAGGATTTACCTCTGGTGCCGGGTTTAAGTTTGCAGAAAGGATTCAATCCAACTTTACTACAGTCCTTGTATTTGCCATTTACAAGGGTGGTTGACATTGCAACAATATCCTCTTTAGTCAGTTGTACAGAACTATAACGCAGAGGGTCATCTGGTCCTCCGACATAGTTATACATCAAGATAGAACGGCGGCTCAGAGGGATAACCCGCCATGCGATCCAACAACGAATCAAGTCAACTCCAGTCAAGCCGTTTCCTAACAAGGCTTGAATCCTTTTGATGGTTGGGATGAGCTTCTTATGTTCAGCGGCGGTAAGCTTTTCGGGGAGTTATAAACGATGTCTTCTCTTGATCCTTGACTGCCATCTTAATCTGATGATAACCGGAGTAAGCATCTAAGAAACTCAACTGTGCGTAACCCGCCGTAGCATCGATGATCTGATCAATACGGGGAAGAGCAAAAGGATCAGCCGGACAAGCTTTGTTCAAGTCTGTGTAATCCACACACATACGCCAGGTGCCATTCTTTTTCAATACCAGCACCGGGTTAGCTAACCATTCTGGGTGAAAGACCTCCACAATGAACCCGGCTGCCAAGAGCCGGGCCACCTCTTCTCCAATGGCCTTGCGCCTTTCTTCATTGAACCGCTGGAGAAACTGTCTAACAGGTTTAAACTTTGGATCGATATTAAGAGTGTGCTCAGCGAGTTCCCTCGGGACACCCGGCATGTCTGAAGGTTTCCACGCAAAGTTGTCCCGGTTCTCACGGATGAACTCGATGAGCACGCTTTCCTATTTCGGATCCAAGTTTGCGCTGATGATGAACTGTTTGGATGAATCGCCAGGCACAAAGTCAACCATCTTAGTATCATCAGCTGATTTGAACTTTAACTCTGGCTCATGTTCTGTCGTCGGTTTCTTTAATGACGTCATGTCCGCCGGGTCAACATGATCCTTGTAGAATTTCAACTCCTCTGTTGCACAAACAGATTCAGCATAGGCAACATCCCCTTCTTCACATTCCAAGGCTATCTTCCGGCTCCCATGGACTGTAATGGTGCCCTTGTGACCCGGCATCTTGAGCTCCAAATATATGTAACACGGCCGAGCCATGAACTTGGCATAAGCCTGCCGTCCAAACAGAGCATGATATGGGCTTTTGATTTTAACCACTTCAAAGGTTAATTTTTCTGCTCTGGATTCATACTCATCCCCAAAGGCTACTTCCAGCTCGATCTTACCAACTGGTATGCCGACTTACCAAGTACCACACCATGAAAAACAGTGTTGGATTGTTTAAGATTCTTGTCCGTCAATCCCATCCGGCGGAACGTCTCATAGTAAAGGATGTTGATGCTGCTGCCTCCATCCATGAGTACCTTAGTAAACTTATACCCACCAACCTGAGGTGCCACTACCAAGGCCAAGTGACCTGGATTATCAACCCGGGGCGGGTGATCCTCTCTGCTCCACACAATAGGCTGCTCTGACCAACGTAGATAACGTCGAATTGCCAGCTCCATGGCATTGACGGCCCTCTTGTGAAGCTTATGGTCCCTCTTGCATAAACTGGTAGTAAATACATGATACTGCCCACTACTCAACTGCTTCGGGTTGCTCTGATAACCGGATTGCTGCTGTTGATTCCCTTGGCCGGGTTGCTGATTATATCCGCCTTGCTGACCAGGATGACCTTGACCGTGAAAACCTCCTCCACTTGAACCGGCGCCCGGGCCATGAAAGCCGCCGCCACCTGAACCGCCACCTGGGCCATGACCCCCATCAAATGTGTTTGAATTTTTAAATGCCTTCATGATCGTGCAGTCCTTCCACAGGTGGGTGGCCAGCTTCTCACGGGTACCGTGTTTCGGACAAGGTTCATTCAACAGTTGCTCAAGGGTAGGGCCTGACCCGCCCGATCGAGGGGGCTGTCTGCCCTTGCGCCGCTGATTACCACCATGTGTATTAGTATTAGCAACAAACTCATCAGCCTTACATTTATTACCTCCTTGATTCGCTGGGTTATGCTGGTGACCCTTGCCATTGTCGTTCTTCCTTCCCTTCGTTGCCTTTTCTTCATCAGACACCGGGTCTTTGGTGGTATGAGAGTCAGCATACTTGACAAGAGCCGCCATCAATGTCCCCATGTCATTACAGTCACGTTTAAGCCGTCCCAACTTCTGCTTCAGAGGTTCAAAACGGCAATTTTTCTCCAACATCAAAACTGCTGAGCCGGCATCCATCTTATCAGATGAATGTATTACCTCCTTGACCCGGCGCACCCAATGGGTTGTAGATTCTCCATCCTCTTGCTTGCAATTGGTCAGGTCCACAATCGACATTGGCTGCTTACATGTATCCTTAAAGTTCTGGATGAACCGCGCTTTCAACTCTGCCCATGAGCCGATAGAATTGGGTGGCAATCCCTTCAACCAAGTCCGAGTTGTTCCATCTAACATCATGGTAAAGTACTTGGCCATTGCAGCATCTCTCACCTCCAATAGCTCCATAGCCATCTCATAACTCTTAATCCAAGCCCCGGCTATAGGTCGGCCGTGTAGTTAGGCACCTTACGAGGCCCCTTGAAATCCTTTGGCAACCGCTCATTGCGTATGGCTGGTACCAAGCAAGGCACGCCTCCGGTTCTCGTGACCACTCCTGCCTCAACCGAGGTTGCTGGATAAGCCGGAAAGGTTTGGTGAGCCGCCTGCTCTACCGCTATCTGAGCCGCCCGTTCCACCTCTTGACGAATCCTCTCCTGATCCGCCCGCACTGGCTCATGCCTATACAGCCGGTTGTGGCGTTGAGCGTTACTTGACATTTCTACGGACTCCATGTGCCTACTGTAGCTCGGGCTCCGGCTTGGGTGAGGGTTTGAATGAATCCTATCTCAACTATAAGAGTATGCATCCTGTCGGGCCAAAGCTGTCTGAAGTAGTTCTCTTACCCTTCGGGTTTCATTGGCTGCTGACGAGTCGCCTTCCATTGGGAGAGCTGCCAAACGGGCCGACGCTGCGATGAGGTTCTCCATGGGGTTGGAGAAGTGACCCGGAGGTGTCGCTATATAATGAGGAGGAGTTGTATTTATGTGAGGCGGCTCCATGGTCCGTGGCTGGATCGGTGCACCGGGTGTCGCGACCCGGTTTGCCTCCGGCGGGTTGCTCCCCCAGCTCCGGGTGTATGGAATAGGTTCCTCGGATCCAGCGTTAGAGGTAGACGCGACTGAGTTTTCTGATGCCTCCTCCTCATGACCTCGTTCGATGCATTAAGATCCACCGAGAACCGGAAAGTTTCTGCTTGAAGCTGTTGGGCACGAGCATCCAGAGCTGCTCATTCTGCTGCCATCCGGGTTTCTTCCGTGGCTAGATTTTCCTTTTCTTGCACCATCTCCTCCCGCACGCGTGCCACTTCCGCATCATGCTGGGCTTTATCCGCCGGTTCTACCACAGCGGTTAACAGAGCCGTCAGTTTATCCATGAGGTCCATTAGAACCTGAGCCGGGGGCGTGCGGGGTCTCCTGACCCGGCCGCTGCCGACCCGGTGGTTGCCGCTGTTGCTGCGGTGGAGTTTTGCCCAGGCTGCGTCCCTGCCATGAAGACTCCGGCCCAATTCGGCGACTTAAGGGGGTCCGGAATACTGCTGCCATCGGAATAGCCCCCGAGCATGCCGTCTTGCAGTTGGTACAACAAGTCCGTTTCACCTATTGATGATGCAGTATCAGAGCAGATGGCCATCTCCCCGCCTTCTATCGATCCTTCGGAGTATTCACCGTCATGGACACAGCCTACGAAGGCATGCTTCACAACAGATTGAACACGGGCGGACCCGGCGCGCTGAGCCGTTTCGACGAGGTTGGTGTGGACGTCCGGCTCAGGGCCTGACTCGCCGATCCGGCCGATGAAGACGTGAATTCCACCGAAGGGGACCCGGTACCCGTACTCGATCGAGCCGGCCTCGGGGCCCCAGCCTTCGTCATCGATGTAAAGTTTGCTGCGGCGACTCTTGGTCATCCGGCCCACAGTGTATCCCTTGAGCCCTTCGAAGTTGCCCTTCAAGAACTCATATCCACCGTGCGCTGGCCCCACGGTGGGCGCCAACTGTCGTGGAATTGTCACGGCAGATGTCCTAGAGTAAGGACTTAGTCGTAGGGCCATCGCACTAGGAAGCTTAAAGGGGTTAATCGGGACAAAGGACACGAGAGGGTTTTTATACTAGTTCGGCCCCTTATGATGAAGGTAAAAGCCTACGTCTAGTTGGGATTGGTATTGCTGAGGTTTCAATCTCCAAGAGTCTCAACTCGCTGGCTTGGTTATCGACTTAGTTGTTTCTCGCCCTAAACCGCCACCGGGTCGTCCCCTTATATACACGGGTTGACGCCTGGTGGCCTACGGAGTCCCGACCGACTCATAAATGTGTCCGGCTCGGTGACTTCCTTTACATATCTTTCTTTACAAGTCTTTCCTTACATACGGCGGTTTACAATATCAGGCCTTAAGCCGGCCCCAGGCCTTTGGGCCTCCTATACGTTTAGTAAGCTATCATCCTGAATGTTTATTGGGCTTCTTATGTAACCCGCCATTAGAGCTGACCCGGCCCCTCCTGGGCAGGTCATGCTGGTAGTAATATCCCCAACAGGTTGCGAGAGAAGGAAGGAGAAGAATGAGGAAGACCAGCCGTGCCTATTTATAAGGGATAAGTGAACAGGCAGGCGCGAAAAACGAGGAAGGCCACGATAATGATTATCCAGCTAAATGGACGCCTCAATTTTCGGAGAGGCATTTAAGATAAGGATCCGTTAAAGATGATGTCGTGGCGGGTTTCCAAATTTTCTTAAGCTGGCGTCATGGCGGGTTCCAGAATTTTTGTCAAGCAGTGGAAGATAGATTTCGTCCAAGTGTTGAAGATTGACATGAACAAAGTTCAAATCAACCTGGGGCCTAATGTTGGGGATATGACTATCAGGTATGACCCGCCCAGGATGGGCCGGGTCAATCCCAATGGTGGGTTACTTAAAAGGAAGCCTGAAGAGTATACAAGGTGGTGGTTTATGGTAAGGCCTATAGTAGGCCCAAGCCCAGAGGCGGCTTAAGGCCTACAAGTATAAACCGCCATGTATGAGTAAGACTTGTAAGATAAGGCATGTAAGACGTCACCGAGCCAAACACGTTGTATGAGTCGGCCGGGACTCTGTAGGCGGTAGGGCATCAATCCGTGTATATAAGGCGACGACCCGGCGGCGGTTTAGGGTAAGAAACAACAGATCGAGAGCTAACCTAGCGTATTTCGCTCCTTGGTCATCGAAACCTAGCAATACCACATCAACTGGACTAGGCTTTACCTTCATCGTAAGGGGCCGAACCAATATAAACCTCTTATGTCCTTTGTCCTGATTAACCCCTTTAAGCTTCCTAGTTGCGATGGTTCCATGACTAAGTCCTTTCACTAGGACATCTTCCGTGACAATTCCATGATAGTAATCATGTTCTTGAGGTCATGTTACTTGACCATGATGAACCTACGAACTATGAGGAAGCGATGATGAGCCCAGATTCCACAAAATGGCTTGAGGCCATGAAATCTGAGATGGGATGCATCTATGAGAACAAAGTGTGGACTTTGGTTGACTTGCCCGATGATTGGCAGGCCATAGAGAATAAATGGATCTTCAAAAAGAAGACTGACGCTGACGGTAATGTCGCTATCTACAAAGCTCGACTTATTACGAAAGGTTTTCAACAAGTTCAAGGAGTTGACTATGATGAGACCTTCTCACCCGTAGCGATGCTTAAGTCCGTCCAAATCATGTTAGCAATTGCTGCATTTTATGATTATGAAATTTGGCAAATGGATGTCAAACTACATTCCTTAATGGATATCTTAAAGAAGAGTTGTATATGATACAAGTAGAAGGTTTTGTTGATCCAAAAGGTGCTAATAAATTGTGTAAGCTCTAGCGATCCATTTATGGACTGGTGCAAGCATCGCGGAGTTCGAACGCTTTGATAGTGTGATCAAAGAATATGGTTTTAATAGACTTTTGGAGAAGCCTGTATTTACAAGAAAGTGAGTGGGAGCTCTGTAGCATTTCTGATATTATATGTGGATGACATATTGTTGATCGGAAATGATACTGAATTTCTGAATAGCATAAAAGGATACTTGAATAAGAATTTTTCAATGAAAGACCTTGGTGAAGCTGCTTATATATTGGGCATCAAGATCTATAGAGATAGATCGAGACACTTAATTAGACTTTCACAAAGCACATACCTTGATAAAGTTTTGAAGAAGTTCAAAATGGATCAAGCAAAGAAAGGGTTCTTGCCTGTGTTACAAGGTGTGAAGTTGAGTCAGACTCAATGCACGACCACTATAGAAGATAGAGAGAAAATGAAAGTCATTCCCTATGCCTCAGCCATAGGTTCTATCATGCATGCAATGCTGTGTACCAGACCTGATGTGTGCCTTGCTATTAGTTTAGCAAGGAGGTACCAAAGTAATCTTGGAGTGGATCACTGGACAGCGGTCAAGAACATCCTGGAATACCTGAAAAGGACTAAAGATACGATTCTCGTTTATGGAGGTGACAAAGAGCTCGTCGTAAATGGTTACGTCGATGCAAGCTTTGACACTGATCTGGATGACTCTAAGTCACAAATCGGATACATATTTTTATTGAATGGTGGAGCTGTCAGTTGGTGTAGTTCTAAGCAGAGTGTCGTGGCGGGATCTACGTGTGAAGCGGAATACATAACTGCTTCGGAAGTAGCAAATGAAGGAGTCTGGATGAAGGAGTTCATATCCAACCTAGGTGTAATACCTGGTGCGTCGGGTCCAATGAAAATCTTTTGTGACAATACTGGTGCAATTGCCTTGGCAAAGGAATCCAGATTTCACAAGAGAACCAAGCACATCAAGAGACACTTCAATTCCATCCGCGATCAAGTCAAGGAGGGACACATAGAGATTTGCAAGATACATATGGATCTGAATGTTGCAGACCCGTTGACTAAGCCTCTCGCACAAACAAAACATGATCACCACCAAGACTCCATGGGTGTTAGAATCATTACACTGTAATCTAGATTATTGACTCTAGTGCAAGTGGGAGACTGAAGGAAATATATCCTAGAGGCAATAATAAAGTTGTTATTTATATTTCCTTATATCATGATAAATTTTTATTATTCATGCTAGAATTGTATTAACCGGAAACTTAGTACATGTGTGAATACATAGACAAACAGAGTGTCCCTAGTATGCATCTACCAGACTAGCTCGTTAATCAAAGATGGTTAAGTTTCCTAGCCATAGATATGTGTTGTTATTTGATAAATAGGATCACATCATTAGAGAATGATGTGATAGAAAAGACCCATCCGTTATCTTAGCACTATGATCGTTTAGTTTATTGCTATTGCTTTATCCATAACTTATACATGTTCCTATGACTATGAGATTATGCAACTCCCGAATACTGGAGGAACACCTTGTGTACTATCAAATGTCACAACGTAAGTGGTTGATTATAAAGATGCTCTACAGGTGTCTCCGATGGTGTTTGTTGAGTTGGCATAGATCGAGATTAGGATTTGTCACTCTAATGGTCAGAGAGGTATCTCTGGGTCCTCTCGGTAATCCACATCACTATAAGCCTTGCAAGCAATGTAACTAATGAGTTAGTTGCAGGATGATGCACTACGGAACGAGTAAAGAGACTTGCCGGTAATGAGATTGAACTAGGTATGATGATACCAACGATCGAATCTCGGGCAAGTAACATACCGATGGCAAAGGGAACAATGTATGTTGTTATGCGGTTTGACCGATAAAGATCTTTGTAGAATATGTAGGAACCAATATGAGCATCCAGGTTCCGCTATTGGTTATTGACCGGAGATATGTCTCGGTCATGTCTACATAGTTTTCGAACCCGTAGGGTCCGCACGCTTAACGTTCGATGATGTGTATTATGAGTTATGTGATTTGATGTACCGAAGGTTGTTCGGAGTCGCGTATGAGATCATGGACATGACGAGGAGTCTCAAAATGGTCGAGACATAAATATTGATATATTGGACCTTGTTATTCGGACACCGAAAGCGTTTCGGGTTGTTTCGGATAAAACCGGAGTGTCGGAGGGTTACCGGACCCCCCCCCCCGGGAAGTTAATGGGCCACCATGGGCCTTAGAGGAGAGAGGGCCGGCCAATAGGTGCCCCCTAGTCCGAATTGGACAAGGGGTGGGGGTGGCGCCCCCTCCTTCCTTCTCTCCCCTTCCTCTTTCCTTCCCCTCCTTGTTGGACTAGGAAAGGGGGGAACCTACTCCTAGTAGGAGTAGGATTCCCCCCCTTGGGGCGCGCCCCTTGAGGCCGGCCGGCCCCCTCCTCCCCTCCTTTATATACGGGGGAGGGGGCACCCCATAGACACACAAGTTGATTTCTTAGCCGTGTGTGGTGCCCCCCTCCACAGATTTCCACCACGGTCATATTATCGTAGTGCTTAGGCGAAGCCCTGCGTCGGTAACTTCATCATCACCGTCAACATGCCGTCGTGCTGACGAAACTCTCCCTCAGCCTCAGTTGGATCTAGAGTTCATGGGACGACATCGAGCTGAACGTGTGCAGATCACAGAGGTGTCATGTGTTTGGTACTTGATCGGTTGGATCACGAAGACGTTCGACTACATCAACCGCATTACTCAACGCTTCCGATTTCCCTCTACCAGGGTACATAGACACACTCTCCCCTCTCGTTGCTATGCATCTCCTAGATAAATCTTGCGTGATCGTAGGATTTTTTTTGAAATACTGTGTTCCCCAACAAGCAGCTACAGCCTCTGTTGTCCCTCCAGTTGCTACTCCACCAGCTCCACTGACCTCTTTGGATGCATTCGTTGCAAGACTCCTCTCCATGCCTCCTTCGCACTCCGGAGCTCCCAGAGATCGTGCTTAGAGAGCTGCATTGCACTATGCATTTTCAAGCTTTTTGGTAACTTGTTGCCAAAGGGGGAGAAAGTGTATAGATCATAGGCTTCGAGAGAGAGTGTGTTTTTTGCCTCTCTTGCTACTTTATTTGATATTGTACTTATGTGTGTGTGAGATACTTATATGATCATGTGCTTGATCATATCATACTTTAATGTTTGTGCTTGAATGATGATATTCTATCTCTCATGTATGATCATTCATATCTTGTCTTGGTAATGAGTGCATATTTCATATTCTATCATTTTGAGCGCTCCACCAAGATGTATGTGACATGGAAGAGTAACCCATGATCCTAATCGATTGTGCATTTGCATTCAAAAGCAACTTTTAAATAATGCACAAATTTAGGGGGAGCTCTTGCGTATCACATACTTCTCAAAGCGACGAGGTACTTCAGTTATATTATCATTTGTCGAAGCTTTGATATATATGTTGTCATCAATTACCAAAAAGGGGGAGATTGAAAGTGCAACTAATCCCCGGGTGGTTTTGGTAATTCACAACAACATATAGCTCATTGAACTAATATCCATTCAATATTAATGTTTCAGAAAGTTCAATGATTGGTATGGCATGGATTAGAGATGTGGACCCCTCAAAATGCTAAGGACACATATTGGCAAAAGCTCAAGACTCTACATTTTCATTTTGGTGATCCAAGATCACATTGAATCCATAGGAAATGCCAATACTATTAAAAGGGGATGGGGTGTTGCTTAATGGCATGCTTGCTCAGAATACTTAGTGACATGCTCCAAAAGCCCTCAACCACTTTCTCATTTCCACATATGTCCTAAACCTAAAGTCAAACTCGGCCCCACCGATTTGATCTATCCGGCACCACCAAGTTCACTTGACATAGCCAATGCCAGAAACCCTAATTAGTTCGGTCTCACTGAGATGGGATTGCAAACTCTCTGTTCCCCTTTGTAACGTTTCGGTCTAACCGAGATGAGCGATCGGTCCCACCGAGTTGGCAATGCAAACTCTTTGTTTCCTTTTCATAATGTTTCAGTCTCACCGAAATGAGCGATCGGTCCCACCGAGTTTGCCTGGCCAAGTCTCTGTTTGCTTATTACTGAAATCGGTCTCACTGAGTTCATCTGATCGGTCTCAACGAGATGAGGTTTCTCCCTAACCCTAGCGCATTGGTCTCACCGAATTGGTATTGTCGGTCTCACTGAAAAGCCTAACGTTCACATTTTGAATCAGTTCAGTCTCACCAAGTTTCAGTATTCGGATCCACCGAGTTTGGTAAATTGTGTGTAACGGTTAGATTTTGTGTGGAGGCTATAAATACCCCTCCACCCCCTCTCCATTTGTGAGAGAGCCATCAGAACATGCCTACACTTCCACTACTCATTTTCTGAGAGAGAACCACCTACTCATGTGTTGAGACCAAGACATTCCAATCCAACCACAAGAATCTTGATCTCTAGCCTTCCCCAAGTTGCTTTCCACCCAAATCATCTTTCCACCATATCCAAATCTGTGAGGGAGAGTTGAGTTTTGGGGAGACTATCATTTGAAGCACAAGAGAAAGGATTTCATCATCAACACACCATCTATTACCTTTTGGAGAGTGGTGTCTCCTAGATTGGTTAGGTGTCACTTGGGAGCCTCCGTCAAGACTGCGGAGTTGAACCAAGGAGTTTGTAAGGGCAAGGAGATCGCCTACTTTGTGAAGATCTACCCAAGTGAGGCAAGTCCTTTATGGGCGATGGACATGGTGGGATAAACAAGGTTGCTTCTTCGTGGACCCTTCGTGGGTGGAGACCTCCGTGGACTCGCGCAACCGTTACCCTTCGTGGGTTGAAGTCTCCATCAATGTGGATGTATAATAGAACCACCTATCGGAACCACACCAAAAAACTTCATGTCTACATTGCGTTTGCTCCCTCCAAACTCCTCCCATTTAGCTTCATATGCAATGATTTACATTCTGCTGCTATACTCTTAGAATTGCTTGTGTAGGTTGATTGCTTGACTTGTGTTAAGTTGTTAAAATCTGCCAAGACATAAAATTGGGAAAAGGCTAGATTTTTATTTGGTAAAGTAGTCTAATCACCCCTCCCCCCTCTAGACATACTTTCGATCCTACACGTCTACGATGCGAGTGGCTGCGTCGATGAAGGTTTCCATGAAAGACTAAAATTGAAGCTTCTTGGTGTTTGCCACCAAAAGATCTTTCAGCTTCTCTTCCTTGGCGTCCTTACAATGAACACGGACAAGTGATAGAGCCACATCAGCACCACAACGATCAGCTGACTTCTTCCATGCCTGCACTCGGTCAGGGATGTCGTTGAGTCAAGTCAACAGCGACTCGAGGTTGTTCAGAAGCACATCCTCTGGTCACAGCTCCTTATATATCTGCGTCAATGCAACTTTCAGTCAAGCGACATAGTCGAGGACATTGGCGAGGCGAGACTCTAGTCGCAGCATGTTCATGGCAGCTTCATCCTTGACAGGAGACTTGATGGGGTCCAGTCCTGTCTCGAACCGCCCGGTTTCCTCTTCGAAGTTCTGACAGGATTCTGCATGGAGTGAAAAATAGTGAATTGGCGGCAGCGTTGTGAAGAAATTTTTCGATCCAGTCGGACGAGGGAAAATACCTTCAAGCATGAGGAACATCTTCTTGGCGAGACCACCCAGATAAGCTTCTAGTTCATCCCTCTTCCGAGTGAGAACATCCACTTTGACAGCCAAAGCCACCTTCTCCTCCTTCAGCTGCACAGCTTCTTTCTTCGCCTCGTCAACAGCAGTTTTCAGCTTGGCGTTCTCCTCTTCCAACTTTCCAACTAAAGCCAGCTTCCTGTCAGTAAGTTCAGTCTTCTCACGCGTCGTCTTCTGCGCTGCCACCACATCAAGGTCCTTCTGCTCCAAAGCCTGCTTCATTTTGTCTAAAGAAATAATATTTCCCAAACGAGCTTGGAGTTGACGGTTTTCACTACGCACATCTATTCGAGTGGAATCACTCGGTTCAAAGGGATGGAAAGGAAAAAAATGACAAGGCGAGTAGTCAGCAAGTTGTTACCTCCCATGACAGCTACTTCATCCTGAGCTTTCTTCAGGTTCTCCTTGGCAAGATCCAGGTTGAGCTTGAGTTGGATCTTCTCCTTCTCCAAATCATCATACATGGTCCTAAGTTCACAAGATTTTTGCAATCAACAGAAAGACAAATCAGTCGATGGAAACAAAGATTAGCTATTTCCGAATGAAAAATGCAAGATCAGATTGTTATAGCAAAAAGTTCTAAGACCGCTGACGAATCAAACATCCAACAGCAGTCTCGGGGACTACACCCAATGGCTGCACTCAGCGTGCTCCCACTGGTTCGATTTCCCACTTGGCATGGTCCGCCCAGCCCAAGTGGAAGGAGTAAAAAAAACATCATTGTTCGTTCTCATACCACCGCCAACTGCCCGCAGTCGATCGCGGTCTCGGGGAGTACACCTAGTGGGTGCACTTAGCATGCCCCCACTGGATCAGTTCCCACTCGGCACGACCTATCCAGACCGAGTGGAAGTTCTACAAACATACATTTCACCAAAGACCCCCACCGAATCAAACATTCGACGGTGGTCTCGGGGACTACACCCAATTGGGGCACTTAGCATGCCCCCACTGGAGCAAGATCTCACTCGACACGACTTGGTCGACTCAAGTGAAAGAGCTACAAAGCAAAATCTAAACACCCACTGGGTGAACAGATGCAAGGTGCAGACTGACATCTTACGAATAATAAAGCAGTAGTTTTCAGGTAGCATATCCTAATAGAGCAAGGATCGAGTTGGAAAATCAATCAAAAATCAACTTACAACCCCACTTACTCAGACATTAGCTTGGAGAGTAGAGCTGGCATCGTACACGGCCTTGCTGGTGTCATACACCACCTTCAGTCGGTCCATCATCACGCTCGCCTGGATCATGGCTTCCTTGGCAACTCCTACTTGGTCCTTCGGACTGTGATGCAATGCAAACTGAGTGGATAAAGGAACCGATGACATAGCTGGTGGAGTTGGAGCTTGAGGTTGTTCAATCGGGCCAGAAGTCTGAGTAGTCGACGCCGAAGGCCGATCGGTCGACAGAGGATCGGCAAAAGAGACAGTAGCCCGTACAGGATCATCAAGTTGATGAACTATAGGATCAGATGCCAGGCGAGGTACTTTGCTCACGGGCACCCTCCTGCTCAAAGTCCTACCCCTTCTCCCTGTAATCCTTTGAGGCACTTCTTCATCATCGTCGTCGTCTGGAAGCTGGATAACATTTGTCGGTACTGGAAAACACTCGACTGTAAGATTCCAGTCGTCCATCAAAACAGTTGGCAGAGTAAAAGCACGATCGTGGAATTATACCTGCCCAAGAGGTCGCCGCATCCGCGGTCTCCACATCACCTCGCTCCTCGTCGACGTCCATGGAAGTTGCACAAGTAGCAGCGCTGAAAGTTCCAAATCTCACTCGGTTAAGCAAGTAAGGAAGTTCGCAATGGAAACGTAAGACAAACAAAAGAAACACTTACGCTGAAGCAACAGGCATGGCCACCTTGATCCTGGGCAGGGCCTTCTGGGGCTTCGGTGGGACAACTTTGGCCTGCTTCGCGGCCTTCTCTTATGGCTCTCGGGTTGAGGTCCGAGCGCGCTTCGGAATTTTTGCACTTGGCGGAACTGCTTTGCCGCGCCTTCCCGTGGGATCCTGCGACTGCTTGAAGCGTCGTTCAGAGCGGGGTAGCGAGTCGACTTCCTCACTGCTGCCAGAGTCCTCGCTGTCATCTTCACCAATCAGCGCTTTCACCATCACTCTCCACTCCCTCATGGTGCTGCTCCCCATTCGGCATCGAGTACATCTTGCTGAAAATCTACAAGGTACAAGTTGTAATTAAATATCAGTCGGATTCAAGAACAATCGCGTGTTGAAAAAGAACACTCGGTAAAACATGCCTGACCTCTTCTGGAGCATTGTCGACATCGAATGGAAAAATCCTCCTGGCTCCACGAGGGTTGTCCTTATTCCCAGTGATGCTTCGCAACCACTGAGCCACCGTCTCCTCGGAGACCTCCTCCGGGTGGACCTGAGTGGTGTCTTCGGTTCCCAAGTACATCCACATCAGGTGGTCACGAGCTTGGAGAGGCTGGATACGTCGACCGAGGAACACCTCCAGTAGATCCATGCCGGTCACACCCTCCCGGACTAATGCAACGACCGCGTCGACTAAAAGGGACACCTCACCTTTCTCTTCTGCGGTTACAATCAGTGAAAAAGGCCGACAGAGTCTCTCCATAGTGAAAGGGGGGAGGCCGGTCGACTGACCAGGAGTGGGGATATCCTTGCAGTAGAACCAAGTCGACTGCCATCCCCTGACTGACTCAGGAAAGGTCATGGGGGAGTACTTCTACCTCTCATCTGGATCACGTGCGTCTTTTCATCGCTCGGGTTAGCCTTCTTCACCGACTGAGAACAGCAAGTGAAGATGTGTTTGAATAGGCCCCAGTGTGGTTGGCACCCCAAGAAGTTTTCGCACATTGAGATGAACTCAACAAGATACGAGATCATGTTGGGAGGAAAATGGTGGATCTGGGCGCCGAAGAAATTCAAGAAACCCCGAAAGAATGGATGCACGGGCAGAGAGAAACCGCGCTCGACATGGGTGGTGAGAAGGACACGCTCACCCTCGCGCAGCTGGGGCTCGGATTCTCCCTTGGACAGCCTCCAGGACCCATGGGCGATCAGGTCATCGACGACAAGGTTCTCTAGATCTTCCTTCACGGTGGAACGGATCCAGTCCCCATGGATCCAACCAGGCGGCACACCGGACCGCGACGTTGACCCCATCGTCGTCTTCTTGCCCTTTGTTGTTGTCGCCTTCTTCGCGCGCTCAAGGGCTTCAGTCTTGTCCTTCACCATGGTGGCGGAGCTCGAGCGAGTCAGGTAGAGGGGCGAAGAGTAGGGAGATGCGAGATGGAGAAGAAGAGAGAAAGGGGAACGAATGGGATGCACAGTGCCTCGCATCAGCAACGACGTGTTTTATGGACCCGCTTCCTAGTGGCTGACCTGTGGGCCCGAGCAATCTTATCACATCTCGCAACAGGCGCTAGCTCGATACGTGGCGAAAAAGGCGACGCGAAGATCAATGAGTCCCTGTCTACTCGCTCCGCTTACTATGCCACGGCCGTCCCGCACGCTTCTCCAAAATTTTGAATCCCGTGAGATCCAGGTACCACGAAGCATTCAATCACACTGAAGATATCAAATCCCAATTCACTCAAAGATCTGCAGCATAATTCACTCGGTGATTTGAGAAGCCGGAATCGATCTAGGCGACTGATGCAGGGTTAAAGTACCAGTATGCTTTCAAGACCTTGGTGAAATGCCTCTGAAGCATTGAACCGAGTCGGAACCAATTTCAACCCTCCCTCACTCAGACCTCAATACATTCGGGGGCTAATGACGATGACATGTACCTAGGGTAGAATTATAGGCCTGACCGAGACACCCTACCCAAGGACACTGCCCTAGAGTCAAGGACATACGAAGTTCTACAGAAGATACCAACTGAAATCACCCTAAAGTATAATCCACTCGACGGAAGATTCCACTCGGATATCCCAATTACACTCGACCATATAAAAGAATCACTCGGAGCGCAGGAGGCCTACAGTCACCCCAGGATGGCAACGGTCACGCATTCACTCCGTAGTCATAAAGATCATTAAATAGCAGGTGTTACCAGTAATGCCCCTATCTGAACTCACATTGAACCCTTTGCAACCGAGGGCTGGAGGGGCCTGGCGCACTCTATATAAGCCACCCCCTCCTATGGCACAAGGGTTCACATCCCCTGTAACTTCAACACACATCCAGTCGACCAGCCTCAGTGGCACCGAGACGTAGGGCTTTTACCTCCTCCGAGAGGGGCCTGAACTCGTAAACCTGTGTGTACAATCTCGTCGTAGCTAGGATCCTGCCTCCTCCTACGCACCCCCTACTCTTACTATCAGACTCGTTGCCACGACATCGGCCATCGGATCGGCTCGATCACCCTATAGCAATGAATAGTAGAGACGTTCGTGCCACCGCGCGTAAATCTCGTGCCCCGTCGAGGGTATTTCCGTCATTTCGCATCGTGGGGTATAAAAAGGGCCCGCTCCCGTGGGGATAACCCTAGCCTCCCCTCCTCCCGCACTCGCGCCCCTCCTCCTGCCCCCCTCGCAACACCACCCTCCTAGCCTTGCCTCTTCCTCCCTCCTCCTCAGGCGCCTCCTCCCTTCTCCTCAGGCACCGCCCTCTCATCTTCCCCCCGGCCCTAGCGCCGCCACCACTGCCTCCTTCCCCGCTGTCGCCTGACCTCCTCCTCCCACCCCTATCCCCTTCATGTCGTTCCTCCTCCTCTCGTGTCGTTCCCCTCCCCTAACGCCTAACCCTAGAAACGGATGAGGAGTCTACTCTGGGTCACGTGCCGCTGGGAGGATATCTGGTGATACGGCCCAGAAAATGCTCCCATGCTCCAGATCACGTTCGTGCGTCCGATCTAGGCTGTAGGAACAGGATGAAGCAGGCTCACGTCCTTCTCAAAAATGTACAGCGACACCTTTGGTCATTCAGCAATTCACGGACAAGTACATACCTGTTCCATCCTGTGCGACTCTGCGCTGCTACTTTTTCTCTTTTCTTCTTATTTTTTGCGGGTCTACTGTTTCTCTTTTCTTCGCCGCTCCGTCAAGAAAAGAAGAGAGAGAGAAGGACATTTCCCCGCCGCCGCCGAACACATCGAGCATGCCCCAACGCCGCCGCCCACCATCTTGTACTCTTGTGAATTTGTGGATTACAAGACAAAGATATCAACAGGTGGAGCACCTTTATTTTGTGAAGTGCTTTTGTTTCCAGTAATCTTTTGATTATATGAATGTATTCCCAGTACTTGCCTTGTGATCAGATAGTGCTCATGATTGTCGTATTAGCTTTGTCTTGCTAAAGTCTTCAGGACAGTGAGCAAGGCAAACATATGTGAATACATTTTTCTTTGTTTATAATTATTGAGCTCCTTATTCTGGAAGAGGCAAATAGATGTGAATACATTCTCTTTTGTTTATAATTATTGAGCACCTTATTTTGGAAAGAGAAAAGTATGTTTTGGTCTCTCAAGTTCCCAAAAAGTAAACGAGAAATTGGTCTTCACTTTCTTCTCCCAGGAGAAACGGCGACGGTTGCTTATCCTTGGTGAACACTGGCAAGGCTACAGTTTCCAACCCTCTCCATCCGCTGCTCCGGCGGTGAATGGAGGGGGCGTGTGCTCTCTTTCCTCTCCTGGTTTGTTCAATTAGGTAGGGCTAGGTTTTCGTCTAGTGGCGTCGGAGTGGTGAGGACGACACCACGTCGAATAAATTGTCTCCGGTCCTTTCTTCACCATGACCATACTCTCCAAGGCGACGTCGATGGGCCAGTGGTCTTGTTTGCTTGCCACCCAATCGGGGCAGCGAGCTTTGTTTATTTCCTTGTGGCTGATTGTTGCTCTTTTACCAACAATGAAGTCAGTGGGGAAGAGATGGTGGTTCTGGTGCAAGACTATTGGTCCGTGTGTGGCGGTTCTGGTGTTCTTTCCCTTCTCCGGCGGTGGGAAGCGGCGGAGCCGGATCTGGGTCATCATGGGGACAATCCCCGACCGACATGCCACAACGACAAGTGCATCGTTGCGAGCATCGGGCCTTGTCGTAAACCTGTGTGTACAATCTCGTCGTAGCTAGGATCCTGCCTCCTCCTACGCACCCCCTACTCTTACTATCAGACTCGTTGCCACGACATCGGCCATCGGATCGGCTCGATCACCCTATAGCAATGAATAGTAGAGACGTTCGTGCCACCGCGCGTAAATCTCGTGCCCCGTCGAGGGTATTTCCGTCATTTCGCATCGTGGGGTATAAAAAGGGCCCGCTCCCGTGGGGATAACCCTAGCCTCCCCTCCTCCCGCACTCGCGCCCCTCCTCCTGCCCCCCTCGCAACACCACCCTCCTAGCCTTGCCTCTTCCTCCCTCCTCCTCGGGCGCCTCCTCCCTTCTCCTCAGGCACCGCCCTCTCATCTTCCCCCCGGCCCTAGCGCCGCCACCACTGCCTCCTTCCCCGCTGTCGCCTGACCTCCTCCTCCCACCCCTATCCCCTTCATGTCGTTCCTCCTCCTCTCGTGTCGTTCCCCTCCCCTAACGCCTAACCCTAGAAACGGATGAGGAGTCTACTCTGGGTCACGTGCCGCTGGGAGGATATCTGGTGATACGGCCCAGAAAATGCTCCCATGCTCCAGATCACGTTCGTGCGTCCGATCTAGGCTGTAGGAACAGGATGAAGCAGGCTCACGTCCTTCTCAAAAATGTACAGCGACACCTTTGGTCATTCAGCAATTCACGGACAAGTACATACCTGTTCCATCCTGTGCGACTCTGCGCTGCTACTTTTTCTCTTTTCTTCTTATTTTTTGCGGGTCTACTGTTTCTCTTTTCTTCGCCGCTCCGTCAAGAAAAGAAGAGAGAGAGAAGGACATTTCCCCGCCGCCGCCGAACACATCGAGCATGCCCCAACGCCGCCGCCCACCATCTTGTACTCTTGTGAATTTGTGGATTACAAGACAAAGATATCAACAGGTGGAGCACCTTTATTTTGTGAAGTGCTTTTGTTTCCAGTAATCTTTTGATTATATGAATGTATTCCCAGTACTTGCCTTGTGATCAGATAGTGCTCATGATTGTCGTATTAGCTTTGTCTTGCTAAAGTCTTCAGGACAGTGAGCAAGGCAAACATATGTGAATACATTTTTCTTTGTTTATAATTATTGAGCTCCTTATTCTGGAAGAGGCAAATAGATGTGAATACATTCTCTTTTGTTTATAATTATTGAGCACCTTATTTTGGAAAGAGAAAAGTATGTTTTGGTCTCTCAAGTTCCCAAAAAGTAAACGAGAAATTGGTCTTCACTTTCTTCTCCCAGGAGAAACGGCGACGGTTGCTTATCCTTGGTGAACACTGGCAAGGCTACAGTTTCCAACCCTCTCCATCCGCTGCTCCGGCGGTGAATGGAGGGGGCGTGTGCTCTCTTTCCTCTCCTGGTTTGTTCAATTAGGTAGGGCTAGGTTTTCGTCTAGTGGCGTCGGAGTGGTGAGGACGACACCACGTCGAATAAATTGTCTCCGGTCCTTTCTTCACCATGACCATACTCTCCAAGGCGACGTCGATGGGCCAGTGGTCTTGTTTGCTTGCCACCCAATCGGGGCAGCGAGCTTTGTTTATTTCCTTGTGGCTGATTGTTGCTCTTTTACCAAACAATGAAGTCAGTGGGGAAGAGATGGTGGTTCTGGTGCAAGACTATTGGTCCGTGTGTGGCGGTTCTGGTGTTCTTTCCCTTCTCCGGCGGTGGGAAGCGGCGGAGCCGGATCTGGGTCATCATGGGGACAATCCCCGACCGACATGCCACAACGACAAGTGCCTCGTTGCGAGCATCGGGCCTGTTCATCGGCTCACGAAGACTCATTGGAGATGGTGGTGGCCTGGATTTGGGGCTGTTGGAGGCTTGCCTCAATTTCCGACGTGAGTCACGAACGACACCGGGAGTTGGCGGCGGCTACATAATTAATTGTTTGCAGGGACATTGAATGAACATTTTGTTTTTAATCCTTTTATTGGGGTTCCTTTTGCATAGTTTCCAGGGCTATGGTCTTTTCTTGATCTCTTCTGTAGTTCCGTGTATGTTTGTATTTGTACCAAGTATATTGTTCAATAATGATACATGGTTTTTCTAAAAAAAAAGTTCTCAAAAAAGTATAGACTTGATCCCTCAAGATTTTTTGGTATTCATTTGGTCCCTCAAGTCTCAAAAACGGATAAGTTTAATCCTAAACCAGATTTTGAGCACGTTGACCGGGTTTGACTGCCACAAAACCGCTCGATGAATAGTAAATTGAAAAAAAAACTTCAAAAAAATCTGAAATTTTTTGGGGTCCAGTATGCTTACATGCGCAAGGTGCGACCATTTTCGTGGTCTTTCGACACTCGAGGAGATCGCGACAAAAAATGCATGATGAATAGTAAATTTAAAAAATTCTAATTTTTTTTTAAAAAAACTGGAATTTTGTAGCGTCCAATATGCTTACATGCGCAAGGTGTGACCAAATTTGGTCGCACCTTGCACATGTAAGCATATTGTTCATTATGCGTTTGGTGGCGGTCAAACCCGGTCAACATACTCGAAATCTGGTTTACGACCAAACTTATCCGGTTTTGAGACTTGAGAGGTCAAATATATACCAAATAAATTTGTGGGACCAAGTCACTTTTTGGAAACTTGAGGGACGAAAAGCATATTCTTTTTTTTTCTTCTGGAAAAGGGATTAGCATGTCAGCACTCAAATCTCTTCTTTGCATTCCAGTGAATGAATGTGTTGCAGAAAACAAATTCTGTACATGAACTTGGAGTGTCCTCCTAATAATGTAGTGTAAATTAGCTTAATCTGGCCCTTTAGGATGTTGGCAAGGAGCAAACCGAACCCACCAGGATGCCCAGTTCAGTACATAATCTTTTTTTCCTTCTAAGAATCAGTACAGAATCTTCTTTTAGTACGGAATCTGTTGTTGAAACGTTAAGACTAGTTGTTACTTTGCAAGGCCTGATGGGGGCAAGACGCAAATATACCAAGAGGGTGTATGTAAAAAAATAAGTGAGTTGATCCTATCCCTACACATAGATCCAACACACCATGAGGCATTGGAGCATAGTATCATGAGAGGCACCGTAGCACTGGATATTTTCCCGCGTGCCGCCTCCGCCGCCGGCTAGCTCCTCCTCCGCGTCGAGGCCGGGCAAGACTGAGCGCGGGCCATAGAGATGCGAGGTTGCTAAGCTGTCCGCGGTGTCCATCCATCTACGGCGCCGTCGTCGTCGTGCTCCCGTCGAGAGATGCTCGAGCGCCGGGAGAGGAATCCACGTCTGCTCCTGCTCGACCGCTTCTAAATCGAGGGACACCTGCTTCTGCTCGCTATGGAGGCCGCTGCTCTGATCCGACCCTGCATCATGTAATGAGCGGCCTGCAGGTATCTCATTTTTGCTACGTTGTTGTGTGCCTTCTTTGCCTGGTCTCATTCGTGGGCCGTTACTTTTTAAAAAAAATGATGATTCCTAGCCTCTGCATTTAGGAGATGCATGCGGCCACTTTATTAATTATTCTCGATGACCTTACAAAGTATTATCAACAATATATCTAAATCCACCATCTTGGCAACATATGCCGCTACTCCTATCCATATGATGAAGGGATGCTAACTGGGCCACTACCCAAACCACTCACCTAAACTTAACATCAAAAGCCAGAAGCCCCAGCCGAGCCACATACCGGGTCTGGGGCACAATCCGGTCAAACACACTCGTGTGTCGTCGCAGCCATCTTTCACAGGTCCGTCTTCAGATTATATTGAGGCCTCTACCTTGTCTGGCCACTCTGTCATCGACATCACCATGACGCCAGATAGCTACCTCCTCCTGCGCGAGTCCATCTCCGCGCATCGGACGCCGAATCTCCACAGCACCATTCCGCCGATCTCCGCCGCTATCAATGTGTGAGATGAAGTACCACTCCACCACGACAGGTATAAGATAAGGAAGGGCGAGGTCCCCATCGGAGACACGGCCGGACGGGCCACCACCATGGGCTGTTACTATAAAGTGCTTATTTACACACTAACTAATCGTGTATCTGCTATGCTGCTTGTTAGCTACTTCCTTCATTCCAAAATAGATGACTCAACTTTGTATTAACTTTAATACAAAGTTAATACAAAGTTGGGTCATCTATTTTGAAATGGAGAGAATACCTGTTAAGAAAGTTTTTCACTTCATAGCAAACTATTCTGCTAGCCAATCTCCTACGAGTTGGATTGTTATGACCGGCATATTAGGGGCTTATTCCATTTAGTTCTGGCCCAGTCTAACTTAACGTTATTAGGGGCTTAGCCCAATTAGCTTAATATGGGGATTATATAAACTCGTGTAAGGATCTGTTTTGAAATTAAGTAAGAAGCAATCATATTTGTTCGGCTTCCTTAGGGAGCCAGGAGACCTAACCTAATCGCTTCCTCCCTTGCGCCCCCTCTCAGCCGCCACCTCCTCGCGCACGATGGCACCCAGCAGCCGGCGGCCGCAAGTTTGTCCACGACCAGCTCCCTCTTTCCCCTACAACCTCCGGCCTAAACCCAGTAGAACCCTAGTTTCTACCAGTTTGGTATCAGTTAGTTTCGATTCGATCATGTCTTGCCCGCTGCCAACCCCGTCGCTTCCGCTGCCGAACGCCACCACCGCGTCGCTGGCCCTCTCCACCGTGCAGCTGCCCTTCCCATCCGCGCCGCTGCTCTCCACTTCCGGCACCGCCGCCGTTCAGATGCCGACGCCCTCCATCGTGCCGCCAGCAGCCGCTTGCACCCTGGAGGAGGTCACCAGGGTCCTCAACGACCTCGTCGCCGCCGTCCAGGGGATCCGGCAGTACCTGGCCAGCCCCACAGGCCGCCGCCGCCCCTGCCGCCGCCATCGGGCTGCCGCCCTGCCGTGGTACTCGCCGCACGTAGCGGCCTCCGCGGCGTTCGCTGGGCTGCTGTAGCCGCCGCCTGCCACCACCCCGCAGTGGCCGTCGTGGCCGGCGGCGGCTCTCGCCGCGCCTCCCGCGCCCACCACCCCATCCAGCAATCGTCGTGGCTACCGTGGCCGCTGCAGCTGCCCTCCACCGCCACCACCGCCCCGCCCTGGCTGCCGTGGCAGCCACCGGTCCTGGCGGCCTCCGCCGCGCCCGGTGCTTCACCGCAGCAGCTGCAGCAGCCACCGCCGGTCAGCTCCGTCCCCGCATCGACCACGTCGGCAGGAGTCCCGATCCACTAGGTCCGGTTCCCGTCCTCGCCGTCCCCGCATCCGGCTTGGTTGACCGAGTCGTCGTCTCAGCCGGTCTACACGCTGGCCTCGGGACCGCCGCATGTGCCATCACAGCAGGCGCAGTACGGCGGGTCCTCCAGCTCCGCGGGCCCCTACGTTGGCCTCGACGCGCTCCCGTTCCATGGGAAGGGGGAGGGGGCCTGTGATCACCGACCCGGCGCCGCTTCTCCGCACCGCCGAGCATACCCTCACGGCAGTCATACCCAGACGGCGCCGCGCTTCGCCAAGCTCGCCTTCGCCACCTACGACGGCACCGAGGACCCCCTCAACTAGCTTAATCAATGTGACAAGTTCTTCCGAGGGCAATACACGCTCGCGTCGGACCGCACCTGGCTCGCTTCATATCACCTCCGAGGCGCCGCACAGGCTTGGTATTATGCTCTCGAGCAGGACGAGGGCGGCATGCCTTCATGGGAGCGTTTTCGCGAGCTCTGCCTCCTTCGCTTCGGGCAGCCGATACACGGGAGCCGGCTGGCGGAGTTGGGCCGTCTCCCCTTCACCTCTACGGTGCAGCACTTCACCGACCGCTTTCAGGCCCTGGCGTGCCATGCGCCCAACGTGACGGCTCGCTGGCGGACCGAGCTCTTCGTCGGCGGTCTGCCGGATCATATTCGTGTGGACGTGGAGCTGCAGGGACCCTAGGACCTCCAGACGGCCATGTACTCTGCTCGCGCGTTTGAGCGCCGCACGGTGGCCATCCAGCAGGCGTCACCATCCTGGGTCGCTGGGCCGCCACCCTGGCCGGACGTTCCCGCACAGGGTCGGCCTGCTCAGGCTTCCGCAGCACCCGTCGACGCCACCGAGGCGCGCCCGTTCCGATGGCTCGCCCCGGCCGAGCAACTCGAGCGTCGCCGCCAAGGGTTGTGCTTCAATTGCGATAGCCCTACATGCCCGGCCACGACTCTTCTACCTGGAGGCTGCGGACTACATTGAGAAGGACGCCGCCGCCGCTAGGCTCGGCGACCTGCCCGCCCCAGCTGCCGCGGAGGTGTTTGACGATGATTGATCACCTCGAGGAGTTCCGCAAGCGCTTCCCCGCCTTCCAGCTCGAGGACGAGCTGTTTGTGCAGGCGGGGAGAAATGTTATGACCGGCATATTAGGGCTTAGCCCAATTAGTTGTGGCCCAGTTTATCTTATCATTATTAGGGGACGCCGCCGCCGCTGGGCTCAGCGACCTGCCCGCCCCAGCTGCCGCGGAGGTGTTTGGCGACGGTTGATCACCTCGAGGAGTTCCGCAAGCGCTTCCCCGCCTTCCAGCTCGAGGACGAGTTGTTTGTGCAGACAGGGAGAAATGTTATGACCGGCATATTAGGGCTTAGCCCAGTTAGTTGTGGCCCAGTCTATCTTATCGTTATGAGGGGCTTAGCCCAATTATCTTAGTAGGAGGATTATATAAACTCGTGTAAGGATCCGTTTTGGAATTAAGTAAGAATCAATCATATTTGCTCAACTTTCTTAGGAAGCCGGGAGACCTAACCCTAGCCACCGCCTCCCCTGCGCCATCTCCCTCTCAGCCGCCGCCTCCTCGCGCACGCCGGCGCCCAGCCGCCGCCGGCCACGAGTTCGTCCACGACCAGCTCCCTCTTTCCCCTACAACCTCCGACCTAGACCTGGTAGAACCCTAGTTTCTATCATGGATAAATTATGCTAGACATACATTATTAATTTTACAGACTTTTGCAGATAATTGTTAATTTTGTTGTTGCCGTGCAGATATTGTTACTGAACATTTTGTTACCTGCGAAAATCCTGATTATCAACAAAGCTTATTGAAAGCACTGTCATCTGTGAGTGTGGATTTGATTCATTTTAGCTTACAGTGGCATGTCAAAATTTCTGTAGGTTATGACATACCAAAAATATGGAAGATTCGGATATTGTGCCAGCACCTGAGCTCATTGAAGTGCTTTTCATAACTGCGAAGGACAGGTTGATCATTGGGTTGAGCGATATCTCAGGCTTATGATTGATAGGCTCCGTCGAGCAGAGAAGCCATATCTGAAATCTCTCCTTGTACAAGTGGTAGGAAATGTGCATGTTCCCTTCTCTATTTGTTCCAAAACATGCTCCCCAGCAAAGGTCTATCATAGTCTGTATGATTTGATTTTGCTATTTTTAAGCCTTTCTGTATCAGTTGTGTACAAGTAATGTTGTCTGTCACCGCAGAGTAGATTTTTTAGTAGTACTTAAAAATAGACGATATCCAAGTGTAATGCTAATCATAAATTATCAACTTAAAATGTATTTCGCGGCCTGGTTTGGCAACCCTGCACTGTTCACTATTGGCTTGCAACAGAAAAAAAAAACATTTTCAAAATACAGTGCCTCAATTGGAGGTGCCTCAACTTGTTCTGCGTGGTCAGTTTAGTGCCTAAAATTATAAAATACGTGAAACTAGTGCTTGAACTTGTCTGTCCATGCAAATACGATGCCTTCATTCTTATCCGGACTTACGTCCAGCCCATGTGGCGTACAAACGTGATGGTGGCCCACCTGTCAGTGGCTAAGAGGTGCTGGGTGGCCTGCACATGAGATTTTTTACAGGAATTGTCTCATTTTTTATTTAATCAATAGAAAAGCCTTAAAAACATAGCGAGAAATAACATGAAAAAAATACTCCATAGAGGGGTATCGAACCAGGCACATCATGTTCAACAATGGCACTATCTGGCCAGCCGGCCAAACCATGCTTCGAATTCAAATAGTAGCTACAAAGCTGTGCAAATACAATCCACGTATCGCTCTGCAATTTTCTTCTTTTTATTTTTTCCAAGTTCCTGTTTATCATAACACATAAATTTTCCCATATGAAAAATAGAATTATCAATATGCAAATATTTTATATTTTAAATCTTTTTCCATTTTCATTATTGTGTACTTCGAAGAGGTAGACATAAACTCAATATATGTGGACGTAAATATTTCAACCTATATTAGAAATTATTTTCTAAATTTATGAATCTTCATTCGGGGCCACAAGCACACACAATTATTGTTTATCTTCATTGTATTTTTAAATACCCAATTTTAGCAAATTGAGAACATTATATTTTGCAAACTACTCAAATATATTGAAAAATTATTACCGAATAATATTAAATTCTAGAATTATATCAAACATGTAAACCGTGTTTGTAGAAATGTAAGGATAATTTACAACATAATTTTTAGCACATATTGAAGTCTTTTAAAAATACATGTTGTATACTTTTTTAACGCACGCCAAACATTTTTCAAAAATGCATTATAAATTTTTAATACATTTGAAACATTTTTCAAAAACATGTTGAACATTTTTCAAATGCACTAACACTTTATTTAAGTTTATGGCAGTTATTTTTTGTTCTTACATTTCTTTTTTCAAATGGTAAAGCTAATATGAAAAATAAAATAAAGAATTTCAAAAGTAAGTGGGCAGACCCATAGGAGCGCCATATATATAGCAATTGAGCACGTTTGAGAGGTACATAGCAACCAAAGTGGAATTCTGGAGTACAGTGGCCACTGAGCACATTTTTTCTTGAAAGTTTAAAAACTAGCCAAAAGTTCCATACAAAATTTGAAAATTTCACACAAAAACATATGCATGTGTTCTAAGTGATTTTCAAGTTTTGTTTGAAATTTTTTATATTATACCCTGCAAAAGAAGACAAATTAGCTGATTTTTGCATGTATTCGTCTTTTTTGTACTCTCACATACGAATATAGAATTTGAAGGAAAGAATCACAGGAATATATTACACTTCTCTGTGTGCATATACAAAAAATGTCAGAAGTTTTTTAGCTGTAAAAATCCGTTTCTTTGACTTTCAAAAAATGGGCACAATGTGACGGTGCCCGAAAATTACAATGCAATATATAAAGTTCGATCTAGTCTATATCTACTGAGCTCAGTATGGCCTGGTGGACAGCTTGTGCGTGCAACACAAATCGCAAATTTGTGGGGCTTTCCTATGTGTTTAAATAAAACATGACCGGGTTTTCTAAAAAAAACCTCATGTTCGGTCCACTCAGCTACTTCCCCGCTCTCAACCACCGACAGGTGAGCCACCGCCATGTTGGCGCAACCACACAGGTTGGACGTACATCTGGTTATGAATGGAGGCATCGTATTTGCACGGCCGGACCAGTTCGAGCCCCCGCTTTATGTATTCTACAATTTTAGGCACTAAACTGACCGCGTAGGACAAGTTGTGGCACCTCCTACGTATTTAACTCAAACAATTTGCTTCCAAACAGGCGTTTTGTTGTTTTTCTTAGCCTTTGGTAAAGGCCTGAGGTACTGTTGGTTGTTTTTGGTGGGATGTAGATTTATGTATTTTCTTCTTTGTCTGGTCTGAGTAGGGCCTTCAATTGCTGCTCCTCTATTCGGGGAGTGTTGGTGTTTTGTTTCTTTATGTCTATCTAGGTTCCAAGGAAGGTGATATTTAGATTTGTCTTGTTCTGTTGACGGCTTATTATGCAGCTGAGCGTTGAATCTAGTTGTGTTCTTAATGAAATATGGCTTTGTTGTGTAGGAGAGGGTTAGGCCTGCTAAGTTTCGAATTGCGTGATGAGTAGTATCCCATGAGATGCTTCATACGTAAGTACTTACGATTTCTAGGCTTCTATGTTGTCGATGATATGTTCCTCTTGATGTCATCTAGAACTTCAGTGAATCACTGAAGATAGTCTTACATCATGTTATATCGAATGAAGTTACTTGAAATTTTTTAAATAACAAATTAACATGTCTTTTTGAGTGTATAACACATTGCTAGAAACATTTCCTTGGAGAAGATAGGGAACTGAAACGCATTACAGTGAATACTAAAATTTACTCGTTGCATCTTTTCTTCTTTTGGTTAGATGTTGGAAAAGGAGTGTGGGGGAGAACATAATGTTTGGGGAACAGTATTGTAGATGATACCTCGCCTGTTGGCCGTTGGCTTGGTAAGCTCTTCTCCTAGCCTTCTTGGCTTCATGTGCCGCCTGATCTTCGTTTTAGGATCTATCCTGGAGCTGTTTTGTTCTTTGTATAGGAAACATTTATTCCTTTTACTGGTAATAGATAAACCGAAATAGCTCCTTTTGGGCCATCCAAGAGTCTGAAGTGACCGACGTTGTAATTAACAAATGTACAAAGTTATGCTAAAACGCTCCCAATTTTTTCCATGATAGCTCTTGCTCTAAAATGCACTTTCATGGAGGTTATCAGGGAAAGGTATTTTGTGCTATAGCACTGCATGCTCCGGTGTTGGGTTGCACTTTTGCCTCCATTTGAAGTTGTTCTGAATCCAGGGTTGCTCTTCTTTTTTGTTTACATCATATGCTTCTTTTCATGAGTTGATTATGATTTTTTTACATCATAAGTTGTTCCAAATCCAGGGTTGTTCTAAATATTTCTACTCTTCGCATAATTTATTTGAACTAACTCGGTAAATTGAATTGATATGTGAATTCATGATCCTTTTGTTTCTTCTTGCTAAAAGTTGTGATTTTTGAATTTGCTGTCATTGAGCATATACAAATATGCATTAACATTTGATTGGCTGCTATAGAAAAAGTATGTTCCCAGAAAATTCCTTAAGATGTAATAAAAACTACATATTTAGAATATCAATTTGTACTATTGCTTCTAATGAATGGCATGAAAGATTTAGAAAATCAGCCTACACTATTGCTTTATGGGAAACAATATGGTGAACACCCAGTTTATGTCATAAGAATTGGCTGGTTAGAGAAGCTACAATGTTTTATTGAAAGGTAAAAACTAGAATTTATGCAGTAAAAATATGTTAGCCATGCTTTTTTGTTTTGTAATTCATGATTTGCTGGAGAGCTCGGTAGGTAGTTGCATTGTTGTCACCTCATTTCATGTTTTGGATCTTGCCAGGTTTGATTATGTCTCGGATTGGAGCAGCGACACAAGTAAGGAGAGGTTGTTGCCTGTATTGCTGCTGCTCTCATCATCTTGGCTTGCAGGTTACCACCGTCACACAACCGGACGGGGTCTCCTGCCTGTCTGACTCTTTTTGTATAGTGTGGGCTTCTGATCTGGGCCGCTCTAACGGTTGTTCTGTTGGGGAACGCAGTATTTCAAAATTTTCCTACGATCACACAAGATCTATCTAGGATATGCATAGCAACAAGAGGGGAGACTGTGTCTACGTACCCTCGTAGACCGAAAGCGGAAGCGTTTATCAACGCGGTTGATGTAGTTGTACACCTTCACGATCCGTCCCGATCAAGTACCGAACGTACAACACCTCCGCGTTCAGCACACGTTCAGCTCGATGACGTCCTCGTCTTCTTGCTCCAGCAAGAGGGGTGAAGTAGTAGATGAGTTCCGGCAGCACGACGGCGTGGTGACAGTGTTGGTGAAGAACAATCTCCGCAGGGCTTCTCCTAAGCACTACGAAAACTATGATGGAGGATAAACTAGAGGGGACGGGGTTGCCGGCACACAGCTAGGTGTTTCTTGATGTGTCTTGGGTGCTAGCCCTGCCCCTCTATTTATATGTTGAGCCTTGGGGTCGAAACTTGGAGTAAAAGCCTTCACAAAGTCGGTTTCACCCGAAAGGCAAGAGTCCTTCTCGGACTCCACGGCCAGATGCCAGGGTCTCGGGCGTCTGGACCCAGACGCCCGGGACCTTGGCGTCTGGTGATACGTCTCCAACGTATCTATAATTTTTGATTGTTCTATGCTATTATATTATCTGTTTTGGATGTTTAATGGGCTTTATTATACATTTTTATATTATTTTTGGGACTAACCTACTAACCCAAGGCCTAGTGCAAATTGATGTTTTTTGCCTACTTCAGTGTTTCGCAAAAAGGAATATCAAACGGAATGAAACCTTCAGGAGAGTTATTTTTGGAACAAACATGATCCAGGGGACTTGGAGTAGATGTCAAGAAAGGAGCGAGGAGGCCACGAGGTAGGGAGGCGCCTGCCCCCCTGGGCGCGCCCCCACCCTCGTGGGCCCCTCACAGCTCCACCGATCGACCTACTTCTTCCTCCTATATATATATATATATCCATATACCTCGAAAACATCCAGGAGCACCACGAAACCCTATTTCCACCGTCGCAACCTTCTGTACCCAAGGGATCCCATCTTGGGCCCTTTTTCGGAGCTATGCCGGAGGGGGAATCCATCACGAAGGGCTTCTACATCAACACCATAGCTTCTCCGATGATGTGTGAGTAGTTTACCACAAACCTTCGGGTCCATAGTTATTACCTAGATGTCTTCCTCTCTCTCTTTGGATCTCAATACAAAGTTCTCCTCGATCTTCTTGGAGATCTATTCGATGTAATTCTTTTTTGCTGTGTGTTTGTCGAGATCCGATGAATTGTGGGTTTATGATCAATATTATCTATGAACAATATTTGATTCTTCTCTGAAATCTTTTATGTTTGTTATCTTTGCAAGTCTCTTCGAATTATCAGTTTGGTTTGGCCTACTAGATTGATCTTTCTTGCAATGGGAGAAGTGCTTAGATTTGGGTTCAATCTTGCGGTGTCCTTTCCCAGTGACAGCAGGGGCAGCAAGGCACGTATTGTATTGTTGCCATCGAGGATAAAAAGATGGGGTTTATATCATATTGCTTGAGATTATCCCTCTACATCATGTCATCTTGCATAATGTGTTATTCTGTTCTTATGAACTTAATACTCTAGATGCATGCTGGATAGCGGTCGATGTGTGGAGTAATAGTAGTAGATGCAGAATCGTTTTGGTCTACTTGTCGCGGACGTGATGCCTATATACATGATCATGCCAAGATATTCTCATAATTATGCACTTTTTTATCAATTGCTCGACAGTAATTTCTTTACCCACCGTAATACTTATGCAATCTTGAGAGAAGCCACTAGTGAAACCTATGGCCCCCGGGTCTATCTTCTATCATATAAGTTTCCCATCTATTTTACTTTGCAATCTTTACTTTCAATCTATATCATAAAAATACCAAAAATATTTATCTTATTATCTCTATCAGATCTCACTCTCGTAAGTGACCGTGAAGGGATTGACAACCCCTTTATTGCGTTGGTTGCGAGGTTGTTATTTGTTTGTGTAGGTTCGAGGTGACTTGTGTGTAGTATCCTACTTGATTGATACCTTGGTTCTCAAAAACTGAGGGAAATACTTACGCTACTTTGCTGCATCACCCTTTCTCTTCAAGGGAAAACCAACGCAGTGCTCAAGAGGTAGCAGAAGGATTTCCGGCGCCATTGCCGGGAAGATCTACGCACTAGTCAAGACATACCAAGTACCTATCACAAACTCTTATCCCTCGCATTACATTATTTACCATTTGCCTCACGTTTTCCTCTCCCCCATTTCACCCTTACCGTTTTATTCGCCCTCTTTTTCCATTCGCCTCTTTTTGCTTGCCCCTTGCTGCCTTCATGTCTGAAATTGGGGAGGTTATCGTTAATAAAGATAGTGGTAATAACATGGAAAACGTTGATGCTTTTGATTATCCTCATAAAGAACCAACTATTTTGCATACTAAAAAGTTTTGGATCGGTAGTGGTAATATTATTGGAAAAGGAGTTATTCAAGATTTATTTACTTGTGTCGGTGCTTTACCTACTATGGGAGGGTCTATTCTCCATAGAACTAGTAGTTTTGCGGATGCTATATCTTTGCTCATAGTTGAACTTGAAATACAATTTATTCATATGCACCCTTGCATCCAAAGGATTTTTCTAGAATTTTCTAATATTGAGCATTCTTATGTTAAGCGAGCAGCTACCATCTTTTTAGCTAATGAGTTCAGATTCATAATAAAAGAAGCCAATGAAATTTTTGCGCATTATAGGGTGGACGCCGGCCGTCCTCCCATAGAAGCAATCCTTTTTTATCAAGAATACATAATGCGCTTACGATCTTTAGATCATGTTGCTTTTAATGAAAACCTTAGAAAAAAGGTTCCTACCGACATTCAAGTTGACAGGATTTCTGAACTTAATAATAATTTTGCCATCCAGAATAATGGGATAGGTTTTTCTCTTGAACAAAGGCTCATGACTTTTTGCCAAAAGAATGCTTATAATGATGAATTGGTTGTGTAATATGAGGGGCCAACGGAGGAATCAATACCTCCCGAGCTTGATCTTGGGGACTTTTGTCCCATTAAATTTAGCCCTTTCTATTACATTTCTTGCCACAAAGAAAACTTGCCACTGAACGTAGGGAGTATGAGATGATTTTTCATGATTTGCCCTATCATTATCATGGTAATACCTAGATCTATTCTTGTTTTTATGCCTAGCTAGGGGCGTTAAACGATAGCGCTTGTTGGGAGGCAACCCAATTTTATTTTTGTTTCTTGCTTTTTGGTTCTGTTTAGTAATAAATAATTCATCTAGACTCTATTTAGATGTGGTTTTATGATTTTAATTAGTGTTTGTGCCAAGTAGAACCTTTGGAAAGACTTGGGGGAAGTTTTTGCGATCTTGCTGTAAGAAACAGAAACTTTGGCGCTCAAGAGATTTAATGCCATTTTTTACTGGAGAGCGATATTAGGTTGATTCTTTTTGCAGATGATTAGTAGACAAATTATCACGTCCACCAGTTTATTTCAGAATTTTAAGGGTTACAGAAGTATTCGAAACCTACAGATTACTACAGACTGTTCTGTTTTTGACAGATTCTGTTTTTCGTGTGTTGTTTGCTTATTTTGATGAATCTATGGCTAGTATCAGAGGGTATGAACCATAGAGAAGTAGGAATACAGTAGGTTTAACACCAATATAAATAAATAATGAGTTCATTACAGTACCTTAAGTGGTGGTTTGTTTTCTTATACTAACGGAGCTCATGAGATTTTCTGTTGAGTTTTGTGTTGTGAAGTTTTCAAATTTTGGGTAAAGACTTGATGGATTATGGAATAAGAAGTGGCAAGAGCCTAAGATTGGGGATGCCCAAGGCACCCCAAGGTAAAAATCAAGGACAGCCAAAAGCCTAAGCTTGGGGATGCCCCGGAAGGCATCCCCTCTTTCGTCTTCGTCCATCGGTAACTTTACTTGAGGCTATATTTTTATTCACAACATGATATGTGTTTTGCTTGGAGCGTCCTGCATAATTTGAGTCTTTTCTTTTTAGTTTACCACAATCATCCTTGTTGTACACACCTTTTGGGAGATACACACATGAATCGGAATTTATTAGAATACTCTATGTGCTTCACTTATATCTTTTGAGCTAGATAACTTTGCTCTAGTACTTCACTTATATCTTTTAGAGCACGGTGGTGGTTTTATTTTATAAAAAATATTGATCTCTCATGCTTCACTTATATTATTTTGAGATTCCTTTAGAACAGCATGGTAATTAGCTTTGGCTATAAAATTGGTCCTAATATGATAGGCATCCAAGATTGGTATAAGAAAAACTTTCATAAAAAGGTGCATTGAATACTATGAGAAGTTTGATACTTGATAATTGTTTTGAGATATAAAGATGGTGATATTAGAGTTGTGCTAGTTGAATAGTTCTGAATTTGAGAAATACTTGTGTTGAAGATTGTAAGTCCCGTAGCATGCACGTATGGTAACCGTTGTGTAACAAATTTGAAACATGAGGTGTTCTTTGATTGTCTTCCTTATGAGTGGCGGTCGGGGACGAGCGATGGTCTTTTCCTACCAATCTATCCCCCTAGGAGCATGTGCGTAATGCTTGGTTTTTGATGACTTGTAGATTTTTGCAATAAGTATGTGAGTTCTTTATGACTAATGTTGAGTCCATGGATTATACGCACTCTCACCTTTCCATCATTTCTAGCCTCTTCGGTACCGTGCATTACCCTTTCTCACCTTGAGAGTTGGCGCAAACTTCGCCGAGGCATCCAAACCCTGTGATATGATACGCTCTGTCACACATAAACCTCCTTATATCTTCCTCAAAACAGCCACCATACCTACTTATGGCATTTCCATAGCCATTCCAAGATATATTGCCATGCAACTTTCCACCATTTCATTTATGACACGCTTCATCATTGTCATATTGCCTTGCATGATCATGTAGTTGGCATCGTATTTGTGGCAAAGTCACCATGCATAATTTATCATAAATGTCACTCTTGATTCATTGCCCTTCCCGATACACCGCCGGAGGCATTCATAGAGTCATATTTTGTTCTAGTATCGAGCTGTAATCATTGAGTTGTAAATAAATAGAAGTGTGATGATCATCATTAATAGAGCATTGTCCCAAATAAAAAATGGGGAAGGCCAAAACAAGGCCCAAAAAGAGAAATAAAAAGGGACAATGCTACTATCCTTTTTTCCACACTTGTGCTTCAAAGTAGCACCATGATCTTTATGATAGAGAGTCTCTTGTTTTGTCACTTTCATATACTAGTGGGAATTTTTCATCATAGCACTTGGCTTGTATATTCCAACAATGGGCTTCCTCAAATGCCCTAGGTCTTCATGAGCAAGCAAGTTGGATGCACACCCACTTAGTTTCTTTTGTTGAGCTTTCATACATTTATAGCTCTAGTGCATCCGTTGCATGGCAATCCCTACTCCTTGCATTGACATCAATTGATGGGCATCTCCCTAGCCTGTTGATTAGCCGCATCAATGTGAGACTTTCTCCTTTTTTGTCTTCTCCACATAACCCACGTCATTATATTCTATTCCACCCATAGTGCTATATCCATGGCTCGCGCTCATGTATTGCGTGAAAATTGAAAAAAGTTTGAGATTACTAAAGTATGAAATAATTGCTTGACTTGTCATCGGGGTTGTGCATGATGAGAGCATTCTTGTGTGACGAAAATGGAGCATGAACAAACTATATGATTTTGTAGGGATGAACTTTCTTTGGCCATGTTATTTTGAGAAGGCATGATTGCTCAGTTGGTATGCTTGAAGTATATTTTTATGTCAATATTAAACTTTTGTATTGAATCTCTCGGATCTGAATATTCATGCCACGATAAAGAAAATTACATTGATAATTATGCTAGGTAGCATTCCACACCAAAAATTCTGTTTTTATCATTTACCTACTCGAGGACGAGCAGGAATTAAGCTTGGGGATGCTTGATACGTCTCCAATGTATCTATAATTTTTGATTGTTCCATGCTATTATATTATCTGTTTTGGATGTTATTGGGCTTTATTTTACACTTTTATATCATTTTTGGGACTAACCTGCTAACCCAAGGCCCAGTGCAAATTGCTGTTTTTTTTGCCTATTTCAGTGTTTCGCGGAAAAGGAATATCAAACGGAATCCAAATGAAATGAAACCTTCGGGAGAGTTATTTTTGGAACAAACATGATCCAGGGGACTTGGAGTACACGTCAAGAAAGGAGCGAGGAGGCCACAAGGCAGGGAGGCACGCCCACCACCCTCGTGGGCCCCTTGCAGCTCCACCGACCTACTTCTTCCACCTATATATATCCATATACCCCGAAAACATCCAGGAGCATCACGAAACCCTATTTCCACCGCTGCCACCTTCTGTACCCAAGAGATCCCATCTTGGGGCATTTTTCGGAGCTCCGCCGGAGGGAGAATCAATCACGGAGGGCTTCTACATCAACACCATAGCCTCTCCGATGATGTGTGAGTAGTTTACCGCAGACCTTCGGGTCCATATTTATTAGATAGATGGCTTCTTCTCTCTCTTTGGATCTCAATACAAAGTTCTCCTCGATCTTCTTGGAGATCTATTAGATGTAATTCTTTTTGCGGTGTGTTTGTCGAGATCCGATGAATTGTGGGTTTATGATCAATATTATCTATGAGCAATATTTGATTCTTCTCTGAAATCTTTTATGTACGATTTGTTATCTTTGTAAGTCTCTTCAAATTATCAATTTGGTTTGGCCTACTAGTTTGATCTTTCTTGCAATGGGAGAAGTGCTTAGCTTTGGGTTCAATCTTGCGGTGTCCTTTCCCAGTGACAGCAGGGGCAGCAAGGCACGTATTGTATTGTTGCCATCGAGGACAAAAATATGGGGTTTATATCATATTGCTTGAGTTTATCCCTCTACACCATGTCATCTTGTCTAATGCGTTACTCTATTCTTATGAACTTAATACTCTAGATGCATGCTGGATAGCAGTCAATGTGTGGAGTAATAGTAGTAGATGCAGAATCGTTTTGGTCTACTTGTCGCGGACGTGATGCCTATATACATGATCATGCCTAGATATTCTCATAATTATGCACTTTTTTATCAATTGCTCGACAGTAATTTCTTTACCCACCGTAATACTTATGCTATCTTGAGAGAAGCCACTAGTGAAACCAATGGCCCCCGAGTCTATCTTCTATCATATAAGTTTCCCATCTATCTTACTTTGCAATCTTTACTTTCAATCTATATCATAAAAATACCAAAAATATTTATCTTATTATCTCTATCAGATCACACTCTCGTAAGTGACCGTGAAGGGATTGACAACCCCTTTATCGCGTTGGTTGTGAGGTTCTTATTTGTTTGTGTAGGTTCGAGGTGACTTGCGTGTAGTCTCCTACTGGATTGATACCTTGGTTCTCAAAAAATTGAGGTAAATACTTACGCTACTTTGCTGCATCACCCTTTCCTCTTCAAGGGAAAACCAACGCAGTGCTCAAGAGGTAGCATCTGGCCCCTGGACTCCGGAAAACTTCCCTTTGCACTTTCCAAAAACCTTGTGGGCTTTCCCCTTTGGCCCAAATAAAGTGTCATCGTACCCAAACATTTCGGGAAACATCTGGAACCCCTTCCGGTGAACTCCGAAACCCTTCCGGAGACCAAACACTATTATCCCATATATCAATATTTACCTCCGGACCATTCCGGACCTCCTAGTCATATCCGTGATCACATCCAAGATTCCGAACAACATGCAGTTACCAACATACATAACTCATATAATACTATATCGTCGACGAACGTTAAGCGTGCGGACCCTACGGGTTCGAGAACTATGTAGACATGACCGAGAGACCTCTCTGGTCAATAACCAATAGCGGAACCTGAATGCTCATATTGGCTCCTACATATTCTACGAAGATCTTTATCGGTCGAACTGGTATGACAACATACGTTATTCCCTTTGTCATCGATATGTTACTTGCCCGAGATTCGATCGTCGGTATCTTCATACCTAGTTCAATCTCGTTACCGGCAAGTCTCTTTGCTTGTTCTGTAATACATCATCCTATAACTAACTCATTAGTTACATTGCTTGCAAGGCTTATTATGATGTGCATTACCGAGAGGGCCTAGAGATACCTCTCCGATACTCAGAGTGACAAATCCTAATCTCGATCTATGACAACCCAACAAACACCTTCGGAGATACCTGTAGAGCATCTTTATAATCACCTAGTTACGTTGTGACGTTTGATAGCACACAAGGTATTCCTCTGGTATCCAGGAGTTGCATAATCTCATAGTCAAAGTAATATGTATAAGTCATGAAGAAAGCAATAGCAATAAAACTTAACGATCATAATGCTAAGCTAACAGATGGGTCTTGTCCATCACATCATTCTCTAATGATGTGATCTTGTTCATCAAATGACAACACATGTCTATGGTTAGGAAACTTAACCATCTTTGATTAACGAGCTAGTCAAGTAGAGGCATACTAGGGACACTCTGTTTGTCCATGTATTCACACGTGTACTAAGTTTCTGGTTAATACAATTCTAGCATGAATAATAAACATTTATCATGATATAAGGAAATATAAATAACAACTTTATTATTTCCTCTAGGGCATATTTCCTTCAGTCTCCCACTTGCACTAGAGTCAATAATCTAGTTCACATCGCCATGTGATTTAACACCAATAGTTCACATCACCATGTGATCATCACCCAAAGGGTTTACTAGAGTCAATAATCTAGTTCACATCGCCATGTCATTAACACCCAAAGAGTACTAAGGTGTGATCATGTTTTGCTTGTGAGAGAAGTTTAGTCAATGGGTCTGCCACATTCAGATCTGTATGTATTTTGCAAATTTCTATGTCTACAATGCTCTGCACGGAGCTACTCTAGCTAATTGATCCCACTTTCAATATGTATCCACATTGAGATCTAGAGTCGTCCGGATCAGTGTCAAAGCTTGTGTCAAAGCTTGAATCGATGTAACTCTTTAGGACGAACTCTTTATCACCTCCATAACCGAGAAATATCTCCTTAGTCTTCTGAGGATAATTTTGATCGATGTCCTGTGATCCACTCCTCGATCAATATCGTACCCCCTTGCCATACTCATGGCAAGGTACACAATAGGTTTGGTACACAACATAGCATACTTCATAGAACCTATGGTCGAGGCATAGGGAATGACTTTCATTCTCTTTCTATTTTCTGTCGTGGTCGTGTTTTGAGTCTTACTCAACTTTACACCTTGCAATACAGGCAAGAACTCCTTCTTTGACTGTTCCATTTGAACTACTTCAAAATCTTGTCAAGGTATGTAATCATTGAAAAATCTTATCAAGTGTCTTGATCTATCTTTATAGATGTTGATGCCCAATATGTAAGCAGCTTCACCGAGGTCTTTCATTGAAAAATTCTTATTCAAGTATCCTTTTATGCTATCCAGAAATTCTGTATTATTTCCAATCAACAATAAGTCATCCACATATAATATTAGAAATGCTACAGAGCTCCCACTCACTTTCTTGTAAATATAGGCTTCTCCAAAAGTCTGTATAAAACCATATGCTTTGATCACACTATCAAAGTGTACATTCCAACTCCAAGATGCTTGCACCAGTCCATAAATGGATCACTGGAGCTTACACACTTTGTTAGCACCTTTCAGATTAACAAAACCTTCTGGTTGCATCATATACAACTCTTCTTTAAGAAATCCATTAAGGAATGCAGTTTTGACATCCATTTGCCAAATGTCATAAAATGCGGCAATTGCTAACATGATTCGGATAGACTTTAAGCATAGATACGAGTGAAAAACTCTCATCGTAGTCAACATCCTTGAACTTGTTGAAAACCTTTTGCGACAATTCGAGCTTTGTAGATAGTAACACTACTATCAGCGTCCGTCTTCCTCTTGAAGATCCATTTAATCTCAATGGCTCACCGATCATCAGGCAAGTCAATCAAAGTCCATACTTTGTTATCATACATGGATCCCATCTCAGATTTCATGGCCTCAAGCCATTTCACGGAATCTGGGCTCATCATCACTTCCTCATAGTTCGTAGGTTCGTCATGGTCTAGTAACATGACTTCCAGAAAGGATTACCATACCACTCTGGTGCGGACTATACTCTTGTTGACCTACGAGGTTCGGTAGTAACTTGATCTGAAGTTTCATGATCATCATCATTAGCTTCCTCACTAATTGGTCTAGGAATCGCTGGAACTGATTCCTGTGATGAACTACTTTCCAATTCGGGAGAAGGTATAACTACCTCATCAAGTTCTACTTTCCTCCCACTCACTTCTTCCGAGAGAAACTCCTTCTCTAGAAAGGATCCATTCTTAGCAACAAATATCTTGCCTTCGGATCTGTGATAGAAGGTTTACCCAATAGTTTCTTTTGGGTATCCTACGAAGACGCACTTCTTCGATTTGGGTTTGAGCTTAGCAGTTTGAAACTTTTTCACATAAGCATCGCAAGCCCAAACTTTAAGAAACGACACTTTAGGTTTCTTGCCAAACCACAGTTCATACGGTGTCGTCTCAATGGATTAGATGGTGCCCTATTTAACATGAATGCAGCTGTCTCTAATGCATAACCCCAAAACGATAGTGGTAAATTGGTAAGAGACATCATAGATCGCACCATATCTAATAAAGTATGGTTACGATGTTCGGACACACAATTACGCGGTGGTGTTCCAGGTGGCATGAGTTGCGAAACTATTCCACATTGTTTCAAATGAAGACCAAAATCATAACTCAAATATTCACCTCCACGATCAGATCATAGAAATTTTCATTTTCTTGTTACGATGATTTTCACTTCACTCTGAAATTATTTGAACTTTTCAAATGTTTCAGACTTATGTTTCATCAAGTAGATATACCCGTATCTACTCAAATCATCTGTGAAGGTCAGAAAATAATGATACCCACCATGAGCCTCAACACTCATCGGACCACATACATCGGTATGTATTATTTCCAATAAGTCAGTGGCTCGCTCCATTGTTCCGGAGAACAGAGTCTTAGTCATCTTGCCCATGAGGCATGGTTCGCAAGCATCAAATGAATCATAATCAAGTGATTCCAAAAGTCCATCCACATGGAGTTTCTTCATGCGCTTTACGCCAATATGACCTAAACAGCAGTGCCATAAATATGTTGCACTATCATTATCAACTTTGCATCTTTTGGCATCAATATTATGAATATGTGTATCACTACGATCGAGATTCAATAAACCATTTATATTGAGTGTATGAATATAGAATGTTTTATTCATGTAAACAAAATAACAATTATTCTTTGACTTAAATGAATAACCGTATTGCAATAAACATGATTCAATCATATTCATGCTCAACGCAAACACCAAATAACATTTATTTTAGGTTCAACACTGATCCCAAAGGTAGAGGGAGTGTGCGATGGTGATCGTATCAACCTTGGAATCACTTCCAACACACATCGTCACTTCGCTCTTAACTAGTCTCTATTCATTCTGCAACTCCTGTTTTGAGTCATTAATCTTAGGAACTAAACTGGTATGAAATACCCAGGGGATACTATGAATACTAGTAAAGTACACATCAATAACCTGTATATGAAATATACCTTTGTTCACTTTGCCATCCTTCTTATCCACCAAGTATTTGGGGTAGTTCCGCTTCTAGTGACCATTCCCTTTGCAGTAGAAGCACTCAGTTTCAGGCTTAGGTCTAGCTTTGGGCTTCTTCACGAGAGTGGCAACTTGCTTGCTATTCTTTTTGAAGTTCCCCTTCTTTCCTTTGCCCTTTTTCTTGAAACTAGTGGTCTTGTTAACCATCAACACTTGATGTTATTTCTTGATTTCTACCTTCGCTGATTTCAGCATCGCGAAGAGCTTGCGAATCATTTTCATCATCCCTTGCATACTATAGTTCATCATGAAGTTCTAGTAACTTGGTGATAGTGACTAGAGAACTCTGTCAATCACTATCTTATCTGGAAGATTAACTCCCACTTGATTCAATCGGTTGTAGTACCCAAACATTCTGAGCACATGCTCACTAGCTGAGCTATTCTCCTCCATCTTGTAGGCAAAGTACTTGTCAGAGGTCTCATACCTCTTAACATGGGCATGAGTATGAAATATCATTTCCAGCTCTTGCAACATCTCATATGCTCCATGGTGTTCAAAACATTTTTGAAGTCCCGGTTCTAAGCCGTAAAGCATGCTGCACCAAACTATCAAGTAGTCATCATATAGAGTTTGTCAAACATTCATAAACGTCTGCATCTACTCCTATAATAGGTCTGTCACCTAGCGGTGCATCAAGGACATAATTCTTCTATGCAGCAATGAGGATAATCCTCGTATCACGGACCTAGTCTGCAGCATTGCTACTATCATCTTTCAACATAGTTTTTCTCTAGGAACATATCAAAAATAAAACAGGGGAGCTATATGCGAGCTATTGATCTACAACATAGATATGCAAATACTATCAGGACTAAGTTCATGATAAATTAAAGTTCAATTAATCATATTACTTAAGAACTTCCACTTAGATAGACATCCCTCTAGTCATCTAAATGATCACGTGATCTGTAGCGACCCGACCTCAGATGGTCAAGTCTCTGTGTTTAAGTGTCATCCCTGGATCGGTATTGCCGACACACACAGTACTCAAGGATTTATAACAGAGTTCAATCACACACTTATTACATCGAATGTCTCAAAAGAGAACTTATTACAATAATATGGCTGAAGGCCATCTAAATAAGATAACAGCGGAAGCTTCGAAGGTAGTAGAGTCCATCCAACTCCACGGCAAAACTGAGTGCATGACAACGACTTAGCGCACCTTACTCTTCGTCTGAAAACTCTGCAACATAATACGCTGTAGCCTGTGTAGGTCAGCACATGGAATATTCTGGCAATATAACACTATAGAGCAATGAACAAATAACAGCTATCACTACATGCATATATGTCCGGTGGAGGCTCTATGGTTATCATTTGCATAAAGCTAGTTTTTTCCCTATACCAAAGGAATATATTTTATTTAACTAAAAAGTTTGTTGAAATCATTGAGAAGGTTCCTCCAACTCAATCCCAAAATAATAGCTATAACCCAACAAATTAATCAAGTAAAGTGATGAGATCAAACCAATAATTCAAGTACCAGATACTCGAGATGTCCATAAGCGGGGACACGGCTAACCATGATTAGTTTGTACACTATGCAGAGGTTTGCGCACTTTTCCTCACAAGACTCGATCTCCTCCATTGTATTTCTCGCACTGCATGGTGTTTGAGAAACGGATGATCGAGACACAGTCTTTCTGAAGAGGTCCCCTTAACTGATAGATAGGTCGGTACACCTACAATACCCTACATCTGCTAGCCCATCATGGAAAGGATTCCCACTACTTACTCAACTATGCCAGAGCCCATAATGGCTTGTGGCTGCACATGGAAGTTTCTAGCATGAAAAATCTTATGATCCCTTTGAGCCTGGGTGGCAAACCATAGGATGATCACACGGGTACTCCGGGATAACCTAGGACAACACTGGATTGCTCCAGGCCGGACAACCACTTGGTGCTCCAGGGTGCCCCAACCAATCCACCCAGATGTGTATTAAAGTAGCCACCTTAAGTTAACCATTAATTAATAATAACTCACACATCTTCATGAATCTCTCAAACCAATCCACGTCTACGAGCATAGCATAACAATATAAGCATAACGTAGTAACTCCCAGGGTTTAAAATAAAAAGGGCAATAGGTTCTACCTCTTCAACTACTTCCCAATACCCACATGTTAACAGATCCTACTCATGCAATGTTTGAGGGTTGAAACTCATGCATAAAAACTAGGTAATAAGGGGTATGATCAAAGTGTTACTTGCCTTGCTGACGATATGAAAACCCTAGTGACTCATAGTAGCAAGCCTCACACTTCGGATACTCTATCATAAAAAAACAATAGCATAGATAAGCACTCAATCACAAGATGCAAGGGTGAAACTCAAGAGAAAATAACTAAGATGGAAATTCAAGAGAAAAGCTTTGATTTGCAAAAAGAATCAATTAAATCGGAGCTACGAAACTCAAACTACGATCAAAAGAAGTTCGAAAACAAATCTGCTTGAAACCAAATTTTAAATTTTCAAAACCATGTTCAAATTGATTATCTGGAAAGAGGGGAATAAGATTTTGGCGTTGGTTTCACTGGATTCCGACAAACGAGTAAAAAGTAACGAGGGTTTGAAGTTCAGGGACTAATCTGTGATAAAAGTATTCGCGGATAGGTCCCTGGCTGAAAATTAAAACTAAAAAGAAAAACCTGATGAACGAACGTTCGTAAACAGAGACTAATGAATGAACATGTTCACTAACAGAGAGGAAACGAGTGAACGTTCACTAGTTAACCTAAATAATAAAAAACTGATCTGATCTAAACTAAAAAACGAACAAAAAAACGAAGAAAACCTAACGGTTTTTACCGGTCAACCGAAGAAAACCGGCGGCGAGGTCAACGGCGGGATCCGGCGGTGGCGGACGGCGGCGCGGGCGGGGCGGTGATGGCTGCGGCAGCTAGTGACGACGGTGCTAGGCGGCTCGGCGAACGCCAGCGCGGGCGGCTGCGGCGGCGGCTCAGCGGTGGAGGCCGGTGGGCTTGGCTTGCGGGAGGGGCAGCGGCGCGGTGGAGTCCGAGCCGGACTCCATGGCTGCGGCGTTGGCGGTCGGGACTCCCGAGCGGGAGGCGGTGCGCTCGGCTGGGCCGGCTGGGCTTCGGCCAGTCAGGCGAAGAAGATTTTTTTAATAATTTTTTATATAATTTCGCCACGAAAGAAAAATCCTAATAAAATATATAAAAAATCTAAAAAATACCAAAAACAATTTTCACCGTCCAAACCTAATATTTAGGACAAGATGAACATTTTTCTGGCCTAAAATGCAATTTTCAAAAATGCATATTTTTCTCTAATTCAAATAAAATAGCAAATAAAATAATAATTTGATTTTAAAATTTCTTCTTCAATATTTCTCTCTTGTTGAAGAAGTCATTTTATCTTCTCTCATTTATTTTTGTTATTGAAAATAATTGGAGGAAAATATTAAAATCAAATAGATCCTTTATTCAAATTTGAAATAAATTCAAATATGAAATTTTAGTGAAACCTCCAACTCTCTCCTTGGGTCCTTGAGTTGCTTAAGATTTCTAGGATCACAACCAAATGCAAAAATAAAATATGATATGCATATGATGACCTATGTATATTATCCAAATTGAAAATTGGGATGTTACAAACCTACCCCCCTTAAGATGATTCTCGGCCTCGAGATTCGGGTTGGCTAGAAAATAAGTGTGGGTGGTCTTTCCGTAGGTCTTCCTCTCGTTCCCAGGTGGCTTCCTCCTCGGTATGGTGGCTCCACTAAACTTTGCAAAACTTGATAACCTTGTTGTGTGTAACTCGGCTGGCAAACTCAAGAATTTTGACTGGTTTCTCCTCGTAGGTTAAGTCACTCTCCAACTGAATTGCTTTCAGGGGCACTGTATCTCTTAGAGGAATATTGGCCATCTCTGCATGGCACTTCTTCAACTGGAAAAGGTGAAATACATCGTGAACTCCTGACAGTCCTTCGGGTAACTCCAACTTGTAGGTCAATTCTCCCATACGTTCCAAAACTCGATATGGTCCTACAAATCTTGGGGCTAACTTTACTTTAACTCCGAATCGTTTAACTCCTCGCAGTGGTGACACACGAAGATATGCCCTGTCTCCAATTTCATAGACTACTTCCTTGCGTTTCGTATCGGCATAACTCTTCTGCCTGGACTAAGCTACCTTCAGTCTATCACGAATCAACTTAGCCTTCTCTTCAGACTCCTTGATTAGATCTGGTCCAAACAACTGACGGTCTCCAACTTCATCCCACATTAATGGTGTCCTGCACCTTCTTCCATACAAGGCTTCAAAAGGGGCCACCTTGAAACTAGCCTGATAACTGTTATTGTATGAGAACTCTGCGTAAGGCAAGTTATCATCCCAACTAGATCCATAATCTAGCGCACAAGCTCTCAACATGTCCTCCAAAATCTGATTGACTCTCTCGGTCTGTCCATCTGTCTGCGGATGAAAGGCTGCACTGAACTCTAGCCTGGTACCCAAAGTCTGGTGCAGCTGATTCCAAAACTTTGAAGTAAACTGTGTTCCTCTATCTGATACGATGGTCCTCGGAACTCCATGCAGACATACGATCCTGGTCATATATATCTTGGCCAACTTCGCACTCGTATAAGTGGTTTTCACAGGGATAAAGTGGGCCACTTTGGTCGAGCGATCAACTACTACCCAGATCGAGTCATGTCCTGATCTGGTCCTAGGTAATCCGGTGATAAAGTCCATGCCAAGCTTGTCCCACTTCGATTCAGGTATCGGCATAGGCTGAAGTAAACCTGTTGGCTTCTAATGTTCTGCCTTAACTCCCTGACATACATCACATACTGCTACATACTCGGCAATATCCTTCTTCATACCGGTCCACCAGAAACATTCCTTCAAATCCAAATACATCTTAGTGTTTTTGGGGTGTATCAAGTATGGCGAGTCATGAGCCTCCTAAAGTATTAACTTCCTGATCTCCGCATCATTGGGCACATAAATATGATCCTCAAACCATAAAGTTTCGTGCTCATCCTCATGAAAACCTTTAGCCTTTCCTTTGCTCATCTTCTCCTTTATATCAACAATTTCCTTATCATCCTTCTGAGCTTCTCGAATCCTTCCCAATAACGTAGATTGAACCTCCATTGCTGCAACAAATCCTCTTGGAACTATCTCCAAATGAAGTTCCTTGAGATCGTCGACTATCTCCTGCGGTAATCCTCCGCTTACGAGGGTATTGACATAACTCTTGCGGCTCAAAGCATCTGCTACGACATTGGCCTTTCCTGGATGATAATGTAGTTTCATATCATAATCCTTTATGAGCTCCAACCATCTTCTCTGCCTGAGATTCAACTCCTTCTACGTGAAAATATACTTCAAACTCTTGTGATCTATGTATACATCGCAACGGTTTCCAATAAGAAAATGTCTCCAGGTCTTGAGCGCATGCACTACGGCTGCTAACTCCAAATCATGTGTGGCATAATTCAACTCATGAGGTCAAAGCTGACGTGAGGCATATGAAACAACTCTTTCGTCTTGCATAAGTACACCTCCAAGTCCCAAGAGTGAAGCGTCGCAATATACTTGGAAATCCTTGCGTATATCCGGAAGAATCAGCACTGGGGCTGTAACCAAATGTTTCTTCAACTCCTGAAAACTGGCCTCACATTCCTCGGTCCATTTGAACTTGGTGTCCTTCTTCAACAACTCTGTCATGGGTTTCACAATCTTGGAAAAATTCTCAATGAATCTCCTATAATATCCTACGAGTCCTAGAAAATTGCGGATCTCCCCAACTGAGGTGGGTGCCAACCACTCAGTGACAGACTGAACCTTGGTAGGGTCTACTGCTATAACATGTCCAAGAAATCCAACTTCTTTCAACCAAAATTCACACTTGCTGAACTTAGCATATAGCTGATGTTCCATGAGCTTCTCGAGAACTAAGCACAAGTGTTCCTTGTGTTCCTCTTCATTCTTCGAGTACACCAATATATCATCAATGAACACCACAACAAACTTATCCAAGAACTCCATGAACACCTTATTTATCATACTCATAAAATAGGCGGGGGCGTTAGTCAATCCAAAAGACATGACCGTGTACTCATATAGCCCATACCTTGTGGTAAAAGCAGTCTTAGGTATATCCTGTTCTCAGATCTTCAACTGGTGGTATCCTGATCGAAGATTGATCTTGGAGAATACTTTAGCTCCCTAAAGCTGGTCAAACAAATCATTGATCATCGGTATTGGGTACTTGTTCTTGATCGTCACTTCATTCAATGCATGATAATCAACAACCATTCTCAACGATCCATCCTTCTTCTCAACTAAGAGCACTAGGGCTCCCCATGGTGATGAACTTGGTCGAATGTAACCTTTCTCCATTAAGTCCTTAATCTACTTTTTAATTTCCTCAAGATCGTTTGCGGGCATCTGATACGGTCTCTTTGATATAGGTCCGGTGCCTGGCAACAGCTCTATTAAAAAATTCTATGTCTCGATCTGGTGGCATGCCTAGTAATTCCTCTGGAAATACATCCGGGTAATCCTTCACAACAGGCACTTCTTCCTGAACCACTCCCAAGAGGGAATTCACTTGGGTCCTCTGATGTCTACTACACAACCTTCTTCTTGTAGACGTTGTTGGGCCTCCAAGTGCAGAGGTTTGTAGGATAGTAGCAAATTTCCCTCAAGTGGGTGACCTAAGGTTTATCAATCGGTGGGAGGTGTAGGATGAAGATGGTCTCTCTCAAGCAACCCTGGAACCAAATAACAAAGAGTCTCATGTGTCCCCAACACACCCAATACAATGGTAAATTGTATAGGTGCACTAGTTCAGCGAAGAGAGGATGATACAAGTGCAATATGGATGGTAGATAAAGGATTTTGTAATATGAGAATATAAAAACAACAACGCAACTAATGATAAAAGTGAGCGTAAACGGTATTGCAATGCTAGGAAACAAGGCCTAGGGTTCATACTTTCACTAGTGCGAGTTCTCTCAACAATAATAACATAATTGGATCGTATAACTATCCCTCGACATGCAACAAAGAGTCACTCCAAAGTCACTAATAGCGGAGAACAAACGAAGAGATTATTGTAGGGTACGAAACCACCTCAAAGTTATTCTTTCTGATCAATCTATTCAAGAGGCCGTAGTAAAATAACAAGAAGCTATTCTTTCCATTCGATCTATCCTAGAGTTCGTACTAGAATAACACCTTAAGACGCAAATCAACCAAAACCCTAATGTCACCTAGATACTCCAATGTCACCTCAATATCCGTGGGTATGATTATACGATGTGCATCACACAATCTCAGATCCATCTATTCAACCAACAAAAAGAACTTCAAAGAGTGCTCCCAAGTTTCTACCGGAGAATCAAGACAAAAACATGTGCCAACCCCTGTGCATAAGTTCACAAGGTCACGGAACTCGCAAGTTGATCACCAAAACATACATCAAGTGGATCACGTGATATCCCATTTTCACCACAGATAAACACATGCAAGACATACATCAAGTGTTCTCAAATCCTTAAAGACTCAATCCGATAAGATAACTTCAAAGGGAAAACTCAATACATTACAAGAGAGTAGAGGGGGAGAAACATCATAAGATCCAACTATAATAGCAAAGCTCGCGATACATCAAGATTGTGCGGAATCAAGAACACGAGAGAGAGAGAGATCAAACACATAGCTACTGGTACATACCCTCAGCCCCGAGGGTGAACTACTCCCTCCTCGTCATGGAGAGCGCCGGGATGATGAAGATGGCCACCGGAGAGGGATTCCCCCCCTCCGGCATGGTGTCGGAACGGGTCTAGATTGGTTTTCGGTGGCTACAAAGGCTTGCGGCGGCGGAACTCCCGATCTAGGTTTATTTCTCGAAGTTTGGGGTTATATAAGAGGTGTTCGAGTCAGGAACAAGTCAGGGGGGTCCCCGAGGCGGCCACAAGGTAGGGAGCGCACCCCCACCCTCGTGGTGGCCTTGGGACTCTTCTGGCCCATCTCCGGTACTCCGTGGGCTTCTTCTGATCCAAAAATAATCTTCGTGAAATTTCAGGTCAATTGGACTCCGTTAGGTTTTCCTTTTCTGCGATACTCAAAAACAAGGGGAAAACAGAAACTGGCACCGGGCTCTAAGTTAATAGGTTAGTCCCAAAAATCATATAAAATAGCATATAAATGCATATAAAACATCCAAGGTTGCTAATATAATAGCATGGAATAATAAAAAACTCTTCAACCAGAAATAGCAAGCAACATGTTTTTCTTCTCTCTTCCGGGCACACACCCTATCGGGTGACGCCACTGACAAACACCCTAAAGGGGAACGCAACACTTCCTATAACAGAAAAAGCTAGATACGTTGGAGACGTATCAAGCATCCCCAAGCTTAATTCCTGCTCGTCCTCGAGTAGGTAAATGATAAAAACATAATTTTTGATGTGGAATGCTACCTAACATATTGCTACGTCTTGAGCTTGTGTTCGATTTCCCCGAAGAGGAAAGGATGATGCAGCAGAGTAGCATAAGTATTTCCCTCAGTTTTTGAGAACCAAGGTATCAATCCAGTAGGAGGCCACGCTCAAGTCCCTCGTACCTGCACAAAACGATAGCTACTCGCAACCAACGCGATTAGGGGTTGTCAATCCCTTCACGGTCACTTACGAGAGTGAGATCTGATAGATATAATATTTTTGGTATAAAGATGCAAAGTAAAAGTAAAAGGCAAAGTAAAAAGCAAAGCAAGATTAAAGTAATGGAGATTGATATGATGAGAATAGACCCGGGGGCCATAGGTTTCACTAATTGCTTTTCTCAAGAGCATAAGTATTCTACGGTGGGTGAACAAATTACTGTTGAGCAATTGACAGAATTGAGCATAGTTATGAGAATGTCTAGGCATGATCATGTATATAGGCATCACGTCCGTGACAAGTAGACCGAAACGATTCTACATCTACTACTATTACTCCACTCATCGACCGCTATCCAGCATGCATCTAGAGTATTAAGTTAAAAACAGAGTAATGCTTTAAGCAAGATGACATGATGTAGAGAGATAAATTCATGCAATATGAAATAAACCCCATCTTGTTATCCTCGATGGGAACGATGCAATACGTGCCTTGCTGCCCCTTTTGTCACTGGGAAAGGACACAGCAAGATCGAACCCAAAGCTAAGCACTTCTCCCATGGCAAGAACTACCAATATAGTTGGCCAAACCAAACGGATAATTCGAAGAGACTTGCAAAGATAACCAATCATACATAAAAGAATTCAGAGAAGATTCAAATATTATTCATAGATAGACTTGATCATAAACCCACAATTCATCGATCTCAACAAACCCACCGCAAAAACAAGATTACATCGAATAGATCTCCACAAGAGAGGGGGAGAACTTTGTATTGAGATTCAAAGAGAGAGAAGAAGCCATCCAGCTACTAACTATGGACCCGAAGGTCTGAGGTAAACTACTCACACTTCATCGGAGAGGCTATGATGATGTAGAAGCCCTCCATGATGACGTCCCTCTTCCGGCGAAGCTCCGGAACAGGCCCCAAGATGGGATCTCGTGGATACAGAAAGTTGCGGCGGTGGAATTAGGTTTTTGGCTCCTGTTCTGATCGTTTGGGGGTACATAGGTATATAGGAGGAAGGAGTACGTCGGTGGAGCTCCGAGGGGCCCACGAGGCAGGGGGCGTGCCCCCCACCCTCGTGACCACCTCTTTTGTTCCTTGGAGCAGGGTCCAAGTCTCCTGGATCACGTTCGGTGAGAAAATCACGTTCCTAAAGGTTTTATTCCGTTTGGACTCCGTTTGATATTCCGTTTCTTCGAAACACTGAAATAGGCAAAAAAACAGCAATTCTGGGCTGGGCCTCCGGTTAATAGGTTAGTCCCAAAAGTAATATAAAAGTGGAAAATAAAGCCCAATACAGTCCAAAATAGTAGATAATATAGCATGGAGCAATCAAAAATTATCGATACATTGGAGACGTATCAGGCATCCCCAAGCTTAATTCCTGCTCGTCCGCGAGTAGGTAAATGATAAAAAGAGAATTTTTGATGCGGAGTGCTACTACTTGGCATAATTTCATATGCAAATCTTCTTAATTGTGGTATGAATATTCAGATTAGAAAGATTCAAGACAAAAGTTTATGACATAAAAATAATAATACTTCAAGCATACTAACAAAGCAATTATGTCTTCTCAAAATAACATGGCCAAAGAAAGTTATCCCTACAAAATCATATAGTCTGGCTATGCTCTATCTTCACCACACAAAGTATTTAAATCATGCACAACCCCGATGACAAGCCAAGCAATTGTTTCATACTCTAACTTTTTCAGAACTTTTTCAATCTTCACGCAATACATGAGCGTGAGCCATGGATATAGCACTATAGGTGGAATAGAATGGTGGTTGTGGAGAAGACAAAAAGGAGAAGATAGTCTCACATCAACTAGGTAGGCGTATCAACGGGCTATGGAGATGCCCATCAATAGATATCAATGTGAGTGAGTAGGGATTGCCATGCAACGGATGCACTAGAGCTATAAGTATATGAAAGCTCAAAAAAAACTAAGTGGGTGTGCATCCAACTTTCTTGCTCATGAAGACCTAGGGCAATTTGAGGAAGCCCATCATTGGAATATACAAGCTAAGTTCTATAATGAAATATTCCCACTAGTATATGAAAGTGATAACATGAGAGACTCTCTACTATGAAGATCATGGTGCTACTTTGAAGCACAAGTGTGGTAAAAGCATAGTAACATTGTCCCTTCTCTCTTTTTCTCTCATTTTTTTATTTTTTTTTATTTGGGCATTTTCTCTTTTTTATGGCCTCTCTTTTTTTTGGGCTTCTTTGGCCTCTTTTTTTTCGTCCGGAGTCTCATCCCGACTTGTGGGGGAATCATAGTCTCCATCATTCTTTCCTCACTGGGACAATGCTCTAATAATGATGATCATCACACTTTTATTTTTCTTACAACTCGATACTTAGAACACGATATGACTCTATATGAATGCCTCCGGCGGTGTACCGGGATATGCAATATGACAATGACGGAGTGTGTCATAATAAACGGAACGGTGGAAAGTTGCATGGCAATATATCTCAGAATGGCTATGGAAATGCCATAATAGGTAGGTATGGTGGCTGTTTTGAGGAAGGTATATGGTGGGTGTATGATACTGGCGAAAGGTGCGCGGTATTAGAGAGGCTAGCAAAGGTGGAAGGGTGAGAGTGTGTATAATCCATGGACTCAACATTAGTCATAAAGAACTCATATACTTATTGCAAAAATCTAGAAGTTATCAAAGAAAAGTATTGCGCGCATGCTCCTAGGGGGATAGATTGGTAGGAAAAGACCATCGCTCGTCCCCGACCGCGACTCATAAGGAAGACAATCAATAAATAAATCATGCTCCGACTTCATCACATAATGGTTCACCATACGTGCATGCTACGGGAATCACAAACTTCAACACAAGTATTCTTTAAATTCACAACAACTCAACTAGCATGACTTTAATATTATCACCTCCATATCTCAAAACAATTATCATGCTTCAATCTTTTCTTAGTATTCAACACACTCAAAAGAAAGTTTCACAAATCTTGAATACCAAGCATATTATTATTAAGCAAATTACCATGCTATTTACGAGACTCTCAAAATAATTTAAGTGAAGCATGAGAGATCAATAGTTTCTTTAAAACAAATCCACCACCGTGCTCTAAAAGATCTAAGTGAAGCATATAGAGCAAAATTACATAGCTCAAAAGATATAAGTGAAGCACATAGAGCAAAACTACTTAGCTCAAAAGATATAAGTGAAGCACATAGAGCAAAACTACTTAGCTCAAAAGATATAAGTGAAGCACATAGAGTATTCTATCAAATTTTAATTCATGTATGGCTCTCTCAAAAGTTGTGTACAGCAAGTATGATTGTGGCACACTAACAAACAAAGACACAAATAATACAAGACGCTCCAAGCAAAACACATATCATGTTGGTGAATAAAAATATAGCTGCAAGTAAAGTTACCGATAGAAGTAGACGAAAGAGGGGATGCCATCCGGGGCATCCCCAAGCCTTGGCTTTTAGGTGTCCTTAGATTATCTTGGGGGTGCCATTGGCATCCCCAAGCTTAGACTCTTGCCACTCCTTGTTCCATAATCCATCAAATCCTTACCCAAAACTTGAAAACTTCACAACACAAAACTTAAGGTAGGAAACTCGTGAGCTCCGTTAGCGAAAGAAAACAAAAGACCACTTCAAGGTACTGTAATGAACGCATTATTTATTTATATTGGTGTTAAACCTACTTTATTCCAACTTCTCTATGGATTATAAACTATTTTACTAGCCATAGATTCATCAAAATAAGCAAACAACACACGAAAAACAGAATCTGTCAAAAACAGAACAGTCTGTAGTAATCTGTAGCTAGCGCAAGATCTGGAACCCCAAAAATTCTAAAATAAATTTCTGGACGTGAGGAATTTATCTATTAATAATCTGAAAAAATAATTAACTAAATAGCACTCTCCAAATAAAAATTACAGCAGTTCTCGTGAGCGCTAAAGTTTCTGTTTTTTACAGCAAGGTCAACAAGACTTTCCCCAAGTCTTCCCAACGGTTCTACTTCGCACAAACACTAATTAAACACAACCAAAACAGAGGCTAAATAATTTATTTAATACTAAACAGGAGCAAAAAGCAAGGAATAAAAATAAAATTGGGTTGCCTCCCAACAAGCGCCATCGTTTAACGCCCCTAGCTCTTTCTATTTTGATAAAGCACATGGCCATTAATGGTAGAAGAAAGATTAAGTATGTTACGGAAGTTTGTATCTAAGCTAGCCTTTATCTCTTTAATAGATTCGCTTTGGTAAGAAAGACAGAGAGATGTGATTTCAGTTTTCTTGTTAATGGGGTGCCCAAATATAGTTTTCATCCTCTCATAGGTATCTATGGGGTCCCCTTCAAGAAACCCCCCCTCAAAAATAGAATGTAAAACTTGTTTCAACGAAGAGGGTAGCCCAACATAAAAGCTTTTTAAGTAAACCTCAATTTGATATTGGGGTACATAGCTAGCCCAGATCCTTAACAGCCTATCCCAAGCATCTTTCAAGGATTCATCAAGTAAATAGCGAAAAATTCCAGAATCATCTTCATCAAAATTACTAAGGTTCTCATTGATAACTCCGGCAAGTTGTTCTATAGCATTCTGATTCATGAGTTTAGATAAGATAGCAGGATTGTCTAAAGCACTAGAACTTGGGAGAGAACCCCCAACTCTTTTTGGTTCTGACATCGAGGGAAAAGAGGCAAACAGAGAAAGAGAGGGAGGACGAATAAAACGGCAAGGGTGAATTGGGGGGAGAGGAAAACGAGAGGCAAATGGCAAATAATGTAATGCGAGAGATAGGGATTGTGATGGGTACTTGGTATGTTGACTTTTTGCGTAGACTCCCCGGCAACGGCGCCAGAAATTCTTCTTGCTACGTCTTGAGCTTGCGTTGGATTTCCCCAAAGAGGAAAGGATGCTGCAGCAGAGTAGCGTAAGTATTTCCCTCAGTTTTTGAGAACCAAGGTATCAATCCAGTAGGAGGCCACGCTCAAGTCCCTCGTACCTGCACAAAACGATAGCAACACGCAACCAACACAATTAGGGGTTGTCAATCCCTTCACGGTCACTTACGAGAGTGAGATCTGATAGATATAATATTTTTGGTATTTTTGGTATAAAGATGCAAAGTAAAAGTAAAAAGCAAAGTAAAAAAAGCAAAGCAAGATTAAAGTAATGGAGATTGATATGATGAGAATAGACCTGGGGGCCATAGGTTTCACTAGTGGCTTTTCTTAAGAGCATAAGTATTCTACGGTGGGTGAACAAATTACCGTTGAGCAATTGACAGAATTGAGCATAGTTATGAGAATATCTAGGCATGATCATGTATATAGGCATCACGTCCGTGACAAGTAGACCGAAACGATTCTGCATCTACTACTATTACTCCACTCATCGACCGCTATCCAGCATGCATCTAGAGTATTAAGTTAAAAACAGAGTAATGCTTTAAGCAAGATGACATGATGTAGAGATATAAATTCATGCAATATGAAATAAAACCCATCTTGTTATCCTCGTTGGCAACAATGCAATACGTGCCTTACTGCCCCTTCTGTCACTGGGAACGGACACCGCAAGATCGAACCCAAAGCTAAGCACTTCTCCCATGGCAAGAACTACCAATCTAGTAGGCCAAACCAAACTGATAATTCGAAGAGACTTGCAAAGATAAACCAATCATACATAAAAGAATTCAGAGAAGAATCAAATATTGTTCATAGATAAGACTTGATCATAAACCCACAATTCATCGGTCTCAACAAACACACCGCAAAAAGAAGATTACATCGAATAGATCTCCACAAGAGAGGGGGAGAACTTTGTATTGAGATTCAAAGAGAGAGAAGAAGCCATCCAGCTACTAACTATGGACCCGAAGGTCTGAGGTAAACTACTCACACTTCATCGGAGAGGCTATGATGATGTAGAAGGCCTCTGTGATGACGGCCCTCTTCCGGCGGAGCTCCGGAACAGGCCCCAAGATGGGATCTCGTGGATACAGAAAGTTGCGGCAGTGGCATTAGGTTTTTGGCTCCTGTTCTGATTGTTTGGGGGTACGTAGGTATATATAGGAGGAAGGAGTACGTCGGTGGAGCTCCGAGGGGCCCACGAGGCAGGGGGCGCGCCCTAGAGGGGCGCCCCCACCCTCGTGACCGCCTATTTTGTTCCTTGGAGCAGGGTCCAAGTCTCATGAATCACGTTCGGTGAGAAAATCACGTTCCCGAAGATTTTATTCCATTTGGACTCCATTTGATATTCCGTTTCTTCAAAACACTAAAATAGGCAAAAAACAACAATTCTGGGCTGGGCCTCCAGTTAATAGGTTAGTCCCAAAAGTAATATAAAAGTGGAAAATAAAGCCCAATATAGTCCCAAAAAGTAGATAATATAGCATGGAGCAATCAAAAATTATAGATACGTTGGAGACGTCTCACATATTTATCCATGTAATTCTCTTTATTGTGGCAAGAATATTCAGATCCGAAAGATTCAAGACAAAAGTTTAATATTGACATAAAAAATGAGAATACTTCAAGCATACTAAAAAAGTAATCATGTCTTCTCAAAATAACATGGCCAAAGAAAGCTATCCCTACAAAATCATATAGTCTGGCTATGCTCTATCTTCATCACACAAAATATTTAAATCATGCACAAACCCGATGACAAGACAAGAAATTGTTTCATACTTTTGATGTTCTCAAACTTTTTCAATCTTCACGAAATACATGAGCGTGAGCCATCGACATAGCACTATAGGTGGAATAGAATGGTGGTTGTGGAGAAGACAAAAAGGAGAAGATAGTCTCACATCAACTAGGTGTATCAACGGTCTATGGAGATGCCCATTAATAAATATCAATGTGAGTGAGTAGGGATTGCCATGCAACGGATGCACTAGAGATATAAGTGTATGCAAGCTCAAAAAGAAACTAAGTGGGTGTGCATCCAACTCGCTTCCTCACGAAGACCTAGGGCATTTTGAGGAAGCCCATGATTGGAATATACAAGCCAAGTTCTATAATGAAAGATTCCCACTAGTATATGGAAGTGACAACATAGGAGACTCTCTATCATGAAGATCACGGTGCTACTTTGAAGCACAAGTGTGGTAAAAGGATAGTAGCATTGCCCCTTCTCTCTTTTTCTCTCATTTTTTTGGGCCTTATCCTTTTTTTATGGCCTCTTTTTTCTATTTTTTTATTTTTCGTCTAGAGTCTCATCCCGACTTGTGGGGGAATCATAGTCTCCATCATCGTTTCCTCACTGGGACAATGCTCTAATAATGATGACCATCACACTTTTATTTACTTACAACTCAAGAATTACAACTCGATACTTAGAACAAAATATGACTCTATATGAATGCCTCCGGCGGTGTACCGGGATGTGCAATGACTCATGAGTGACATGTACGAAAGAATTATGAACGGTGGCTTTGCCACAAATACGATGTCAACTACATGAACATGCAAAGCAATATGACAATGATGGAGCGTGTCATAATAAACGGAACGGTGGAAAGTTGCATGGCAATATATCTCAGAATGGATATGGAAATGCCATAATCGGTAGGTATGGTGGCTGTTTTGAGGAAGTTATATGGTGGGTGTATGATACCAGCGAAAGGTGCGCGATATTAGAGAGGCTAGCAATGGTGGAAGGGTGAGAGTGCGTATAATCCATGGACTCAACATTAGTAATAAAGAACTCACATACTTATTGCAAAAATCTATTAGTAATCGAAACGAAGTACTACACGCATGCTCCTAGGGGGGGGGGGGTAGATTGGTAGTAAAAGACCATCACTCGTCCCCGACCGCCACTCATAAGGAAGACAATCAATAAATAAATCATGCTCCGACTTCATCACATAATGGTTCACCATACGTGCATGCTACGGGAATCACAAACTTTAACACAAGTATCTCTCAAATTAACAACTACTCAACTAGCATGACTCTAATATCACCATCTTCATATCTCAAAACAATCATCAAGTATCGAACTTCTCATAGTATTCAATGCACTCTATATGAAAGTTTTTATTATACCCATCTTGGATGCTCATCATAGTAGGTCTAATTTTATAACCCAAGAAAATTACCATGTTGTTCTAAAGACTCTCAAAATAGTATAAGTGAAGCATGAGAGTTCCTCTATTTATTCAAAATAAAACCACCGCCGTGCTCTAAAAAGATATAAGTGAAGCACTAGAGCAAATGACAAACTACTCCAAAAGATATAAGTGAAGATCAATGAGTAGTCTAATAATTATGTAACTATATGAAGACTCTCTAACATTTAAGAATTTCAGATCTTGGTATATTATTCAAGAAGCAAGCAAAACAAAAGAAAATAAAATGACACTCCAAGCAAAACACAGATCATGTGGTGAATAAAAATATAGCTCCAAGTAAGGTTACCGATAGACGAAGACGAAAGAGGGGATGCCATCCGGGGCATCCTGTAACGCCCTTGATGCGGCTATATCTCCCATGTGTCGAAGCATGACTTAGAGGCATAACCGCATTGAAAGCAATGTCGCAAGTGAGGTAATCTTCACAACAACCCATGTAAATAAATAAAGGGGAAAGGTACATAGTTGGCTTACACTCTCCACGTCACAAAATACATAAATAAGTCATTACATTCATCCAACACACTTAGGGTCCAACTACGGAACCAAAATAAAGATCAACCCCCAAATGCGACAAAGTCCCCGATCGCCCCAACTGGGCACCACTACTGATCATCTGGGAAAGACACGTAGTATCGTCATGAGTCCTCATCGAACTCCCACTTGAGCTCTGTCGAAACACCTGGAACGGTATCGTCGGTCCATGCATATGGTTTTGGAAGGAATCTATGAGTCACGGGGACTCAGCAATCTCACACCCTCGCGATCAAGACTATTTAAGCTTAAGGGTAAGGTAAAAAGTATGATGTGGAGCTGCAGCAAGCGACTAGCATATATGGTCGCTAACATACGCAAGTGAGAGCGAGAAGAGAAGGCAAAAGGCACGGTCGATGAACTATGATCAAGAAGTGATCCTAGAACAACTTACGTCAAGCATTAATCCAACACCGTGTTCACTTCCCGGACCCCGCCGAGAAGAGACCATCATGGTTACACACGCGGTTGATGCATTTTACTTAAGATAAGTTTCAGGTTTTCTACAACTGGACATTAACAAATTCCCATCTGCCCATAACCGCGGGCACGGCTTTCGAAAGATCAAACCCCTGCAGGGAGTCCCAACTTAGCCCATCACAAGCTCTCACGGTCAACGAAGGATATTCCTTCTCCCAAGACAATCCGATCAGACTCGGCATCCCGGTTACAAGACATCCTCGACAATGGTAAAACAAGTCCAGCAACACCACCCGAATGTGCCGACAAATCCCGATAGGAGCTGCACATATCTCGTTCTCAGGGCACACCGGATAAGCAATCCGTACAACTAAAACCAGCCCTCGAGTTTCCCCGAGGTGGCGCTGCAAGGGGCTCTAGTTTGGACCAACGCTCAGAGGAGCGCCGGCCCGGGGGGGTTAATAAAGATGACCCTTGAGTCCGCGGAACCCAAGGGAAAAGAGGCTAGGTGGCGAATGGTAAAACCAATGTTGGGCATTGCTGGAAGATTTTTATTCAAGGTGAACTGTCAAGGGGTTCCCATTATAACCCAACCGTGTAAGGAACGCAAAATCAAGGAACATAACACCGGTATGACGGAAACTAGGGCAGCAAGAGTGGAACAAAACACCAGGCATAAGGCCGAGCCTTCCACCCTTTACCAAGTATATAGATGCGTTAATTAAAATAAGAGATATTGTGATATCCCAACAATAATCATGTTCCAACATGGAACAAACTCCAACCTTCACTTGCAACTAACAACGCTATAAGAGGGGTTGAGCAAAGCGGTAACATAGCCAAACAACAGTTTGCTGGGACAAGGTGGTTAGAGGCTTGGCTTAACAATATGGGAGGCAGGATATAGCAAGTTGTAGGTATCGCAGCATAGGCATAGCAAAAGAGTGAGCATCTAGCAAGCAAAGATAGAAGTGATTTCGAGGGTATGGTCATCTTGCCTGCAAAGTTCTCAGAGTTGTCTTGATCCTCGTAAGCATACTCAACGGGCTCCTCGATCACGAACTCGTCTCCTGGCTCTACCCAAGCAAGAACAACAAGGAAAAGGAACACACTCAACCACGTGCAATGCTCAAACAACATGATGCAAACATGGTATGATATGCGGGATGCGGTATGTGATGCATATGCATGATTTGGAAAGGAATGATTGAACCTGGCCTAAACTTGGAAATCCAAGAGTGCCACTGGAAATAGGAGTAGATTTCGGTCGAAATCGATATAAAGATCACCGGAATCGGATGCACGGTTTGGAAATGGCAAGCAAAACAAATACGGCACCGGTCTGCGATAATCAGCAAGTGACCATCTAAATGCATCAAGATAAATATGCTACAACACTCAAACATAGCCACAAAATACATGGCAGGGATCCACTCATAATGCTTGACAAAAGATGAACACTGAGCTACGGCTAATTCACTCATTAACAGGTTTAAACAAGCATGGCAAAAGTGCAAAAGATAACAGGTTTCAGACTGTGAAATAACAAGTCAGGAATTTATCATCAGGAAGCAATGTTTGGAGCAAGATAAATACATGCTACAGGAACATATCATGTCAAAGCAAGGCATGGCATGAAGCTACTCAAAGCATATAACAAAATTCCCTTAGTGACCATGAGCCAAAAGGGATCAGAAAATACAATTGCAAGCATGTGAACATAGCAAAAACATAAACAGATTCAGACTTAGTGAAAAACCGGAGCATGCAAAACAGATATCAAGTAGGCACGTTCACGAGCTCGATGCACTCACTACGAGGCATTGCATGATAAACTAAGCATACACCCATCAAGAAGACATGGCATAGAAGCTAGACATGGCAAGAACAACACCATAGCATGCACGGATCAACTACAACAAGCTCGGCAAAATTGACTCAAGCTAGGGTGCTCCATAAATGCAAACAAAGACATGGATGGATAGAGCACCACAATATCTATAAAACATTCTTACTGATCATGCTCAGAAGAGGCACGGATCACTAGGAAACAACATGAACACATGGCATAAAAATTACAGCAGGACAAGGACTTAGTGAAATTCTAAGTCCCTGAAATCAGCAATATTGAGTAAGCTACTTTGCATGCTTGTGCTAGTCACCACAAAGAGCACAAAAATACATGGCATACACCCCTCTAAAGATGGCATGGCATACTTCAAAATACATGTAGAGCTCAAGATCATATCATGCACACATTAATCATGGCAAAAATGACAAAAGTGCATTTGCTGAAATAGATCTGAAACTATCATCACATAGCCCTCTTCCAACAGCATTTCGGGCATCAAGATGAGCTCAAATGAAAATGATGCAATGAGATGAAATGAAGTACTCGTCGAGAAACATTTTGATATGCTACACGCACGAATCGGAGCAACGATGACGAAGTTATGATGCGATGAACAGGACAAGAAAAAATATGCAGATCTGGGACTTAGCCATATTACCTCGCGGGGAAAGTCAACCCGGGACGAGGAGATCCGGGACGGGAAGATCCAGATCGGGACGAGGTGCGTTTGGATCGGGGGAGTGGTGGATCTCATCCCACTCCCTGGATCGTATCTGGCCGGAGCTCCGGCGAGGTTGCAACTCCGGCGAGGGGCGGTACCTGCGTGGTGATGGCGGGCGGCGCCGGCGAGAGGCGGCGCCGGAGAGAGGCGGTGCATGGCGGCGGCGGTGCTCGACAGGGAGGCGTGGAGGCGCGGGGCGACATAGTGCGGACGGCGAGGTGGCGAAGAGCGGCGGAGGCGGCGGCGGCGGCGGTGACGGGAGCTCGGCGACGGGCTGGAGCTCGATGGCGGCGCGGGCGAGGCGCAGCCTCGGGCGGCGGCGCGGCTTCGGGCCCGCTCGGGCCTCGGATGGGCTCTGCGGGCCGGCGGGCGCGGGGGCGAAGTGGGGCGCGGGCGCCGGCCAGGTGGCACACGCTGTGTGGCTGGGAGCGTCGGCGGGGCTGAGGTGGCACAACGGGATTGGCCCGAGTGATGTGGAGGGCGGACATGTCCGGCGCGGGAGGAAGAAACGTCCAGCGGCGCCAGGAGGACGAAGGTTAGGGTTTCATCTGCGTGAAAAAAAATCCGGGAGGCACACATATTATAGGTAGAGGGAGCTAGAAGTGTCCAAATTGAGCACGGTTTGCGGCCACGCGATCGTGATCGAACGGCCTAGATGGTGGAGAGGGTTTAGGTGGGTTTTGGGCCAATTTGGAGTGGTGTTGGGCTGCAACACACACGTGGCCTTTTCGGTCCCTCGGTAAACCGTTGGAGTATCAAACGAAGTCCAAATGGTACGAAACTTGACAGGCGGTCTACCGGTAGCAAACCAAGGCCGCATGACAAGTCTCGGTCCAATCCGAAAACGTATAACACACACACACGAAAAGAGGTAGAAAGGGACACCAGGGGACATAGGAGCGCTGGAATGCAAAACGGACAACGGGGAAAATGCTCGGATGCATGAGACGAACACGTATGCAAATGCGATGCACATGATGACATGATATGAGATGCATGACACGCAAGCAATGACAAGGCAACAACAGCGAATAACTGGAAGACACCTGGCACATCGGTCTCGGATCGTTACAACACTCCACCACTAAGAGAGGATCTCGTCCCGAGATCTATAATGGCACCGGAGGGAAAACGGAAGAGAAAGATAAGAGGTAAAGCTAAGTTGCTTCTTTAACCAATGAGTGAGAACAAAGAGCCTTGAAAAGGTTAAGCCATTTTGAGAAAAGAATACAACGGAGATGAACGAAGTTAAAAACACTCCGTTAGACAAGAGGAACAAGGAAGAACAACTTCGGGCAGCACTCCGATTGAAAAGAAAAGGAATTGAATAAGAACTTGGTAAGATGAGAAGATACTTGATGAAATCACCACATACTGCCTCCGGAACAATTGAATGAATGGAACAAGGGGTAAGAAAGATCTCAGACAACACTCTGGTTGAAAAGAGGTGCAAAGCTTGATAAGGCGAAAAGAACTTGAGCAAAAGGGCACAACACTCCGGTTATCTGGATAGGCATGAAAAGAACATGATCTTTGACAAAACGAGATGTTGGGTTGAAAAGAGCAACATCACAGAGCCTCTGAAACAAAAGAATAGAAGATAGATAATTGAAATAAAAGAATGGAGAAGAAAATGCCAACTTCTGTCACAAAAGAGTTTGAGAAGGCATCCTTAGGAGAAGGGTCGAACGGAGTAGTTGGAAAGAAGAAAAAAAACGAAAAGAGTAAGCTTGTTGTGGGCTTATGGAAAACATCTCAAATTATGAGGTGACAACCTGCCACTCACGGGAAAAAAATTGGATTGATATGAACTAGGAGACGAGAAGCTTATATCACCGGGAGGATAAATGAAGAACTTGGGTCATATATGAACACCATAAATAGCAACAATCCTTAGGGAAAGCTTTAGGTGAAACCATGACACAAGATAACTCCAATGAAGAGATAGATGGATTTAAAATACCTCATTCTTAACAACATGTTAATCATGAAATATGCACTCAAATTATCAAGAATGACATAATACCACCTCCAATGATACGGTAGAAAGAATTGCACTCCGGAGTGCAAGATGACGAATGCTTGAGCTCCTCTGAAAAGAATGTTGATGAACACTTCGAGAAGGAATTAAATCCTTGATGAACCATCATGTAGAACATCCATGAAGAACTCCGGTAAACAAAAGAATGATCAAATGAAAGGAAAGAGAAGTTGAAAACACAAGGTGAATCCTTGTAATGATTAGATGGATCTTCATGACGTGAAAATTGAGAGAGCTTGGAACTCCAGAAAAGAAAAGATGAATCAAGTGAAACCGAGAATTTGACGAGCCTCCGGAATAAAGAATTAATCATTTGGGTGAATCAAGAATAAGAATTATGTTATGCTCATCCTTCACCAATTTAATTGATAAGGATTTGGCATACTACTTATTCTCGTAGAAAGGATTAAGATAGATATATCGCAAACTTGGGAAGGTCTTCAATGAACCACCGGTATGATTGAAGCAACGAATAAATTGATATGATAAACGAAGGAAGAGAATTCTTGAATGAACCACCGTAAGAATTAAAAATGAACAAAGAAAAGATAAGGAAAACACCAGGAAGAATTTAGCAAATGAACGAAAATGCTTGAGAGAATTTAGATACAAGAGAACGAATAGATCACGAGCTGATTAGAGGATATTTGAGCGATGCACTGGTAAGATTAGGAGAACGATAACTGAAAGCTGGGAATGAATAACCCGAAATGATGGCCTTCGGAGAATCAAACTGCAAAGTCTCGTGAATTGCTCCGGATGGGTGAAAAGAATTTTCACAATCAAAAACAACCGAGAGGATGGCAACAAGCTAGAATCACGAATCTTGAAAAGAATGGAGCAAGATTTAAGAGAAACTCTTCGTCTGTCTTCAAATGCAGAGAATGAAGCTGATATACACCACCATGAATTGTTGAGGCACTCCGGGATGACGAATAGAAATGTTGAGCCAACGATGAAAATAATTTGACAGATCTTAGAGAAATACATAAGACTGATGATAATTCATTCTTACGTCAAACTTTGAATTGACTTTGAGAATAACTCCGGAAAGAATTAGAAGAGTCAGGTAAGATCTTGGGAAAAGACCTGTGGGTTAGGGCCCACTCAAAAGAAACACCGTTGAAAAGATTTGAAGGAGAGATTGCACCGGTTGAACTAAATGGCTTGAAAGAGACAGCATCCCCGAAAGAGCTTGAACGAATGTAGAGTGGAAACACGAATCTTCTAGATATCTTGAGCACTCCGGAACAATAGAATAGCGAGAAATGGATGATTAAGAATTGCACCGACATAAGAAAGCATTGAAACGAGGAAAGGATATGATCAACAAAGCTTGAATTGGTTCCACCGGAGAAGAAAAAGAATTAAGAATGATGAACGTGCAGAGCATCTTCACGAGAACCACCGGGTAAGAATATTGACGGAACATAATGGGGAGACTTCCCATCAATAAAAGGATACTTGAATAAGAAATCTGAATCCTCGAAGAAAAAGGGTAGGAGGGTGGGAAAACAAAAACAATTTGGGGACGGATGAAACAGACAGCGTTGGGAAAAAAACCGAGAGGTGATCTTGCGGATGTAGGAGTGATCGGATCCACTTGAATTGAAGCACACCGGTTGATAAGGATTGACATGATACTCGATGATCGAGAAAGATTGGTATTCACAAAGAAATATGAGAACACCGCTATGGAATCAACATTTGACATAGAAGCAACTCGAATACCACAACTGAAAACAAAAACAAAGGATTGGCTTGCAAAATAAGCCGGAACAAACATATGATAGAGATTTGGTCCGAAGTTTTCGTGGTGGGGCCTACATGGGCTCGATCGTACAACACCATCATGTACAAGGTGGTGCACATGACATACGAAGTGTCCCCGAGTCAGCATAGCCAAGGACTCTTTAAGACACAACGAGGCCACTGTAAAATCAACCGTGGATAGGCGGACCACTAGACATCGAACCCCAATTTCATATCATACACCTGTCGGAAGGATATCCTAAGAGCTACTTGAATTCCCACTTATAAACTCCTCAAACTTTCCGGTTATGCAATCAGGTGTTGGGGATACAGGGGAAGCATAATATCTCACCCAAAGCTAGCAAATCCTACATCCAGCTGTATCCATCCTTCAACACATAACCAAAAAACCTTCGGAAATCATTTACCTCAACCTTCGAAAAGCATCTGTTATACGAGTTATGGCAATACTCCCGAACTCCCGCCCCAGTACTGGGTGGCATCGAGGTTATCTCACCAACAACTGCATAAAAGAGATTTTCGATGTCGGCGAAACTCAGGTATTCCAGAATCTCAATGATAAAATTGTGACGACAACACCTCAGAGCTCAACTCCCCAGGACACTGCCACAACCCCTAAATGTCAGGAGACACCAAGAACAATGTTCTCGTCACAAAACCATCGGAACGATTCCAAGATACCCGCGTGATCCTAAATTTTTTTTAGTGAAATTTGAGAAGAGAAGAGTCAAAACTCCACATCAGGATGCCTCACCAGAGAGACGAAGGGACTGAGGAGTAAAAAGAAGTCCTAACTCTCCGATATATATAACTCCTAAATGACTCAAAACATTTTTCTAGACTCAACAACGCCAATGATTCGATCAAGCAAGGGGCTCCTAAGGTCGGGGAAGGCTCTGATTACCAACTTGTAACGCCCTCGATGCTGCTATATCTCCCACGTGTCGAATCACGACTTAGAGGCATAACCGCATTGAAAGCAATGTCGCAAGTGAGGTAATCTTCACAACAACCCATGTAAATAAATAAAGGGGAAACGTACATAGTTGGCTTACACTCGCCACGTCACAAAATACATAAATAAGTCATTACATTCATCCAACACACTCAGGGTCCGACTATGGAACCAAAATAAAGATCAACCCCCAAATGCGACAAAGTCCCCGATCGCCCTAACTAGGCACCACTACTGATCATCTGGGAAAGACACGTAGTATCGTCCTGAGTCCTCATCGAACTCCCACTTGATCTCTGTCGAAACACCTAAAACGGTATCGTCGGTCCCTGCATCTGGTTTTGGAAGGAATCTGTGAGTCACGGGGACTCAGCAATCTCACACCCTCGCAATCAAGACTATTTAAGCTTAAGGGTAAGGTAAAAGTATGATGTGGAGCTGCAGTAAGCGACTAGCATATATGGTGGCTAACATATGCAAGTGAGAGTGAGAAGAGAAGGCAAAAGGCACGGTCTATGAACTATGATCAAGAAGTGATCCTAGAACAACCTACGTCAAGCATTACTCCAACACCGTGTTCACTTCTCGGACCCCGCCGAGAAGAGACCATCACGGTTACACATGCGGTTGATGCATTTTACTTAAGATAAGTTTCAGGTTTTCTACAACCGGACATTAACAAATTCCCATCTACCCATAACCGTGAGCACCGCTTTCTAAAGATCAAATCCCTGCAGGGGAGTCCCAACTTAGCCCATCACAAGCTCTCACGATCAACGAAGGATATTCCTTCTCCCAAGACAATCCGATCAGACTTGGCATCCTGGTTACAAGACATCCTCGATAATGGTAAAACAAGTCCAGCAACACCACCCGAATGTGCCGACAAATCCCGATAGGAGCTGCACATATCTCATTCTCAGGGCACACCGGATAAGCAATCCATACAACTAAAACCAGCCCTCAAGTTTCCCCGAGGTGGCGCTGCAAGGGGCTCTAGTTTGGACCAACACTCAAAGGAGCACTGGCCCGGGTGGGTTTAATAAAGATGACCCTTGAGTCCACGGAACCCAAGGGAAAAAGAGGCTAGGTGGCGAATGGTAAAACCAATGTTGGGCATTGTTGGAAGAGTTTTATTCAAGGCGAACTGTCAAGGGGTTCCCATTATAACCCAACTATGTAAAGAACGCAAAATCAAGGAACATAACACAGGTATGATGGAAACTAGGGCGGCAAGAGTGGAACAAAACACCAGGCATAAGGCCGAGCCTTCCACCCTTTACCAAGTATATAGATGCGTTAATTAAAATAAGAGATATTGTGATATCCCAACAATAATCATGTTCCAACATGGAACAAACTCCAATCTTCACCTGCAACTAACAACGCTATAAGAGGGGCTGAGCAAAGAGGTAACATAGACAAACAACGGTTTGATGGGACAAGGTGGTTAGAGGCTTGGCTTAACAATATGGGAGGCATGATATAGCAAGTGGTAGGTATCGCAGCATAGGCATAGCAAAAGAGCGAGCATCTAGCAAGCAAAGATAGAAGTGATTTCGAGGGTATGGTCATCTTGCCTGCAAAGTTCTCAGAGTTGTCTTGATCCTCGTAAGCGTACTCAACAGGCTCCTCGATCACGAACTCGTCTCCCGGCTCTACCCAAGCAAGAACAACAAGCAAAAGGAACACACTTAACCACGTGCAATGCTCAAACAACATGATGCAAACATGGTATGATATGCGGGATGCGGTATGTGATGCATATGCATGATTTGGAAAGGAATGATTTAACCTGGCCTCAATTTGGAAATCCAAGGGCGCCACTGGAAAGAGGAGTTGATTTCGGTCGAAATCGATATAAAGATCACCGGAATCGGATGCACGGTTTGGAAATGGCAAGCAAAACAAATATGGCACCGGTCTGCGATAATCAGCAAGTGACCATCTAAATGCATCAAGATAAATATGCTACAACACTAAAACATAGCCACAAAATACATGGCAGGGATCCAATCATAATGCTTGACAAAAGATGAACACTGAGCTATGGCTAATTCACTCATTAACAGGTTCAAACAAGCATGGCAAAAGTGCAAAAGATAACAGGTTTCAGACTTAGTGAAATAACAAGTCATGAATTTATCATCAGGAAGCAATGTTTAGAGCAAGATAAATACATGCTACAGGAACATATCATGACAAATCAAGGCATGGCATGAAGCTACTCAAAGCATATAACAAAAGTCCCTTAGTGACCATGAGCCAAAAGGGATCAGAAAATACAATTGCAAGCATGTGAACATAGCAAAAACATAAACAGATTCAGACTTAGTGAAAAACTGGAGCATGCAAAACAGATATCAAGTAGGCACGTTCACGAGCTCGATGCACTCACTACGAGGCATTGCATGACAAACTAAGCATACACCCAGCAAGAAGACATGGCATAGAAGCTAGACATGGCAAGAACAACACCATGGCATGCACGGATCAACTACAACAAGCTCGGCAAAATTGACTCAAGCTAGGGTGCTCCATAAATGCAAACAAAGACATGGATGGATAGAGCACCACAATATCTACAAAACATTCTTACTGATCATGCTCAGAAGAGGCACGGATCACTAGGAAACAACATGAACACATGGCATAAAAATTACAGTAGGACAACGACTTAGTGAAATTCTAAGTCCCTGAAATCAGCAACATTGAGTAAGCTACTTTGCATTCTTGTGCTAGTCACCACAAAGATCACAAAAATACATGGCATACACCCCTGTAAAGATGGCATGTCATACTTCAAAATACATGTAGAGCTCAAGATCATATCATGCACACATTAATCATGGCAAAAATGACAAAAGTGCATTTGCTGAAACAGATCTGAAACTATCATCACATAGCCCTCTTCCAACAGCATTTCGGGCATCAAGATGAGCTCAAATGAAAATGATGGAGTGAGATGAAATGAAGTACTCGTCGAGACGAACATTTTGATATGCTACACGCACGAATCGGAGCAACGGTGACAAAGTTATGTTGCGATGAACAGGACAAGAAAAAAATATACAGATCTGGGACTTAGCCATATCACCTCGCGGGGAAAGTCAACCCGGGATGAGGAGATCCGGGATGGGAAGATCCGGATCGGGACGAGGTGCGTTTGGATCTGGGGAGTGGTGGATCTCATCCCATTCCCCGGATCGGATCTGGCCGGAGCTCCGGCGAGGTTGCAACTCCGGCAAGGGGCGGTACCGGCGCGGTGACGGCGGGGCGGCGCCGGCGAGAGGCGGCGCATGGCGGCGGCGGCGCTCGGTAGGGAGGCGTGGAGGCGCGGGGCGGCGTAGTGTGGACGGCGAGGCGGCGAAGAGCGGCGGAGGCGGCGGCTCCGGCGAGCCGAACTGCGGCGGCGGCGACGGGAGCGAGGCGGAGGGGCTGGAGCTCAGTGGCGGCGCGGGGGAGGCGCAGCCTCGGGCGGCGGCGCGTCTTCGATCCCGCGCGGGCCCCGGATGGGCTCCGCGGGCCGGCAGGCGTGGGGGCGAAGTGGGGCGTGGGCACCGGCCAGGTAGCGCGCGTTGTGTGGCTGGGAGCGTCGGCGGGGCTGAGGTGGCACGATGGGATTGGCCCGAGTGATGTGGAGGGCGGACATGTCCGGCGCGGGAGGAAGAAACGTCCGGCGGCGCGAGGAGGACGAAGGTTAGGGTTTCATCTGCGTGAAAAAAAATCCGGGAGGCACACATATTTATAGGTAGAGGGAGCTAGGAGTGTCCAAATTGAGCACGGTTTGCGGCCACGCGATCGTGATCGAACGGCCTAGATAGTGGAGAGGGTTTAGGTGGGTTTTGGGCCACTTTGGACGGGTGTTGGGCTGCAACACACACGAGGCCTTTTCGGTCCCTCGGTAAACCGTTGGAGTATCAAACGAAGTCCAAATGGTACGAAAATTGACAGGCGGTCTACCGGTAGCAAACCAAGGCCGCATGACAAGTCTCGGTCCAATCCGAAAACATTTAACACACACACACACGAAAGAGGTAGAAAGGGACACCGGAGGACATAGGAGCGCCGGAATGCAAAACGGACAATGGGGAAAATGCTCGGATGCATGAGAGGAACACGTATGCAAATGCGATGCACATGATGACATGATATGAGATGAATGACACGCAAGCAATGACAAGGAAACAACAAGGAATAACTGGAAGACACCTGGCACATCGGTCTCGGGGCATTACACATCCCCAAGCTTAGGCTCTTGGTTGTCCTCGAATATTACCTTGGGGTGCCTTGGGCATCCCCAAGCTTAGGCTCTTGCCACTCCTTATTCCATATTCCATCGAATCTTTACCCAAAACTTGAAAACTTCACAACACAAAACTTAACAGAAAACTCGTAAGCTCCGTTAGTATAAGAAAATAAATCACCACTTAGGTGCTATTGTGAACTCATTCTAAATTCATATTTGTGTAATATCTACTGTATTCCAACTTCTCTATGGTTCATACCCTCCGATACTACTCATAGATTCATGAAAATAAGCAAACAACACAATAAAAAACACAATCTTTCAAAAACAGAACAGTCTGTAGCAATCTGGAGTTTCCGAATACTTCTGTCAGTCCAAAAATTCTGAAATAAATTGGTGGAGCTGAGGAATTTGTCTATTAATCATCTGCAAAAAGAATCAACCTAAACGCACTCCCCAGTAAAAAATGGCAGCTAATCTCGTGAGCACAAAAGTTTCTATTTTTTACAGTAAGATCGCAAAGACTTCGCCCAAGTCTTCCCAAAGGTTCTACTTGGCACAAACACTAATTAAAACATAAAACCACATCTAAACAGAGGTTATATGAATTATTTATTACTAAACAGGAGCAAAAAGCAAGGAACAAAAATAAAATTGGGTTGCCTCCCAACAAGCGCTATCGTTTAACGCCCCTAGCTAGGCATGATGATTTCAATGATGCTCACATAAAAGATAAGAATTGAAATATAAAGAGAGCATCATGAAGAATATGACTAGCACATTTAAGTCTAACCCACTTCCTATGCGTAGGGATTTTGTGAGCAAACAATTTATGGGAACAATAATCAACTAGCATAGGAAAGCAAAACAAGCATAACTTCAAGATTTTAAGCACATAGAGAGGAAACTTGATATTATTGCAATTCCTACAAGCATATATTCCTCCCTCATAATAAATTTTAGTAGCATCATGAATTAATTCAACAATATAACCATCACATAAAGCATTCTTTTACTGATCTACAAGCATAGAATTTTTATTACTCTGCATATAAGCAAATTTCTTCTCATGAATAGTAGTGGGAGCAAACTCAACAAAATAACTATCATGTGAGGCATAATCCAATTGAAAATTAAAATAACGATGACAAGTTTCATGGATGTAATTATTTTTATGGCATACATGTCATCACAATAATCATCATAGATAGCAACTTTGTTCTCATAATCAATTGGAACCTCTTCCGAAATTGTGGATTCATCACTAAATAAAATCATGACCTCTCCAAATCCACTTTCATCAATATAATCATCGTAAATAGGAGGCATGATATCATCATAATAAATATTCTCATCAAAACTTGGGGGACAAAAAATATCATCTTCGTCAAACATAGATTCCCCAAGCTTGTGGCTTCGCATATCATTAGCATCTTGGATATTAAAGGAATTCATACTAACAACATTGCAATCATGCTCATCATTCAAATATTTAGTGCCAAACATTCTAATGCATTCTTCTTCTAGCACTTGAGCACAATTATCGGAATCCTTATTTTCATGAAAGACATTGAAAATATGAAGCATATGAGGCAACCTTAATTCCATTTTTTTGTAGTTTTCTTTTATAGACTAAACTAGTGATAAAACAAGAAACAAAAAGATTCGATTGCAAGATCTAAAGATATACCTTCAAGCGCTAACCTCCCCGGCAACGGTGCCAGAAAAGAGCTTGATGTCTACTACACACCTTCTTCTTGTAGACGTTGTTGGGCGTCCAAGTGCAGAGGTTTGTAGGACAGTAGCAAATTTCCCTCAAGTGGATGACCTAAGGTTTATCAATCCATGGGAGGCGTAGGATGAAGATGGTCTCTCTCAAGCAACCCTGGAACCAAATAACAAAGAGTCTCTTGTGTCCCCAACACACCCAATACAATGGTAAATTATAAAGGTGCACTAGTTCGGCAAAGAGATCGTGATACAAGTGCAATATGGATGGTAGATAAAGGTTTTTGTAATATGAAAATATAAAAACAGCAAAGTAACTACTGATAAAAGTGAGCGTAAACGGCATTGCAATGCTAGGAAACAAGGCCTAGGGATCATACTTTCACTAGTGCAAGTTCTCTCAACAATAATAACATAATTGGATCATATAACTATCCCTCAACATGCAATAAAGAGTCACTCCAAAGTCACTAATAGCAGAGAACAAACGAAGAGATTATTGTAGGGTACGAAACCACCTCAAAGATATTCTTTCTGATCAATCTATTCAAGAGTCCGCAGTAAAATAACACGAAGCTATTCTTTCCGTTCGATCTATCCTAGAGTTCGTACTAGAATAACACCTTAAGACGTAAATCAACCAAAACCCTAATGTCACCTAGATACTCCAATGTCACCTCAAGTATCCGCGGGTATGATTATACGATATGCATCACACAATCTCAGATTCATCTATTCAACCAACAAAAAGAACTTCAAAGAGTGCCCCAAAGTTTCTACCAGAGAGTCAAGACGAAAATGTGTGCCAACCCCTATGCATAAGTTCACGAGGTCACGGAACTCGCAAGTTGATCACCAAAACATACATCAAGTGGATCACGTGATATCCCATTGTCACCACAGATAAACACATGCAAGACATACATCAAGTGTTCTCAAATCCTTAAAGACTCAATCCGATAAGATAACTTCAAAGGGAAAACTCAATCCATTACAAGAGAGTGGAGGGGGAGAAACATCATAAGTTCCAACTATAATAGCAAAGCTCGCGATACATCAAGATCGTGCCGAATCAAGAACACGAGAGAGAGAGAGAGATCAAACACATAGCTACTGGTACATGGAGAGCGCCAGGATGATGAAGATGGCCACTGGAGAGGGATTCCCCCCTCCGGCAGGGTGCCGGAACGGGTCTAGATTGGTTTTCGGTGGCTACAAAGGCTTGCGGTGGCGGAACTCCTGATCTAGGTTTCTTTCTGGAAGTTTGGGGTTATATAAGAGGCGTTGGAGTCGGGAACAAGTCAGGGGGGTCCCCGAGGAGGCCACGAGGTAGGGGGCACGCCCAGGGGGGTAGGGCGCGCCCCCCACCCTCGTGGTGGCCTCGGGACTCTTCTGGCCCATCTCTGGTACTCCGTGGGCTTCTTCTGGTCCAAAAATGATCTCCGTGAAATTTCAGGTCAATTGGACTCCGTTTGGTTTTCCTTTTCTGTGATACTCAAAAACAAGGAAAAAAACAGAAACTGGCACTAGGATCTAGGTTAATAGGTTAGTCCTAAAAATCATATAAAATGGCATATAAATGCATATAAAACATCCAAGGTTGATAATATAATAGCATGGAACAATCAAAAATTATAGATACGTTGGAGACGTATCATCTTCCTTGGCGCATGCCTAGATACATACTTGATCCTTTTTCCCTCAGGGGTGGTGAGGAGAATTGACTTACTAGCACAATCAATATTTCCTCCATACATCGATAGCCAATCCATGCCTAGTATCACATCCAATCCTTATGACTCCAAAATTATTAGGTCTGAGGGGAAAACATGCCTACCTATGGTCAATGGCATCTGAAAACATCCTCTGTTTGCCATATACTCCACTCCTGGCGAGCTTACTAACATAGGTGTCTTAAGGGCTCTGGTGGGCAACTTATACTTATCCACAAATCCCCTCGATATGTATGAATGCGATGCACCAGTGTCAAAAAGAACGGTAGCAGTAAATGACTTAATCAAAAACATACCGATAACTGCATCCGGCTGCTCTTCAACTTCCTCCACGTTAACGTGGTTCACCTATCCTCTGGTGAACGGGTTGGGCTTCTTCCCAAAACTTCCATTGCCATTTCCATTCTTTGCTTCAGGACACTCGGTGGCGTAGTGTCCAGTCTTCCCGCACTTGAAACAAGTAACGTGACTTAGATCCTTCTTGGGGGTGTAGTGGGGTTGTAACGGTTCTGACCGTTGTTTCCTCCATTCCCATTACCATTTTTGGGGCCACTATGGTTATGTGAACTCCCTCCATTATGAGTGTGGCCTCCATGGTTATGATGGGTATGTCCTCCCGAGTTTGGGGTAAAACGAGGCTTCTGCTGAGCTCCAGAATTGTACTTCCCATATCCATACTTCCTTTTGCGGCTCTCTATCTGCTGTTGCTTGCCTTCAATCATGAGGGCCCGGTCTACTAACTCCTTGTAGCTAGTGAATGTTGCCACCATCAACTGCATACTCAGCTCATCATTTAGCCCTTCCATAAACTTCTCCTGCTTTGCGGCATCTGTGGCCACATCATCTGGGGCATAGCGGGCTAATTTGCTGAACTCATCCACGTACTGCCCCACAGTACGATTTCCCTGGCGTAAGTTGTGAAACTCATGCTTCTTCATGCTCATAGCTCCAGTTGAGACGTGTGTAGTGCAGAATGCTTGCTGGAATTGATCCCAAGTGACATTGGCTATGGGGAAAGTGGATATGTAATTCTCCCACCATGAGGCTGCGGGTCCATCCAGTTGATGTGCGGCAAAGCGCACCTTCTCAGCATCTGTGCAACCTGCGGTGGTCAGCTCCCTTCCAATCCCGCGGAGCCAGTCATCAGCTACAATTGGCTCGGTGCTACTGGAAAACATCGGCGGATTCAACCTCAGAAAATGGACTAAGTTGTCAACTGGAGGTGGTGGCGGTGGGTTGTTGTTGTTGTTGCCTTGGTTCTGGACTAGCAACTACATCAAGGCATTCTGCTGTTGGATCAACTGAGTGAGCTCCGGTGGGAAGACAAATCCGGGGTCACGTCTCGGAGGCATCTGATAGGTTTAGACGGGTGGGAATAGAGTAGAGTGAGGTCTAAAGAGTGATCACTACCCATATGCACATGAAACAAACACATTCATTTCACACCACTCAATTCAAACAAGATCATCCAATCGATCTAAACTATCGTTACAAAATACTCGGACTATTACTATATATATGGGGGATACTAATAGTAATATGGTGGTCGACTAGATATTTTGATCAGTGGAAGACTCCATGATATCCACTCCAGCTTCGTTTTCATAATAATCATCACTATCGGGGTCGGAGTCGGTGTCGTCAATTATGATGTAGTCTTCAGGATGGTTGTCCTTCTCAGGTGCGGGATCTCCCATGAATATTCCTAGCTTGTTCTTCAGGTCTTCATTCTTCTCCAGTAGTACTGCAATTTCTTCTTCATATCCATCGCGTGTAGACTTGAGTTCCTCTTCTAGCTCCATGTTCCTGGTCATCACTTTCTTCATGTCTATCATGCTGGCGCACATCTGGTTCTCTTGACGACAAATGTGCTGGTTTAACTCCTGGATGTAGTATGCAATGGACTTATCCCTCCTGGTGCAAATCATCTCCCATTGCTCATCTCGGCGTCCACATATTTGGTAGATGGTGTCCTTTAGATCCTTGTGGTATACCTCGCCAATGCATCCCATGGCGATAGGGGCGGTTGCTACCTCTTGAGCACTTCGTTGGTTTTCCCTTGAAGAGGAAAGGGTGATGCAGTAAAGTAGTGTAAGTATTTCCCTCGGTTCTTGAGAACCAAGGTATCGATCCAGTAGGAGATCACGCTCGAGTCCCACGCACCTACACAAACAAATAAGAACCTCGCAACCAACGCAATAAAGGGGTTGTCAATCCCTTCACGGTCACTTATGAGAGTGAGATGTGATAGAGATAATAATAATAAGATAAATATTTTTGGTATTTTTATAATATAGATTGAAAGTAAAGATTGCAAAATAAAATAGATAGGAAACTTGTATGATGGAAAATAGACCCGGGGGCCATAGGTTTCACTAGTGGCTTCTCTCAAGAGCATAAGTATTACCGTGGGTAAACGAATTACTGTCAAGCAATTGATAGAATTGAGCATAGTTATGAGAATATCTAGGTATGATCATGTATATAGGCATCACGTCCGTGACAAGTAGACCGAAACGATTCTGCATGTACTACTATTACTCGACACATCGACCGCTATCCAGCATGCATCTAGAGTATTAAGTTCATAAGAACAGAGTAATGATTTAAGTAAGATGACATGATGTAGAGGTATAAACTCATGCAATATGATATAAACCCCATCTTTTTATCCTCGATGGCAATAATGCAATACGTGCCTTGCTGCCCCTGCTGTCACTGGGAAAAGACACCGCAAGATTGAACCCAAAGCTAAGCACTTCTCCCATTGCAAGAAAGATCAATCTAGTAGGCCAAACCAAACAGATAATTCGAAGAGACTTGGAAAGATAAACCAATCATACATAAAAGAATTCAGAGAAGAATCAAATATTGTTCATAGATAATCTGTATCATAAACCCACAATTCATCGGATCTCGACAAACACACCGCAAAAGAAGATTACATCAAAAGATCTCCAAGAAGATCGAGGATAACCTTGTATTGAGATCCAAAGAGAGAGAAGAAGCCATCTAGCTAATACCTATGGACCTGAAGGTCTGAAGTAAACTACTCACACATCACCGGAGAGGCCATGGAGTTGATGTAGAGGCCCTTTGTGATCAATGCCCCCTCCGGCGGAGCTCCGGAAAAGGCCCCAAGATGGGATATCTCGGGTACAGAAGGTTGCGGTGGTGGAATTAGGTTTTCGTGGTGCTCCTGGATGTTTGGGGGGTACGTGGACTTATATAGGAGGAAGAGGTAGGTCGGTGGAGCAACGAGGGCCCACAAGGGTGGAGGGCGCGCCCAGGGGGTAGGCACGCCCCCCTGCCTCGTGGCCTCCTCGATTGTTTCTTGACGCCCACACCAAGTCTCCTGGATCACGTTCATTGAGAAAATCACATTCCCGAAGGTTTCATTCCGTTTGGACTTCGTTTGATATTCCTTTTCGGCGAAACTCTAAAATAGGCAAAAAAACAGCAATTTGGGCTGGGCCACCGGTTAGTAGGTTAGTCCCAAAAATGATATAAAAGTGTAAAATAAAGCCCATTAACATCCAAAATAGATAATATAATAGCATGGAGCAATCAAAAATTATAGATACATTGGAGACGTACCAAGCATCCCCAAGCTTAATTCCTGCTCGTCCTCGAGTAGGTAAATGATAAAAAAGAATTTTTGATGTGGAATTCTTTCTAACATATTTCTCAATGTAATTTTTCTTTATTTTGGAATGAATGTTCAGATCTGAAAGATTCAAGATAAAAGTTTAATATTGACATAAAAATAGTAATACTTCAAGCATACTAACTAACCAATTATGTCTTCTCAAAATAACATGGCCAAAGAAAGTTATCCCTACAAAATCATATAGTCTGGCTATGCTCCATCTTCACCACATAAAATATTCAAATCATGCACAACCACGATGAAAAGCCAAGCAATTGTTTCATACTTTTGATGTTCTCAAACTTTTTCAATCTTCACGCACTACATGAGCGTGAGCCATGGATATAGCACTATATGGTGGAATATAATGGTGGTTGTGGAGAAGACAAAAGGAGAAGATAGTCTCACATCAACTAGCGTATCAACGGGATATGGAGATGCCCATCAATAGATATCAATGTGAGTGGGTAGGGATTGCCATGCAACGGATGCACTGGAGCTATAAGTGTATGAAAGCTCAATAAAAGAAGCTAAGTGGGTGTGCATCCAACTTGCTTGCTCACGAATACCTAGGGCATTTTGAGGAAGCCCATCATTGGAATATACAAGCCAAGTTCTATAATGAAAAATACCCACTAGTATGTGAAAGTGATATCATAGGAGACTCTCTATCATGAAGATCATGGTGCTAATTTGAAGCACAAGTGTGGAAAAAGGATAGTAGCATTGTCCCTTCTCTCTTTTTCTCTCATTTTTTTGGGCCTTCTCCCTTTTATATGGCCTTTCTCCTTTTTTTATTCATCCGAAGTCTCATCCCGACTTGTGGGGGAATCATAGTCTCCATCATCCTTTCCTCACATGGGACAATGCTCTAATAATGATGATCATCACACTTTATTTACTTACAACTCAAGAATTACAACTCGATACTTAGAACAAAATATGACTCTATGTGAATGCCTCCGGCGGTGTACCGGGATGTGTAATGATGCATGAGTGACATGTATGAAGAATTATGAACAGTGGCTTTGCCACAAATACGATGTCAACTACATGATCATGCAAGCAATATGACAATGATGAAGCGTGTCATAATAACGGAACAGTGGAAAGTTGCATGGCAATATATCTCGGAATGGCTATGGAAATGCCATAATAGGTAGGTATGGTGGTTGTTTTGAGGAAGGTATATGGTGGGTGTATGATACCGTCGAAAAGTGCGCGGTATTAGAGAGGCTAGTAATGGTGGAAGGGTGAGAGTGCATATAATCCATGGACTCAGCATTAGTCATAAAGAACTCACATACTTATTGCAAAAATCTATTAGTTATCGAAACAAAGTATTACGCGCATGCTCCTAGGGGGATAGATTGGTAGGAAAAGACCATCGCTCGTCCCCGACCGCCACTCATAAGGAGGACAAACAATAAATAAATCATGCTCCGACTTCGTCACATAACGGTTCGCCATACGTGCATGCTACGGGAATCACAAACTTTAACACAAGTATCTCTCAAATTCATAACTACTCAACTAGCATGACTCTAATATCACCATCTCCATACCTCAAAACAATTATCAAGTATCAAACTTCTCATAGTATTCAATGCACTTTCTATGAAAGTTTTTATATTATTCCTAAAAGCAAATTTCCATGTTGTTCTAAAGGACTCTCAAAATAATATAAGTGAAGCATGAGAGATCAATTAGTTTTATAAAATAAAACCACCGTCGTGCTCTAAAGGGTATACGTGAAGCACTAGAGCAAAAATTATATGGCTCAAAAGATATAAGTGAAGCACATAGAGTATTATAATAAATTTCAAATCATGTGAGTCTCTATCAAAAGGGTGTGTACAGCAAGGATTATTTTGGTAAACTAAAAAGCAAAGACTCAAATCATACAAGATGCTCCAAGCAAAACACATATCATGTGGTGAATAAAAATATAGCTCCAAGTGAAGTTACCGATAGACGAAGACGAAAGAGGGGATGCCTTCCGGGGCATCCCCATGCTTAGGCTGTTGGTGTCCTTGAATTTTACCTTGGGGTGCCATGGGTATCCCCAATATTAGGTTCTTGACACTCCTTATTCCATGATCCATCAAATCTTTACCCAAAACTTGAAAACTTCACAACACAAAACTTAAATAGAAAATCTCGTGAGCTCCGTTAGCGAAAGAAAACAAAACACCACTTCAAGGTACTGTAATGAACTCATTATTGATTTATATTGGTGTTAAACCAACTGTATTCCAACTTCTCTATGGTTTCTAAACTCTTTTACTAGCCATAGATTCATCTAAATAAGCAAGCAACACACGAAAAACAGAATCTGTCAAAAACAGAACACTCTGTAGTAATCTATAGCTAACGCAAACTTATGGAACCCCAAAAATTCTAAAATAAATTGATGTACGTGAGGAATTTATCTATAAATCATCTTCAAAAATAATTAACTAAATATCAATTTCCAAATAAAAGTGGCAGCAATTATCGTGAGCGCTAAAGTTTCTGTTTTTTACAGCAAGATCAAAAAGACTTTCCCCAAGTCTTCCCAATGGTTCTACTTGGTATAAACACTAATTAAACACAAAAACACAACCAAAACAGAAGATAGATAAATTATTTATTACTAAACATGAGAAAAAAATCAAGGAATAAAAATAAAAGTGGGTTGCCTCCCAACAAGCGCTATCGTTTAAGGCCCCTAGCTAGGCATAAAAGCAAGGATAGATCTAGGTATTGCCATCTTTGGTAGGCAATCCATAAGTGGATCTCATAATAGATTCATATGGTAATTTAAATTTATTTCTAGTGAAGTTTTCCATGCCTTTCCTTAATGGAAATTAGAATTTAATATTCCCTTCCTTCATATCATTAATTGCACCAATCGTTCTAAGGAAAGGTCTACCAAGAATAATAGGACATGAAGGATTGCAATCTATGTCAAGAACAATGAAATCTACGGGCACATAGTTCCTATTTTCAACAATAAGAACATCATTAATTCTTCCCATAGGTTTTTTAATAGTGGAATCCGCAAGGTGCAAGTTTAAAGAACAATCATCAAATTCACGGAATCCTTACAAATCACATAAAGTTTTTGGAATCGTGGAAACACTAGCACCCAAAGCACACAAAGCATAGCATTCATGATCTTTAATTTTAATTCTAATAGTAGGTTCCCACTCATCATAAAGTTTTCTAGGGATAGAAACTTCCAACTCAAGTTTTTCTTCATAAGATTGCATCAAAGCATCAACGATATGTTTAGTAAAAGCTTTATTTTGACTATAAGCATGAGGAGAATTTAGCACGGATTGCAACAAGGAAATACAATGTATCAAAGAGCAATTATAATAATTAAATTCCTTGAAATCCAAGATAGTGGTATCATTGCTATTTAAAGTTTTGATCTCTTCAATCCCACTTTTAACAATTTTTGCATCAAGATCTAAAAACTCCGAATTTTTAGAACGCCTTCTACGTAAAGGTGGCTCATCCTCAGTCCCATCATTATCAAGATTCATATTGCAAAACAAAGATTTAATAGGGGACACATCAATAACTTTTAGATCTTCATTTTTATTTTCATAGTAACTAGAAGAACACGCTTCCACAAAGCAATCTTTCTTAGCACGCATCCTAGCGGTTCTTTCTTTGCACTCATCAATGGAAATTCTCATGGCCTTGAGAGACTCATTGATATCATTCTTAGGTGGAATAGATCTAAGTTTCAAAGAATCAACATCAAGAGAAATTATATCCACGTTCCTAGCCAACTCTTTTGCGAAGTAATAAATTCCTTAACACTAGATTCAAAATCAGAGGGCATCTTATTATAATTTCCATAAGAATTGTTGTAGGAATTACCATAATTCTTAGAGAAATTACTAGGAAACGGCCTAGAATTAAAATTACCTCTATACGCGTTGTTACCAAAATTGTTCCTACCAACAAAATTCACATCCATAGATTCATTATTATTCTCAATCAAAGTAGATAAAGGCATATCATTAGGATCAGTAGGAGCACTCTTATTAGAAGACAATTTCATAAGTTCATCCATCTTTCCACTCAAAACATTAATTTCTTCTGTCGCATGCACTTTTTTATTAGTAGATCTTTTGGTGTGCCATTGAGAATAATTAACCATAATATTATCTAGGAGTTTAGTAGCTTCTCCTAAAGTGATTTACATAAAAGTGCCTCCCATGGCCGAATCTAAAATATTTCTAGAAGCAAAATTCAATCCGGCATAAATTTTTTGTATAATGATCCAAAGATTCAAACCATGTGTAGGGCAATTACGTAGCATTAATTATATCCTCTCCCAAGATTGTGCAACATGTTCATGATCAAGTTTATTAAAATTCATAATACCATTTTTAAGAGAGATGATCTTAGCGGGAGGAAAATACTTAGAGATAAAAGCATCTTTGCACTTATTCCATGAATCAAAACTATTTTTAGGCAAAGACGAAAGCCAAGCTTTAGCACGATCTCTAAGCGAAAAAGGAAATAGCTTAAGTTTAACAATATCATTACCCACATCTTTCTTCTTTTGCATATCACACAAATCAACAAAGTTGTTTAGATGGGTAGCGGCATCTTCACTAGGAAGGCCGGCGAATTGATCTTTCATGACAACATTCAAAAAAGCAGCATTAATTTCACAAGATTCAACATCGGTAAGAGGAGCAATCAGAGTGCTAATAAAATCATTATTGTTGGTATTGGCAAAGTCACACAATTTAGTATTGTCTTGAGCCATTGTGACAAGGAAGCAATCCAACACACGAGCAAACAAAAAGCAAGCGAAAAAGAGGCGAACGGAAAAAGAGAGGGCGAATAAAACGACAAGGGTGAAGTGGGGGAGAGGAAAATGAGAGGCAAATGGCAAATAATGTAATGCGAGGGATAAGAGTTTGTGATGGGTACTTGGTATGTCTTGACTTGTGCGTAGACTCCCCGGCAACAGCGCCAGAAATGGCTCGTTGTCGGGAGTCAAATCTTGACTTGACTTGGCGCGAATCTCCCCGGCAACGGCGCCAGAAATCCTTCTTGCTACCTCTTGAGCATTGTGTTGGTTTTCCCTTGAAGAGGAAAGGGTGATGCAGTAAAGTAGCGTAAGTATTTCCCTCAATTTTTGAGAACCAAGGTATCAATCCAGTAGGAGATCACGCTCGAGTCCCATGCACCTACACAAACAAATAAGAACCTCACAACCAGCACGATAAAGGGGTTGTCAATCCCTTCATGGTCACTTACGGGAGTGAGATCTGATAGAGATAATAATAATAAGATAAATATTTTTGGTATTTTTATGATATAGATTGAAATTAAAGATTGCAAAATAAAATAGATTGGAAACTTGTATGATGGAAAATAGACCCGGGGCCATAGGTTTCACTAGTGGCTTCTCTCAAGAGCATAAATATTATGGTGGGTAAACGAATTACTGTCAAGCAATTGATAGAATTGAGCATAGTTATGAGAATATCTAGGTATGATCATGTATATAGGCATCACATCCGTGACAAGTAGACCGAAACGATTCTGCATCTACCACTATTACTCCACCCATTGACCGCTATCCAGCATGCATCTAGAGTATTAAGTTCATAAGAACAGAGTAATGCTTTAAGTAAGTTGACATGATGTAGAGGGATAAACTCATGCAATATGATATAAACCCCATCTTTTTATCCTCGATGGCAACAATACAATACGTGCCTTGCTGCCCCTGCTGTCACTGGGAAAGGACACCGCAAGATTGAACCCAAAACTAAGCACTTCTCCCATTGCAAGAAAGATCAATCTAGTAGGCCAAACCAAACTGATAATTCGAAGAGACTTGCAAAGATAAACCAATCATACATAAAAGAATTTAGAGAAGAATCAAATATAGTTCATAGATAATCTGGATCATAAACCCACAATTCATCGGATCTCGACAAACACACCGCAAAAGAAGATTACATCGAAGAGATCTCCAAGAAGATCGAGGAGAACCTTGTATTGAGATCCAAAGAGAGAGAAGAAGCCATCTAGCTAATAACTATGGACCCGAAGGTCTAAAGTAAACTACTCACACATCACCGAGAGGCCTTGGAGTTGATGTAGAGGCCCTCCGTGATCAATGCCCCCTCCGGCGGAGCTCCGAAAAGGGCCCCAAGATGGGATCTCTCGGGTACAGAAGGTTGCGGCGGTGGAATTAGGTTTTTGTGGTGCTCCTGGATGTTTGGGGGTACGTGGACTTATATAGGAGGAAGAAGTAGGTCAGTGGAGCAACGAGGGGCCCACGAGGGTGGAGGGTGCGCCTAGGGGGGTAGGCGCGCCCCCCTGCCTCGTGGCCTCCTTGATTGTTTTGTTGACGCCCACTCCAAGTCTCCTAGTTCACGTTCGTTGAGAAAATCATGTTCCCAAAGGTTTCATTCCGTTTGGACTCCGTTTGATATTCCTTTTCGGTGAAACTCTAAAATAGGAGAAAAAACAGCAATATGGTTGGGCCTCCGGTTAGTAGGTTAGTCCCAAAAATGATATAAAAGTGTAAAATAAAGCACATTAACATCCAAAATAGATAATATAATAGCATGGAGCAATAAAAAATTATAGATACGTTGGAGACGTATCAGCGGCCATGTTCTTTCTTAGACTCCAGGTTGGTGCATCAAAGGAAAACTCTCTGGGCTCAGTAACTGGTGTGAATGTCCTTCCCGGAACATGTTCTCGAATTGTACAGTGCTCTTCTTCAGATAGAGTGGTGGTGTAGGTCCCGGTGAAGCTTGGTATTCCGATACTCACGTACCTAGTGACTTCCTTCAAGTGCCGTCCAAAAGGTGTGTCTTCATCCGGTTGAGAGAACTTGTTCCTCGGGTCTGCCATCTATAGAGTAGAAAATGGAGAGGAGTCAGAAATGAGTAGAGTAGAGTGTCCTATGGATTATCCTAGTGGCCGCGTCCTATAGTCAGTGTGTGCTCTGATACCATCTTGTAGCGACCCGAGCTCAGACGGTCAAGTCTCTGTGTTTAAGTGTCATCCCTGGATCGGTATTGCTGACACACACAATACTCGAGGATTTATAACAGAGTTCAATCACACACTTATTACATCGAATGTCTCAAAAGAGAACTTATTACAATAATATGGCTGAAGGCCATCTAAATAAGATAACAGCGGAAGCTTCGAAGGTAGTAGAGTCCATGCAACTCCACGGCAAAACTGAGTGCATGACAACGACCTAGCGTACCTTACTCTTCATCTGAAAACTCTGCAACACAATACGTTGCAACCTATGTAGGTCAGCACATGGAATATGCTGGCAAGATAACACTATAGAGCAATGAACAAATAACAGCTATCACTACATGCATATATGGCTGGTGGAATATATTTTTCCCTACAGCAAAGGAATATATTTTATTTAACTACAAAGTTTGTTGAAATCATTGAGAAGGTTCCTCCAACTCAATCCCAAAGTAAGAGCTATAAGCCAAAAAATTAATCAAGTGAAGTGATGAGATCAAACCAATAATTCATGTACCAGATACTCGAGATGTCCATAACCGGGGACACAGCTAACCATGATTAGTTTGTACACTATGCAGAGGTTTGCGCACTTTTCCCCCACAAGACTTGATCTCCTCCATTGTATTTCTCACACTGCATGGTGTTTGAAAAACGGATGACCGAGACACAGTCTTTCCGAAGAGGTCCCCTTAACCGATAGATAGGTCGGTACACCTACAATCCCCTACATCTGCTAGCCCATCATGGAAAGGATTCCCACAACTTACTCAACTATGCTAGAGCCCATAATGGCTTGTGGCTGCACACAGACGTTTCTAGCATGAACAATCTTATGATCCCTTTGAGCCTGGGTGGCAAACCATAGGATGATCACACGGGTACTCCGGGATAACCTAGGACAACACTGGATTGCTCCAGGTGTCCAGACAACCACTGGGTGCTCCAGGGTGCCCCAACCAATCCACCCAGATGTGTATTAAAGTAGCCACCTTAAGTTAACCATTAATTAATAATAACTCTCACATCTTCATGAATCTCTCAAACCAATCCACGTCTACGAGCATAGCATAGCAATATAAGCATAACATAGTAACTCCCATGGTTTAAAATAAAAAGGGCAATAGGTTCTACCTCTTCAACTACTTCCCAATACCCACATGTTAACAGATCCTACTCATGCAATGTTTGAGGGTTGAAACTAATGCATAAAAACTGGGTAAATAAGGGGTATGATCAAAGTGTTACTTGCCTTGCTAACGATATCAAAAACCCTAGTGACTCATAGTAGCAAGCTTCACACTCCGGATACTCTATCATAAAAAAACAATAGCATACATAAGCATTCAAGCATAAGATGCAAGGTTGAAACTCAAGAGAAAAGAACTAAGCTAGAAATTCAAGAGAAAAGCTTCGATTTGCAAAAAGAATCAATTAAATCGGAGCTAAGAAACTCAAACTACGATCAAAAAAGTTCGAAAACAAATCTGCTTGAAACCAAATTTTAAATTGTCAAAACCATGTTCAAATTGATTATCTGGAAAGAGAGGAACAAGACAGAGATTTTGGCGTTGGTTTCACTGGATTTGGACAAACGAGTAAAAAGTAACGAGGGTTTGAAGTTTAGGGACTAATCTGTGATAAAAGTATTTGCGGATATTTCCCTGACCGAAGATTAAAACTAAAAAGAAAAACCTAACGAACGAACGTTCGTAAACTGAGACTAACAAACGGACATGTTCACTAACAGAGAAGAAACGAGTGAACATTCGGTAGTTAACCTAAATCATAATTAAAAAACCATTCTAATCTAAACTAGAAAATGAACGAAAAACCGAAGAAAACCTAACGGTTTTTACGGTTAACCGAAGAAAACCGGCGGCGAGGTCAGCGGCGGGATCCGGCGGCAGTGAACGACGGTGCGGGCGGGGCGGCGACGGCGTGGTGGCGGCGGCAGCTAGCGGTGGCGGTGGTAGGCGGCGGCTCGGCGAACGGCAGCGCGGGCGGCTGTGGCGGCGTGGCTCGGGTGGCGGGGCGGTGGTGAGGAGGAGGCGGCGGGGCGGCTCGCCTTATAAAAGGCCGGGAGGCTTGGCTTGCGGGAGGGGCGGCGGCGCGATGGAGTCCGAGCTGGACTCCATGGCTGCGGCGGTGGCGGTCGGGACTCCCGAGCGGGAGGTGGTGCACTCGGCTGGGCCGGCTGGGCTACGGACCAGTCGGGCGAAGAAGATTTTTTTTAAATAATTCCACCACGAAAGAAAATTTCTAATAGAATATAAAAAAATTCTAAAAAATACCAAAAACAATTTTCACCATCCAAACCTAATATTTAGGACAAGATGAACATTTGCTGGCCTAAAATGCAATTTTCAAAAATGCATGTTTTTCTCTAATTCAAATAAAATAGCAAATAAAATACAAATAAAATAATAATTTCATTTTAAAATTTCTTCTCCAATATTTCTCTCTTGTTGAAGAAGTCATTTTATCTTCTCTCATTTATTTTTGTTATTAAAAATAATTGGAGGGAAAATATTAAAATCAAATTGATCCTTTATTCAAATTTGAAATAAATTCAAATATGATATTTTAGTGAAACCTCCAACTCTCTCCTTGGGTCCTTGAGTTGCTTAAGATTTCTAGGATCACAACCAAATGCAAAAATAAAATATGATATGCATATGATGACCTATGTATAACATCCAAATTGAAAATTGGGATGTTACATGATCCATATCAACTAAACCATGTCCGATCATCACGTGAGATGGAGTAGTTTTTAAATGTGAACATCACTATGTTGATCATATCTACTATATGATTCACGTTCGACCTTTCGGTCTCAGTGTTCTGAGGCCATATCTGCATATGCTAGACTCGTCAAGTTTAACCCGAGTATTCTGCAAGTGCAAAACTGGCTTGCACCAGTTGTATGGGAACATAGAGCTTATCACACACGATCATCACGTGGTGTCTCGGCACGACGAACTGTAGCAATGGTGCATACTCAGGGAGAACACTTGTACCTTGAAATTTAGTGAGGGATCCTCTTATAATGCTACCGCCATACTGATGTCTACTACACAAGCTTCTTCTTGTAGACGTTATTGGGCCTCCAAGTGCAGAGGTTTGTAGGATAGTGGCAAATTTCCCTCAAGTGGATGACCTAAGGTTTATCAATCCGTGGGAGGCGTAGGATGAAGATGGTCTCTCTCAAACGACCCTGCAACCAGATAGCAAAGAGTCTCTTGTGTCCCCAACACACCCAATACAATGGTAAATTGTATAGGTGCACTAGTTCGGCGAAGAGATGGTGATACAAGTGCAATATGGATGGTAGATATAGGTTTTTGTAATCTGGAAAATATAAAAACAGCAAGGTAACTAATGATAAAAGTGAGCACAAATAGTATTGCAATGCTTCAAAACAAGGCCTAGGTTTCATACTTTCACTAGTGCAAGTTCTATCAACAAGGATAACATAATTAGATCATATAACTATCCCTCAACATGCAACAAATAGTCACTCCAAAGTCACTAATAGCGGAGAACAATTGAAGAGATTATTGTAGGGTACTAAACCACCTCAAAGTTATTCTTTCCGATCAATCCAATGGGCTATTCCTATAAGTGTCACAAACAGCCATGGAGTTCGTAGTAAAATAACACCTTAAGACACAAATCAACCAAAACCCTAATGTCACCTAGATACTCCAATGTCACCTCAAGTATCCGGGTGTATGATTATACGATATGCATCACACAATCTCAGATTCTTCTATTCAACCAACACAAAGAACTTCAAAGAGTGCCCCAAAGTTTCTACCGGAGAGTCAAGATGAAAACGTGTGCCAACCCCTATGCATAGATTCCCAAGGTCACAGAACCCGCAAGTTCATCACCAAAACATACATCAAGTGAATCAATAGAATACCCCATTGTCACCATGGGTATCCCACGCAACTCTACAAAAAAATACACTTCCGTGATGATACGTGTTTGTCACAGTAGGTCGCGTTTTTTGTTATGCATGTACATCCATGATGATTTTATGACAGAATCAAGATAGTCATACCTGTGCTGTCGTAGAAGTGTTCCATGACATTACCAAAATTATCATCACGGAAGTGTCCACTTCCATGACGATAAATCGCGCGTCACAGAAGTGCCTTCGTCAAGGGTGACCGACACGTGGCATCCACCGTAATGGAACGCCGTTAAGCTATCGATTTAGGTTTTGGATCCGATAACCCGTTAACAGCCCCGACCAATGGGGATTTTCCACATGTAAAATCATCATTGGCTGGAGGAAACACGTGTCGGATCACTGTTGGAACAGATGTCATCCGCTCATTGGACCGAAGGCGCCTATGATACGACGACACGTGGCATGGCCCAACAGAGGCCCATTCCTGTGAAAAGGTCAGCCTGTTTGACTTGGTCAAAAGGTGGCGGGCCGGCCCACGGAAAGCCTGTTAATGGCCTGTTCGCATATAGCCCATTTACAGCCCGCTAACCCAGGGCCCGTTACGCCCTATCCGAATTAGGCCCAGTAGCGTCATCTGGGCCGTCCAATATGATTCAGCCCGTCTTAACATCCGGCCCATGTGTGGCCCATGACTTCTTTCGGCCCATATGAGGACCTTTGTAACTCTTGGCCCATTAATGGCCCGTGGTGAAACTGGCCCGTAATGAACAGTGTATCACTTTATACCCATTAACGGCCCGTTATTCCATTGGGCCGTTTCCAGCCCAAGTTATCTTTCGGCCTTCTCAAGGCCCATTGATTGTTGGGCTCATTTGCAGCATTCGGTTACATACGGCCCGTTACTGTCATTTTCTGCTTGTGGGCCAAATTCAGCCCGTCGTTACAGTCGGCCCGTTTGCGGACCGTTAATACGTTGGGCCATTTTCATGTCAAAAAAACCGTTGGGCTTTTTTCATAGAGTTATCAAATACGGCCTATTAACGGCCCGTTATGGTCCACGAATAGTACGGCCCATGATTGGCGAAATGATGATACGCCCCATAGAAGGCCCATGGATCCTACGGCCCGTATGAGGCCCATGGATAGTACGGCCCATAGAAGGCCCATGGATCGTACGGCCCGTAGAAGGCCCATGGACCCTAAGGCCCGTATAGAAGGCCGATGGATCCTACGGCCGGACGAAGGCCCATGGATCATACGGCCTGCAGGAGGCCCATGGTTACAACAGTCTGTGTGTTGCCATGATTATTTTGGCCTAGTTACCAAAAATAGGCTATTGTGGCCACTAGAAAAAAAACAGAAAAAGAACTGCAGTGACTACAAGCAAACAACTAAACAAGACAATAAGGAAATAAATAAGCAATCAATTAACGCTAGCCTATTACCGCTATTACACATATTGCATCCACTGGGCATCAATGTTCGCCACCAGTGCAAATATAGGGAACAAAGCAGCACATTACATACACTGGCCGTCAAAATTAGCCACCAGTGCAAATAAACACGGCAGCAAAACAAGAGCATAACTGAAACAACTTCAGAAGAGCTCAAGAAACATTATCCTGGGTATCCACCATGCTGGCAATAAGCTTAGCAAGCTGATTAGCTTTGTCCTGTTTGGCGCTAAAATCCTCCAATGCTTGCTGTTGCACCAGAAAGTATGCATCTGAATGCTCCAGGGACTTCCGCAGTCCTTCCGCTTCTTGTCGCAGCACAGCTGATCGATGTCTTTCAGCTTGTAGTCGAGACTCAAGAAACCAAACTAATTCAGACAGTGAGTTTGAATAGCTTGTGCAAGCGGTAGTGGCCAGTAACTCGAACACTAAACCAAGATAGGACTTTGGGGTTGTCTCGCTGTCTTCAAGATAGTCTTCCTTAGCTGTTTTATCAGCTTTGTTGGAGACCAACAAGGATGTGTCACTATCCTGAACCTTATCTGCATTACTTCCTTTACCATTGCTCAATAAGGCAATCTTCCCCAATATTCTGTCAGCATTCTAAAAGAAGAAACAAGCAGACACATAACAAGTTTAGCATGTACTAGTATATGAAACTCATTTCAGTGAACCAGTTCATTAGTAAGGTGGACAAGATTAAACTACCAAGTCTTCTATTGCCAAGTACTAGTACATAATAAAAGCATCAAACAAACATATATCTATGTCCTATGGTCACTGCATTGTCTTGCCAAATCAAAATAGAGACACGGTTCAAATCATATCAGTTCAAGACAAAGCAGCAGTGAAAGAATACAAAGCATGGGAAACTACAGGGCACAACAAGATTTTAGATGGGTACCACGGGTCTACATGTACAATAACACTATTGGCTCTGTTGTGATGCTAGTAATGTGCATGATATGAAAGTCAAATGTATACACAATTGAAATTGAAATCAACAGAGCTATTGATAAGAGCAAACCTGTTAAAGAAACATGCGTGGACATACCTGCTGGGCCATTGGATTTTCGATTGGATCCTTCAATTTAAAAATAAGTTTGTATGAGTAAATACAGTGATACAAGAGCAAAGCAATCATAGTTAAAAAAGGCGTGCCTAAGCGAGCGCTTAAGCGCGCCTAGGCTCTAGGCGTTGGCAAAACGCATTGCGCACAACTACACATAATCTGCGCATAACTACGCATAAGCATGCGCTTTGGTCAGTAAAGCGCAAGCCAGTGGCAAAACGCACAATTAACGCCTAGCGCTTTTTTGAACTATGATAGCAATGGAATCTTAAATTAGAACAGTTGTTCTTCAGGTTTTGGCACTTGTTCTACATGAACAGAGTACAGTAAGACGCAGGAATATAATACTTAAAAATAGAAAATGAGCTCATAGACCTTACCACATTCTTGGTTCAGGACCAATACAGAACAAGGCGTTCCCATCATCGTCCAGTAAATGTGTCTCAGGAGAACGTAAGGGAATTTGATGAGTTTCTTTGCTGGTGAAGTACGTTTTCTTCAGGTAATTCCGATACTGCCACCAAGCATTCTTGAAGATAGCAGAGGTATTAGCACAGGTTACCTCATCCTGAGTTTCCAAATCGGTCCTTCTCTATAGAGAAAAATGGGAAAATTTGCTGTATCATAACCATCATGGAGGTAGGATGTATGGGACGAAGCAAAGTAATTGCCATGAATAACATTACTTACACATAAGTCCTGGACAAACACCTGCAACTGGAATTTTCCTTCATCTTCAGTATAATATTTCCAAGATGGGAAGATACGCACATACGATTTAACAACATCAAATGCGATAGATGCTAAACTACGACTAGCTGGTTGTGCTTCCTCCACAGGAATAGGCGTACTAAGTGGTGGAGTTGGGGTTCGCCGTGATAGTACTGGCCCTTTGGGCACTGGAGCTGCCTTACTAACTGCTCTTGTTTGGGAGCTTTGTGGTGGAGATGGTGTTGTGTCAACAGGAACTGGGTTACTATCGGCTGGGGTTGGGGTTAGATTGGGTGAAGTTGGTTCTCTGCCCATCGCAGTAGGGGTACAATCTGCGAGAGTTTGGGTTATGTGTGGTAGGGCTGGTTCTTGTGCATGTACAACCGGGGTGCTATCTCCACCAAGAGGTAGCACTGTTTTACTTGAAGACCATGTTTTTAGTCCGCTAGATACTGGCATCACCCGCTCCAATTCAAATGGCTGATAAACAGGAAACATAGTTGAATGTACAGACATTGTATGAGAGACAGATGCAATAGATAGTGTGGAAAAAAGAGGGCATGAAATAGTTGACATGTATATTGTTTAACTAAAATGGATAGCATGACATAATTTCACATATATGATGTCTATCTAAACTGGATAGCATAGCATAACATAATTCAAAGATATGATGAATAACTAAACAAAATCGCATGGCATAATTCACCTACATGTTATCTAAGTAATTAGGATCGCATCATTTAATTCACATATGTGATTTATATGCTAAACAGAGGGCATTCGATATGATGTCTGAACTAAGAACATGGTGTTGAATATTGTGTATATGATGTCTAAACTATGCAATGCAAGACACCGTATGCATGATATGAGCAGTATAACCGTGCCAAGTTAGAGCATACACCGCAGTGGGGGAATAGGACTGGTCATCTATCTCTGAATCCATCTCTGAGGACCTATCGGGACCCAACAAGAGATCTGCTTCGACAGGTAGCACTATCTGCTCTGAAGGCCTTGTTTTCACTCCAGATTTTTCCATCTCCCACACAAATGGCTGATTCACATGAAGAGTAGTTTAATGTACAAACATTGTCGACAAATGGAAATGTAATGAAGAAAAGGATGGGCAAGATATCATTCAAATATATGATGCCTAGTTAAACAGGATGGCATTGCACATTTCACATATACTATGGCTGGCTAAAAGACATGAGACTGCATAATTCCCATATATGATATAGAAACTAAATAGGTGGCATTACAGAACATATCTAAACTAAGCAGATGACATATGTGATGTCAAAAGTAGGCACTGCAAGGCAACATATGCATGATATGACTAACATCATCATGCCAAGGTAGAGCAAACACCATGGGGGGTAAATAGGAGTGGTCAGCGACGTCTGAATCCGCCTCAGAACAAATATCTTCCTCTGGATTACAATCTGGAGAGGGGTGGGGAGGGTTTGCCATTGAACCCACCATGGAGCGATGTCTGCATGACATTGTATTGCCGTGCAAAACTCTTCTCTTTTTCTCTACATGTTCAGCATGACTGTGTACAATATCTGACATGCATACAAAAAAAATATGGTGAGATTATGTAAGGAGGGCATGCAGAAATTTAGAGTGATGGTAACAACCAATGGATCGACGTTTTTCTGTTGAACCAAAATAGCCCTAATGGATCGACGTGAATGTATAGTAATAAGTGATGCAACAAGTGTACAACCTCTTTGCCGTAGCTGTGTTGACCTCAGCATCATTGGTCGGTCACTGAAGCAGTTGAGGCAGAGGTGGCTGTCGGAGGTGTGGAGGAAGATCTGAGGAATCTGTAGACGGCGTCCAGGGCACTGCTCTGTTGTGATGGATCGTTCTGTCGTTGGAGCAGCTCCGGTGAGCCATAAGACGTCAAGGCTGAAGCAGCACAAGACAGACATCGTCAATCTCAAGTGGGATTCTAATAGCATCTCCAATAGATGATGTAAAATGGATGTAAAATTAACATCACCAAAAACCACCTGACTACAACAGATGAGGTAAAAACTGTTGACTCTGAACTTAACTGTCAAAACTGAAATTTGCTATGGAATCTGAATGCTACTGTGGAAACTGAACGCAATGGTAGCAGAGCGGCACTTGACATGTAGTTTAGGGAGGGCATGCAGTTCATCTTCAACCTGCACCCCCCTGAGCTGCCAGCCACCATCGGCCAAACTGCCGGCCCCAGCACCGCCTCGCCGCCCCGAAACAACTCGCCACCACTGCCCCGGCCAGCCCTCTAGCCCCCCCGCCCCCACCCTGAACCGGCGAGCCCCCGTCCCCGATGTGGGTGGTTCTTCCTTAACTCCGGCGACCCCCCCCCAACCCTTGAAAATTGACTGACCCAAAAGTCGATTCAGTCGACTGAAGTGTGGCTTAATCGGAGCAGAGCAGCAGCACGAGAGATGGGGAGAGCAGCAGCAGCTGGGCGAGCGAGCGATCGAGCGAGAGCCAGAGCAGCGGTAGCAGCGCGAGCGAGCGAGAGACGGAGTAGCAGCAGATCCAGCTGGTATGGACGCCGCCACCGAAGGGGCCTCGCACTGGGGGAGAGCCACAGTGGAGATGTCGCCCGCGGCGCCGGCTTCAAGGTAGCCGCTCCATGGGGGTGCGGGATGGAGCACCGTCGGCCCCGGGAGGTCGAGTTAAGGAGAAGGTGCGATGCGATGAGTGTACAACCTCTTTGGTGGCGCCGAGTAGGCCTCGGCTTTCGTCCAAGGAGTCGGTGAGGATGTTGCAGTTTCGGTGGAGCAGGTTAAGGCGACACAGTGGGGATGGAGCAGCCGCGATAGGCGAGGCGATCGTCGGAGCAGCTCCTTGGAGGTGGAGGACGGTGCGGCTGAACCGGTGGGACGGCGAGATGGGCGACGGATCCTCATCCGGGGAGGTGGACGAGGGACGTCGAGCTGTTGCGGTAGACGACATCTTCGGGGAAGAGGCACCGGCTGGGCAGCAGTGACGTGGCGGACGGAGGAGGGTGGGGTTTCGCGGCTGGAGCGGAGAGGTTATGGCGGCCTGGGATTTCGAATGGCGAAAAGGGGGCGATGGGAGGGGGTGAAGCATGACTTAGGGACGCGCTTGTCCAAAATGTAGTGTGTGTTACAAAAGTACCCCCCACTAATTTGAACTAGTGGCCCTTTCGGCTCAGGGTTAGAAGGGGGATTTCATTTGTCGGGATTTGGCAGCTGGAGGGAGTTTTCGCGCGCGTTGTAATTTCGGGATAGCAAGGCACGAGTTGTGAAGGCGCCAGTTTTGGGAGCACGATATCTGAATTTTCGGGATATAACAAGACGCGGGTTGAATTTTGGGGACAAGCCTAACGTGTAGTAATATTGTACTTGTACGTACCAAATCAATTCGCACTTCCCTCAACCAAAAAGAAAACGAAAAAAATAAAACTATTCACACCACACAAAGAGAGAGTCTTGGCCCGTTTTACTATACAAATGCTATTCAAAGCTACTCCCTCCTTCCATCTATATAGGGCCTAATGCGTTTTTTGATGCTAACTTTGACCAAATATTAGAGCAATGATATATGACATGCAACTTACACAAAGCACAACGTTAAATTCGTTTGTGAAAGGTTCTTTCAATGATATAATTTTCACATTGTGCATGTCATGTACTATTAATCTTGTCAATAGTCAAAGGCGGTCTTAAAAATCTCATTACACCCTATATAGATGGAAGGAGGGAGTATGAATCCATGTTATGTCCGATTAAATTTTTTCGCTTGATGTATAATGCATGTAACCTACTCATACCAACATTTTAGTGCATTCCAAATGTCTATACTGCCGCTGCAATTCGAACTAAATTTGAATTTGTTTCTCTATTTCAATAAGAATCTACAATCATGATTGTTGCCAACTTCAACCATCATAGTTTCCTTGCTATCCGCCAGATATAAATCGGACGGCCTATAATGCAGGATGGCAGGCACACCATCATCAACAACTCCGTTTTTTATAAGAGTAGAGATAAAATATATTAAATGTAGTATAACATGTTCATAACCACACCATGTGTATCACCGTTATATATATTCACACATGCATCGGTTTGAAACACTATGATAAATTCTTCAAATATCCGAATTCGCTTTTTATAATGAAGTATATATGATCTCTATTCGTATTTTACACCCACACAACCCTCATATCTTTGTAGCTAGCGCTAACTTTCTCTTGTGCATGCACACGCCCGCATCCCTCTCACCCTCCCTCGGCATTCTCTAGCTCCATCGCGCAAATTCGTCTTTTCACTTTAGGTCGTTCACCCACGGTGTGTGTAGGCCCCCCATCTCCTTCTTTACGGCACACATCTATCGATATGCCTCTCTAGCCAGGTGTGCCTAGCACAAACACAAGCTTCCCCTCTTCTCTTGTCACCGTCCATGCCTCACTCCCACCACTCTTTTCATCGTTCTCGTACTCGCACACTCCTCCCCCTCGATATAGTATGCCTCTCGTACCACCTCCTACATGCATCCCTCTCTCTCTCTACCCTTCTCCTCGTGCCTCATTTGCTTCTAACACACACATGCATGTATACCGATCGATCTCCCAACATATACCTAGATCGACTTTAACTACCCCCCCATCGATCGACGTACCTCACAAGTTATGTTTCTCCTTTCTCTAACAAAGGGCGATTGATCTTCCTATGTAGTTACGTCTGCTTACCACAGCCACATCGTCCCCCTCATCATTCGTGCATGCCTCCTGACCCGTCTCTCACACGCACGTGCACAGACAACAAGCAGCCATCTCCTCTCTTATTGATATTGCGGGCGTGCCCTCCGTTTGTCTAGCAAGCCTATCCCACCATTTGTTAGAAGCAACTCCACTACCACCCCCTCCAACACTCTAGCTCTGTCTCTCTCCCAACCTTATTCCTCTCCTGCACATATGCATGGATGCCGATCGATCTCCCTTAATCACTACAAAAAAAATACACTTCCGTGATGATACGTGTTTGTCACATTAGGTCGCGTTTTCTGTCATGCATGTACATCCATGACAAATTTATGACAGAATCAAGATAGTCATACCTGTGCTGTCGTAGAAGTGTTCCATGACATTACCAAAATTATCATCACGGAAGTGTCCACTTCCATGACGATAAATCACGCGTCACGGAAGTGCTTTCGTCAAGGGTGACTGACACGTGGCATCCACCGTAACGGAACACCGTTAAGCTATCGGGTCGGATTTTGGATTCGATAACCCGTTAACAGCCCCGACCAATGGGGATTTTCCACGTGTAAAATCATCATTGGCTGGAGGAAACATGTGTCGGCTCATCGTTGGGACAGATGTCAACCACTCATTGGACGGAAGGCGCCTATGATACGTCGACACGTGGCACGGCCCAACAGAGGCCCATTCCTGTGAAAAGGCCAGCCCGTTTGACTTGGTCAAAAGCTGGCGGGCCGGCCCATGGAAAGCCTATTAACGGCCTGTTCGAATATAGCCCATTTACAGCCCGCTAACCCAAGGCCCGTTACGCCCTATCCGAATTAGGCCCAGTAGCGTCATCTGGGCCATCCAATATGATTCCAACCCGTTTTCACTTCTGGCCCATGTATGGCCCATGACGTCTTTCGGCCCATATGAGGCCCTATGTAACTCTTGGCCTACTAACGGGCCGTGGTGAAACTGGCCCGTAATGAACAGTGTATCACTTTACACCCATTAACGTCCCGTGGTGAAACTGGCCCGTAATGAATAGTGTATCACTTTACACCCATTAACGGCCCGTTATACCGTTGGGCCGTTTCCAGCCCATGTTATCTTTCGGCCTTCTCAGAGCCCATTTATTCGTGGGCTCATTTCCAGCATTCGTTTACTTACGACCTATTACTGTCATTTTCTGCTTGTGGGCCAAATTCAGCCCGTGGTTACAGTCGGCCCGTTTGTGGTCCGTTAATACGTTGGGCCGATTTCATAGCGTCATCAAATACGACCTATTATCGATGGCCCATTATGGTCGGCCCATGAACGGACGATTCCAACTCTAGCCCGTTTACGGCCATAATGCGGTCTGTTTGGCCCATGTTTGGCCAATCGATTATACGGCCCGTATAAGGTCCATTGATAATACGGCCCGCAAAAGGCCCATTGTTTCTACAGCCTGTAGAAGGCCCATTGTTTCTACAGCCCGTAGAAGGCCCACTGTTTCTACGGCCAGTAGGAGGCCCAATGTCACTACAGTAAATATTAGCCCATGGTTATTGTGGCCTAGTTTTAAAAAATAGGTTATTGCAGCCACTAGTTAACCGCGGAAAAAGAACTGCAATGACTACAAGCAAACAAATAAACAAGACAACAAGGAAATAAATAAGCAAGCAACTAACGCTAGGCTATCACGGCTATTACACATAATACATCCACTGGGCATCAAAGTTCACCACCAGTGCAAATATAGGGAACAAAGCAGCATATCATATACACTGGTTGTCAAAGTTGGCGACCAGCGCAAATAAATGCCGCAGCAAAACAAATCCAGAACTGAAACCACTTCAGAAGATCTCAAGAAACAATATCCTGGGTACCCATAATGCTAGCAAGCTTATTAACTTTCTCTTGTTTGGCGCTTAAATCCTCCAGCGCTTGCTATTGCACCAGAAAATCTGCATCTGAATTCTACAAGGACTTCCTCAGTCCTTCAGCTTCCTGTCGCAGCACATATGATCGATGTCTTTGAACTTGAAGTTGAGACTCAAGAAGACGAACTGATTCAGGCAGTGAGTTCGAAGAGCTTGTGCCAGCAGTAGTGGACAGTAACTCGAACACTACATCAAGACAGGACTTTTGGGTTCCCTCACTGTCGTCAAGATAGTTTTTATCAGCTTTCTTGTAGACCAACAGGGATGTCTCACTATCTTGAACCTTATCTGCATTACTTCATTTACCATTGGATAACGCGGTACTGTTCTCCAATATTTTGTCCGCATTCTAAAAGAGAAACAAGCAGACACATCACATGTTTACCATATTGTATATGAAACTCATTTTGGTAAATGAGTTCAGTAGTAAAGTGGACAGGATAACAGCATGTAACAAACATATATCTATGTACCATGGTCACTTTATGGTCTATATCATTCTAGTTTTTGTTGCCAAATCAAGATAGAGACACAGTTCAAATAATATTTGTTCAAGACAAAGCAGAATAGACAGAATATAAGTGTGGGTAACTATAGAGCAATAACAACACTTGTAATGTGCATGACATGATAACATAACTATTTATTCAATTGAAACTGAAATCAACATAGAGCAGGTTACAACAGCAAACCAGTTAAAGAAACATGTTTAAAACATACATGTTGCGCCATTGGAGTTTCAATTCCATCCTTCAAATTTGAAAATAGTTGGTATGAGTAAATACACTCATGCAAGAGCAAAGGAGTATGAACCATAGCTATAGAACCTGACCTGAGAACAAATCTTCTTCTCCTTTAAGCGTTGAGTTGGGATTCGGAGTGGTGGTCCTCATGCTTTGGGCACTGCAGTTCCCTTACTAACTGCTCGTGTTTGGGTGCTCTGTGGTGGAGACGATGATGTGTCAACTAGAACTGGGTTACTATCTGCCGGGGTTGGGGTTAGAAGGGGTGCAGCTGGTTCTCTGTCCAACTGGGTAGGGGTACAATCTACGAGAGTCTGGATTATGTGTGGTGGATCTGGTCCTTGGGCAAGTACAACCGTGGTTCTATCTGCATCAACTGGTAGCACTATGTTTTCTGAAGACCGTGTTGTTACTCCCTTAGATACTGCCATCACGCTCTCAAATTCAAATGGCTGATAAACAAGAAAAGTAATTGAAAGTATAGACATTGTATGATAGACAGGTGCAATGGATAGTGGGGAATAAAAGAGGGCATGAAATAATTCATATTTATGTTGTCTAACCAAACAGGATAGCATGACACAATTTCACATATATGATGGCTAACTAAACATGATAGCATGACACAATTTCACATTATGATGGCTAACTAAAAAAGATGGAAAGACATAGTTCAAAATATGAGACTATGTAAACAGGATGACATGACATAACTATATAATGTGTTTATTAAATAGGTTGGCATGCCATAATTCACATACATTCACGGATAGAATGCCATAATTCAAAATATGATGACTGTAAACACTAAACAGGATGAGATGATATAACTATATGATGTCTTCATTAAATGGGTTTCCATGCCATAATTCAGATAGATGATGTGTATGTACTATGTAAACATGATGGCATGATATAATTCAAATATATGATTTATATAGTAAGCAAGTAAGCAGATGGCAATCCATATATGATGTAAAAACTAAGCAATGCAAGACAACATGCATGACATGGGTAATATAACCCTGCCAAGTTTGAGCATAGACCTCAGGGGGAAAATAGGACTGGTCATCAGTCTCTGAATCCTCCTCTGAGGAGCTCTCTGTAACCAGCAAGATGTCTGCTTCAGCTGGTAGCATTGTCTGCTCTGAATACCTTGTTTTCACTCTAGATACTTCCATCACCGCTTCAAATGGCTGATGCATAGGAAGAGTAGTTGAATATAGAAACGTTGTCGCCAAATGGAACACGTAATACAAAAAAATGATAGCATGATATAATTCACATACATGATGATTGGCTAAACAGCATGGCATTGCATAATTCACATATATAATGCCTTTGCAACAAGATAGCATTGTATAATTCACATATATAATGTCTTGCAACAAGATGGCAATGCATAATTCGCATATATGGTAATTAGACACTGAACAGGTGGCATTCGCACAAAGAATGTCTAAACTAATCAAATGGCATAGCAATGCGAGACACCATACACACGATATGAGCAACATAACCCTGCCAAGTTAGAGCATACACCTCGGGGGGGAATAGGACTGGTCATCTATCTCTGAATCCTCCTCTGAGGAGCTATCCGTAACCAGCAAGATATGCGCTTCGTCAGATAGCATAGTCTGCTCTGAAGACCTTGTTTTCACTCCAGAATTTGCCATCACCGTGTCAAATGGCTGATGCACACGAAGAGCAGTTGAATGTAATAACATTGTTGACAAATGTAATATGTAACAAAAAAAGGATGGCCTAATATAATTTACATATAAGATGACTAGCTAAGCAGGATGACATTGCAAAATTCACATATATGATGCCTGGCTAAACAAGATGGCGTTGCATAATTCACATAAACGATGAATAAACTAAGCAGATGGCATTCGCACAAAGGATGTCTAAACTAAGCAGATGACATATTTGATGTATAAAGTAAGCAATGCAAGACACCATATGCATGATATAACCAACATCAGCATGCCAAGTTAGAGCGAAGACCTCAGGGGGTAAATAGGAGTTGTCTCCTCCTTCTGGATCCCCCTCAGAACAGATATCTTCCTCTCGATTACAATCCGAAATGCGTGGAGGGGGGCTGCCTTTGCGCCTACCATGGAGCGACGTCTGCATGAAATTTTATTGCCACACAAGGCTCGTCTCTTTTGCTCTACATGTTCAGTTCCATTATTTACAATAACTGTCATGCATAGGAATAAAACATAGTGAGATTATGTAAGGAGTGCATGCAGAAATCTAGAGTGATGGTAGCAACCTGTGGATAGACCCAAAACCAATAATAGCAGGCAGATAATGGCTTCAGTTAAAAAATACAGATAATGGCTTCTTTACTGTTTGTTTCCCACCCAACATGAAACTCATAGTAGACACCGGAGATTAACCAGATAGTAGATAGATACTATTGAGAGCGGGCCTGATATGTACCCCACAACCATTTAAAATCTCAAGTTTGACCATTAGTTTGGAGCTGACTCAGAGTCAATCGGTGAACAGGACGATAAAGTAGCATGTAATATTAAGCGATGCATAACGTAAGCAGACACGAAAGAGTGTGACCTCTCTTGCGGACCCGTATAGTCCTCGAGGTCATCTTCTCGGTTGATGATGGTAGTGCGGTTTTCATGGCTGCCGGGGGGAAGAAGATCTGAGGCGGCGAAAGACAGTCTGGAGGCCAGATCCCTGCTGTGCTAGACCCTTCTGTCGTTGGAGCATCTGAGCTGGGGTGGACGACGGCGCAGTAAGAGCGGGACAAACCACGCAAGGTTTTCTTTGACAACTATTTGTAAGAGAAGTAATTCTGTATGGGCTCGTTTGAATTGGAGGATTCCAACAATGCAGGGATAGGAAATAGACAGGAATAGGATAGGAATGCACGTGCAAAACAGAGAATTTAAAAACACAGGATTTCTGCCAATCTGGGTGTTTGATTCACAACAATTGGAAGATCACAAGATGCAAAGAAGCATGGTGAGATTAAGTCAAACCACAAGAAAATGTACGGTTATGATGCTATTATGCTACTATCTCTTAGTCTTGTGCTTCATGAATAGGAATTTGAAAAGGAGGACAAGGGAAAATTAAAATTCCTACATTTTTTCTTTCAAGGAGACACTAAAGGAACAAATCCGTGTGCTCAATGGACAATATATATAACATGTATAGTAAAAAAGAGATGCAACAAGTGTACAACCTCTTTGGCGAAGCCTTGTCGATCTCAGCGTGATTGGGTTGGCCGGTGAGGATGCTCCGGCTCACTTGGCTGTCGGAGGAGGGGAAGAAGATCTTAGGCATCTGGAGATGGAGCCCGAGGTACTGCTCCGCTGTGATGGAGGGTTTCGTCGTTGGAGCAGCTCCGGTGAGTTGTACGACGCCGAGGCTGAAGCAGGACAAGAGAGACAACGAACAACGTTAACCTGAGTGGAATTCTAATAGCATCTCCAATATATGACGTAAAATACATAACCACAAAGTGCTAGATGTAAAATACATCAGTCACTCATCTCTGAACTTAACTGTCGAAACTGAATTTAACTGTTGAAACTGAACTTAACTGTTGAAACTGAACTTAACTGTCGAAACTAAATTTTGCTGTCGAAACTGAATTTTGCTGTCGAAACTGAACGCACTAGCAAGGTGAGGCTACACATCGGTCGACTGACTTTTTCATCTCTGGTCAGTCGATTTTGCAGCCGTTGGATACGAAATCAAGGGCCTGTGGTTCATCTTCAACCTCCACCCCCCTGAGCCGGCCAAACAGCAACCCCCCGCCGCCCGCCCTGAAAACACTCCCCACCGCCGGTCCGCCGCCGCCCCGGCCATCCCTCTAGGCCCCCCCGTGCCGAGTTTTTTCTCCGGCGATCCCCACACCACCGCCCCGCCACCGCCGGCAACCACCGCCCCCCATCCTGAACCGTAAGATAGATAGTGGGGTACCTCTCCGGCGAGCCCCCCTCCCCGCTGCGGCTGGTTCTTCGTTCACCCCAGCAGCATCGGAGTGAAGTGTAGCTAAATCGGAGCAGCATCGCAAGCAAGAGCAAGAGCGAGAGCAGCAACGCAAGCAAGAGCAACAGCAAGAGCAGACCAGGCAGGGGACCGAGAGCAAGAGCAGAGCAGCAGCGCGAGCGAGAGCTAAAGCAGCAGCAGGTCCTACTGATGTGGACGTCACCGTCGAAGGAGCGACGCCATGGAGGAAGTGGCCGGCGACGCCGCTGTGGATGGAGCCGCGCCATGTCGGCTCGGGACCGAGCGCCGGCAGCACCGTGAGATCGAATCAAGAAGAAAATGCGGCAATTAGTGTACAACCTCTTTAGTGGCGCCGATTAGGCCGCATCTTCATCCGAGGAAACGGTGATGATGATGCTCTTTCGGTGGTGCAGGTGAAGACGGCGGTGTGGGAATGGAGGTGGCACAAAAGACGAGGGGAACGTCGGGGCAGCTCCTTGGAGGTGGAGGACGGGGTGGCTGAACCGGCGGGATGATGAGATCGACGACGGATCCTCATCTGGTACGGTGGATGAGGGACGTCGAGGTGTTGCTGTGGACGACGTCGTCGGGGAAGAGGCTCCGACTGGGTGGCGGACGGAGGAGGGTGTGCGGTTTCGTTGCGGGTTTTCGCGGCCTCGGCGTACGAATGGGTGGGCGGATGGGATGGCAGTGGGGAACCATGGCTTAGAGACGCGCTTGTCCGAAATGTGGGGTAAGTTACGAAAGTACCCCCACCGATTTGAGGCGGTTCTTTCGGTTCAGGGGTACCACGGGCATTTCGCGTGTTGGGATTTCACAAGAGGTGGGAGTTTTCATGCGCGTTGTAATTTCGAAATAGCAAGGCGCGGGTTGAGATGGAGGGAGTTGTCGGAGCACAACGAGACAAAGATATATCTTAAATATTTCGGGCTAACAAGGCACGGGTTGAAATTTCCGGACAAGCCTAACGTGTATTGTACCAAATCAATGCACCCTACAAATGTCATTCAAAACTTTGAATTCATGTTATGTTCAATTAAAATATTTTGCTACGTATATGCATGCAACCTACTACTCAAATGAACGTTTTAGTGCATTCCAAGCGTATATACTACCGCTTCAATATGAACTAAATTTGAATTTGTTTCTCTATTTGAATAAGATCTACAATAATGATTGTTGTGAAGTCAGAGCATTTGAATTCGTTTCTCTGTTTTAATAAGATCTACACTCATCATTATTGTCAAGTTAAACCATCGTTTGTGTATTATCTTCACAGCACACCACATGATTAGTCTCGAGTTACATATGAACTATGTGTACTATATGAACTCGAACTAGATTTTTTGAATCCACTTTATTTTGATTTCAAATCGCATTACATTTCTAGCTCTAGCTAGATCTTCATAATCTAAACCATGTCTCATATGTATAATGTGTTTGTCACATTATGTATGGTGCCCCGCCCCCTACGCCTACAAGTATTTAGATGTGAGTTGCAAACACCACACATTACCACAAATTCAAATAAAATGTGAGAATGTTCGATATATAGTATTGTTTAGATTGTTCGATATTTAGTTGTAAGCTGCAAACGCCACACATTATCACAAATTCAAATAAAATGTGAGATTGTTTGATGTATAGTATGGTTTAGATTGTTCGGCATTTAGCTATGAGTTGCAAACGCCATGCATTATCACATTATGGTATAACATGTGCACAGCACGTGTATCACCACTATATTCATGAATGCAATGTTTAAAACACTATGATCTCCTATTCAAATATATGAATCCGCTTTCATATCAAATTATGATCTTTGTTAGTCTCTTACACCCACACAATCCTCTAACCTTTGTAGCTACCACTAACTTTCTCTCGTGCATGCACACGCCCTCCTCGCCCTCCCCCTCCCTCGGCATTCTATCCACCGGGCACATTCATTTTTTTCTTTAGGTCGTTCTCCCAGAGTCTCCACAACTCCTTTCCGACACACACCGATTGATAAACCTCTCCAGCGATGCCTGCCTACAACATACAAACACACCTTCAATCTCCTCCTTTATGTGTCCTTGCCTCGTGTCTCTCATACGGTCAGACACACGTGTAAACTCTCGCCCCTCTTTTCATCGCTCTCACAACCGCACACTCCTCCCCCTATCTAGCTAGTAGTTGGGCCTCCCGCACCACCTCCTAGCTCCATTCTCTCTGTTTATCCGTCTCGCTGGGCCTTATTTGCCTCTAACAAATGGACGTATATCAACCGATCTCTCGCTATACATATAGCTAGCTAGGTCCTTATAACTCGTTTTTACCCACACGTCAATCGATCTACCTCATTAGTTGTGTCTCTCCCTTCCTCCGACAAACAACAATTGATCTACCGATCTAGTTAGGTTTGCTTACCAAACACATGGTTCCCCTTCATCATCCATGGATGCGTCCCGACAGATCTATCACGCACAGGCACAAACAGAAACACATCCCCACTCTTATTGATAACATTGCAGTTCCACCCTCAGTTTGTCTAGTAGGCCTCTCCCACCATCTTCGAGAAGCAACTCCATCACCCATCCAGCACTCTACCCCTCTCCCTCCCTCTCCCTCCCTCTCTCTCTCCTCTCTCTCTCTCCCATCATATTTCCCGTCCTTCAGTTATGTATGGATGTCGACCGATCTCCCTCAAGACATAGCTGGGTCTCTCCTTCTCAACACATATACGAGTCGTTCTACCTCTATAGTTAGGCCTCTTCCTACCCCTCCCACCACCACCCTCCCCCCCACACACACCGATACATCGAGCGCTCTAGTCATGTCTCCCTGCCACACACAAACTTGACGTGTGCCTTCTAACGTTCCGGTAGGCCAGTCGCCCTATATCTATGACTTGTACACACACACAATTTCGATGGCTCTCTTCATCGATCTCGCACCCACCCACTTGATCCTCTCTTTGACTCTATCGATAGCTATGACCCCTCCCTCTCTTCTCGTGGATTGCCCGACCCTCAATGTATGATATGGATAGGCCTCCATTTCACACACATTGCATGCAAAATTTTGTTTGAGATGTCATTGACACATATTCCCACAAATAATTCATGAAATCAACCCCCCACCCCACCTCCCACCCCAAAACAAAAACACTCACGAATGCGGTTTGTATCTCTCACACACACCCATGTAGGTGGGGGACGTGCACGAAGAGAAGAGGTGCATGCACGGCGCACGTACTCCCGTCTCTTTCCCAACCACGCCCGTGCGGGTACACGGTGGAGCTCATTTCTGTACGAAAAAGGCAGCCCACGTGGTAATTTGGCACGTGTACTGGTTGTCCACTTTGTGGAGGGAGGATCGTCTACCACGGGTGAACAAACAAATTGCTACTTGACGTGTTATGTTAAAAAAAGAGGCAAACCATGTGGGGCCTACCTTAGAGGCAAGGCTCTATACACTGGAATACTTTTGATGTGTCCCATCAACTCGCAAAACGAGGAGAAGCTTGCTTAGTACGCCGTCTCCCCCGCCCACGGGCGCGGTGGCTCGCAGGATGAGGTGAAGCTTGCTTACTACGCCTTACGCCCGCTCCCTTGCCCATGCACGCAGTGGCTCACAGGACGAGGAGAAAAATTTACTACTCCCTCCGTTTACTCCTCGTCCCTACTACCTTGGTTATAGAGATTATATCATATTGTTTGGAATATATATGTCCTTTAGTAGATTTCAATATGAACTACTAGTACATACTCCAAACACTGATGTATATATATATGTATTTTAGAGTGTAGATTCACTCATTTTGCTCCGTATGTAGCACTCTCCCTCGCCCCTCGACCCTCGCCCACGTGGTGGACGTGTAGCAATTCATTCGGTCTCATATAGCCAGAACGATATATACTGCACTACCATTATTGCTCGACTTCCCGAAGAGGCGAAGAGCCAATCGCAAGGTCAATATTTTGGAGATGCCAAGTGCAAAGTTATAGGAGAACGAGTAGTAGGTGCTGCGTCATTTATAAATAAATTTTTTTTTCTTCAGTGGCATGTACGCAATATGATAGGTTCATATGGAGAGAAAAGGAAACCGCTCCACTATATACATAGTCAGGACGGACCAGCCTACATGGTTGCTTGCTGGGGTTGCTCTCTTCACACTCTCTCGCACAAAACGACGGTGGCCACATCTCTAACATCCCGGTGGATCACGTCCTCTTGGGGAAGGGGTGGATGCTTAGTGTAGATGCGGTGGTCGTCGCCGATGGCAAAAACCCACTGTCAGCACGTCCCGATCCGGGGTCCCCGCCGTTCTCTCTCACAAAGCCGGTGAGGTTGCCTTCGTCCCTTGCTCACTGCCGCGACGTGGCCAGTTGCCGCCTCCCGCCGCCCTCCTCAAGGTTGAGCTACGTCCCTCAGGTACAACTCCCTTTACAGCCGGCTTGCACCACTGCTCCAGCTGCCCACATCACTCCCTGTGGATATTGCTCTACTTCTTTACCCCGCACATACCTCTACTGGCTTCCACGTACTGTATTTGTGATGAGTTTATGTCTCATCAACTAGTCCCAATAATCTTATTCTAATCACGCTTGTTCAATTTCTTTGCCACAGGGATGCTCATCTCGATTTTGGTGAAACTGCACAAAATGATCTGATGGTCAAAAGGTTGCAAACTTCATTTATTAGGAAGCTCGAACGTTGCCAGCAAATTGAAGCCTGGTCAGGGTTCACGGTTCAAGGGCTAGGGACTGCATGGATCGTTTTTTTCTTTACCTGCCTCTGTTCCAAAATAAGTGTCAACTTTAGTAGTAGTACAACTTTGTACTAAAGTTTGCACAAAGTTGAGAAACTTATTTTGGAACGGAGGGAGTACATATTTGCTATGATCTGTCAATCATTGAGATGCAACAGCATGCATGTTAGTCTCCTTTGTATTTGATGAAATGTTGCAACGGGCAACCTTGGATGCAAGATACATGTAATAGAAGCTGAAAGCTTCATAGCATTGTACAAATTTATCTCGCTGATAAATTACAGTACGTACTATACTAGTACTTCCTCCGTTCCTAAATATAAGTCTTTGTAGATTTCACCATGAACCACATGCGGATGTATATAGATGCATTTTAAGTGTAGATTCATTCATTTTGTTCCGTATGTAGTGGAATCTCTACAAAGATTTATATCTACTAGTAATAGCTAGCCCCCACTACTAGGAATTCTCTATCCTCTCCTTGAGCCACGTCATCAAAATTGATGTAGCCGTTAGATGAAGTAAATCAGTCCATAATAGTCGTCTGATCTTGACGTTGAGAGGCTCCGCACTAAGCCACATGCAAGCATGCAGAAATACCATGCCACATGCATGTGAGTGGGTTTTAAATCACATCAACAAGTTTGCATGCAAGCATGCACCGGTAGCATGCATGTAAGTGAGCTTTTAAGTCCCATTAACATGTCAAAAAGAAAAATATAATCCCATTATGCAGTAGGAGTTGGCTGATCTTTTTTCCTTACGTGGGATGATCTAAATGATGATGGGAGTTTATTTAGTTTGGCTACCACATTTGTCATGCGGTTATAGAGTTAGGTGTCGCACGGTTCTTGCACGCCTCCGCTGTAAGAATGGAGAAAATTGTAATCTAGTAGTAGTATACCTCATTTCGCCGAAAGCGTGGGACATCCAGCAGTCCTACCACCTCAGTAATAAAGACCAATGAGCCGTCAAATCACATAGACCCAGCAGTAAGTTGGACGGACGAAGCAACCATCACTCTTGCAACAGTGAGAGGTCACGTCCGCTCTGCCCGGGCATGAATGCGACACCGATTCTTTGGAGCGGCGCTGACCGTTTCAGGCGGGAAGCGCGCGCGGGCGATGGAGGGGCTTTGGGTGGGCTAGGCTGGTCAGGAGCGGGCGTGGCAGCTGTCCGCATGTCCCTACCGGACACGCCCGGAAACGAGAGGATGCACCGACTCTCGCGGCTAAAATCGTACACTACACAACATCTCTTTGTAGGAGTAGGTCGATCTGTCGCTCTCTCTAACACACACATGGTGTTAAACACACACACACACACACGCACACGCATGCACCTTGGTCCCGTTGCACCTTCTAACGTGACTTATTACACCTAGATGGAGGGAGTAGTAAGTATACGAGATACGGTGGCACACTGACTTAAGTCGAATACAAGTGCCCAAAATTTGTGTGCATGTTATAATAAGGATTCACTTAAAATAGTACGTGAGCGAACAGAGGGATCAATTGGACATTGTTCCCGAGCAGTAGCGAGATGTGTGAGGTAAGATACACCGCTGGCACTTTTAATTCTTCTTATTAATTTGTTTGTTTCACCCTCTGACTGGTGGGACCCAACGTACTACTGGAGAGAGGTAAGGTGACTAAGGCTGCATTATTTCTGCACCACTGTGGATAGTCTTACCACCAAAGCCACATGACACAGTTATGATTGAAATCCCAATGACTCCCACACACAAAAAAACACGACATGCTTGTCACACGAATGCAGGAATGTATAAAAGGTTATTTCCCTCTCGTTGAACATAACGGGAGGGTTGTGTAGCTGGTTAGCCTGTTCGCTCACTCTCTCGCCCTCTCCCACTGGAGCCTCAATGCTTGTAGTTGCTCTCTTCACACTCTCTCGCCCTCTCCAGATCTAAACAAGACTTCGTTGGCCTCTCTCTCCCCTCACTGCTGCTCAAAGAGCCGGCAGGATCTGTCCGCCGGGAAGGGAAGGAGGCTTAACGCTGTCGCCGTCGGCGAGGGACTACCGGCGCAGCTGTTCCCTTTCCACCCAGCGGCGGCGCGGGAGGGCCTCCGACCCCTTCTTCTTCGCCGTCGTCCTGTCGCCCACCGAACCACACCCCAAGAACCTTAAGGTATAATTTACTTACTCCACATGCATTGCTCTAGCTGCATGTATACCATGAATCTAGGACGTGGTTCAAAGAGGAAAGGAGTGGGGGAAAGTAGTGGGAAAACTTGTATATAGCATGAATCTAGGACGTGGTTCAAAGAGGAAATGAAGGGGGAAAGTTGTATAGCATTAATCTAGGACGTGGTTCAAAGAGGAAAGGAATGGGGGAAAGTTGTGGGGAAAGTTGTATCGCATAAATCTTGGACATGGTTCAAAGAGGAAAGGAAGGGGCGAAAGTACTAGTTCAAAAAGGAAAGGAAGGGACAAGGCTGTAGAGTTTGAGCAGGATTAGATTTGTTGCGCTCACATAGGGAAAGGCGTCTAAAGATAACAAAACTGGGACCAACACAAATATGCTCCTTGGTTGCTTGTTCTTTGTTGCAATAGACTGTGCATGACCACAGTACATCGGTAGATGCACATGGTGCTGGTGCATCCACTGTCCCGTGCAACTCATTAGCTGTTGTTAATCTAAGGCCCTGTTTGGTTAAAAACTCCCTAGTCCCTACCTGCTGGGTTCCAGGGACTAAACATGGACTAGAGGTTATTAAATGACATGCTAAAAGACCATGTTACCCCTAGTAATGAACTAATAGAGACAAGGTGTGATGCGTGGCAGGGGTAACTGTTGGAAAAAGTCCCAAAAAGACTCCCTCTGGGTCTTCTTTCTTTACTCCCAAATGCCCACTTTTAGTCGCTAAAAGTCCCTCCTCTTTGGTTTAGATGGGACTGACACGGAGTTTTTTTAGTCCCTACACCAAAATGTCCCTGTAAACAAACACCCTCTAATAATGCTGCTGGAAAATTGATGCAATGCCACAGTTAAAAGCAAATTACATGTTTAACGAATTTTATTGTTAATATAATCTCTATGTTAATATTAATCAATGCCACCGTTTGTGAAATGCTACTGTCTTGCTTTCTTTCCCATTTAGATAAGGTAGATGCTTCTTTTTGTTGGCTTCTTTGTCATCCACCGTTATTGACCACTGATTGTTTCCTTTGCACCTCTGTGTAAACAGGGTTATCTGCTTCACCTCGTTGCCATTGTGACCTTTTGTTGCATTGCACAAAACACTTTTGCACAAAACAAGGTAGATGCTTGATTGCTTGATCTTAGTGGAACTGCACAAGACGAGATATTACTTCCTATCCGTTAAGGCGAATTTGGTTCAGATCTTCTTCTTGTGAGTTGTTTGAATTCCGCATCATGAGAGGTCAGTACTAGCCTTCTTTCACATGATTCTGCAGTGTGCATTCATATGTTGTGATACTTGTATGATAATGTTGCTTGATTTTAGTGAACCGCACAAATGGAGACAAGACTTCCAATCTGTATGTGCACCGTAATATCCCATTGAGGTAAGATAAGGATATTTCACAATTGCTGGCCTGTATTTTTCCACTTCCATCAGAAAATTATGTTTAGTACTATACTTGTGCTCCCTAATTGACATGCCAAATCTTACATTGAAGGCGAAGCTTGTTTGTTATTGAACCAAGTGATGAAGGGGGAGAACAAGGGGAAGAAAAACAAAAATCAACTCCCGGTGCTGTAATGAAGCACTGGAACTGTGATGACACAAGTAATGATATAGTTTTGCATCTTAATTTATTGCTATGGCTGGAACGAGTAATTGTTTTTCCACTGATTTGATGCCACTCTTAATGTAATATGTAATTATCTCTACTTGTGCAAACAGGGATCTTCTTTGAAGATACCATATATTTTAGTGGAACTGCAGAAGAAGATGTTGGAAACATTAAACTAATCGAGGAGTATATAGTAAGCATGGCCACCACCGTAGATTGCAACAGATGGTTCCGGAGAATTGCTTCATCTGTATGCTCTACACAATAAGCCTCCTAACAAAGGTTGGTACTCGCCCACTGATTTCATCCATATAATTGAGCTTTGTCATCTCTACTGGTGTTGTGCTACTATTTAGATATTGTCATGAAAAAGTGGTATTGTCCTTGAGAAGTGCTTCATCTGTGTTGTTTTAAATATTTCCTTTCCTTTTTTCGAGCAAACAGTGATGCTATCATTTAGTAGTCCTCTTGTCTTTGCACAACAGGATCATCTTCCTCTGAAGAAGAATATGGAGTGCGTGAAGTGACTAGTTCCGATTATGCCAGGATGAAGAAGCCTTGTCTATCTTATCATCAGAAGGAGCAGTTGAAGGATAGTTACATTACTCCCCACAAGACCAAACTAACTTCAGCTCAGAAGGACTGACAAAATCTCCATTTTTTTGCTATGATGCGCGAGTACAATGTTGTTCTAGGATTCTTTCTGGTGAGTTCCAATTTTTCTAAAAGTGTGCTCTACATGGACCATGTATGTGCCTGTTGAAACTGTCAATTCATAGTACAGTTTGCTCTATACTAATCACTTTTTTGTATTTGTGCAAACAGGGGTGCTCAGCTTGATTTCAATGGGAACTGCACAAAATGTTCATGAATACATCGAATCATTCATTTCCACCACAAGAAAGGAGGTGCCAATAAGTTTAAGGCGTTGCAACATATAAGGGCGAAATCATACAAGCTACACGCGAATTTGGTTGATTTTGGTGGAACTGCACAAAAAGAACAGCTGGTTTATTTAGCACGAGGTGCCATGTCAATGTCCGAACTGATGGCAAACCCTGCCCATTCCACAATCATAGGGATTTGATATTTTGGAATGGGACAACCTTGTCAAATTTTGCTCATTGATTTTAGCAAGACATGCGTTTGATATTTTCGAATGGGACGCCCTTGCTGTCAGCAGCGTCGATCAATTTTTTTCTTTATTCTTTAGTTGTGAAGTAAATATTGTCTCTGACATGTGAGTCGCTGAGATGCATAATCATCGATTGTTTTGAATGTTCTCTATGAATTTCCAGGCCTGTGTGTTTGATTGCAATGTACAAAAACTCTAAAAACCTACTCAAACTCTTTGTACTCCTTCTGTTCCCTTTTACTTCGCACATTGTGAAAGTGCATACTTTTTTGTATAAGATTGGTCAAAGTAGAGATACTTTGACTACAGACAAAACTTGTATGCAGACTAGAAAGGACCGGATGGAGTACATGTGAAACTGCTGCAAACGAGGTGATCACCCTGGGAATAATGCTAGTACGTACTGTTTTGCATGTTCATCCAATGCCAGTGATACCGGAATTCGAACTAATCGAAATAAATTCATTCATACACGATCGGAATTCATATAAACATGCCAGATTTCATTACATTTCATACATTCTTCAACTAACAAGGGGGGTGCTGGAGGTATAATTAATTAATCGAAGCTACCCACATGTGTCCCGCTGAGCCGAACAGAAGCTTCAGTGACTTAACCGCAGGTGTAGTTGTGTAACTGACATGTGGCCTGTTGGGCCCACGTGTCAGTCAGCCAACTGCACCAGCAGTTAAGTAGAAGCAGCGTTATTCTCCAGCAGAACTCCCCGACTCCATGTCGCCACCAAGAAGCTAACCGGCCGTCAATGGTCAACCCGCCTAACTTGGCTTCAACAGGAGGGTAGCAGCGGTTTCCTTACTTGGACCCGAGCGGCGGCGACCTACCATGTTCTACTCTTCCTCGTTTTCTGTGTGGCGCAGCCTCGTTGGCAGCGGGGCGGGGCCTCGGCGGAGCCAGCGATGTCCTCTATCTCGTTGCCGACGGGCGGCGCCTCAGCGGAGCGGTGGAAATCATCCCTCGTGTTGCCGGCAGGGTGGGGCCTCGGCTGAGCCGCCGATGTCCTCTGCCTCGTTGTTGGCGGGGCGAGGCCTCGGCGAGGCCGGCGGTGTCCTCTGCCTCGTTGTTAGCGCCACGGGGCCTCGGCGGAGCAGGGCCTCGTTGACGCCAGCGGAGCGGGGACTCGTCGGAGCCGGCATTGTCCTCTGCCTCGTCCTTAGTCTCGCCAAATAGTGCCTCGCCCGCTTCATCGTCCTCTTTGCTAGCCTCTTTGTAGGCGGCTGCAGCCTCCGCCACCCGCATGCGGTCCCGCCGACGCTCGAGGCGGCCCTTGCGGGCGGAGCGGTACGAGTCGAGCAGCGCCTCCTGCTCCGCCCGCTCCGCGGCGATCTGCTCCTCCGCCTGCAGGTGCTCCTGGAGGAGATGGTGTGTAGGCGGCGTCGGCCTGCGCCTCCCGGAACTGCTCCTGACGCATCTGCCTCACACTGTCCATATATTGGGCACGGGCCTCGCCGATGGTCATGGTGCAATGCACCGGCGAGAATGGCGCGGAGGAGGGGGTTAGCACCGGATCGTCGACTACCATGTTCTCCATTGGGACGTCGTCGTCCTTCGGCTGCCTGCCAGCCAGCCGGTCGGCAGCAATGGCTTCCATCTCCTTGTGGTCCGTCGTCCGCCCGTCCCGAAGAGAGCTGGAGCACGAGGAAGCCATGGTGGGCAGTAGTGGTGTGGACAGGAGAAAGGGAACGGATGCGGATGACTGCGGCTATGGCCGGCGCAGCAGTTTATATAGCAATGGTGGGCGGGCGGAGGGACGGACGTGTGGCATCGGAGTAGCCGCCTCGGCAACCGCGTATCATTAATGTGGGCGGCAGATGGACGGACGGACGGCACTTGTGTCGTTTGAAGGCGGAGCAATCGCCTGCACCGGGAAGCGGGGCGGGCGGCACTGACTATTTCGGGCGGAAAGCGCGTGCGGGCGAGGAGATGACTTTACTTGGAGAAGATGACAATGGGGACCCACCAGGTCCATAGCCTCACGTACACAAGTTCCTCCTTATTATATATATGTATAAAACTATACTCCCTCCATCTAGGTGAATAAGTCGTATTAGAAGGTGCATCATGACCTAGGTGCAAGCAGATTGGTGGAAAAGAAGAATATTTCTCTCTTCTAAACACAACATTTAATCACAGTAGTTAAGAGGATGCCTTATTAGCTACCCATGCAGGCCATCGTAATTCATAGCATGCAAAGCGCTTTTATTTCTTGCCTAATAACCGCATGGACGTGCTGCATGCATTGGTCCTTGCCCAAGCAAAAAAAGGGAGGAAAGGGGTTTCCACGGGAGACAATGAGGCAGAGGTGGAAGCGCTCGCTGGAGTTATTTATTTTGCTTCCCCCTAGTTTCCTGACATCACGGTCCCACACCATTGTCAACCTATGTAGTACTAGTCAATAAACGAGAGAATTGCACAAGAAGCGGCCGACGGCTGGGACCAAGCAGCTCGAGCAGTATTTGTGTTTTTGAGCTGTGAGCACTGCAGTGTTTTTTGATGTTTAGCCCAGATATTAATTTTTCTCCTCTGAACAACAACGAAAACATCGCTGCAGGTATTAACTGGGCGGGCTGTGGCCCGTCTAGCCCAGGCCAGATATCCAGCCCAGATATTAATTTTTTTCAAGCTGAAAATGGCTAGCCCAGCTATACTTCTTTTAGGAATACCCAGGCAATGTCAAGTTGTTATTCTCTGCCCCGTTAGGCTGCAAATCTTTCCTAGGAGGGATGCATTAGGCTTAACAAGAAAATGGGCTTTAAGAAATAATAAATGGGATGTAATTATAAAAACTGGGCAGTAACTATAAAAATGCACCAAACACGTGATTACTTTATAAAATATTATTTTTGGATATTGAAAATTTTAATTTCATTAATTGTTGCGAGCACAATGTTTCGTTGGATTTTTACATAATATAAATTTATATTGAAATTATATTTAATCTGACTAGAAATTTCGGGATAAAAATATTTTGGATCCCATCAAAATGTGGGAAATTTTATTGAATTCTGTTTTGAACGGTTGGTTGAAATGGGCTGTACTTTTAACAAACTGTAAATGGGCTGTAGTAAATTTCATTAGAATTCAAAAATGGGCTACACATTCTTACAAATCTCAAATGGGTTATAAGTTCTCTGCCACACACTTCTGGCCTTACTAAGTTGATGCGTCCCCTAAAAAAACAGAGTTGACGCGTATGCAAGGCTTTGTCAACTTATAATGAACACACGGTTCTAGCAGCAGTGGCCGTTGGATGTCCATCCAATGGATGCCGTGCTTCTTCTTCAATCTCGGATATTCTAGCTTCACCCGCCCAAAAAATGATTCCTCCCCCTGACATCTGGGGCGCACCATTTCGGAAGCTGACCTGTGGGCCTACTAAGTTGACGTACCAAGGGCTTTGTCAACTTAGTCAATATAAACGATTCTAGCTGCAGTGACCGTACGATGTCCATCCAACGGCCGTAGTGCTTCTTCAACCTCTGGTCTTCTTGCTCCAGCCGCCCAAAGTAGCGTCGGTCGTGCCTCCTGCTCCTGCCTCCCGTGGCCGGCTGTGCTACCGTGGAGGCCTCACCGCCCCCTACTATTCCAGCCGCTGGCCAGGCCCTCCGACGACGGCAGCCTCACACCGCAGCCAAATGAGTGAACCCTCATACTCCTCTCCGCATGGGCATCCACTATCGCGTCTTCACCGGCTCGGCGTCGTCCCCTTCCTAGGCCTCGCCGTCGTCCACCGCCCTGGTGCTCTCGGCGCGGCGTGGTCAACGTGGTCAAGGAATGACTTCCATCGGACATGGACTGTACGTGGAGAGGCTGACAGCTCGGTCCACGGCGGCAGCAAGGAAGTGCCTCCTTATTACACGGAAAATAATGGTTCCTCCACCTGACAGCAGGGACCCACCGGACGGGCCACCAGTATTTTGCGAAAAAAATCATTTCCCCCTAACTGCTGGGACCCACCAGACGGGCCACCGTATTTCGCGAAAAAATGTTCCCTCCGCTGTCAGCTCGGACCCACCGGAAGTGCCTCCTTATTACGCACAAAAAAATGAATACTCCCCCGGCTAGCTTGGACCCACCTTGCTGGGAGGCTGACTTGTGGGCCTACTAAGTTGATGGGGACAAAGGGCTTTGTCAACTTAGTCAATATGAACGATTCTAGCTCCAGTGACCGTACGATGTCCATCCAACGGCCGTAGTGCTTCTTCAACCTCTAGTCTTCTTGCTCCAGCCGCCCAAAGCAGCGTCGGTCGTGCCGCATGCTCCTGCCTCCCGTGGCCGGTTGTGCTGCCGCAGAGGCCTCACCGCCCCCTACTATTCCCACCGCTGGCCAGGCCCTGCGGCGACGGCAGCCTCACACCGCAGCCGAACCAGTGAACCCTCGTAGTCCTCTTCGCGCCGGCTTCCACTGCCGCGTCGTCCCCTTCCTAGGCCTCGCCGTCGTCCACCGCCGTGGTGCTCTCCGCTCGGCATGGACAACGTGGTCAAGGAACGACTTCCATCGGAAGAGTACTGTACGTGGAGAGGCTGACAGCTGGGTCCATGGCCACAGCCCAGTTTTTTTGTGATTTGCCAAGTAAGTCGCTTTGTCAGGCCTGTTGGGCTGCAAATCTTTCAAGACGAGGAGAGCTTTCATTCGGCTGGCCGAGAAAATGGCCCATCACTAATGAGAAATGGGTTGTACATTTTTAAAACACATCAAACTGGCAATTAGTTTCAAATATCTTTTTTTTCATTTCAAGATTTTAAATTACATTAATTTTTATGCGTGGAGAATTTGTTAGATTTTATAGTGATATACATTTATTTTTAAAATCATTTTGAATGTGAGTCGAAATTTCGGGATTAAAAACAGTTCGGACCGCACCGAAATATGCAAAATTTCATATAATTTTTTAACCGTTGCCACAATATGGGCTGTAATGCTAACAAAAAGAATATGGGCTCCAAAAAAACCTTAAGAATTAGTAAATGGGCTGTAAATGATTAGAAATAATGGCAGATGGGTTGTATGCTGTTTTCCACAGATTTGAGGCTTTCCTAAAAAAAGGTTGACGCACAAGCACTGACTGTTGGATGTCCATGCAACGGCCGTCGTGCTTCTTCAATCTCTGCTCTTCCTGCTCCAGCCGCTCAAACAAGCGCCAGTGGGACTGCCTGCTCCCTCCTCCTCGCGGTCGGCTGTGCTACCGCGCAGGCCTCACCGCCCGACCGTACTCCCATCGCTGGCCTAGCCATCCCTCTACTCACCCCACCTGCTATTATTCTCCGGTGACGGTAGACGAACCAGTAAACCCTCGTATAGTCGTACTCCCCTCCGCGTGGGAAACAACTGCCGAGTCTTCCCTGCCTCCATGTCGTCCCCTTCCTAGGCCTCGCCATCGTCCACCGCCCCGGTGCTCTCGGCGCGCCGTGGTCAACGTGGTCAAGGAATGACTTCCATCAGACGTGGACTGTACGTGGAGAAGCTGACAGCTGGGTCCACAGCCACAGCAAGGAAGTGCCTCCTTATTACGCGGAAAATAATGATTCCTCCACCAGATAGCTGGGACCCACCGGACGGGCCACTGTATTTCGCGAAAAAAAACGTTTCCCCCTGACTGCTGGGACCCACCAACTACATCTTCGCACGCAAGGAAGTGCGTTCGGGCAAAAAAACGATTCGCCCCCTGACTGCTGGGACCGACCAGCTACATCTTCGCAGGCAAGGAAGTGCCTGACAGTTGGGACCCACCTGGTCGAAGCGTACATAGAGTTGTCATTCTGGTCGCGAACGTGTATGTACATATATACTGGTCGATGTAGAGGCGCGCACGTGTCGTAGTAGAGGCGCGCACGTAGCATGTACAGGTACGTACAGTGGCCAGGGTGCAAGAAAGAAAATATGGCCACGTATGTGTACATACGGGCGGGATCTCGAACGCCTACTCGCGCATACGTACGGCCAGGGCTCGTGTACATGGCTGGGTCGGAACGGAGAAACAACATCGTCGTCGTGTTCATGGGGAGGCAACGGAATGCGTCGTGTTCATGGGGAGGCAACGGAATGCGTCGTGTTCATGGGGAGGCAACGGAACGCGTGGGAGCCAACCGGCTGGGTCGGAACGGAATGCGTGGTCATGTTCATCGGGAGGGCTTGGACGGAACAGGCGATGGAAATGAGGCCTGGAGTACCGCACAATGGAGGAAACGGACCTCCTACGTTCGGAACGGGGTCCTGTTGATCGGGAGGGGTTTGGCGTACCACAAAACGGGGGAAACGGACCTCCTACGGTCTAAACGGGGGTCCTGTTCATCGGGAGGGGTGTGGTGTACCGCAAAATGGACGAAACAGACTTGTGTTGGAGCGCTACGGTCGAAACGGGGGTCCTGTTCATCGGGAGGGGTGTGGCGTACAGCAAAACAGGACTCCATGGGATACTTTTCATCTCCACCATCGACCTCCTCCAGCCTCCACCTGCGACTGTTCATCCACGGGCTCTTGTTCAACCAGCCTCCACCGTGCGCTACTCCACTGGCTACTGTTCAACCAGCCCTCTCCACGGGCTCCTGTTCAACCACTCCTCCACGGGCTACTATTCATCCTGCCCTCCATCGTCTACTGTTCATCCAGCCCTCCACGGGGTGGTCCTGTTCATCCAGCCCTCCATGGGGTCCTGTTCATCCAGCCCCAACCGGCTCGATCGATCGGGGTCCTGTTCATCCAGAGGCAACACCACGGGGTCCTATTCATCCACCCCCTCCGGGAACTGTTCATCCACCCCCCCCCCCCCCCCCCCCCCCCGCAACGCTCACTGTTCATCCAGAGGCAACATCGATCGGCTTCAGTTAGCAGCAGTAGTGAAGGAATTGCTCGATCGGGTTCAGTTAACAGCCATCGATCGATCACTCGGGTTCAGTAACGTGTAGCCTGCAGTGCGATCGCTCGGGTTCAGTTAGACCCCAACGCCTCGCTCGGGTTCAGTTAGAGCCAACGCCTCACACACACGCGCGTACGTGTACGATGAACAGTATCCCGTGGAGTCCCGTTTTGTGGTACGCCACACCCCTCCCGATGAACAGGACCCCTGTTTCGACCGTAGGAGGTCTGTTTCGTCCATTTTGCGGTACGCCACACCCCTCTCGATCAACAGGACCCCCGTTTCGACCATAGCAGGTTCGTTTCGTCCGTTTTGCGGTATGCCATACCCCTTCCGATCAACAGGACCCCCGTTTCGACCGTAGGAGGTCTGTTTCCTCCGTTTTGCGGTACGCCAGACCCCTCCCGATCAACAGGACCCCGTTCCGAACGTAGGAGGTCTGTTTCCTCCATTGTGCGGTATGCCAGGCCTCGTTTCCATCGCATGTTCCGTCCAAGCCCTCCCGATGAACACGACCACGCATTCCGTTCTGACCCAGCCGGTTGGCTCCCACGCGTTCCGTTGCCTCCCGATGAACACGACACATTCCGTTGCCTCCCCATGAACACGACGCATTCCGTTTCCTCCCCATGAACACGACGCATTCCGTTTCCTCCCCATGAACATGACGACGATGTTGTTTCTCCGTTCTGACCCAGCCATGTACACGAGCCCTGACCGTATGTATGCGCGAGTAGGCGTTTGAGACCCCGCCCGTATGTACACATATGTGGCTGTATTTTATTTCTTACACCCTGGCCGTTGTACGTACGTGTACATGCTACGTGCGCGCCTCTACTACGACACGTACGCGCCTCTACTACGACACGTGCGCGCCTCTACATCCACTAGTATATATGTACGTACACGTTCGCGACCAGAATGACAACGCTACGTACGCTTCGACCAGGTGAGTCCCGACTGTCAGGCACTTCCGTGCGTGCGAAGATGTAGCTGGTGGGTCCCAGTAGTTAGGGGGGCGAATCGTTTTGTTTTTTTGCCTGGACGCACTTCCTTGCGTGCGAAGGTGTAGCTGGTGGGTCCCAGCAGTCAGGGGGGAAACGTTTTTTTCGCGAAATACGGTGGCCCGTTCGGTGGGTCCCCGCTGTCAGGTGGAGGAATAATTATTTTGCGCGTAATAAGGAGGCACTTCCTTGCTGCGGCCATGGACCCAACTGTCAGCGTCTCCATGCATAGTACTCTTCCGATGTAAGTCGGTCGTTGACCACATTGACCACGCCGCGCCGAGAGCACCACGGTGGTGGACGACGGCTAGGCCTAGGAAGGGGACGACACGGAGGCATGGAAGACTCGGTAGTTGTTTCCCATGCGGAGGGGAGTACGACTGTATGAGGGTTTACTGGTTTGTCTGCCGTCGCCGGAGAATAACAGCAGGTGTGGGTGAGTAGAGGGATGGCTAGGCCAGCGATGGGAGTACGGTGGGGCGGTGAGGCCTGCGTGGCAGCACAGCCGGCCGCGGGGAGGAGGGAGCAGGCAGTCCCGCCGGCGCTTGTTTGAGCGGCTGGAGTAGGAAGAGCTGAGATTGAAGAAGCACGACGGCCGTTGGATGGACATCCAACAGTCAGTGCTTGTGCGTCAACCTTTTTTTAGGGAAGCCTCAAATCTGTGGAAAACAGCATACAACCCATCTGCCATTATTTCTAATAATTTACAACCCATTTGCTAATTCTTAAGGTTTTTTGGAGCCCATATTCTTTTTGTTAGCACTACAGCCCATATTGTGGCCACGGTTAAAAAATTATACGAAATTTTGCATATTTTGGTGCGGTCTGAACTGTTTTTAATCCCAAAATTTTGACTCACATTCAAACTGATTTGAAAAATAAATGTATATCAATATAAAATACAACAAATTCTCCACGCATAAAAATTAATGTAATTTAAAATCTTGAAATAAAAAAAGATATTTGAAACTAATTGCCGGTTTGATGTGTTTTAAAAATGTACAGCCCATTTCTCATTACTGATGGGCCATTTTCTCGGCCAGCCAAATGAAAGCTCTCCTCGTCTTGAAAGATTTGCAGCCCAATAGGCCTGACAAAGTGACTTACATCGTGAATCACAGAAAAACTGGGCTGTGGCCGTGGACCCAGCTGTCAGCCTCTCCACGTACAGTACTCTTCCGATGGAAGTCGTTCCTTGACCACGTTGACCACGCCGCGCGGAGAGCACCATGGCGGTGGACAATGGCGAGGCCTAGGAAGGGGACGACGCGGAGCCGGGGAAGACGCGGCAGTGGAAGCCCGCGCAGAGAGCAGTACGAGGGTTCACTTGTTCGGCTGCGGTGTGAGGCTGTCTTCGCCGCAGGGCCTGGCCAGCGGTGGGAATAGTAGGGGCGGTGAGGCCTCTGTGGCAGCACAGCCGGCCACGGGAGGCAGAAGCATGCGGCACGACAGGCGCTGCTTTGGGCGGCTGGAGCAAGAAGACTAGAGGTTGAAGAAGCACTACGGCCGTTGGATGGACATCGTACGGTCACTGGAGCTAGAATCGTTCATATTGACTAAGTTGACAAAGCCCTTCGTCCCCGTCAACTTAGTAGGCCCACAAGTCAGCCTCCCACCAAGGTGGGTCCCAGCTAGCCAGGGGAGTATTCATTTTTTGTGCGTAATAAGGAGGCACTTCCAGTGGGTCCGAGCTGACAGCGGGGGGAATGCTTTTTTCATGAAATACGGTGGCCCGTCCGGTGGGTCCCAGCAGTCAGGGGGAAACGATTTTTTTCGCAAAATACTGGTGGCCCGTCCGGTGGTTCTCCGCTGTCAGGTGGAGGAATAATTATTTTCCGCGTAATAAGGAGGCGCTTCCTTGCGGCTGTCGTGGACTCATCTGTCAGTCTCTCTAAGGGAGTCCTGGATTAGGGGGTCTCCGGACAGCCGGACTATATCCTTTGGCCGGACTGTTAGACTATGAAGATACAAGATTGAAGACTTCGTCTCGTGTCCGGATGGGACTCTACTTGGCGTGGAAGGCAAGCTAGGCAATACGGATATGTGTGTCTCCTCCTTTGTAACCGACCTTGTGTAACCCTAGCCCTTTCCGGTGTCTATATAAACCGGAGGGTTTTAGTCCGTAGGACAACATACAATCATACCATAGGCTAGCTTCTAGGGTTTAGCCTCTCTGATCTCGTGGTAGATCTACTCTTGTACTACCCATATCATCAATATTAATCAAGCAGGACGTAGGGTTTTACCTCCATCAAGAGGGCCCGAACCTGGGTAAAACATCGTGTCCCCTGCCTCCTGTTACCATCCGCCTTAGACGCACAGTTCGGGACCCCCTACCCGAGATCCGCCGGTTTTGACGCCGACATTGGTGCTTTCATTGAGAGTTCCTCTGTGTCATCGCCGTTAGGCTTCATGGCTCCTACTATCATCGATAGTGATGTAGTCCAGCGTGAGACTTTTCTCCCCGGACAGATCTTTGTGTTCGGCGGCTTTGCACTGCGGGCCAATTCGCTTGGCCATCTGGAGCAGATTGAAAGTTATGCCCCTGGCCACCAGGTCAGGTTTGGAAGCTTAAACTACATGGCCGATATCCGCGGAGACTTGATCTTCAATGGGTTCGAGCCTCTGCCTTGTGCGTCACGCGGTCACGATGAGTACGATTTAGCTCTACCATCAGACAGTGTTAAGGAGATCACACCGGCATCCGCTCCGACCCTCAATTCGGAGCCAGTTGCGCCGTCCATGGACGGGTGGATGGACCCCTCCATGGAGGCCTTACCCTCAGCGGCGATCGAGCCGAACATCAACCTTACCTCGCACGAGAGCCGTGCTATTAAGCTGCCGGATCCCTCTCTGGCCACGGACTCCGAACCGCCTGCGCCCGTTCCTATCTAATCTGGCTGCGCGCCGATCATGGAGTTTACCTCCATGGATATCTTTCAGCACTCACCCTTCGGCGATATACTGAACTCATTAAGGTCTCTCTCCTTGTCAGGAGGATCCTGGCCAAACTATGTCCGGCAGGACTGGGATGCGGATGACGAAGAAATTTGTCGCCCACCCACCACCCACTTAGTAGCCACTGTCGATGACTTAACCGACATGCTCAACTTCGACTCCGAAGACATCGACGGTATGGATGACGATGCAGGAGACGAACAGGAACCACTGCCCACAGGGCACTGGACGCTCACTCCATCACATGACGTATACATGGTGGACACACCAAAAGAGGACGACGACGAGGAACGGAAGGACGCAACAAAGGGTTGTCCCCTCGAGAAGCAGTCAAAGCGCGGCGTAAGCGCCGCCCCAAATCCCGCCTCGACAGAAATAACGATCATATAGACCCAGCGCCAGAGCAGGGTGAACCACTGCTGGACCACGCAACACGGAGAATCAAACCGAACAACCCGATTCTGTCAAAGACAATAGTCTAGATGACATAACACCGGACAAACACCCGGAGCAACAGAATGCCCATCAAAGGATTGTTGCCACCGCGAGGAGTCTAAAAAAGCAGAAGCAAAGGCTCAAGGCTGCGCAAGAGACACTCCAAATCAGATGGAGTAAAATACTCAACACAGCAGCGAAGTATGGTGGTAATCGCCCCACCAAGAGCTACCCGAAGCAGAAGTTGCTACCTGAATTCGATGAGGAGGCCTTAGATCCCCCACAACCAAAAATTAAAACGGCCACCTGGCCAGATAGACGACCTCACGGCCAACATAGAGCGGCAAGCAATGCCGCACATAAGCCAATACGCGATCCACGCGAGGGCTCGCATCAAAAGGACGGCGCAACCAGATCCATCTATGGACCACGCAGGCACGCTCCAGCATACGATGCAACACACCAAACATCCGAACACTATGGTACACCCAGATACAGGGGTGCCGCACACCCCCTATGTTTCACTGACGAGGTGTTGACCATGAATTTCCAGAGGGATTCAAACCCGTAAACATAGAGGCTTACAACGGAACAACAGACCCTGGGGTCTAGATTGAGGACTATATCCTCCACATCCATATGGCTCGAGGAGATGATCTCCACGCCATTAAGTATTTACCCCTCAAACTCAAAGGGCCAGCTCGGCACTGGCTTAAAAGCCTCCCCGAAAGCTCCATTGGAAGCTGGGAAAAGCTCGAAGACGCTTTTCGGGCAAATTTTCAAGGGACTTATGTCCTACCTCCGGACGCGGACGATTTGGGTCATATAACTCAACAGCCCGGAGAGTCAGCCCGAAAGCTTTGGAACATGTTTCTTACTAAAAAGAACCAAATAGTCGACTGTCCGGACGCCGAACCCTTGGCAGCTTTTAAGCATAGCGTCCGTGACGAATGGCTTGCCAGGCACCTCGGCCAAGAAAAGCCGAGAACAATGGCAGCATTAACAAGCCTCATGACCCGCTTTTGTGCGGGTGAGGATAGCTAGCTAGCCAGATGCAGCACCAGCGACCCAAGTACATCCGAAGTTAGAGATGGAAACGGGAATTCACGGCGCAGCAACAATAATAAGCGCCGGAATAAAGAAAACAGCCCGAAGAGCATGTCAGTAAACGCCGGATCCAGAAGCTCTCGGCCAGGTCAGCAAAAGCCGCCCTCTAAAGGCGCCAGAGACGAACTGTCTAGCCTCAACAAAATTCTGGACCAAATATGTCAGATCCATAGCGCCCCTGGTAAACCCGCTAATCATACCCACAGAGAATGTTGGGTCTTCAAGCAGTGCGGCAAGCTCAATGCCGTACACAAGGGGGAGGATACACCAAGCGAAGACGAGGATGAGCCTCTGAAGCAAGACCATGGGGAACAAAAGAAATTTCCATCATAAGTCAAAACAGTAAATGTGTTACACGTGATCAAGGGGAGAAACAAAGCGGCACTCCCAGAGAAATATGCCCAAGGGCCTATCACCGCGGAGTCCTGCCACTGGTCATCTCTACCGATCACTTTCGACCATCGGGATTACTCAGCAAGTATCCGGTGTGCAGGATGGGCTGCCTTGGTATTAGACCCAGTAATTGACGGATACTACTTCACACGAGTCCTGATGGACGGTGACAGCAGTCTAAACCTGATATATCAGGACACAATCCGCAAAATGGGGATAGACCCAACGAAAATTTTCCACAGCAATACTACCTTTAAAGGAGTAACGCCAGGCCCAGGGGCTCATTGCACGGGCTCCCTGCTACTAGAGGTTATATTCGGCTTCCCTGATAACTTCCGTAGAGAACATTTAACCTTCCACATTGCTCCGTTCCAAAGTGGCTATCAAGCACTACTTGGACGCGAAGCTTTCACTCGCTTTAATGCAATACCGCATTACGCTTCCCTCACGCTAAAGATGCCCGGTCCATGTGGCATCATTACAGCAAATGGAAATATTGAGCGATCTTTGCGCGCCGAAGAGAGTGCGACTGCCTTGGCAGCCGCACACTAAAAACGGCCTCACCAACTAAAGCATTTGATAGGTCGTCAAGACCACAGACACGGTTAGACGAGTCTGGCGCATCTATATGTAATTCCTACAGGTTTGATGGCCACACCCCTATTACAAATACAAGGGGCTCAACGCACAGACAAGTGGCAACTTTTACTCATCTCGAATTATACATGGTTTCTTTAAAACTACCTTTTTGCACGACAACTTTTCACCTAAGTTTCTCTCTTTTACAGATGACCATCGTGCTACACCCATCCAGGATATGGCACAACGGAGACACTGGCACAGACGTGCAACAGGGACCCGTTCCAAGGATTCTTTTTAGATTAAGACCTTGTGTAAACCTTTTTACTGTCTCTTGTTGATACACATCCCTCGGATTCTCAGTACAATTAAGAAGGATGCTGACGTCTTGGCATGTGGCCACGTCAGAATAATGCGCCTACCTGGACACAAGGGGCTTCTTACAAAGGTCACTATTTAGGCCCGGTTTATACCATAAAGACCGAATACCTTAGAGAGTGTTCGGCGTCGCGAGTTTGGCCTTATATGCATCAGCTCCGAATCATGTCTTTGGTCAAATGTTGGGTTTGCCTGGCTCCTGTGTTTTGGTGCCTTACGTTCCGCTCTATCGGCTAAGGCAGCACCAGGAGAACTACTGCGATTGTGCCCTGGTTCATCCGGACGAGCACCTCAGTAGAGAAAGCCGAAAACTGACTGTGATGATATAGCGCGAGACTGGTCAACCACTCGATGACCTATCGGAATGTTAGAATTCCTCCGCTTTAACGAAGGGCTGTTTCCCGGCCAGGCATATACGCACCCCGAGTTTGGGAGAGTGCGGAGCCACCAGGGGCTATATAGTAGCCCCACCGTCAAACTCCTATGGCTAAGTGAAAGTGTTAAAGCATTATAGTCCGGTTGCCTCGTTCGCCGCACTATCACCTCCTTAATAGGACCAAGATGTTGGGTTAAGTGTGAACACGCGTCTTCTGCAAGCACCTCCGCATTATATGCGTGGGGGTTTAAGCCGACGACTGCAATCTTTCAGGTTATATACATATATACATAAACGGCCGCACAGGAGGCATCATATTACTTTCAGGCAAAAGTATAAATACAACCTTAATACATTTCATAAAAACATTGTGTTTACAATGGGAATACATGTCACTCAAACATAATATTCTTCGAGCACTGGGCCTCTATCAAACGAGCACCCTCAAGAACTTCTTCAAAATAGTGCTCGGCAGCCACTCGGCCTATGGTCGAACCCTGCGCCGCAATAGTGGTAGCATCCATCTCCGCCCAGTATGCTTTGACACGGGCAAAGGCCATCCGCGAGCTTTCTATGCACCCTGACCTCTTCATCGCATTGATGCGCGGCACCACACCAAGGAACTGCTGCACTAAGCTGAAATAGCTGTTCGGCTTCGGCTTCTCCGGCCACAGATGATCTACGACAGACCTCATGGCAAGTCCGGACAATCTATTAAGTTCGGCCCATTCGGCTAGCTGATTAGTCAAGGGAAGCGGGTGCTCTGGAATGCTAAATTGCGACCAGAACAGCTTGTCCACTTCACGATCTGTCTCTGATCTCGGAAGTATTCGACCGCATCGACAGCGCTCTCTGCCAAGTCCATATATGCGTCTGCCGAACTCCACAGCCGATCCAGAGGGGCATACCGCGGATCTCCGAACTTCCTCTGCAGCAGAAAGGGCTTCCCAGCCGCAATATCCCCAGCTTCACGCAGCTCCTCCTTCTTCGCCCTCATAGCAGAGCGGGTGTCTTTGGTCGCCACCGTGGCCTTTTCAAGGTCCGCTGCCTTCACTCGATTCTCTTCTTCAAGGAACTGGCAACGGTCGGCAGTGTATTTTAATTTTACGGCCATCTTGGCCATCTTCTCTTTGCTTTCACAATGCGCGGCCCTCTCGACTCTTAACTCTTCGGCCACCTTCAAAGCAGCCGCATTGCTAATTCTTGCTTGTTCCTTCGCTCGGGCAAGTTCCGCCCGAAGGGTCTCCACGGTGGCAGCTCCGTCTGCAGTCACAACATATTAAAGATACTGGCATCATGCTGCTCTTACTATGTGACATTCACCAGAAAACATTACTTACCCTGTGACTCATCAAGCCGCTTGTTAACAAGCTCGATGTCGGTGTCTGCCGCATCCAGTTACCGCTTTAGTTCGGCAAACTCATTAGTCCAGCTAGCCACCGGAGCTTCCACCACCTGCACATAAAGGTAGTCTGGTTATTACATGGGACTATGATCCTCTATTCTCCGCCGTTCTCGATGACAACTAGAGTCTCAGGGGCTACTATCTACACAGGGCACACCTAAACATGTGCGGTACTATCAAAAAGTATATCATTTCACGTACCTCAAAGCCCGTTAGTAGACTCATAAAGGCTTCATGTAATCCGCTTTCGGCGGACGAAATTCTTTCCATCACCGTACCCATCAACGTACGGTGTTCTTCTGAGATGGCCGCTCGCTCCAACAGCTCCCTCAGTACGTCCGACCGCATACCAGATGGTGTCGGGCTCTTTTGTTTGCTCTCTTCGAGAGCCGGACACTGGGGACTTCGGGTGGCTATAGGATTATCTTCTGGCCTCATCGGATCCAGAGAGGTCCTCCGTGACGACACTTCAAGGTTGCCCGCTTCTTGAGCGGGGGAATCCGGGGGAGGCGTTTCGCTCTCCATCATCTCCGGAAGAAGATCCCCCAAAGACGAGCTCTGCTGAGAGGGGCTAAGGTCCGAACTTCAAGATAAAGGCTTCGGTTATTTTCCTCAGAGGTAAGGTAGTATATCTTCACTATTAAAGTACTTTTTGATTACTTATAGCTCGTTGGAGGGCTGATCCCCGCGCGGACTTTGTACGGCAAGAGCACCCTCCAAGGCAGGACCCTCTGGAGGAGATTTCTTCTCCCATTTGGAAACATTAGTTTTCGGATCTTCAGAGGCAGTCCTCTTCCTTCCCCGAAGCAAGAGAAGGTCGGATTCTTCCCCTTGGTTATCCTCCTTCACGGAGGCTCTCATTCCCTCGGTTGGAATTGGTAGCGATGGGGGCCCGCTCTCGCCCTCGTTATTCCCCCCTTTATCTTCCTTTGAGGGCTCCGGGCAAGGTGCTAGCTCGAGCATCTTTTCCAGTACCGGATTTTCTAAACCCTCAGGAAGGGGGGCCGAACACCGAATCATCTTCGCCTTTGTTAGCCAGTCCTAGTCAAAGAGCAGTTTCTTAGAATGACGTCATGATAAATAAAAGACGGCGTGTTTCGACTAGAGGATTACTTACCTGTTCGGTGGTGCGGTTGCTGCTCAGGCCCACGTCCTCGGTAGTATCTGGACACTCTACTTGGGGTCCGTAGAATGATTTATACATCTCCTTGTGCGTCAGGCCGAGGAAATTCTGAATAGAGCGTGGTCCTTCTGGGTTGAACTCCCACATGCGGAGGGGTCGGCGTTTGCATGGCTAGATTCGTCGAACCAGCATGACTTGCACCACCATAACCAGACTGAAATCTCCTTCGAAGAGATCTTGAATGCGGCTCTGCAGTACACGCACGTCCTTGGCTGGACCCCAGCTCAGCCCTCTGCTAATCCATGACATCAGTTGTGGTGGAGGGCCCAACCGGAAAGCAGGGGCAGCCGCCCACTTGGCACTTCTAGGAGTCGTGATGTAAAACCACTCCCGTTGCCATAATCCGGACACCTCTGGAAAGGAACCCTTTGGCCATGGAGCTCCAGCGATCTTGCTTATTAATGTGCCTCCGCACGCTACATGCTGCCCTTCGACCGTCTTCAGCTTCACGTCAAAGGTCTTGAGCCACAGGCCGAAGTGAGGGGTAACGTGAAGGAAGGCCTCACACACAACGATAAATGCCGAGATGTGGAGAAAGGAGTCCAGGGCTAGATCATGGAAGTCTAGCCCATAATAGACCATCAAACCCCTTACGAAGGGATCCAGAGCGGCGCCTAGACCTTGGAGGAAGTGGGAGATGAACACGACGTCTTCGTTGGGTTCAGGAGTAGGGACGACCTGCCCTCGGGCAGGCAGCCAATGCAAAACCTCGGCGGTCAGGTTTCTGGCCTCCCTCAACTTCTTGATATCCTCTTCCGTAATGGAGGAGGGCATCCATCGGCCATGAAGGCTGGATCCGGACATGATTGAAGATCCGGAGCACCTGACCTGGGCTTTGGGTGTTAGAACTCGAGGCAGGGGAAGGATTCGATTGAGCACGGGAGGGAAAAAAGTAAAAGCCTTGTCCCTTTATAAAGAGGGTGAATATCAAGCATCCTCTCCGTGGCCGTTTGGGACTTGCCTATAATCTAGGAGTCCTAGACGCGGTTGGGTTACCCACACCCGTATTGATGAGAATCCCGTGATAAGGGGACACGATCTTTGCTTTGACGAGACGTGTCGAAAAACTGCCTCGCGTTATGTGCGGGGCTAGTTAAAGGAAACGGTTCGGATAATCACCGGGCCATGACATAATGTCGTGTTGCCAAAACAAGTCACAAATTGAATTTGTGGAAATATTATTCTCTCTACGGTGGTATGTGGGACTTATTTTTGCAGGGTCAGACACTATCCTTGTATTCAAATTCTTCTGTGGTGTATTCGGAGGAGGAACCCGCCTTGCAATGCCGAAGACAATACTGCGCTCCGGACTCATCGTCATTGAAAGCCTGGTTCAGGGGCTACTGAGGAAGTCCTGGATTAGGGGGTCTCCAGACAGCCGGACTATATCCTTTGGCCGGACTGTTAGACTATGAAGATACAAGATTGAAGACTTCATCTCGTGTCCGGATGGGACTCTACTTGGCGTGGAAGGCAAGCTAGGCAATACGGATATGTGTATCTCCTCCTTTGTAACCGACCTTGTGTAACCCTAGCCCTTTCTAGTGTCTATATAAACCGGAGGGTTTTAGTCCGTATGACAACATACAATCATACCATAGGCTAGCTTCTAGGGTTTAGCCTCTCTGATCTCGTGGTAGATCTACTCTTGTACGACCCATATCATCAATATTAATCAAGCAGGACATAGGGTTTTACCTCCATCAAGAGGGCCCGAACCTGGGTAAAACATCATGTCCCCTGCCTCTTGTTACCATCCGCCTTAGACACACAGTTCAGGACCCCCTACCCGAGATCCGCCGATTTTGACACCGACACTCTCCACGTACAGTACTCTTTCGATGGAAGTCGGTCGTTGACCACATTGGCCACGCCGCGCCGAGAGCACCACGGCGGTGGACGACGGCGAGGCCTAGGAAGGGGACGACGTGGAGCTGGGCAAGACGCAGCAGTGGATGCCCACGCGGAGAGGAGTACGAGCGTTCACTGGTTCGGCTGCGGTGTGAGGCTGCCGTCGCCGCAGAATAACAGGGGTGTGGGTGAGTGGAGGGATGGCCTGGCCAGTGGTGGAAGTAGTATGGGGGCGGTGAGGCCTCCGCGGTAGCACAGCCGGCCACGGGAGGCAGGAGCATGCGGCACGACCAGCGCTGCTTTGGGCGGCTGGAGCAAGAAGACCAGAGGTTGAAGAAGCACTATGGCCGTTGGATGGACATCATACAGTCACTGGAGTATTGACTATGTTGACAAAGCCCTCCGTCCCCATCAACTTAGTAGGCCCACAAGTCAGCCCAATAATATGGTGGGTCCCAGCTAGCAGGGGGTATTCAGTTTTTTGGGCGTAATAAGGAGGCACTTCCTTGCGTGCGAAGATATAGCTGGTGGGTCCGACCTGTCAGCGGGGGGAACGTTTTTTTCGTGAAATACAGAGGCCCTTCCTGTGGGTCCTAGCTGTCAGGTGGAGGAATCATTATTTTGCACGTAATAAGGAGGCATTTCCTTGCGTGCGGCGGTGGACCCAGTTGTCAGCCTCTCCATGTACTGTCCACTTCCGATGGATGTTTTTCATTGACCACGTTGACCAGGACGCACCGAGAGCACCAGGGCGGTGGACGACGGCGAGGCCTAGGAAGGGAACAACACAGAGCCAGGGAATACTCGGCAGTTGTTTCCCATGCGGAGGACTACGAGGGTTTACTGGTTCGTCTGCCGTCGCCGGAGAATAATAGCATGTGTGGGTGAGTAGAGGGATGGCTAGGCCAGGGATGGGAGTATGGTGGGGCCGTGAGGCCTGTGCGGCAGCATAGCCGGCCGTAGGAGGAGGGAGCAGGCAGTCCCGCCGGCGCTTGTTAGAGCGCCTAGAGCATGAAGAGCAGAGATTGAAGAAGCACGACAGCCGTTGGATGGACATCCAACAGTCACTGCTCTCGTGTGTTGACTAAGTTGACAGGGCGTTGCATGTGCGTCAACCTTTTTTTTGTGAAAGCATATGCGTCAACCTATAGTAGGAGCACAAGTCAGCCTCAAATCTGTGGAAAACAGCATATAGCCCATCTGCCATTATTTCTAATAATGTACAGCCCATTTGCTAATTCTTAAGAATTTTTTTGGAGCCCATCTTCTTTTTGTTAGCATTACACCCCATATGGTGGCCACAGATAAAAAGTATACGAAATTTTGCATATTTCGGTGCGGTAACAGTTTTTAATCCAGAAATATCGATTCACATTCAAACTATTTTGAAAAATAATTTATATAAATATAAAATCCAAATAATTGTCCACGCATAAAAATCAATGGAATTTAAGATCTAGTAATGAAAAAAAATTGAAACTAATTCCCGGTTTGATGTGTTTTAAAAATGTACAGCCCATTTCTGGGCAAACCGAATGAAACTCTCCTCGTCTTGAAAGATTTGCAACCCAGTAGGGCCGATAAAGCTAGTAGGCCTTGTTTGGGTATTTCTTAAAAAAATAGAACTGGGCTAGCCATTTTCAGCAAGAAAAAAACACAACTGGGCTAATGATGTGGTAAACATAAATAAAACCCTAGCTAGACGGGCCACAACCCCCACACAGCCTCGTTGTTACCTTGATCCGTCGCTAAAACTAGTATAAATAACAACTACTTGTTCCTCAAAAAAACTGCGCGACTTGCTGGGTCCCTGGTGTCAGCCACTCATAGTGTAATTCTCTCGTTAATTGACTACATTGACAATGGCGTGAGCCCCAGATGTCCAACCATTAGGAGGAACCATATTTTTGGGCTTGTACTATAGAGGCACTTGCTTGCGTACTGCCATGACGCTGGTGGGTCCCTACTATCATCCTCTCTGCGTACAATCATCTCCTTGTTCCTCTCGGTTGTTGACGATGTTGACAACGCAAGAGGGCGCCGCACCGCGCATGGCGAGCGAACCAAGGCCGCAAGGCGGAGGACGACGGCGAGGCCTCAGACGGAACGAATAGGAGCCGTTGAAGATGCACCGGTCCAGTCGCAGACAGAGGGGAGTACGAGGGTTGACTGGTTCGGGCGCGGGTGCGTGTTGGGGCTGACATCGCCGGAGAATAACATGACGTGTGGGGGAATAGAGGGAGGGACTGGCCAACGTTGGAGGGTACGTACGGTAGGGCGGCGGAGGCGCAACCAGCCAAGGGAGGCGGGAGCAGGCGGAGCTGACAGGGTGGTTTGGTTTGGGCAGCTGGAGGAAGAAGAAGACAAGAGATAGAAGATACACAACAGATGTTGGATGTCAATCCAACGGCTGGTAGGCAGAATCGTTTGTTGACTAGCTAGTAAGTCGACACCACCTTGGATAGGCTATTTCCTCGCGGGTCTGATACGTCCATTTTGCATCATGCTTTTATATCGATATTTATTGCATTATGGGCTGTTATTTCACTTTATGTCACAATACTTATGGCTATTCTCTCTTATTTTACAAGGTTTACATGAAGAGGGAGAATGCCGGCAGCTGGAATTCTGGGCTGGAAAAGGAGCAAATATTAGAGACCTATTCTGTGCAACTCCAAAAGTCCTGAAACTCCAGAGAACATCTTAAAATAAATAAAGAAAAATGCTCGCCAAAGATGAAGGCCAGGGGGCCCACACCCTGCTCACGTGGGTGGGGGCGCCCCCCCTAGGGCGCGCCCCCCTACCTCGTGGGCCCCCTGGTGGCTCTCCGACGTCCATCTTCTCCTATATGAAGTCTTTCGATTAGAAAAAAAGAGGGAGGAACTTTTCGGGACGAGACTCCGCCGCCACGAGGCGGAACCTTGGCGGAACCAATCTAGAGCTCCGGCGGAGCTGTTCTGCCGGGGATACTTCCCTCCCGGAGGGGGAAATTATCACCATCGTCATCACCAACGCTCCTCTCATCGGGAGAGGGCAATCTCCATCAACATCTTCACCAGCACCATCTCATCTCCAAACCCTCGTTCATCTCTTGTATCCAATTCTTGTCTCAAAGTCCGGGATTGGTGCTAGTAGGTTGCTAGTAGTGTTGATTACTCCTTGTAGTTGATGCTAGTTGGTTTATTTGGTGGAAGATCATATGTTCAGATCCTATATGCATATTATTACCCCTCTGATTATGAACATGAATATGCTTTGTGAGTAATTACGTTTGTTCCTGAGGACAAGGGAGAAGTCTTGCTATTAGTAGTCATGTGAATTTGGTATTGGTTTGATATTTTGATAAGATGTATGTTGTCTAGCCTCTAGTGGTGTTATGTGAACGTCGACTACATAACACTTCACCATTATTTGGGCCTAGAGGAAGGCATTGGGAAGTAATAAGTAGATGATGGGTTGATAGAGTGACAGAAGCTTAAACCCTAGTTTATGCGTTGCTTCGTAAGGGGCTGATTTGGATCCACATGTTTCATGCTATGGTTAGGTTTACCTTAATACTTTTGTTGTAGTTGTGGATGCTTGCAATAGAGGTTAATCATAAGTGGGATGCTTGTTCAAGTAAGAACAGCACCCAAGCACCGATCCACCCACATATCAAATATTATCAAAGTATCGAACGCGAATCATATGAACGTGATGAAAACTAGCTTGACGATATTCCCATGTGTCCTCGGGAGCGCTTTTCCTATTATAAGAGTTTGTTCCGGCTTGTCCTTTGCTACAAAAAGGATTGGGCCACCTTGCTACACTTTATTCACTTTTGCTACTTGTTGCTCGTTACAATTTATCTTATCACAAAACTATCTGTTACCACTTATTTCAGTACTTGCAGAGAATACCTTGCTGAAAACCGCTTATCATTTCCTTCTGCTCCTCGTTGGGTTCGACACTCTTACTTATCGAAAGGACTATGATAGATCCCCTATACTTGTGGGTTATCAGGGTCCCAAATGTCAGAATCCAAATCTGTCACGGTCATGCAGCCTTTCCTATGAAAATTTATAGCCCATTTGATGTGCTAGTTCGAAATAAGTTTGTGGGTGCTGGTGGGGGCTAATCACTTGGCTTCTGTAATGCACAGTGAGCTCAAGCAGCCGGCGAGAGTGATGTTATTTCCCTTGTTGGGATTTGTTACAATATTTCACTCTAAATTAAACGAATGGCAAGCCATTTGCCTTGTTTCAAAGAAAATATGACAGTCATAGCCGAGTTGAAAAGGGTAGGAACATCTAACTCCAGCTTACAAACTGTACAAAAGCACGAGGGTTAATTGTTCATCAGGTTTACAAAAAACCAGATTGAAAAGGGCAACAACATCTAACTCCAGCACAGTTTTCAACAGTCACAGTCAATGGATCGGTCAGGTCCATAGAATGAACATCCTGGGTCATAAAATTTACTGGATTATGACCATAATATGTTGTAAATAGAAGCCTGGCACGTTCAGAAGCTCTTTTGCCCACCTGAAACTCCTTCTTTTGCTCTTCGACATACCCATCTGTCAATTCAGTAAATATATGGGCTTTTGAATTCATTTTACTATTTACTAGTGTGGATGGGCTGTTTTGTCTTGGGCCCAGAGAAACAATTACTACTAGTACAGTGGAGACACTCTACAGCTACCCAGAAAAACAATTACTACTAGTACAGTGGAGACACTCTACCGCTTCTGGCTCCTCCTAGGTCATTGAAATGTCTCCCTCTACTGAATGCTGTTATACTCAGCGCGCGGGCCCAAATGCCATCCACCAAATTAAAAGGCAGTATGCAGGTGGAGAGTCACCCCGGTCGTAGCGCTGCAGTAACGAGCCGTCGTATCAGAAAACCCCACCTCCCCTCAGTCTAAGTTTGACGGATGAAGCAACCATCATTTCACTCTTCGTTGAATCCCCTTCTCCCTCACCGTCTTCAAGAAAGGCAACACTCGCATCTGCCACTATTCTTCTCTCCGGACGAAGGGAAGGTAAGCGGATCCGTGATGTTGGTATATTTTCGTTCAGAGAAATAAAGAACTTTTGCAAAGCAGTAACCAATCCTCACTCTCTTTTTTGTTTCATTGTCATTGTGATTGTGTTTTCCTTTCAGTGGTCTCCTAGTATTCGTTAGTTTCATGATGGACCAAGGAGAACTAGGCAAATATCTACCGATATTGGAGCAGACGCGGGAGGCTAATCCCCACGAGACAGAGAGCTCCAAGAAGATGGAGGCAACCACCGAGTCGACCCCAGATACGCTCATGGCCACTACTGAGATGGTCAATGCCCCATTTGAGGTTACAGCCCCCGTGGCACTACAGGAGCAGTTTTCCCCTTCGAGGATGTGTCCCCCCTCCCCCGCTGAGCTGCCCAAGGTGATTTCCTTCTTTGCCGATCTCGATTGTGGTTTTTCATCTAAGTATGTGGTGATTGTTTTTAGAAAAGGAAGTATGTGGTGATTAATAATGCAAAATTTTATTAGCTTCGATGCCATGCTATACATAGTGGTTTAAATAACTTGTGTTTCTTATACTGAGTAGTTCAGAATTTGTTTCTGTTTCAATTAGAGCCCTGATGCAGACAAGGATTGTGTGGTTGTACATGTCACTCGCTATGAGGCGGACGACCTGAATATACGCACTGGGGAAACAGAGTTCTTAGGCTGTTGGATCCTGGAAGCCATTTGCGGTTATACCAATGAAGAGTTGTATTCCAGCCTCACTGTTGTCAGGCGTGTTGTCCAGGGTGTACTGAAGCACAAGAAGTTCAAAGCTACTCCTTCGTTTGTGAGGCATATTGTTCTTGTTAAGCTTACGCAGGAAGATGACGTGGCATGCCTCCACAAACAATTTTATCAGTGGCAAGGCTACAAGGTTGTCTTCATGAAGGTTCACAGGATTGAGCTGCTGCGGGACGTCCTCGATGATGTTCATGGCAAGGTCCATCTTGTGTCCAGCCGAAATTAGATCGAGGCATGAAATAGTTGCCCCAGCTAGTGTTTAATAGTAGTTTGGATTGTGTCTAATTATCCGAACCTTGCCTGTTATCGACCCCTATGGGGCTAGTACTCTGTTTGAATCCGTCTATGGGAACTGCTGCTACTTTTGTGTGCCCGTGAATCATGTGAGAACCATCGTAATTGTTGCTGAAACAGATGCGTCCTCACTAGTTTTTTCATGAATATGGCATGGTAAGACATAAGTTGTCACGGTTTATCATACGAGCAGTGTGTGTTTTGATGAAATAGAGCACTCGTTCGAGAACCGTGTGCTGACGTATACATAAGTACTTGTAAACACTGTTGGTACTACCCCACTTGTAAGAAGTTGTGCAAAACACGGCACATTGGCTCAGCTCGCTTCAACACTAGGATATCGACCAGCTAACAATCAACAATATGTTGTCTGACATATAAGCAACTATGTATCTTGTTACAGTGGTTCATGCAGTTAATTGAGGCCACAATGTAATAAATTCCAAACGTTCACACGCTAGTCCAGCGCTCATGTGGAACACTCACATTAAACTCGTCTTCATAAAAAACTTGAAAAGCATAAGTTAAGCAATTTTATACATCTCAATGATTCATAGAACATAACAAACATATACTAGTTCACAGCAAAAGACAGTTGTGAGAAGGTTTACAAATCAGGAAAAAACAAGCAAGGCTTCTCTGAGCAAAGGGCCTCTCGGTAGGCTTAAATTTCCTGGAGTTCACTCTGGTTTTTTCTTGTTGCCACCATCCAGGGTTAGGTTCTCTCATTCCAGAATAACCAATTATAATTGTGGTCTCAGCTGGAATGCTGAACTGAACCATGCAGTGTACTGACCAGCTGAAATGCTTGCGCATTCCACTAAATTTAAGCACCGCTATTTGCAGAAATAAGTAGACCACAATGCCTCTTGTCCGCGCACCTGTCCAAAAAACCGTCGTGCAGTCGTGCCAGCTAGTCCTCGGTCCATGGATGAACTGGTAGAAAGTGCATTCCGGACTAGGATGCAGTTGTTTTCGCTCGTCCCTGCACTGCAATCAGGAAGTAAAACGTATGAATCAGCTTCTTTTAGATTGCGTTGGTCATTCTACCTTAGTTACTACCAATGTAGGGATACCTTGAAGACGGGAGGTTAGACGACGGCAACGAGGGATAGCCATCTCATTTTGCGCAGTTGTACTAAAACTGAGGTGTGTGCTTTTGATTGCGCGGATAGAAACGATACGAAGACAGACATCCCAAAACAATATGGAGACAGACATCCATGTTTGCGCAAATACGAAATACGGTTATTTAAGCAGTGACAGATATTACTACTTTCCCCCGTTTCCTCTTAGAACCAAGTCCTAGATTCATGCTACGGCTTTCCCACTTTCTTCCCTGTTTGAACCAACGCTTTGAGTCGACTGTATGAACTAGCTTTACTTCTAATAATAGTAGAAGTCTAGGTGGCTTTGGAACAGCGGATGGAAGTAGAAAAGGATCCACACGAAGGGAGCTGGGGCAGTAGAGCAAGGCAGGTTTCAAAGGAATATATACCTGAGGGTCGTCGGCATGTGGCAAAGACGGCGTCGGGAGGCCGCATCTTGGCCACAATACCGCAGGGAGGAACAAGGGGTCAGAGGCCCTCCCGAGCCGACGCTCTCTCGGAGAGAACGGCACGGCCGCCGATCAGGACGCGCGGGCAGCCGTTGGTCTCCTCCCTCGCCGCCGACGACAGCGTGAACAATGCACCAACACCCCTGCCCCGGTCGAGGTTGTCCGGCCGGATTTGTGACCAGCCGTGAGCTGAGAGAGAGTGTGGCCACCTATGTGTTGCTTAGATCTGGAGAGCATGAGAGAGTGAACGAGAGGAACCCTAGTAAAGCAAGCGCTAAGGCTCCTGCTTTTATATATAGTGGAGAGATTTTGTTGTACCAGCTTCAAAAAAATGCGCTCCTACGTGTACCCACGGGTGGGTGTGAGAGAACTAGTGCGTGCGTGCACCGCTTCTCTTCGTGAGAGTACAATATACTATGCCCAAAGAACGTTCGCCGCAAGAGTAATAGTATAAGTGTGTGACGTGTGAGCTAAAATAAAATGTGTGCGTCGTCTTTTGTTTTTAGACGTTCTGAGGGTAGGGTGTAAAGAGCACATATGTGTGTGACGTCTACCTGCAGATAGACGGTGGGTGCGACGTGCGAGTCTACGAGAGGACTCGGGAGAGTCGTGACTCGTGAGGGTGCGTGTGCGTGATAGAGAGAGGGGCACGTATCAATGCAATGCATGTGTCCGTAAATCACTATCCGACAAACGTTCGCCACAAGCCTTTTCCCGACGAACGCCATAAGAACCGTTAGATCGGCATCCGACAGTGTCAGTTTTGCCATTTCATTTAACAGAACAGCCACTCCTCCTACACACAAATCTTCCACGTGAGTGTTAGCAACTGCCGTATGCTCCCTCCGTTCCGAAATGCAGTGCATATAGCTTTATTGAAAATTCGAACCTCGCAAACTTTTACCGAATTTTCGTGTACCAAATTGCACATGTAGAATACCATGTATGTATCATTTCATTCATCTTCGAGATGTAACTATAAAGATGGGTGAGGAGTCTACAAAGAAAGACCATCGTATCACCCGCAGCAATTTCAAGCATCCTTTAGTGCCGAGGAATATCATAGGAACTCTATATGATATGATTTTTATAGGATTTTTTCCTTTAGAGCCAATTGGTTCATAGGAATAGATTCATATACTCCACATTTCAAAGGAAATAAACATGATATCATTTCTATAGCTTTAGAGCCACTTGGTTCATATGAATGGATTCCTATACTCCCTTAATTTCAAAGGAAAATAAACATTAGCGTATATTCAATAGAAAAGTTCCTATGATATGAACCAAATTACATCTCTTTTCTAATCCCTCCTCATAGGAATTGAGATACATGTCATCTCTAGATTCAATAGAAAAGTTCCTATGATGTGAACCAAATGACATCTCTTTTCCAATCCCTACTCATAGGAATTGAGATGCTCCATGTCATCTCTTTCCCTACAACTTCCATGTATACATCTTCTATTCCTAAATAGATAGTACAACGCACTAGTAGCTTTTTTCCAAAACATGCAACTATGGCACAAGAACTATATAGTGTGCCAATAACTTTGAAAGATGGTCGCTGGATGAAGCTAACCCGACAGTGCGTAGATAGGCAAATCCGAGCACTACTGGCCGTTGGATATCATCAACATTCCACCAGATCTGCCACATGTACAATTTAGAAGACTCCATGGTTGAACTTAAGCATAATGCACAAACCTCAAAACACAAGCACTTCTCCTTTGTTCTAGAATCTTCTGTATCATAATTGATTATTATTTTCTAAATGAATAGCCATTTTTTTTTACTTTATGATTTACAATGCACAACCCCATGAATCTTAACATTTTTATAAAACTAATTGATTTTGAATGAGATGGACTATAAGAACTAAACGAACATCTACATCATGCATATATGACTCAAAGCTTTACATGATATAGTGTGTATTTATTCATTAATTGGTTTCGAAATCTCATGTGTTCAATACATGTGTACCTTACTAGTTTTGAGTAGAGTAGCAAATTTCACGCAGCCCCGGGTATATCAAAATGCAGGGCCCATGCATCATTGCCTTGCGGTCGAACCTACGTCGACAATTTTTTGTACGTACTATATCTCCACTGGTCCCCGAACCCAAAATGCTGCCTCGTTCCCGTAAAACCAAGCGGCCCACACATATTTAAGGCGTCGACTCGAACCTGTTTACTATGACGTGGCCCCGCACGCCGTAGTACTCCTACAAACCCTACTGCCACACTCATCATTGGTTTTCTTCAAGAGGACGAGGGAGAAGCCGATTTAAAAAAAGGATTTGTAGTGGAGACCCCTACCCTAGGGTGCCCTAGGTAGCTGCCGCACGCATCATTGTTTTATCTTTTCTTTATGCTCTTGCGCCCTAGAGTGAAATGATGGTTGCTTCATCTGTCCAGCTTAATGCGGGAAAGGTGGGGCTTTGTGATTTGGCCCCTCATCGCTCATTTTCTACTACAGTGGCGCTACGACCGGGGTGCCTCCAATTCCAACCGCTGCTCCAAACTATAATTTGGTGCATCACACGTGGAACAAGATAGTGGATGAGCCACATGTCGGCCAAAGGGTCCTGTTAAGTGTGTCGCCATTTCGTGTGCAGACTGACCCTGCTTGAGTTGCTACGCCAACACGACAGGAGCAGCCTACCACTTGGTTTTGCTCCTTGGTGAATCCCGACTATATTGATCTAAAAAGATACATGCTGAACTACCCTCTCTGTCTCGGTTTTTTTTATTTTTAGGTGTCTCGGTTTATAGGGCCTGCACGTAGTTCTAGGTCATCCATTTGACTAACTAAATATGAGTTACTATGTCACAAAAAGTATACCATTGGATTCTTAAGCGGCTGTAGTTGTATTTAAAAGTCGAGGGCGGGGCTTTTCCTACGCGATAGGCGGGGCAGTTCCGCCTAGTCGATTCGACAGAGGCGCGAGAAGACGAGGGAGTAGGCTGCTACAAACGTAGGGTTGTGTGATTTGACAGTGAGTTACTGCTGGACAGGTGGGGCCCCGTGATTTGACTTGCCATTATCATTTTAACTGTGGCGCTACGACTGGCGTGAGTCTCCCGATTCCTGACCACCTCCATACAGGTGCCTCTCCCAATGCTCCACCATGTAGTAGAGGCTGGCTCTTGCATGAGAGGCTACTTCTCCACTTTTTCCTTGCCTCTCTTTCCTCCACATATGCAAAAATGCCATGTAAAGTGCACTATTGTACTTACTTTTACTTGCTCCTACAAGTGCTTAAGCTTGCCACATAGGCATAAAGTCTGATGTGGCAAGTTAATCAAGAAGAGAGAGACTAGTTTGGTGACCCAAGGAAGAAATGGTGCTAAGCGCGTGTACCTAGGTGAAAAGACAATTTTGAGTCTATAGCTAATTAAATGAAGCAAACTTAGCAACACCATTTCATTGGAAGAGGTCACTCCTTGGCAAATGCAATAAATACTAGCACTCCCCATGTCCCATAATATAAGAATGTTTTTGGCACTACACTAGTGTCAAAAACGTTCTTGTATTATGGGACGGAGGGAGTACGAAGAAAGAGATAGAGAGGAGTAAAAAATACACTTATAGCCAACCTTATAGCCAACCTTGTTGTAGTATGAGTGACTAAGTGATGACTATGTATGACATGCCAACATTAGATAGCCTAACGCACCGTGTTAAATCTCCAAGGGCGCGACCACGCAAGCGACGCGACGGTCGTGGTAGGCGCGACCATGATATGGGCTGCTGGCAGCCCTTGGATCTGAGATCAAATGGTCGCATGCTAAGTTGCTGAAAATTTATAGAATAACCCTCTAGGATAGGATATTCACCCATAGGTCTAGAATCACGCCATGCAACCGTTCGATCTCAGATCCAAGGGATCTAGGAAGCCCGTATCATGGGAGAATGGAAAGCCACTACCCTGCCGTTCGCACGCTGGCAGTTCGCTCCTACTCGTCCCCGCACGTCCTTCAATACTATGGCGGTTCGCTCCTAGTCGTCCCGTCCATTCACATTACGGCAGTTCCACTAATCCTAACCCTCCTCCCAAATCCATGGCATCCCAAATCTCCACGATCGGCGGTGAGTATAAGGTTAGAACCATCACTGGCGATGAGTTCGACGTCATCTACACCCGTTCTTCCGCGACGGTGAAAGGATTCCTTTCTCGCTTCAGACACATGTTCGAAAACTCAGATGATGAGTGGGTCGCTGGGCTAGATGTTGAGTACACCACAGCCCTGGGACCAGAGAAGGATCTAAAGGATGAAGAGAGGAAGAAGCCTGCCGTGATCCAGGTTTGCGTACATAACGTTTGCTTAGTCTACCACATATGCCATGCCGACGTTGAGTGCCAGGATTTTAAGAACTTCCTCAAGGACAAAACAGTGAAATTCGTTACTGTAGACTTTAAGAATGACAAAGAAGTCATGGGTCGGATAGGCCTCGTTGTAGGCAACCCCTTCGACCTCCAGAAGAATCGGCTGGTGCCCTCTCGTCAGCCTTCAATGCTGACCCTGGCAGGAGCCATGGTTCATCCTTCGTACCGTAAACTAGAGAAACCTCATTACACGTTTCATCGTCATGCATGGCAGCGGAATGTACTAGATATAGACCACATCCACTACGCTACAATGGATGGCTACCTTTGTTTCAATATCTACAAGGGTTGGATGAGGAGCAACAACCAAGTGTGCGGTTCAAGCAAAGAAGTATCGGCCAAGAGGGAGAGGGACAAGGACGAAGTCGAGGATGTGGACGAGGACTCCAAGTAAGGTGGCAGTGTCATTGCTCATGGTGGTTCTAAACTTCTAATGCAGTGTCTACCGGATTAGTTGCATAGTTTAATTTCAGGTGTGCTTAGTTTAATTTGAGGGGTGTGTTGTGCTGAGCCCCCAGCAGAACTATGTTATGTTACTTCTCGTTACTTTAACTCTTCAGTATGTACATACTACTAGTATTTCTTTAATAGAATTTAGCACCCCAATTAAGCACATACTAGCTTTTTTAATAGTCTATATGCATAATTTGGTGACGAGCGCTCTCTATATGTACCACCTTTTTTTAATTTCAATTTTTGCTCCATGGCGCAATCCATCGATAGTACTACTATACAAAAGTATACATTTTTTAAAAGGCTAGAGTACTGTTCATCACATATATAGCCAGTTAAATTCTCAACCTAGAACGACGTGCATGCCATGTAGTAAACCGATACGGAGGAAGTATAGTAAAAATGAGGTGATTTTACCAAGCGATCGGCAGGGGAGCATGGCATGTCATGCGGTCCCACGTGTCATGATGTACCAAGGCGATGCGCGTGTCCCTCTTGAGGCAGAAGCAATACTACGTGGTTTGAGATGATGGTTTCTTCGTTTGTCTGGGAAGGTGCGGCATTCTGATTTGATGTCTCATTGCTCATTACTACTACTGGGCCGGTACGAGTGGGGTGCGTCCCCCTGCTGTTCTGCACTGTTATTTCGTGCTTAACACGTCGACTCGTAGGGATGGCAATGGGTAGGGTATGGGCGGGTACAACCTCCTTCTACCCAAACCCATACCCACAGAAAATTTCTATACCCACCCATTTCAATACCCATGGGCATAAATTGGCACCCATGCCCATACCCATTGGGTATCCTATACCCAATGGGTATACAATGGATATAATATATAGCATTTAAAATTTTAAAATATATAGAAATGGGTTTAAACTTCTGGTGATCATGGACGAGTAGTATATCACTAACACGGCCTACTATGGTGGGTGGCCTCTTGGAGGCTTCAAGGGAGTATGAGCGGCGGTTAGTAGAAACCCGGTATAGTGGGTGGTCGTGCTAGGAATGGGGAATCGCTGGATCAAGTGTTGGATAGGAGTCTGGTAATGAAGAGTCAAGATTTCAACTTTTCAACGAGTCACATAGAACGCGTGAGGAGTGGCGAGCAGGTGATTACGGGCCTATGAGCTATGGCCAATTTAAGGAATCAAGACTTAGGGTGGGCCATAGGAGCGGATGATGACCCCACATGTCATAGGAGTTATTTTCATTTATTAATTGTTTCTGGGTATCCATTGGGTAACCCATGGGCACAATGTCATACCCATATCCTACCCATATATTTTGCTGGTACGGATACCGATTACCCATGGGTACAAAATCTCTTCAAGTCTTGCCCATACCCGTTGTTTTCGGGTAGGGTACCCGCGGGTACCCATACCCATGGGCAAAACTACCATCCCTATCGACTCGGTTGCTATATGTCCCACATGTCGGCGACATGAAGTACAGAATTCATGAAAGGGAGCATCAACGGAGGAGTATACTACAGAATTCATGAAAGGGAGCGACTTAGTTTTGGAAAAAATCTGTTTTTATGGAGTACGTACCCACTAGGGTTTATAGGGCTCATCTAAAAACATTCGTTTTTCCATTTGATAAGTCTCAATTCTACTATACTAGTAGTAGTACCATTACATGTTGGATTTCGAGGTGCATTAGGTCACTCGACGCAAGCAGTGTCAAGAGGAAACTAACCAATGCATGTACAAGTTCATGGAAATTTAGTGGTCATTCATGCATTCGTTCTAATTAATGCCTCGGTAAACATAACTTCTTGAGAAAAACGAGCGTACTGATTACTTGTGCAAACTATGAAATTAATTCGACCACTCACTGTCTACCTTGGTTGGAGAGATTTTGAAATTGATCCATAAACTGGAAAGGAGGGACTAATAACTTTTGTCTCGATTACTATTTGTAGCCTTGTATAGATGCAAAATGTATTTTTTTATAGTGGCCTTGTATAAGTAAATGGAGGGAGTACTAACCAAAGTACGTAGTAGGGACGAGGAGTAAACGGAGGGAGTAGTAAAATTTTCTCCTCGTGCTACGAGCCACCGCGCACGTGGGCGAGGGAGCGGGCGTAAAGGCATACAGTACTACTACTACTACTACTACTACTCGTAAGCAAGCTTCACCTCATCCTGCTAGCCACCGCGCCCGTGGGCGGGGGAGACGGCGTACTAAGCAAGCTTCTCCTCATTCTGTGAGTTGACGGGACACATAAAAAGTACTCCAGTGTATAGAGCCTTACCTCTAAGGTAGGCCCCACATGGTTTACCTTTTTTTTAATTTAACATAACGCGTCAAGTCACAATTTGTTTGTTCACCCGTGGTAGACGATCCTCTCTCCACCAAGTGGACAACCAGTACACGTGCCAAATTACCACATGGGCTGCCTTTTTCATACAGAAATGAGCTCCACCGTGTACCCGCGTGGGTGTGGTTGGGAAACAGATGGGAGTACGTGCGCCGTGCATGCACCTCTTCTTTTCGTGCACGTCCCCCACCTACGTAGGTGTGTGTGAGAGAGATACAAACCTAGACATAATGCGTCGTCCATCCCCATGCCTCCGCCCAGTCCGACCACCAGTCACCACCACACCCCACTCCTCCTCACCTTATCTCTCATCTTTCTCCCTCCATTTTTATATACAAGGGCCCACTATCAAAATTACAATTTGCATATATACAAGTCCACTAACACTAATCGATGCAATATTAATGGTGTTTGCCTCATGGTACTAGCAAAGGAGGACATTAATTATCCCTTGCATGCATGCGGGAGTTTGTAAAAAAATGCATCTTGATGTTTCGTGCAATGCACGGGCATCTTGCTAGTCCATGAAAACAACACATGGCAAAATTCCACGGCGAACGAGGGATTTGAATCTGTTGGGAGGGGCTGCTTGCATCTTGCCCGAGGTAGCCAAAATATTGGCGACCCTTTTGTCCACCGGTGCCTTTGCCACCGATGAACGAGGAATGGCTCGGGTGCTCATGTTGTCATTCATCCTCCAGCGCGCACGTTGGAGACGAGCTCGCACGAGCTGTGTTTTTTTCTCCCACAACGCCGCCCGAGCCGCCCGCAAACCGACCGGCGACCCGCAAATTACGCCATCCAACCGTAGCCGCACAAATTATGACAGCAACTCAACCAACCGGACGAAATTCACGCAAACACGTAGACAAACTGATATTTCATATAAACAACGACAGAAATCATATAAAATACCGGATTTTCATACAAACATGACGAATTTCATTACATTCAAATGAACTACACGGTGCTAGTTCTGGACAGCACATGTATATAATACCTGGCCTAAATGGTCGCCCGCCGATCGATTTGTGTTCCTCATGTCCGGCAGCACGATCACCGGACTGTTGGGAGCCCCGAATGTATATGCTTCAGCGCAAAGGACGGCTCGCTTCCCCACTGCCCAACTGATATCATTGGCTGGTGTCGAAGATGATGGTGGCCGGCACCGGTTCGAGTTCATCACCGGCCACTACTTCGCCATGGTCGGCACCGGCTCGAGTTCATCCTAACATTCCTCTCTTCCGTGGAGCCCATGCGGGGTCGACGAAGGTCCTCGCAACAAAAGGATCCGGCAAGACACCTGCTATGTACGCCGGCGTCGCCTCTGGGGTGGCCTCCATGGGACCCAAGCGGCGGCGGCCTCCCGTGTTCTACTTCTCCTCGATGATGGCAGCGGACGCGGAGGCGCTGGCCACCAACTCGTCACTCTCCGCGCACCCGGCTTCTGTCGCTGCTTGCATGGCACAGCCGCCGGCATGGGAGTCTCGGCCACAGAAACAGGAGACGCGGTACGAGGCAGCGGTGTGGACCGCAGCAACGACGCCCGTGCGCCGCTCCTCGTCGAGCTGGCCTAGAGCGGCGAGTTGCTGAACTGCGCGCCAGCTTGGGGCGGCAACTGGCTCCGTCGGGCGAGGGGAGGGAGGTGGATCAGTGAGCTGCATAGCTCGTATCCGGCGGGCTACCCAGCCGGCTTGGATGCGGAATAACTACTCTTCGTAAGCCATTGTAAGAGTGGATAAAATGGTGGAGGAGATAGGGGAGCGGCGGAGGTGTGCGATTCTTGGCTGGCGTTTGGCCTCGTTTAAATAGGAGATTAAATAGACGGCGGACGGGAGGAGCTCGGCCGGCGTTGTGTTTAACGCCGGCCCGGTCATGAACGGACGTGTGTCCAAAGTGGGTTTCTCGGCTTCCACACGGGCGGGTTTCATGGAGGCGTTTGAATGCGGCACGGAGGCGTGTTCAGCCGGGCGTGCCGCGAGTGGCGCCCTCGGCTCTGACCTAGGACACCGTGTTGTTCTTCCACTGACGTGTGGGCTCTTTGGGTGCATGGCCTGCATGTCAGTGACCCAACGCAGGCAGCGCACAGCAGAGGAACCTTTGGTGGGCCAGGGCGGTCAGAAGCGGGCATTTCATAAACCGATGATTGTTTATTGAGTGTGACGTCATCTTTTTCATGTAGATAAGCCTACTATGTTGATAGCCCGTTCGATACGTTGTGATTCATAAAGACCGTTGCAAACATCAATGTTCTGCTTATCACAGATAAGATTGATTAATACCCGTAACAATCCATGTCCTTAACAAAGGGTGCATGCACGTATAGGTTGAGCGTGTGTCTTGCCTCGTGTGCTGTGTGCATGCAGGCGTGCGAGTGTTGCGTGTGTGCAAGGGTACGTTTCAGTGTTGCATGCATGGGTGCGTACGTGCGTGTGTTCGTAATTCATGTGTATGTGTCAGTGTTGCACGGCAGCATGTGTGCGTGTGTACGTGTCAGCGTTGCACGCCTACATGCATGTGTGTCTTGCGTGCGTGCATGTGTACGTGCGGGGTGAGGCTACACGTCAGTCGACTGAATTTTTCATCTCTGGTCATTAGATTTTCCAGCCGTTGGATACGAAATCAAGGGCCTCCAGTTTATCATCAAACTCCACCCCCCCTGAGCCGCCAGCCACCACCGGCCGAACCGCCAGCCCCCGCCGCCCGCGGCCGGCCTGCCCTCCCCGAAACCACTCCCCACCGCCGGTCCGCCGCCGCACCGGCCATCCCTCTAGCCCCCCCCCTGCCGAGCTTTTTCTCCGGGGATCCCCACCCCACCGCCCAATGAACCCCCCCCCAACCGCCGGTTACTACCAACCAGAGGTCTCACGACTTCGAATACCCACCGACCACTAATTTATTACCATTTATGTCCTTCATATACGCGCTCACGGGTGGGCCCTATGGTAATATGCGCTGCTGAATGTGGACCGTTTGACTGGTCAACTGATCGTGTTATCAGCAAATTATGGAGTTGTATGGTGAGCCAGTGACCGTATGATCACCCTAAAATGTACTCCTATTTTATTAACACAGTACAGACTCAATCTACCATTTCTTTCTTTCATATACGGGCTGACAGGTGGGCCCCACGGTTACGCGCCCCGATGGTGCAACACTAATTGCGCCGCGTGGAATGTTTGACTGGTCAATTGATTGTGTCATCAACAAAATACGGAGTTGTATGGGTGAGCCAATGACCGTATAATCATGATATGTATTTGTTTAACACGGTACAGACGCAAGGGCTCATATATACGCGCAAGCACTCACCGCTATAAGCGCACACACGCGAACCCTACCCCTATGAGCACCTTTGAGAGAGTGGGCCAGAATATATGATCTTGAGATTTTACGAAGTCGCCATAGGTTCCTCGTAGTCGAGTGGAACGTCTCCTCCCACTGAACATACATCGCCGGAAAATACTGAAATTAACACAAGATAAATGCGAGCACCGGGACTTTAACCTTGGTGGGCTCGAGAAACCACTATCCTCTAACCATCCAACCACATGTTGGTTAGCACGACAAAATGTATGTGGTGACCATGATGAGCTTATTCTGAAGTCCATATTGTGTTTTCGCTTCAAATACAATGATCGTAAGTGTCGTCAACAAAATACGGAGCACGCATCAAATGCAAAGTCCGTCAGTGTCATCAACAAAATATGGAGACGTATCGTGAGCTAGATACTGTTGTACTATTGCATATGCTTATTTTCTTAGTGGCCGATTGCGTGTGTGGTGGGCACATCATTTCTAGTTGTGGTGGGTCAACATGAAGACTCATGGGTCGGTTCCATCTTGCGCCACATATAGGTTGGACCGAGACGTGTTATATGAAGACCCATGTGGAGGACTCGTGTAGGATCGAAAGTATGTCTAGAGGGGGGTGATTAGACTACTTGACCAAATAAAAACTTAACCTTTTCCCAATTTTAGTTCTTGGCAGATTCTAGCTATTGTAGGACAAGTCAAGCAATCATCACACAATTCAAGCAAGCATGCAAAGAGTATATTGGCAGCAGAAAGTAAAGCATGCAACTTGCAAGAATGTAAAGGGAAGGGTTTGGAGAATTCAAACGCAATTGGAGACATGGATGTTTTTGCCGTGGTTCGGATAGGTGGTGCTGTCCTACATCCACGTTGATGGAGACTTCAACCCACGAAGGGTAACGGTTGCGCGAGTCCACGGAGGGCTCCACCCACAAAGGGTAACGGTTGCGCGAGTCCATGGAGGGCTCCACCCACAAAGGGTAACGGTTGCGCGAGTCCACGAAGGGCTCCACCCACGAAGGGTCCACGAAGAAGCAACCACCCACAAAGGGTCCACGAAGAAGCAACCACCCACAAAGGGTCCACGAAGAAGCAACCTTGTCTATCCCACCATGGCCATCGCCCACGAAGGACTTGCCTCACTAGCGGTAGATCTTCACGAAGTAGGCGATCTCCTTGCCCTTACAAACTCCTTGGTTCAACTCCACAATCTTGTCGGAGGCTCCCAAGTGACACCTAGCCAATCTAGGAGACACCACTCTCCAAGAAGTAACAAATGGTGTGTAGGTAATGAACTCCTTGCTCTTGTGCTTCAAATGATAGTCTCCCCAACACTCAACTCTCTCTCTCATAGGATTTGGATTTTGTGGAAAGAAGATTTGAGTGGAAAGCAACTTGGGGAAGGCTACAGATCAAGATTCATATGGCAGGAATGGAATATCTTGGTCTCAACACATGAGTCGGTGGTTCTCTCTCAGAACATATGAGTTGGAATTGTGTATGTGTTCTGATGGCTCTCTCCACGAATGAAGAGGAGGTGGAGGGGTATATATAGCCTCCACACAAAATCCAACCGTTACACACAGTTTTCCAATCTCGGTGGGACCGAATCAACAAACTCGGTCGGACCGAAAATGTAAACCTAGTGATCGTTAGAGATTTTCGGTGGGACTGACATGCAACTCGGTAGGACCGATATGGTTAGGGTTTGGGCATAACGTAATCTCGGTGAGACCGATTACACAAACTCGGTGAGACCGATTTTGGTAATTAGCTAACCAGAGAGTTGGTCAGGCAAACTCGGTGGGACCGATTTGCTCTTTCGGTGAGACCGAAAAGTTACAAAAAGGAAACACTGAATTTACATTGCAATCTCGGTGGGACCGATCCGCTCTTTCGGTGAGACCGAAAAGTTACGAAAGGGAAACAGAGAGTTTGCAATCCCATCTCGGTGAGACCGAGATCCCTATCGGTAGAACCGAATTGCTAGGGTTTGGCAGTGGCTTATGACAAGTGAAACTCGGTGGCGCCGGATAGGAAGAATCGGTAGGACCGAGTTTGGCTTAGGGTTTAGGTCATATGTGGATATGGGAAATGTAGTTGAGGGTTTTGGAGCATATCACTAAGCACATGAAGCAAGAGGCTCATTAAGCAACACCTCATCCCTCCTTGATAGTATTGGCTTTTCCTAAAGACTCAATGTGATCTTGGATCACTAAAATATAAAATGAAGAGTCTTGAGCTTTTGAGCTTGAGCCAATCCTTTGTCCTTAGCATTTTGAGGGTTCCACTGTCACATCCATGCCATGCCAATCATTGAGCTTTCCTGAAATAGTCATCTTGGAATAGCATTAGCTCAATGAGCTATATGTTTTTATGAATTACCAAAACCACCTAGGGATAGTTGCACTTTCAACTCGGCGTACAACACGAAGCTACCAGAGTCGCGGAGGACTCTATCCCCACTGGTGATAAGCCGACTATCTATGATTTGTAACCCTAGGCCCTTAGTATGTTATACAAACTTGGGGGCTAGTTCGTCAATAGTATACACACACGCACAATGCCTGGTATTCACGTGTACTTTGTACACACCCCTATCACTAATATACAGTACCAGGAGTAGGCTCTTTCTTCAACTGCAAGGGTCCGATCCGAACTAGGGTAAAACTTTGCCTCGTATTACCATCCAGCCTAACAGCCACGGATATCCTACCAAATGATATGATGAAATCATATCTGCCAGCTACTAAGAGAGAGGTGTGTCGGGGGGCAATGTGTGCGAGAGAGGCCTAAAGATAATGTGCGTGCGGGAGACACGTAGGCACATATATGTGCGTATAGAGGGCTAGTAGAGACCGTGCATGTGTATATATGCATGTGAGAGAAATAGTGTTTTACAACTAAGATTAGTGAAAAGAGTGGTACATAGTAGTCAGAGAGAGAAACAGAGAGAGCATGTGTGTGAGACACCCCGACACCCTGAGAGAGATTGTGAGCATGTGTGAAAGAGAAATGCCGATGCATATAAAGTGTGTGCACTTATGCGTTAGATAGAGAGATATATAACGCGTTTGTGGGAACGGGGCGAGGCATAGTGCATCTACGTGTAAAAGGAGGTTCTACGCATTAAATTAAAATATAAATGGCATTATTATTTTTGGATGAGATCATGAATTTTGCAAATTGCATATGGACAAAAATCGGTCTATCAGACACCCATACTCTATTGAATTCTAGCATGTGCATGTGTTTATTTCATATTATCGATCCATAGAGTGAGAGCGGTTTGAAATACAGGCAATGGATGCTTTTGCAATTCATATATAAACATTAATTAGTGCACTCCATGTTGTTAGTGTGAAGCACTTTATACATTTGTCACTTGCATGGATACATTCCAAATTGCTAGCTACGAAATAGAATACATGTCGAATTCAACATAAAGGGGGTTTCGAAGATTCGAATTTATAGGAAGTGCATTCATCTATTTGAACCCGAGATAATGGCATTTGTAAATCAGATGTAAAAGGGGGCATCAATCTTTGTTGTGAGTTTGAACATGCTATATATATTCATATGCATATCTAACCTTTTTTTTGCAACCAAGGAGATTATATCTGGAACCATGCATGAACTGAGGTAAGTTGCATATTTTTTAATATATACTCGTGTACAATGTATATTCAAATGTACCCCCTCCATTCCAAAATAATCGTAACTTTAGGATTTTCAAGAGTAAAGATTTGTGAAGTTTGACAAATCCTAAAAGTTCAATTCAAGAGAACCGAAAATGTTAATGCTTCTGCTCCCAAATATTGAACGAAGCGCCAAATAGGCCTCTGGTCACCCGAAACCGCGCGAGACTAATGTTTTGGTGCTAGGAAATTATTGTCCTGACTCTGGCCCGTGTAGCCTATCGGCTCGATGTCCAAAGGTCTAAACCGGGGTAGGTTTGTATCTTCACCAAGACGCCAGTCTCAACCGCCTCCGAGAAGCATTCATACGCCGTGGGCGCCTGCCCATGTGCTTGGCCGAAATCTATCCCGCCCACATTTGGGACACCTGACATGACTGTCCTACCCCCAACCCGCAATATGTCCGAAATTTTAGATGGGGGCAAAGTTTGTAACTTTCCCCAAATTTCAAACAAGCGCGTCTCAAACCGAAACATTGTTCCCCTTTAGTTCCCCGCCTCCCTCCGTTTCCCCATTCATACTCCGTGGGCGCCAAAATGCCCTCTCCACCAGTCGCGAAACCCCAGCCTCCTCCGTCCTCCACCCCATAGCGGCCAATCCACCGCCGCCCTCCTCCATCACGCCGGAGCCAGTACCCCGACGTCATCGTCCAACGCAACCGCAACCACAACACCCTCAAGGACTTAGCAGCTGAAGCCGAGGCAGAGCTGCCTCCACGACGCCGACACCGACATGCGCCGTACCAGAACCACTCCGACCACGCCGTCCCGCGCCTCACTGTTGCGGCTCCACTATCGCAACCGTCCACCGCACCGGAGCTGTTCCCGCTACGCCGTCGTTCACCGCCTCGGATCTGCTTCCCCACCACCGACAGACAGCCACCGCACCACACTCAACAACTTGGCCATGGGTTCGTCCAAGGCTGCACCGTCCTCCACAACTTCTGGTTTCTGGCGAACAACAAGAAGATCGTCGGAAAAACAGAAGGAGGACACAGCACTGCCAGCAGAAAGAGGTACTCCTCTTCCCTTATTCATGCAAATCTTACGTCTCCGCTCACACCGTATTCATCCCACAAAATAAACTAGTTGAGCGCTTCTTACTGCATCTTCTTTGTGATACTAAATGCACAAGGTTTCCTCCCTTTTACTATTTCACCTTTGCTAGAGGTCAGTAGCCCGCCTGGATTTCAATTCAGGGTCAGTCGAACCGCAATTAAAAGAAGCAGCACCCGCTTAGGCGCGCGGAGCACCTAGTCCGCCTGTTCCTCGGGGAAGCGGCGCATCGGTGTCTATCATAGGGGTGTGGGGTGCAGGAGCTGCTTGCGCCTGATCTGGAGGTCGGCGGGGCTTGAATGGATGGTCGGGGGGCGGTGCCAAGCACGGCGGTGCGGTGAGGTCGAGGGGAGGGCGCAGGGGAGGAATACTAGGCCGGTGGTCGCTGGCGTTTCGAGGAAGATCGTCCACACTGACTGGCTGGAGGTAGATGAAGGCGATCTGCCCGTTCTTTGTACATCGGACGGTGCAGAAAAAATGGACTGGCCTATTTGCTTTCAGTCGACTGTTATTTTCATAGAATCATGTAGTAATTTAGTGTGCCATGCATGTTGTAGAGCTATCATATGTCTCCCGTCATTTATTTCTCACCGACCTGCTATCTGCTACCTTTACATTGTACTAATTGTGCACACACTTCACCCATACTCACACTATTGTTTTTTATGCATGGGTATTTCAGACTCTGACGCAGTGTTGATGAATGCAGAAAAGAAAAGACAGAAGTCGCTCCAGTGTAATTCGAAGATAAGCACTAAGCGTTTCAGCGCTCTAATGGGTGCGGTGTCAGCAGTTGGAGACAGTAAACATAGCTCTGCAGTTGATGATCTCAATTGCCACACACAACCATCCCAGGTGCTTGCTTTAACTTCGCGCTGTCAAATGTGGTTGCATGTTGCATATGGTGTCTAGCTTGTATTGCTTCCAATTTGGTTAAATTGCATCTGCTTACTTTACACATTATACCTTTGATAATGACATGCCTTCCTATTTTTGATACATACTACATATGTCTATTAACCATGTTCGTACATCAAACTAATGCTCTTTTGTATCCCTCGTCAATCACTTATGATGAGACAGTCACCCGAGTGGGTTACTGTGAGACGCCCTACTCGTTTAAAGAATGCAGTGTCATCCTCCCCACATGATTCTCAAGAAACAACAAGGCTAAATGAAGATAGTCAACGTAGCTCTCTAGTTGATCACCGCAATTCCCCCACACCACCATCGCAGGTGATTGCTCTTACTTGGCAGTGTGATATGTGGTTGCATGTTGCATATGGTGTCTACCTTGTAATGCTTCTAATTAGGGTAAATTGCATCTGCTTAGTTAACACATTATACCTATGAATATGACATGTCTTCCTGTTTTTGGTACATACTACGTCTTTCTATTAACCATGTTCTTACATCAAACTACTTTTCTTGTGTATCCCTCATCAATGCTCCTAATTTGTTAAATTGCATCTCCTTAGCTTACACATTATGCATGTGAATATGACACGCCTTCCTGTTTTCAGTACATACTACATCTGCCTATCACACCATGTTCTTACATCAAACTATTGTTCTTGTGTATCCTGCGTCTATCGCTTATGATGAGACAGTCACGCGCGTGGGTTAATATGAGACGCAATACTCTTATAAAGAATGCAATTTCATCCTCTCCACATGATTCTCAAGAAACAGCAAGCCTAAATGAAGATATTGAACGTAGCTCTGTACCTGAAGATCGCACTTCCCCTACACCACCATCACAGGTGCTTGCTCTAACTTCGCAGTGTGATATGTGGTTGCATCTTGCATACGGTGTCTAGCTTCTAATGCTTCTAATTAGGGTAAATTGCATTTGCTTAGTTTACACACTATACCTGTGAATATGGCATGCCTTCCTATTTTTGGTACACACTACATCTATGTGTTAACCTTGTTCTTACATGAAACTACCTCTCTTCTGTATCCTGCATCAATCACTTACGATGAGTCACCTTTATTCGTTGCATATTGCATATTATTTCTAGCCTATTGCCATGTATTGCTTCTAATTTGGTCAAATACACTTGTTAGGGCACCCTTTTAATTTGGCAGAGTGATATTGGTTTCATCTTTCATATGTATGGAATATGTATGCATCGATTCTAACAAGTTCAAGCACCTTGTGCTTAGTTTACACTTTATACATCATACATGTCAATATGTCACGCCATCCTGTTTTTCATACATATTCCATCCTCCTATCATATGGCTGCCTTACATGAAAGTAGTGTTCGTCAGTATCATGCATCAATGAGTTCTGAAGAGCAAATTTTATTCCTTTTTCTTGTGGGTTTGACTTGACAAGGCAAAATCAAGAAAGAGGAAGGAAAAGAGTAAGGAAGGCGATGACGGTGGTCCTCTGCAGCAACGTAAACGGAGCATCTGTACCGATTCTCCTTGTACTGATAGTGCATTACAAGGTCCAAGTCTCCGCTCCCCTACTCCACCATCCAAGGTGCTTGCTCTAACTTGGCAGTGTGATATCTGGTTGCATGTTGCATATGGTGTCTAGCTCGTATTGCTCCTAATTAGTGTAAATTGCATCTGCTTAGCTTACACATGATACATGTGAATATGACACGCTTTCCTGTTTTCGGTACATACTATATCTGTCTATCACACCATGTTCTTACATGAAATTACTCTTCTTGTGTATCCTACATCAGTCACTTATGATGGGACACCTTTAAGTTGGTAGTGTGATATTGGTTTGTGTCTTGAATATGATTTCTAGCATGTATTGCTTCTAGTTTGATGAACGCCACCTATGACGAGACAGATTTAACTTGGCAGAGTGATATTGATTGCACCTTCCATCTGGTGTCTTGCAGTGTTTCTAATTTGTTGAAGTGCCTTCTGCTTAGTTACCACATCATAGGTGTGAATATGTCAAGCCGTCCATTTTTTCGTACATATTCCATCCTTGTATCATGACTTTGCCTTTCATCGGAGTAGTGTTCGTCAGTATCATGCATGAATGAGTTCTGAAGAGCGAATGATATTCCTTTTTCTTATCAGTATGACCTCACAATGCAAAATCAATAAAGCCGAAGGAAATTGGCAAGGCATTGGATGATGGTGGTCCTTCCGAGCAACTGAAATGGAGGTTCTCTATAGATTCTACTCCGCCATCCTCCCAACAAGATTCGCAAGACAACGCAAGGCTAGACAGTCAACGTAGTTGTGTAGATGACGAGCACATCTCCCCTACTCCACCATCACAGGTGCTTGCTCTAACTTGGCACTATTATATGTGGTTGCATGTTGCGTATGATGTCTAGCTTGTATTGCTTCTAACTTTGTTGAATTGCATCTGCTTACTTTACACATAATGCCTGTGAATATGACATGTGTTCCTGTTTCTACATTAGACTACTATTCTTGCATATCCCGCATCAGTCACTTATGATAAGGCACCTTTAAGTCGCCACTGTGATATTGGTTGTGTCTTGCATATAATTTCTAGCATGTATTGCTTCTAATTTGTTGAAACACCATACAGTTTGAACTTGGCAAAGTGATATTGGTTGCATCTTTCATATGGTCTCTAGCTTGCAGTGCTTCTAATTTGTTGAAATGCCTTCTGCTTAGTTACCACAACATAGGTGTGAATATGTCACACCATCCTGTTTTCATACATATTCCATCCTCGCATCATGTGTTTGCCTTTCATCCGAGTAGTGTTTGTCAGTATCATGCATGAATGAGTTCTGAAGAGCGAATTTTATTCCTTTTTCTTATCGGTTTGACTTCACAATGCAAAATCATTACAACTGAAGGAAATTAGTCCGGCAGTGGATGATGGTGGTCCTTCAGAGCAACTCAAACAGGGGGTCTCTACAGATTCTACTCCGCCATCCTCCCAACAAGATTCGCAAGACAACACAAGGCTGGACAGTCAACGTAGCTGTGTAGATGATGCGCACATCTCCCCTACTCCACCATCACAGGTGCTTGCTCTAACTTGACACTATTATATGTGGTTGCATGTTGCATATGATGTCTAGCTTGTATTGCTTCTAACTTGAATTGTATCTACTTACTTTACACATAATGCCTGTGAATATGACACGTGTTCCTGTTTCTAGAACATACGTGTACATGATGAGCACATCTCCCCTACTCCACCATCACAGGTGCTTGCTCTTACTTGGAACTGTTATACGTGGTTGCGTTTTCCGTATGATGTCTAGTTTGTATTGCTTCTGATTATGTTGAATTGCATCTGAGTAGCTTACAACTTATACCTGCAACGATCACTTACCCATAAGACACATTTAACTTGGGATTGTGATGTAGGTTGCATCTTGCATTGTCTTCTAGCTTGTACTGCTTCTAATTTCTTTAAATGGCACTTACGATGAGACACTTTTTACCTGATAGAGTGATATTGGTTGCATGTTCATATGGTGCCTAGCTTTCATTTCTTCTAATTTTGTTGAAATGCCTTCCGCTTACTGTTTTTTCATACATATTCCATCCTCCTATCGTACGTGTGAATATGAAACACTATCTTTTTTTGTATATATTCCATCTTCCTATCCTGCGCTTGCCTTACATCAAAGTAGTGTTCGTCTGTATCATGCATCAACCAGTTATGCAGAGCTAATTTTATTCATCTTCTTGTGGTTTTGACTTCATAAGGCAATATCAGAAAATAGGAAGGAAAAGAGTAAGTTAGGGGATGTTTTTTTATAGAAAGACTGTAAGGGAACCCCCTACAGTATAATTGGTGCAACAAACCCAAATTGCAAGTACCAAGCCTTGAACCTGGGTGGGTGGGAAGGCATCAGCCCCTTCCCACCACTAGGCTATGATGTTGGTGGTCCTCCGCACCGACGCAAATAGAGACTCTCTAGATTTTCCACTTCTACTGCTAATGAAGTTGAAGTCCCAAGTCTACATGATGAGTTCATCTCCCGTACTCCACCATCGCAGGTGCTTGCTCTAAGTTGACAGTGTGATAATTGGTTTCATGTTGCATATGTTGTCTAGCCTATATTTCTTCTATTTTGATTAAATTGCACCTGCTGAGTTTATACATTATACATGTGCATATGACATGGCTTTCTGTGTCTAGAATACACTGCATCTATCTATCATACCATGTTCTTACATCAAAGTACTGCTGTTGTGTATCCCGCATCAGTCACTCATGATTGGACGCTTTTAACATGGCAGTTTGATAGTGGTTGCATCTTGCATTGATTTCTGTGTTGTACTGCTTCTAATTTTTCGAATTGCCACTTATGACAAGACACTTTTAACTTGGCAAAGTAATATTGGTTGCATTTTTCATATGGTGTCTAGCTTGCATTACTTCTATTTTCTTGAAAATCCTTCTGCTTAGTTTGCACATCGTAGCTGTGAATATGTCATGTCGTCCTGTTTTTCTTACATATTCCATCCTCATACGGTTGTCTTACATCAAAGTATTGCTTGTATGTATCATGCATCAATGAGTTCTGGAGAGTGATTTTATTCTTTTGTGTTGTGGGTACAGCTTGACATGGCAAAGTCAAAAAAGAGCAAGGAAAATAATATAGTAGGGAGTGCTGTTACTCATCGGGTGAAACGGAAAAGGTTCTGTCATCGAGATTCTGCTGGTACTTATAGTGCAGTAGAAGGTCCAAGTCCACTGGCTAAATCTACAAACACAGTATCACCTGCTCCACCAGCTGCAGCATCCGCTTCAACTGTACCAGCATCTCAACTAGTTACTCATTTGTTTGCTCTGGAACTGGCCAGTTCCCAAGCTGACTTCACACCTAACACTACTTCCGAAGCACTGCTAACACAACAGGGCTTGGCAAGATCAGATGAACCTCATGAGCATCAACACCAAGACGGTACCTGACTGAGTCAAGTTGCAGTTGCATGCTCCTTTATATGTACTCTCACAGTTTGATGTACACTAACACTTTCCATATCCGTTGTTGAACTAGCACCACGACGCAAGCGGAAACAGACATCAGGGATAATGCTTGACAGATTAACAAAATCTAAAGGAGGAAGAATGGAGATCCATTTTGAGGCAGGTTTAGAAAGGCCACGTGATGCTACAGAGTCAGCCAAGTTAGTATCAGAGGCAGCCATTGCCGTTAGGTGTCATGCACGTATCCTCCCAACGTGGATCCAGTACAGGAATGAGAAAGACAATACCCAGTTTAACACCTTCCTTGACCATTTATCCGTAAGTAATGTTATTCATCGCAATTAGTAATATTGTCTTGCTCTGTCCCATACTTTCTAGCTTCCTCCTAATAAGACTCACATTCTTTTTTTCAACGGATGAGGTTCAAGTTGGATCCGAAAGATGATGCAACTAAACAAGCATGCACTCATGTTTTTCAGTCTGCTCTGCGATAGTATCGGTACCACCTTAGAAAATCTCACTTTGAAGGCAAGGCTAACAATGAAATCGCCCAAACATCTCCAGTGGAATATATTACAGATGAAGACTGGACAGCCCTCGTTAAATACTGGTCTGATCCAAAGTATCAGGTAGGCTATATGTATTTGATTAGACCACATATTGAACTTGTATTTATGTATGTGCCTTACAAGTGTATCTTCTTCTAGACTAACTGTTTGAAGAACAAAACCAACCATTCTAAAGTGAAATTCCAAAACACAACAGGATCTCGTAGCTATATTGCACACTGCGAGGCTCTTGTAAATAGCTGCTACTTCCTTCTTTTTTGTGCCATATTATCGTATCTATATTGACTTGTTCCAAATATAAAGGAAAGCCCGTGCGGACCAAAAAGAACCTGAACCGAATGCAGTGCAAATCTTCAAGGATTGCCACACCAGCAAGATGAAGGGCATGAGCACACTGATAACCCACAAGTATAGGGGATCACAACAGCTTTCGAGGGTAGAGTATTCAACCCAAATTTATTGATTCGACACAAGGGGAGCCAAAGAATATTCTCAAGTATTAGCAGCTGAGTTGTCAATTCAACCACACCTGGAAACTTAGTATCTGCAGAAAAGTGTTTAGTAGCACAGTAATATGATAGTAGTGGTAACGGCAACAAAAAGTAAAGACAGCAAAAGTAATGTTTTTGGTATTTTGTAGTGATTGTAATAGTAGCAGCGGGAAAATAAATAAGCGAGAACCAGTATATGGAAAACTCGTAGGCACCGGATCAGTGATGGATAATTATGCCGGATGCGGTTCATCATGTATCAGTCATAACATAGGGTGACACAGAACTAGCTCCAATTCATCAATGTAATGTAGGCATGTATTCCGTATATAGTCATACGTGCTTATAGAGAACTTAGGGATATTGGAAACTTAGGGATATTAAGGCCTCCTTTTAATAGAGAACCGGAACAAAGCATTAACACATAGTGAACACATGAACTCCTCAAACCACGGTCATCACCGGGAGTGGTCCCGATTATTGTCACTTCGGGGTTGCCGGATCATAACACATAGTAGGTGACTATAGGCTTGCAAGATAGGATCAAGAACTCACATATATTCATGAAAACATAATAGGTTCAGATCTGAAATCATGGCACTCGGGCCCTAGTGACAAGCATTAAGCATAGCAAAGTCATAGCAACATCAATCTCAGAACATAATGGATACTAGGGATCAAACCCTAACAAAACTAACTCGATTACATGATAAATCTCATCCAACACATCACTGTCCAGCAAGCCTACGATGGAATTACTCACGCACGGCAGTGAGCATCATGAAATTGGTGATGGAGGATGGTTAATGATGACGACGGCGACGAATCCCCCTCTCCGGAGCCCCGAACGGACTCCAGATCAGCCCTCCCGAGAGGTTTTAGGGCTTGGCGGCGGCTCCGTATCGTAAAACGTGATGATTTCTTCTCCTCAATTTTTTTTCTCCGAAAGCAAATATATAGAGTTGCAGTTGGCGTCGGAGGGTTTCCAGGGGGCCCACGAGGTAGGGGGGCGCGCCCCCCACCCTTGTGAGAAGGGTGTGGGCCCCCTGGTCTTCATCTTTGGCAAGGATTTTTTATTGTTTTTTCTAAGATGTTCCGTGGAGTTTCAGGTCATTCTGAGAATATTTGTTTTCTGCACATAAAACAACACCATGGCAATTCTGCTGAAAACAGCGTCAGTCCGGGTTAGTTCCATTCAAATCATACAAGTTAGAGTCCAAAACAAGGGCAAAAGTGTTTGGAAAAGTAGATACGACGGAGACGTATCAACTCCCCCAAGCTTAAACCCTTGCTTGTCCTCAAGCAATTCAGTTGGCAAACTGAAAGAAAGAAAGAAAAACTTTTACAAACTCAGTTTGCTCTTGTTGTTGTAACTATGTCAAGCCAGCATTCAAGTTTTCAGCATAGATCATAACTAACCACATTTACAATAATTCTCAGGTCTCATAATTACTCATGTCAATAGCATAATCAACTAGCAAGTCATAATAATAAATCTCGGATGACAACACTTTCTCAAAACAATCATAATATGATATAACAAGATGGTATCTCGCTAGCCCTTTCTGAGACCGCAAAACATAAATGTAGAGCACCTTTAAAGATCAAGGACTGACTAGACATTGTAATTCATGGTAAAAGAGATCCAATCATAGTCACACCCAACATAAATTAATAGTGATGAATGCAAATGACATCTGTGCTCTCCAGCTAGTGCTTTTTAATAAGAGGGTGATGACTCAACATAAAAGTAAATGGATAGGCCCTTCACAGAGGGAAGCAGGGATTTGTAGAGGTGCCAGAGCTCGGTTTTGAAATAGAGATAAATTGTATTTTGAGTGGTATACTTTCATTGTCAACGTAGCAACTAAGAGATGGCGATATCTTCCATGCTAAACACATTATAGGCGGTTCCCAAACAGAATGGTAAAGTTTATACTCCCCCTCCACCAACAAACATCAATCCATGGCTTGCTCGAAACAACGAGTGCCTCCAACATACATTAGGTCCCAGGGGGAGTTTTGTTTGCAATTAATTTTGATTTAGTTTGCATAAAGCATGGGACTGGTGTCGGTGTCAAAACCGGCGGATATCGGGTAGGGGGTCCCGAACTATGCGTCTAGGCCGGATGGTAACAGGAGGCAAGGAACATGATGTTTTACCCAGGTTCGGGCCCTCTTGATGGAGGTAAAACCCTATATCCTGCTTGATTAATATTGATGATATGGGTAGTACAAGAGTAGATCTACCACGAGATCAAGGAGGCTAAACCCTAAAGCTAGCCTATGGTATGATTGTTGTATGATGAAGTTGTCCTACGGACTAAAACCCTCCGGTTTATATAGACACCGGAGAGGGTTAGGGTTACACAAAGTCGGTTACAATGGTAGGAGATCTTGAATATCCGCATCGCCAAGCTTGCCTTCCACGCCAAGGAAAGTCCCATCCGGACACGGGACGAAGTCTTCAATCTTGTATCTTCATAGTCCTGGAGTCCGGCTGAAGGTATAGTCCGGCTACCCGAACACCCCCTAATCCAGGACTCCCTCAGTAGCCCCGGAACCAGGCTTCAATGACGATGAGTCCGGCGCGTAGATTATGTTCGGCATTGCAAGGCGGGTTCCTCCTCCAAATTCTTCATAAAAGTTTGTAAACACCAAGAGTAGTGTCCGGCTCTGCAAAATAAGTTTCCACGTATTGCCACAGAGAGAATAATATTAACACAAATCTAATCCGCTGACGTATTCCGTAGCATGACATCACACTACGGCCAAGCCTTTATTCGAATCGTTTTCACTTTTCCACCTCAGCGTGTTTTGCGAGGTGGTTTCCTTGGCACGTCTTGTCAAAGCAGAGATCGTGTCCCCTTTATTTACGGGATTCTCATCAATACGGACGTGGGTAACCCAATCGTGCCCGTTAGCATGTCTTCTCGATTAAAGGCGAGTCCCAAATGGTTACGGGGAGGGCTCCTGGTATTCAACCTCTTATAAAGAGACCAAGGCCTTACTCCTTTTCTCCAATCTCAAAACAAGTTCGCCCGTCGCCTCGAGTTCCAACACCCTAGGCTCCAGATTCCAGGCGCTTCGGACCTTCGACAATGTCCGGTTCCGACCTTCAAGGCCGATGGATGCCCTCCTCCGTCACGGAGGAGGACGTGCTAAAGTTGAGAGAGGCTAAGTTCTTGACCGCCGAAATTTTGCATAGGTTGCCTGCTCAAAGGCAGGCTATTCCCAGTCCCCAGCCCGGTGAGAGCGTAGTGTTCATGTCTCACTTCCTTCGGGGGTAAGGATTCCCGATGGATCCCTTCGTGAGGGGGCTGATGTTCTATTATGGGCTGGAATTTCATGACTTAGCTCCGGAGTCCATCCTCCACATTTCCTCATTCATCGTTGTGTGCGAAGCGTTCCTCCGTGTTACTCCTCACTTCGGATTATGGCTCAAGACTTTTGGAGTGGAGCCGAAGATGATCGAGGGACGGCACGCAGAGTACGGAGGCGCTGTCATAAGTAAGAATGCTGATGCTCCATGGCCTGAGGGCTCCTTTCAAGAGGTGCTCGGCTTGTGGCAACGAGAGTGGTTCTATATCACTGCTCCCAGGAGCACCAAGTGGGTGGCGCCTCCTGCCTTTCGCTCGGGTCCCCCACCACGGCTAGCGTCATGGGTCAACAAAGGATTAGATTGGGGGTTATCCAAAGACGTGCCCTTGTTGCAGGGCCGCATTAGGGATCTCTTAGAAAGAGACCTCAACCTGGTCAAGGTGACGCAGGTCATGCTGATTCGCCGAACACTGCCCGGCAAACGTCGCTCCCTTCGTCTGTGGGAGTTTAATCCGGAGGGACCACGAGCTCTCGAGCATTTTATGGGGGCAACACCCGTGGAGATGTATAAAATGTTCTTTGGATCACAAGCAATGTGTCCGGATTTGACCGAGGACGCAGGTTTAAGCTGCAATCGCCCGGATACTCAAGTAAGTAACCTCGTGCCCAGACTCGCTATTCGTAAAATTGTCATAAATTCGCCCCTAAAAGAGTTGTCCTTTTAAACAGGAGTGGATAGCGAAGGCAAAGCTGATCAGTTATCCGGCTCCCCTTCCTGAGACCAGGCCGGATCCCGTGCTAGTCAGGATGTTGAAGATCATACCTTTGGAGGGAAGTGAGGGGGAGGACACGGAAACTATGGCCTCCTCGAAGGAGGCTGCTCCGAAGGGAAGAACCAACAATTCCTCTCCTAAGGGGAAGAAGAGGGCCGTCTCTGACGACCCGGAGACCATGGCCTCAAAGCGGGGGAAAAAGTCCTCGTCAAAGGGTCCGACGCCGGGGAGATCCTCGGCCGAACTACGCCCTCAAAGGGATCAGCCCTCCAGCGAGCCGTAAGTAGAGAAAGATTTTCCTTTAAAGGGATGAGAGAAATCCTTGCTTTTTATCTAAGAAGATTAACCGAAATTTTACTTTGTAGCTCGGACCTCAGCCCTTCTCAGCAGAGCTCGTCTTCGGGGGATCTTCTTCTGGAGATGATGGAGAGTGGAATGCCTCCCCCTGCCGTACCGCCTGGCGAGGCGGGCGACCCTGAGGTGTCGTCGCGGAGGGTTTCTCCAAATCCGGCAGGGGTGGAAGGTAGCCATATGTCCCCCTAAGGTTCTCCGCGTCCGGCCTTCGATGGAGGTCATAGGATGAGTCCGGCACCGTCCGATGCACGGTCGGAGGAGCTGATGATTCTGCTGGGGCGAGCTTCTATCTCAGAGGAGCACCGTGCATTGATGGGTACGGTGATTGGAAGGATTTCGTCCGCGGAAAGCGGATTGCATGAGGCCGTCAGAAGTTTGCTGACGGGTTTTGAGGTACGTTTGATAATGTACTTCTTTGTCAGTTGCGCATAAACAAGATGCGCCATGTGTAGATAGTAGCCCCTGAGACTTTGTGCGTTGTCAAAATTGACGGCGCGCAGAGGATCATAATCCCAGGTCTAAAATGTCGCCTTTGTATACAGGTGGCGAAGTGTCCGGAATCGAGCCGAACTGATGATTTTGCCGAACTAAAGCAGCAACTTGACGTGGCAGATGCCGACATCGCGCTCGTCAACGAGCGGCTTGATGAGGCTCAAGGTATGCAATTCCTCGGGCGGCATCTGGTAAGAGGAGCTTTACGCCAGTATCTTACAATGTGTGTGCTTGACGCAGATGGAGCGGCCGCCGTGGAGAGTCTTCGGGCGGAACTTGCCCGAGCTAAGGAACAAGCCAGGAAAAGTGATGCGGCTGCCAAGAAGGCCCTTGAAGAGCTGAGAGTCGAACAGGCTGCTCACTGCCGAAGCAAGAAGGAGATGGCCGTGATGGCCGTGAAGTTAAAAAGTGCTGCTGACCGTTGCAAGTTTCTTGAGAAAGAAGACCGGGCGAGACAGACGAACTTAGAGAAGGCTGTTGCTGATGCCAAGGACGCTCGCTCTACGATGAGAGCTGCGAAGGAGGAGCTGCGTCAGGCCGGACAGATTGCGGCTGGAAAGCCCTTTATGATGCGGAGGAAGTTTTGTGATCCGAAGTTTGCTCCGTTGGACCGGATGTGGAGTGCGGAGGACACCCATCTGGATTTGGCAGCGAGTGCTGCTGATGCGACCGAATACTTTCGAGATCAAGAAGATCGCAAAGTGGAAAGGCTTTTCTGGTCGCAGTTCCAGAATCCAGAGTGTCCACTGGCAGTGGACGATCGTCTGGCTCAATGGGCCAAACTGAATAGATTGTCCGGACTCGCCATGAAGTACGTCATGGGTCATCTGTGGCCGGGGAGATCGGAGCCGAAGAGTTATTTCAGCTTGGTGCAGCAATTCCTTGACACGGTGCCACGTATCAATGCGATGAAGAGGTCAGCATGCATAGAGGGCGCACGGATGGCTCTTGCCCGTGTCAAGACATACTGGGCAGAGATGGAGACCACCGTTGTTGCATCCTGAGATTCGGACAAAAGACGAGTACCCTCCGAGCACTATTTTCAGGAAGTCCTTGAAGGCGCTCGTGTAATAGAGACGCAGTGCTCGAAGGATGCTATGTTCTGATAGCATACGTAATTATAAAGCAATATTTTGATGAATTGTAGTAGCCTTTTATACTTGTGCCTTCAAGTATTTGGAACACCTCCTGTGCGGCCGTTTTAAGATATATATACAAAATCTGAAAGATTGCAGTCGTTGGCTTCAGCCCCCACACACATAGTGCGGGGGTGCTCGCAGAAGGCGCATTTTCACACTTAATCCAACATCTTGGTCCTACAAAGGAGGTGATAGCGCAGCGAGCTAGGAAACCGGACTATAATGCTTTAACACTTTCACTTAGCCATAGGAGCTTGACAATGGGACTATTTAGGTAGCCCCTGGTGGCGACTGCGCTCGCCCGAATTCGGGGCGCGTATGTGCCTGGCCGGGAAACGGCCCTTCGTTAATGCAGAGGAATCCTACAGATTCCGGAGAGTCATCGAGTGGCTGACCAGTCTCACGCCATATCATGATAGTCAGTTTTTGGCTTTCTCTACTGAGGTGCTCGCCTGGCCGAACCAGGGCACAATCGCAGTAGTTCTCCTGGTGCCGCCTTAGCCGATAGAGCGGAACGTAAGGCGGCCGAACACAGGAGCTGGGCAACCCAACATTTGACCAAAATCATGACTCGGAGCTGATGCATATAATGCCAAACTCGCGACGCCGAACACTCCCTAAGGTATTCGGTCTTTATGAGAGCGGGCGAGGTAACGCTCTGAGGTATAAGCCCCTAGTGTCCAGGTACGCGCAAGAATTCTGACGTGGCCACATGCCAAGATGCCAGCCTCCTCCTTGGTCATAGAACCAGGGGATGTGTATCAACAAGAGACAGTAAAAAAGGTTTACGCCGGGTCTTAATCTAAAAAGAATCCTTGGAACAGGTCCCTATTGCACGTCTGCGCCTGTGTCTCCGTTGTGTCATATCCTAGACGGGCGCAGCACGACGTTCATCTATAAAAAGAGAGCAATTAAGTTGAAAAAGGGGCGTGCCGAACAAAAGTTATATGAAATAAACAAAGTGTAAAGTAAAATATGAAAAATTGAGCTTTATTGTCTCTTATTTTATACGTGTGAAGCCCCTAGTGCAGGGGTATATGGCCACTAAGCCTTTATCAACGATACTTGTGTGCCGGACTCGTCTATCCGTGTCCGTGGTCTTAATGACCTGTTCCGATGTTCTGGCTGGTGAAGCCATTGTATTATGGGGCTGTTAAAGCGGCCACACAATCCTCCGCTTGGGGGAGGTGTTCTCACTGCTTCCCCTTTAAGGAGATGATGCCGCGTGGACCGGGCATCTTAAGCGTAAGAGATGCATAATGCGGTATTGCGTTAAAGCGGGCGAAAGCTTCGCGTCCCAGTAGTGCTTGATAGCGACTTGAGAATGGGACGATGTGGAAAGTCAGCTTTTCGCGACGGAAGTTATCGGCAGAGCCGAAAATAACCTCGAGACGAAGAAAACCCATGCAATGGGTGTCCGGACCTGGCGTTACTCCTTGAAAGGAGGTTTTGCTGTGGCCAATTCTCTTTGGGTCGATCCCCATGTGGCGGATTGAGTCCTGATATATCAGGTTGAGTCCGCTGCCATCGTCCATAAGGACATTTGAAAACTGGAGTCCACCAATTATTGGATCGACTACCAGGGCAGTCCAGCCTGGGTTCCTGACACTTCTAGAATAATCCAGATGATCGAAGATGATTGGTTTTGACAACCAGTGGCGGGATTCCTTTGGGATAGGCCGTGGGGCACGTACCTTTATGGGCGCCGCACATTTTGTTATGTGGAGTAAGTTTACTATTTTTACTTCTTGTGGGAAATTCTTTTGTTTCCTGGTACTCTGCTTTTGGGGTTCGTCCTCGTCTTCGCTTGGTGTGTCGAGCCCCTTGTGTTCGGCGTTGAGTCTACCGGATTGTTTGAAAACCCAACAATCTCTGTGGGTATGGTTAGCAGGCTTTCCGGGAGTGCTGTGTATTTGACATATCCTATCCAAGATTTTGTTTAGGTTGGATAGGTCGTCCCTATTATCTTGGAGGGGCGGTTTTTTCTGATTCTGTCGTGAGCTTTTGAATCCGGCGTTGACTGTCGTGCTCTTCGGACTTTTTTCCTTAGTCCGGCGACGGTCCTTATTGCCTCGCGGTTTTCTGTTTCCATCCCTAGTTTTGGATGTACTTGGGTCACTGGTGCTGCATCTTGCCAACCAGCTGTCCTCTCCTGCGCAAAAGCGGGTCATGAGGCTTGTTAGTGCGGCCATTGTTCTTGGCTTTTCTTGGCCGAGGTGTCTGGCGAGCCATTCGTCTCGGACATTATGCTTGAAAGCCGCTAAGGCTTCAGCGTCCGGACAGTCGACTATCTGATTCTTTTTAGTAAGAAATCTATTCCAGAATTGCCGAGCTGACTCTCCAGGCTGTTGAGTTATGTGACTAAGATCGTCTGCATCCGGAGGGCGGACATAGGTCCCTTAAAAATTTGCTCAGAAAGTGTCCTCGAGCTCTTCCCAACTTCCGATTGTGTTTTCAGGAAGGCTTTTGAGCCAATGCCGGGCTGGCCCTTTAAGCTTGAGGGGTAAGTATTTCATGGCGTGGAGGTCATCTCCTCTAGCCATATGTATGTGGAGGATATAATCCTCGATCCAGACTCCAGGGTCTGTTGTTCCATCATATGCCTCTATGTTTACGGGTTTGAATCCCGCTGGAAATTCATAATCCAGGACCTCATCGGTGAAACATAGGGGGTGTGCGGCACCCCTGTATTTGGGTGTGCCGGATTCTGATAATGGCTTTATTGCATTGCTTACGAGAGCTTGCTTTCTTGGCCCGTAAATGGACCTGGCTGGGCCATGATGCGAATCCTTAAGTGGGTCGCATGCCGGCTTAAGTGCGGCGCTGCTTGCCACTTTATGCTGGCCATGGGATCGTCTATCCGACCGTGTGGCTTTCTCACTTTTGGAATGCGAGGGCTCTAAGGCCTCCTCGTCAAATTCAGGCAGTAGCTTTCTCTTCGGATAGCTTTTATTTCGGCGACTGTCGCCGTATTTGTCTGCGGTATTGATTACTTTACTCCATCTGATCCTGAGTGCATCTTCTGCAGTTTTTAGCTTCTGCTTCTGCTTTTTCAGGCTACGTGCGGTTGCAACGAGCCGTTTGTGGAGGTTCTTCTGCTTCGTGGGCTTGTCCGGCGTAGGGTCGTCCGGAATGCCATTTTCGCCGGGGGAGGGATGTTCGGTTTCTCTATCCAGGTTGTCCTATTGGGACGGTTGCTCTAAGGCATGCTCATTGTCTACCGGCTCATCTTGCTCTATGGCTGGGTCTTTATCGAGGCGGGGCTTGGGTCGGCGTTTACGCTGACGCTTTGATTGTTTTTCGAGAGATCGATCCCTCTTTCCATCCCCGTTTTCCTTGTTGTTGCTTCCTTTAGGGGTATCCACCATGTACACATCGTGAGATGAGGTGGCTGTCCAATGCCCTATAGGTGTTGGTTCTTGGTTGTCTCCTGCATCGTCGTCCATACCGTCGATGTCTTCGGAGTCGAAGTCGAGCATGTCGGTTAAGTCGTCGACAGTGGCTACGAAGTGGGTGGTGGGTGGGTTTTGAATTTCTTCATCATCCGAATCCCATCCTTGCTGACCGTAGTCCGGCCAGGGCTCTCTTGATAAAGAGAGAGACTTTAGCGAATTCAGGATGTCGCTGAAGGGCGAGTGCTGAAAGATGTCTGCGGCAGTGAACTCCATTATCGGCGCCCAATCAGATTCGATCGGCAGGGGCGCGGGGGGCTCGGAGTTTGGAAAGGAATCCGGCTCCTCGGAGTCACGGGCCATGCGGAGTGCGGGGCTGAAGTTCGGCTCGATCGCCTCTGAGATCGCAGCCCCTGAGGCAGCATCCAACCGCTGATCCTCAATCGGCGCAGTAGGCTCCGAATCAATGGTCGGAACCGATGCGTGTGCAGCCTCCAAGGCGCTGTTCCGCGGCAGAGCTATATCATGCCCATCGAGACAGTGCGGCGTGCTTGGCTGTGGCTCGAATCCGTCGAAGATCAAGTCCCCGCGGATGTCAGCCGTGTAGTTTAGGCTTCCAAACCTGACCTGATGGCCAGGGGCATACCTTTCGATCTGCTCAAGGTGGCCAAGCGACTTGGCCCGCAGTGCGAAGCCGCCGAAGACGAAGATCTGTCCGGGGAGAAAAGTCTCACCCTGGACTGCATCGTTGTTGATGATCGAAGGAGCCATCGGGCCTAAAGGCGACGACACAGAGGAACTCTTAATGAAAGCACCAATGTCGGTGTCAAAACTGGCGGATCTCGGGTAGGGGGTCCCGAACTATGCGTCTAGGCCGGATGGTAACAGGAGGCAAGGAACACGATGTTTTACCCAGGTTCGGGCCCTCTTGATGGAGGTAAAACCCTACGTCCTGCTTGATTAATATTGATGATATGGGTAGTACAAGAGTAGATCTACCACGAGATCAAGGAGGCTAAACCCTAGAAGCTAGCCTATGGTATGATTGTTGTATGATGAAGTTGTCCTACAGACTAAAACCCTCCGGTTTATATAGACACCGGAGATGGTTAGGGTTACACAAAGTCGGTTACAATGGTAGGAGATCTTGAATATCCGCATCGCCAAGCTTGCCTTCCACGCCAAGGAAAGTCCCATCCGGACACGGGATGAAGTCTTCAATCTTGTATCTTCATAGTCCTGGAGTCCGGCTGAAGGTATAGTCCGGCTACCCGAACACCCCCTAATCCAGGACTCCCTCAACTGGGCATCCCGGTGACCAACCATTTTCTCGTGAGTGAGGAGCGGAGTCCACTCCTCTTGAGAATAACCCGCCTAACACGGAAGATAAGGACAGCCTTGGTTGATACATGAGCTATTCGAGCATACAAAATAGAATGTTTATTTGAAGGTTTAGAGTTTGGCACATACAAATTTACTTGGAACGGCAGGGAGATACCGCATTTAGGAAAGTATAGTGGACTCATCTGGAATAACTTTGGGGTTTAAAGGATTGGATGCACAAGCAGTATTCCCGCTTAGTACAGGTGAAGGCTAGCAAAAGACTAGGAAGCGACCAACTAGAGAGCGACAACAGCCATGTACATGCATTAAAATTAATAAACATTGGATGCAAGCATGAGTAGGATATAATCCACCATGAACATAAATATCATGAAGGCTATGTTGATTTGTTTCATCTACATGCGTGAACATGTACCAAGTCAAGTCACTTAAATCATTCAAAGGAGGATACCACCCCATCATACCACATCATAACCATCTCAATAGCATGTTGGCACACAAGGTAAATCATTATAACTCATAGCTAATCAAGCATGGCACAAGCAACTACGATCTCTAATTGTCATTGCAAACATGTTTATTCATAATAAGCTGAATCAAGAATGAAAGACTCATCATATTTACAAAAACAAAAGAGGTCGAGTTCATACCAGCTTTTCTCATCTCAGTCAGTCCATCATATATCATCATAATTGCCTTTCACTTGCACGACCGAATGGTGTGAATAATAATAAGAGTGTATGTGCATTGGACTAAGCTGGAATCTGCGAGCATTCAATAGATAGGAGGAAGACAAGGCAATATGGGATCTTGGTTAAATCAACAATAATGCATATAAGAGCCACTTCAACAATATAATTATGGTCTTCTCCTACTGACCCCCAAAGAAAAGAAATAAAACTATTTACACGGGAAAGCTCCCAACAAGCAAAAGAAGAACGGGAAATATTTTTGGGTTTTCTTTTTAATTATTACTACTACAGCAGAAAAATAAACTACTACTAATTTTTTTGGTTTTTTCTTAAGGTTTAACAAACATACAAGAAGAAAGCATAAAAGGAAATAAACTAGCATGAATAATACAATGAAAAAGTATGAGCACCGACATCTAGCAATGAGTGTGTGTGAACATAAATGTAATGTCGGTGAGAAATAGTACTCCCCCAAGCATAGGCTTTTGGCCTAAGTTGGTATATGGCCACGGCTAGCCTGGCGGATATCCATAATAATAGTTGTTGGGGTCGTACTGTGATGAGGAAGAAGAAGGCTCCGATTGCCACTGGCTGGCAATCATCTCCGGATCCCACTGATAGTTTGACTGCCATGAAGGATCAAATTGTGGTTCTGGTTCTGGCTCCTCGACTGGTGCAGGGTTCCAGTAGGCGTGAATAGCCGTCAACGGAACAAGGTATGTGCCTACAGCCAAATCAAATAAAGAAGGAGCAGGCAAGGTAATAGTCTCAGGATGATGTTTATTAAAGAACAATTGATATTTAAGCTCTCCTGCCCTATTCTTAACAATAAAATCATGTGCCACCATGCTTTTATGATCTAGATAAACACGGGGCAGCACCTTTTCTTCCTTCTCAGCATGCCTAATAGGTATGTTAAAATGTGCGGCTAGGCGTGTGGCATAGATGCCTCCAAAGATGGGGCCCTTAGTACGGTTCATATTTAACCGTCTAGCAATAATACCGCCCATACTAAAAGTGTTATCACTGTATAAACCTTGGAGTAGAATAATTATGTCAGGGATACTAAGGTTTCCATAGTTTCCGCGTCCAATTAAACAACGACTAGCAAATAATGCAAAGTAACGTAAAACAGGAAAATGTATGCTAGTGATTCGTGCATCGGAAACCTTCGTGGTTTCTCCTACAGTGATATTATTAATAAATCCCTCCACATCATCATGATGTGGTTCTTTTTTCTTGCCCTCAAAAGGGACTAAAAAAATCTGACAGAAATCATAAAGTGACATCTCCTTATGCTCATCATATAAATGAAACTCCACCGTGGGTGGTGAGTTCCTAGAATGAAAATGAAAATTTTGCACAAAGGTATTTGTGAGTAAGAGATACTGATCGCATTGGTCGTGGAGGAAAGCGGTGAGGCCTGCATTGTGAGCCAATTCATGAAAATCTTCATAAATCCCGGCTGCTCTCAAGAAATCTTTGGAAGGCCATTCACACGCCCGAACCTCCGCGGTGCATGGCAAATTATACTTAGGCTTCGGTGCCTTTTCCTTCGAGCTTTGGCTCGATGAGCCCCTCAAGAATCTCCTCATTATATTCTGAAATATTCTGAAATTTTTAGTAACTTCAAACAAAAGTGAACCCAGTTCAATGAAACTAATAGCAACTACTCCTACAAGTGCCTAGAGCATATATCAAGCATTAGAAGTACTTGGAACCATATAAATTTGACATGCAAGCTCAAGAACATGGTCACCTATGCAGCACAAATTTGCAAAGAATAAAGCACTAGAACAAAAACTAATTGGACCAATGGAGGAGTCACATACCAAGGAACAATCTCCCCAAGCAGTTTTGCGAGAGGTGCTTTGAGCAAGGAGATCGAAAATCACAGCAAAAGTGGCTGGAACTCGTGCTTGAGTTGGTTTTTCGGGTTTGTGAGAGATAGAGGAAGAAGATGGGTGTTGGGATAAGTGGATGAGGGCCACCATGGGCCCACGAGGCAGGGGGCGCGCCCTAGAGGGGGGGCGCCCACCACCCTCGTGGCCAGGTGGCAGCTCCTCCCGCGGTAATTTTTGCACAGTAAATCCTCAAATATTCCCGAAAAAATCATATTAAATTGGCATGTCATTCTGAGGACTTTTATTTTCGGGATATTTTTATATTGCATGGATAAGCTAGGAAACAGACAAAAAATACTATTTTTACTTTATTTCTACTAATTAACAGAAAGTATAGAGAGGGTACAGAAGTTTGTGTTTCTAGTTTCATCCATCTCATGCTCATCAAAAAGAATCCACTAACAAGGTTGATCAAGTCTTGTTAACAAACTCATTCCGATAATCATGGAAACGGAGAAATATCGAATAACACTAAGTTACCTCAACGGGGATATGCACATCCCCTATAATAAGTATATCATATTTCTTCTTGACAGTAGGAAGAGGAAATTCAAAACCTCCAAATATAATCGATGGAATTTTTCTGATAGAATTGATACTATGAACTTGAGGTTGTTTCCTCGGAAAGTGTACCATATGCTCATTACCATTAACATGAAAAGTGACATTGCTTTTGTTGCAATCAACAACACCTGCAGTATTAAGAAAAGGTCTTCCAAGAATAATAGACATACTATCATCCTCGGGAATATCAAGAATAACAAAGTCCGTTAAAATAGTAACATTTGCAACCACAACAGGCACATCCTCACAAATACCAACAGGTATAGCAGTTGATTTATCAGCCATTTGCAAAGATATTTCGGTAGGTGTCAGCTTATTCAAGTCAAGTCTACGATATAAAGAGAGAGGCATAACACTAACACCGGCTCCAAGATCACATAAAGCAGTTTTAATATAATTTCTTTTAATGGAGCAAGGTATAGTAGGTACTCCGGGATCTCCAAGTTTCTTTGGTATTCCACCCTTAAAAGTATAATTAGCAAGCATGGTGGAAATCTCAGCTTCCGGTATCTTTCTTTTATTAGTAATGATATCCTTCATATATTTAGCATAAGGATTTGTTTTGAGCACATCAGTTAATCGCATACGCAAAAAGATAGGCCTAATCATTTCAGCAAAGCGCTCAAAATCCTCATCATCCTTTTTCTTGGATGGTTTTGGAGGAAAAGGCATGGGTTTTTGAACCCAAGGCTCTCTTTCTTTTATCATAACGTTGATTCTTTGATTGTGGGTTATCAGGATCAACAGCAGGTTCAATTTCTACATCATTGTCCTTACTAGGTTGAGCATCATCATGAACATCATTATTAACATTTTCACTAGGTTCATGTTCATTACCAGATTGTGTTTCAGCATCAGACATAGATATATCATTTGGATTATCAAGTGGTTCAGCAATAGGTTCACTAGAAGTTTGCACGGTTCTATCATTTTTCTTTTTCTTCTTTTTAGAAGAACTAGGAACATCAATATTATTTCTCTGAGAATCTTGCTCGATTCTCTTAGGGTGGCCTTCAGGATACAAAGGTTCCTGAGTCATTCTACTAGTTCTAGTAGCCACTCTAATAGCATAATCATTTTTCTTACTATTCATTTCATCAAGCACTTCTTTTTGAGCTTTAAGCACTTGTTCTACTTGAGTGGTAACCATAGAAGCATGTTTGCTAACAAGTTTAAGTTCATCTTTAATATCAGCCATGTAATCACCCAAGCGTCTAATCATATAAGCATTTTCTTTTAATTGTCTACCAAATGAGCATTGAAGTCGTATTGCTTATACATAAAGTTATCAAACTCATCCAAGCATTGACTAACAATTTTAGTAGGAGGAACTTCAGCTTTATCATATCTATAGAGAGAATTTACCTTTACTACCTGTGTCGGGATATCGGGGTCAGGAGGTTCTTCAATAAATAAAGAATTGAGATCATAAGTTTCTTCAACAGGCGGTATATTAATACCATGTATTTCTTCAATAGGAGGTAAATTCTTAACGTCTTCAGCTTTAATACCTTTCTCTTTCATAGATTTCTTTGCCTCTTGCATATCTTCGGGACTGAGAAATAGAACACCTCTCTTACTCGGAGTTGGTTTAGGGATAGGCTCGGTAATTGGAGCAGGAGCTGGCTTAGGAGGTGGCTCAGGAGGTGCCCAATTATTTCCATTTGTCAACATATTATTCAATAGAATTTCAGCTTCATCCGGTGTTCTTTCCCTGAAAAGAGAACCAGCACAACTATCCAGGTAATCTCTGGAAGCATCGGTTAGTCCATTATAAAAGATATCAAGTATTTCGGGTTTCTTGAGAGGATGATTAGGCAAAGCATTAAGTAACTTGAGAAGCCTCCCCCAAGCTTGTGGGAGACTCTCTTCTTTAATTTGCACAAAGTTGTATATTTCCCTCAAAGCAGCTTGTTTCTTATGAGCAGGGAAATATTTAGCAGAGAAGTAATAAATCATATCCTGGGGACTATGCACACAACCAGGATCAAGAGAATTAAACCATATCTTAGCATCACCCTTTAATGATGTGACGCCCCCGATTTGACCGTACACTAATCATGCACGCAAATGTGTACGATCAAGATCAAAGACACATGGGAAGATATCACAACACAACTCTACAAATAAAATAAGTCATACAAGCATCATATTACAAGCCAGGGGCCTCGAGGGCTCGAATACAAGAGCTCGATCATAGACGAGTCAGCGGAAGCAACAATATCTGAGTACAGACATAAGATAAAAAAGTTTGCCTTAAGAAGGCTAGCACAAACTGGGATACGGATCGAAAGAGGCGCAGGCCTCCTGCCTGGGATCCTCCTAACTACTCCTGGTCGTCGTCAGCGGGCAGCACGTAGTAGTAGGCACCTCCGGTGTAGTAGGAGTCGTCGTCGACGGTGGCGTCTGGCTCCTGGGCTCCAGCATCTGGTTGCGACAACCAGGTAGAAAGGATAGAGGGAAGAGAAGGAGAAAGCAACCGTGAGTACCAAAGTACTCGCCAGCAAGGAGCTACACTACATATGCATGGGTAAAAGTGTAAAGGACCATATCGATGGACTGAACTGCAGAAAGCCAGAATAAGAGGGGGATAGCTAATCCTGTCGAAGACTACGCTTCTGGCCACCTCCATCTTGCAGCATGTAGAAGAGAGTAGACTGAAGTCCTCCAAGTAGCATCGCATAGCATAACCCTAACCGATGATCCTCCCCTCGTCGCCCTGTGAGAGAGCGATCACCGGTTGTATCTGGCGCTTGGAAGGGTGTGTTTTATTAAGTATCCATTTCTAGTTGTCATAAGGTCAAGGTACAACTCCAAGTCGTCCTGTTACCGAAGATCACGGCTATTCGAATAGATTAACTTCCCTGCAGGGGTGCACCACATATCCCAACACGCTCGATCCCATTTGGCCGGACACACTTTCCTGGGTCATGCCCGGCCTCGGAAGATCAACACGTCGCAGCCCTACCTAGGCACAACAGAGAGGTCAGCACGCCGGTCTAAATCCTATGGCGCAGGGGTCTGGGCCCATCGCCCATTGCACACCTGCACGTTGCGTACGCGGCCGGAAGCAGAACTAGCCCCCTTAATACAAGAGCAGGCTTACGGTCCAATCCGGCGCGCGCCACTCAGTCGCTGACATCACGAAGGCTTCGGCTGATACCACGATGTCGAGTGCCCATAACTGTCCCCGTGTAGATGGTTAGTGTGTATAGGCCAGTAGCCAGACTCAGATCAAATACCAAGATCTCGTTAAACGTGTTAAGTATCCGCGAACACCGACCAGGGCCAGGCCCACCTCTCTCCTAGGTGGTCACAACCTACCCTGTCGCTTCGCCACAAAGATCCACACAGAGGGCCGTTGGGACAAAGGTCCTTTCAGCCCCCAATCCGTGAATCACTCGCGGGTGCTCCACAAGCCGACCCGACTTTAGTCACCACATGTATCATGTATAAAGTATATAGTATATACCCGTGATCACCTCCCGAGTGATCACGGCCCGATAATATAGCATGGCAGACGGACAAGAATGTATGGCCACTGATGATAATCTAGCATCCTATACTAAGCATTAGGATTGCAGGTAAAGGTAACAACAGTAGTAGCAAGGACGGGCTATGCATTAGAATAGGATTAACGGAAAGCAGTAACATGCTACACTACTCTAATGCAAGCAGTAGAGAAAAGAGTAGGCGATATCTGGTGATCGAAGGGGGGGCTTGCCTGGTTGCTCTGGCAAGAGAGAGGGGTCGTCAACACCGTAGTCGTACTGGGTAGCAGCGGCGTCGGTCTCGATGTCTAGCGAGAGAAGAGGGGGAAGAAACAATAAATATAATGCAAACAAAAGTATGATGATGCATGACATGACAAAGCGTGATGCTAGGTGTGCCCTAACGCGTTACGAGGTGGTACCGGTGAAGGGGAGGAACATCCGGGAAATTATCCCCGGTGTTTCGCGTTTTCGGGCAGAGGAGTCGGAGGGGAAAAGTTGCATGTTCGCTATGCTAGGGATGCGTGGCGGACGAACGGGTTGCGTATCCGGATTCGTCTCGTCGTTCTGAGCAACTTTCATGTTGAAAATAATTTAATCCGAGTTACGGTTTATTTTATATTAATTTTTAAAGATTTATCTATTTTCTAGAATTAATTTATTTTTTTACATCCGAATTATCCAAAACAGTGACTTGTGATGTCATCATGACGTCATTATTGTGTCAGCGGTCAACTAGTCAGTTGACCTAGTCAAACCTGGCCTGTGGGTCTAGTGGGACCCACCTGTCATAGACTAACATGTTAATTAGGGTTTAATTAAGCAGGATTAATTAAACTAGATTAATTAAGTTAATTAACTAATTAATTATTATTATCTTATTATTATTTATTTATTTTATTCCTTTTCTTCTTTTCTTTTTCGTTCTAAAAAGGGGACGGGCCCTAGTGGTCAGTGACACACGCCACTGCTGGGCGCCCCGTAACGGGATAATGGGCGCGGGTGATCCCCCGGTTGGCCCCGGGCACCGGTCGGGGCAGAGGAGAGCGCCGGCTAGGGTGGACAGGGAGCGTCGGGCGCAGCTGGGGGAGGTAGCGGGCGGCAGGGGGAGTGACGACGCGGCCGGCGCGGTTGTGGCGGACGCGGACCATGGTCGGGAGGTGCAGGTTGCTTGGCCGGGGCACGGCCTCGTGCGAAGTGGCGCAGCCGGAGCGGGAGGGGGGAGCCGGGCGGCCATGGCAGGTGCGTAGCTGGCGCTGGTGGTGCGAGCCATGACGGGGTGGGGGGAGGACACGACGGTGACGGCGCGCGGCGATAGCCGCAGCACAAGCAGAGAAGGAGCGAGGCCGGAGCCCGGGGGCTCACCCACGTTGTAGGGACGAGGGGCGGCGAGGCTCGTTGGAGCTGTTGAGGAGGAAGACGGGGACGAGTAGGCGACGAAGAGGACGACGGGGAGGCAGTCCGGCGATGGCGTCCGGCGAGGTTCAAGTAGGGCGGCGGTGGCCGCGGCGTCTGCGGCCTTTGGGCGCGACCTTGGGCGAGGAAGAGATGACGGGACGGCGCAGACGGGGTCTGGCGAGCGCCAGGCGACGGGGGAACGGCGGGGTAGGCAGCAGGGCGCCGGGCGCCGAGGTTGTTGCCCCGATCCAGAAGGGGATCGGGGAGCGAGGAGAGTGGGGAGTGGGGTTTCATCACCGATCCAGATCGGATCGGGACAGGGAGAGGGAGTGGGGCGAGTAGGGGGGTTAGGGTTACGGGGGTGGGAAATTAGTAGGGGAGGTGGACCGGGGTGGGCCGGCCCGTTCGAGCGGCTGAGGCCAGCTGGGCCACTTGGCCCAGCGTGGGGGGTCCTGTTTTCTTTTCTCTTTTTTTGTATTTGTTTTGTCTTGTATTTTTATTCTTTTATTTATTTTTTGTTACTTTTAGTTTCACTTTTATTTTAGATTTATGACTTATAAAAGTAGTCCCTAATTTGGTATAAATAATTATACTACGGCCACATAAGTTTGGGCAACTAGATAGAATAGTTTAATAATTTATTAATTGTAAAAAGCATTTGATTAATTGTTTTGCTACTATTTTATTTACTTTAGGAATCAAACACTTTCAAAGAGGTTGGTTTCTTCACCAATATTACTTATGCATTATTTGGCTCTCTCCAAACATTTTAGTTTTAAGATTGGAAAACTTCTATTATTTGTTTGATTTTGAATTTGGATTTGAATCGGTTTCGAACTAACGCGAGGTTAGTAACCGTAATGGAGGTGACGTGGCATCGTTAGTAGAGGGTTACTATAGCTTGATTATCCGGGCGTCACAATTCTCCTCTACTACAAGAAATCTCGTCCCGAGATTTAAGAGGCGGAGTAAAGGGGTAAGCTTCGGGACATGAAATTCCAGCGAGTGTTCTTGGTCTTGGTTGCTCTTCTCGAAGAGATCAATCCATTACGTTGATGTCTTCATTTCTCTGCTTCAGGTCATCATGATGAAGTCTTTTCATCCTTTCGTCAGGAGTCCCATCGTACTTATGAAAAATGATAAGGGGTGTCTTCGGAAGAACTGACCTCTACAAGGTCGCGTATCTGGTAGAGAACATCAGGGAGGGTGGCGGATAGTAACTCTCGAATTGAAACTTAAGAAAATATCGAGAGCAAAGTAAGAAGGTGAAAAATTGAAGTTTCAAGCGCATAGGCAATCGTTCGTTGCCTGAAACGAAGTGTGAAAGGGGTTCAGAGCAATGGGAATAAGTATTGCGTCTGATCCCATAATAGATCACTAGGCAGGTGGCCCGTGAATTACATACGAAGTCAAGCGCGAGGAATAACTTTGACAAAAGGTTGTACAGGAGAGTCAGGTTTCGATCCTGTGGAACTGTGGGTTATGGGCCCACCATGTGGGTTTAAAGTAGGAAAGGCGCTGACAGCTTGTACGGTTATAATAGCAAGGCTGGTCAGAGGATAGCCTGTCGATTATGTCGGCAACAACGTCGGTACCAAGGTCGAGGGACGAAGAGAACCATTTTCCTGCTCGTTGAACGAGGCGGACCAATAGGCAAAGTTCTCGTCCATCGGTGGATACCGGAATGTCATCAACAATAGTAATAGGTTCTTACTGACAGAGTTGTACACGAGGTGCTTACCTAAGCAGGGAATTACCACTGCTCAGTTAAGTAGATTATAAGAAAGTTTGAACAAAACAACTAAAAGGAAAATGTGTTTAAACATATATATCAGGGGTATATCCTCCCTAAAGTCAAGCAGAGGATGATATCCAAGACAGGATATAAAGTAGAAAACCCTTTAGATAAGAGGAGAGAAATTTCATGACATTACCCATACAATGGTGTTTGGGTAATTTCAACAAGAAACATTTAGCATGGTGCTTCAAATGTTCTTATTGAGAATCGGAGTACCATAGACATGCTTCGAGATAGCGCTGACATGTTCTTCAAGCAAAGGTCAAACTTTGGATACGAAGGATCCATCGAAAACAACTTATTGAATAAGTCTTACAGTTTCCTAATGGAAGAATGGATAACCTTGCTGAAAAGGAATCTATAACAATAGGGCCTCCGGCCAGGTGTGCTAGGCACGACAACACCTTACCGGGTCACATAAAGACCATTGTTATAACTCTTGGAAATATGTTCCAACCATCATATCTGTCTGAGATTCGGATCTGATTGGTGTCAGGATAACCCAGACTCAGGATGCCTGAGAAGGAAAGGTGGAACACAATTTGACGAGATCGTGCTGCCAGATTCTCGGGAAATGAACTATGGAAGCAAATCCCGAATCATGAGTTCATCATTAAACCAAGGAGATGAGGAGGAGGTGGCTGGTGGACTTGGCGACAACTCATCGAGATCCCCAAAATGATGGATTTCCACAATTATGTGAACAAGGAGATAACATTTGTCAGATCAAATGATATAATGATGTATGCCCGAGGAGAACATCCACAATTAAACATTGATCAAAACGTGTACCTGGAAGGATGGACTAAGTAGCCCGATCGATGTTAGGATGGTGATTCATTAACCAATAGACTAAGAATCAAGCTATCAACCATTAAATTCAAGCAATAGGGTTGTTAGAATTTTTGAAACTACACATAAAAGTTAAATGGCTCGTATCCCGGTTAGAAACAACACGGGGACCAAGATATGAACGGAGATGACGGGAAGTATTACTATATCAAGAATTCTTAAGAGGTGGTGAAATTCTAACAAAATTCTTGACATAAAAGATGGTAATACTTCATGGTAGAACATAATACGTGCTGGATTGCAAGTTGCTTCCATAGCATGTATAAGTTTGTGTTGGGGGAAGGCAAGAATGTTGTCGATGGTAACACAATCATCGAGGGGCAAGGATGGTATTTCCCATCGTGAATTTGATTGATATCCTGGAAGAACTCAAAATGTCGATGATGATCACGACAATTTTGTCGAGAGGCTCCACAAAGAAGCAATCGAACAGCGACTGCTCAAGCAGAAGGACTGTTGCAGCAAAAGATTATTAGAACTACGGATACAACACCAACTAGGAATCAAGCTTGCCGTTCGAGGTGAAACGATAAGACAAGGATGATCGTCATAAGTTTAGCTCATCGTCGAAAGTTGTGCTCCGGGAAGAAGGACCAGGTAGCACAGTTAAAAGTTTGCCGATGATGATATAGCCGATAAGGCTAGGAATGACTTGAAGGATTATTAAACTCGTAAGCAACAAGAATTACTTAGAGTTATTGAATCAGAGTGCGGAATCGATTCATCTATCGGTGTCCTCGAGTGACTAATAACTCAGAACCTGGGGGGATCTGAGATCGATGAGAAGCAATACTAGATGAAGACTCGCGGGAGGTAACACAGTTCTCGAGATACCAGCGGGTAATACTCGAAGGTAGAACATGATAGAAGTAGAACCGGGCCATTGACCTATGAAGTAGATACTTCAACCTTGCCAAAAATTAGACGAGGCACTGGAATGAATTCCCATCAGATATATCAAATCAGGACAGCATGGTCGGAACCATAACTGTAAGGAATCAATTTCAAGAATACCGAAAGAATCATACATCTGGATAATCATTTTGCAAGAAGCTTCTGAGACGGTCTACATCATTTCCATGGGCATGAACACAAAGTTCAAGGTCGACTCCCACTTCTCCAATGCATAACCAATCATTCACTTCTCACTTCGAGGAAGTTGTAGTGTTGAAATTTTATCTGGCAAATTACCAGAGTGTATGACTCGTGAAAACTTTCGAGTTCAAACATATTAAGAAAGGCATAGGTTCAACCAATCAGGGTATCGTGGAAATATATACCACAATCTTCAATAGTAAATACCACCAGCTCGAAAGCTGAGCATGGTTGAGAGAGCAGAGGATACAATTTACCAAAGGCATTATGTATCTGAGGGAAGGCTCACAAGGTTATTGAATATGAAGGACGTTGTTGGATAAAATCCAACAAAGGATCTACCGGTCCATAATGGAGCTGATGTGAGCATCGGCACACGGTCAGAGGACAAAACAAAGCAAGGGCTTTCGATTATAGAAACGGCTGACTAATTCAAAGCTCAAGGCAAAGGAATTAAGATTTCCAAATCAAAGGATCAGAAGCAAATGCTCTGATTAATGATGGATAAGTTGAGTAAGCGTAGGGGTAAAATCGACAAAATTTTGATTGGTCGAGATCCAGCTCATGTTTAAGACAATGTCTAAGCCGAACGGATGAACTCTAGGATCTGATTGAGGATTGCGAGCATTCGCAACATATTGAATCAATGTACTCAAGATGTTAGTGACAAAGGCTGCCAATAAGGTTACTATACTTATGGGGTTAACCATAATGCAAGCAAGCAAGAATTTCAAGAGCAATATGCTGCCAAGGATTTTCGGAATATCGAATATTAATTCGAAGAACTTAGTGAAACACATAAACAACTTGGGATGGGCGGATACTCAGTAAGTGCGAGGAATTATCCATTGGGGTGTTCATGTGGGTAATGAACTGCAAGGAAGTAGGTACAAAGTATTCTTGGAACAATAGAGAGAATTTTCGGGGTATCTTGTAATGACAAGATCAATGGGATTGAAAGGACAAGTGTATGTAGTTATCCATAATAATATAACAGTGGTAGGGAATTTGCAAAGGCGGTGGGCACAACATCGGAGATTATCTTTGGAATCTTCTGGTGCAGCAGACGATCATCTAAAATGAAGGGACTTTCCGGCAGGAAGTGGTAACGAGAACCTAGAGTTAGATTTAGCAAAATCATTTAACCCGAATAAAAGAGAGATCAGAGTCCCAGAGTATAGGTCGAGGACTAAAAGATCCTAATACCACCCAATGGCGACTTGGGCCCATGGGCCACACAGCCATGTTAGTAAAATAATTTTCATCGACTAGACTCAACTTCGGCCAAGGAGTTTGGAAGGGGGATTCCTACAGGCAGTCGGCTTTGATACCAACTTGTGACACCCCCGATTTGACCGTACAATAATCATGCACGCAAATCTGTACGATCAAGATCAAGGACTCACGGGAAGATATCACAACACAACTCTACAAATAAAATAAGTCATACAAGCATCATATTACAAGCCAGGGGCCTCGAGGGCTCGAATACAAGAGCTCGATCATAGACGAGTCAGCAGAAGCAACAATATCTGAGTACAGACATAAGATAAACAAGTTTGCCTTAAGAAGGCTAGCACAAACTGGGATACAGATCGAAAGAGGCGCAGGCCTCCTGCCTGGGATCCTCCTAACTACTCCTGGTCGTCGTCAGCGGGCAGCACGTAGTAGTAGGCACCTCCGGTGTAGTAGGAGTCATCGTCGACGATGGCGTCTGGCTCCTGGGCTCCAACATCTGGTTGCGACAACCAGGTAGAAAGGATAGAGGGAAGGGAAGGAGAAAGCAACCGTGAGTACTCATCCAAAGTACTCGCCAGCAAGGAGCTACACTACATATGCATGGGTAAAAGTGTAAAGGACCATATCGGTGGACTGAACTGCAGAAAGCCAGAATAAGAGGGGGATAGCTAATCTTGTCAAAGACTACGCTTCTGGCCACCTCCATCTTGCAGCATGTAGAAGAGAGTAGACTGAAGTCCTCCAAGTAGCATCGCATAGCATAACCCTAACCGATGATCCTCCCCTCGTCGCCCTGTGAGAGAGCAATCACCGGTTGTATCTGGCACTTGGAAGGGTGTGTTTTATTAAGTATCCATTTCTAGTTGTCATAAGGTCAAGGTACAACTCCAAGTCGTCCTGTTACCGAAGATCACGGCTATTCGAATAGATTAACTTCCCTACAGGGGTGCACCACATATCCCAACACGCTCGATCCCATTTGGCCGGACACACTTTCCTGGGTCATGCCCGGCCTCGGAAGATCAACACGTCGCAGCCCTACCTAGGCACAACAGAGAGGTCAGCACGCCGGTCTAAATCCTATGACGCAGGGGTCTGGGCCCATCGCCCATTGCACACCTGCACGTTGCGTACGCGGCCGGAAGCAGAACTAGCCCCCTTAATACAAGAGCAGGCTTACGGTCCAATCCGGCGCGCGCCACTCAGTCGCTGACATCACGAAGGCTTCGGCTGATACCACGACGTCGAGTGCCCATAACTGTCCCCGCGTAGATGGTTAGTGTGTATAGGCCAGTAGCCAGACTCAGATCAAATACCAAGATCTCGTTAAACGTGTTAAGTATCCGCGAACACCGACCAGGGCCAGGCCCACCTCTCTCCTAGGTGGTCACAATCTGCCCTGTCACTTCGCCACAAAGATCCACACAGAGGGCCATTGGGACAAAGGTCATTTCAGCCCCCAATCCATGAATCACTCGCGGGTGCTCCACAAGCCGACCCGACTTTAGTCACCACATGTATCATGTATAAAGTATATAGTATATACCCGTGATCACCTCCCGAGTGATCACGGCCCGATAATATAGCATGGCAGACGGACAAGAATGTATGGCCACTGATGATAATCTAGCATCCTATACTAAGCATTAGGATTGCAGGTAAAGGTAACAACAGTAGTAGCAAGGACAGGCTATGCATCAGAATAGGATTAACGGAAAGCAGTAACATGCTACACTACTCTAATGCAAGCAGTAGAGAAAAGAGTAGGCGATATCTGGTGATCAAGGGGGGGGCTTGCCTGGTTGCTCTGGCAAGAGAGAGGGGTCGTCAACACCGTAGTCGTACTGGGTAGCAGCGGCGTCGGTCTCGATGTCTAGCTAGAGAAGAGGGGGAAGAAACAATAAATATAATGCAAACAAAAGCATGAAGATGCATGACATGACAAAGCATGATGCTAGGTGTGCCCTAACGCGTTACGAGGCGGTACCGATGAAGGGGAGGAACATCCGGGAAATTATCCCTGGTGTTTCGCGTTTTCGGGCAGAGGAGTCAGAGGGGAAAAGTTGCATGTTCGCTATGCTAGGGATGCGTGGCGGATGAACGGGTTGCGTATCCGGATTCGTCTCGTCGTTCTGAGCAACTTTCATGTTCAAAATAATTTAATCCGAGTTACTGTTTATTTTATATTAACTAGAACAATGTCCGTGCGTTGCAACGGGATATAAATATTCTAGTACGTTAGTTTGTGATTTACCTGTCAATAATAATGTGATTGTGTAAATAAATGTTCATCAAATTCTGACCGTGAATTACCTTATATTTTGATTAGAAGTTTGGTAGGTAAATTATAATAGTATTCAGAAGGTAAGTAAATTAAGGTGATTGATTATCATATACATGGAAGGTTGGACGAAAGGGTGGTGAGGAGAAAGGTGAAATGGGAACCTTACGTTCTTTTTAAGTAGTAGAGATTTTTAAAGATTTATCTATTTTCTAGAATTAATTTAATTTTTTTTAAATCCGAATTATCCAAAACAGTGACTTGTGATGTCAGCATGACGTCATTATTGTGTCAGCGGTCAACTAGTCAGTTGACCTAGTCAAACCTGGCCTGTGGGTCTAGTGGGACCCACCTGTCATAGACTAACATGTTAATTAGGGTTTAATTAAGCAAGATTAATTAAACTAGATTAATTAAGTTAATTAACTAATTAATTATTATTATCTTATTATTATTTATTTATTTTATTCCTTTTCTTCTTTTCTTTTTCGTTCTAAAAAGGGGCCGGGCCCCAGTGGTCAGTGACACACGCCACTGCTGGGCGCCCCGTAACGGGATAATGGGCGTGGGTAATCCCCCGGTTGGCCCCGGGCACCGGTCGGGGCGGAGGAGAGCGCCGGCTAGGGCGGACAGGGAGCGTCAGGCGCAGCTGGGGGAGGTAGCGGGCGGCAGGGGGAGTGACGACGCGGCCGGCGCGGTTGTGGCGCACGCGGACCACGGTCGGGAGGTGCAGGTTGCTTGGCCGGGGCACGGCCTCGTGCGAAGTGGCGCAGCCGGAGCGGGAGGGGGGAGTCGGGCGGCCATGGCAGGTGCGTAGCTGGCGCCGGTGGTGCGAGCCACGGCGGGGTGGGGGAGGACACGACGGTGACGGCGCGCGGCGATAGCCGCAGCACAAGCAGAGAAGGAGCGAGGACGGAGCCCGGGGGCTCACCCACGTTGCAGGGACGAGGGGCGGCGAGGCTCGTTGGAGCTGTTGAGGAGGAAGACGGGGACGAGTAGGCGACGAAGAGGACGACGGGGAGGCAGTCCGGCGATGGCGTCCGGCGAGGTCCAAGTAGGGCGGCGGTGGCCGCGGCGTCTGCGGCCTTCGGGCGCGACCTTGGGCGAGGAAGAGATGACGGGACGGCGCGGACAGGGTCTGGCAAGCACCAGGCGACGGGGGAACGGCGGGGTAGGCAGCGGGGCGCCGGGCGCCGAGGTTGTTGCCCCGATCCAGAAGGGGATCGGGGAGCGAGGAGAGTGGGGAGTGGGGTTTTGTCTTCTGTTTTTATTCTTTTATTTATTTTCTGTTACTTTTAGTTTCACTTTTATTTTAGATTTATGACTTATAAAAGTAGTCCCTAATTTGGTCTAAATAATTATACTACGGCCACATAAGTTTGGGCAACTAGATAGAATAGTTTAATAATTTATTAATTGTAAAAAGCATTTGATTAATTGTTTTGCTACTATTTTATTTACTTTAGGAATCAAACACTTTCAAAGAGGTTGGTTTCTTCACCAATATTACTTATGCATTATTTGGCTCTCTCCAAACATTTTAGTTTTAAGATTGGAAAACTTCTATTATTTGTTTGATTTTGAATTTGGATTTGAATCGGTTTCGAACTAACGCGAGGTTAGTAACCGTAATGGAGGTGACGTGGCATCGTTAGTAGAGGGTTACTGTAGCTTGATTATCCGGGCGTCACAAATGAGAACGGAAATATTTTGAGTATATAAAAGTAACGTGATCTCTCATCATTAGTAAACAGGGCAACTATATCATTTAACTTACTAAGATGTGCCACAACAGTTTCAGATTCATAGCCATAAAACGGATCGGATTCAACCAAAGTAATTATATCAGGATCAACAGAGAATTCATAATCCTTATCAGGAACACATATAGGTGAAGTAGCAAAAGCAGGGTCGGGTCTCATTTTATCTCTAAGTGATTCTTTGTTCCATTTAATTAATAACCACTTAAGCTCATATCTATCCCTGCAAGCAAAAATAGTGGCAAAAGATTCCATATCAAAAAGATAGCCCTCAGGGATAACAGGCATATTTTCATCATCACTATCACCATCGTATTCAGATTCAATAATTTCTTTTTCTCTAGCCCTAGCAATTTGTTCATCAAGAAATTCATCAAGGAGCACAGTAGTATCAGGCATAGAAGCAGTTTCATCATAAGTATCATGCATAGCAGAAGTGGCATCATCAATAACATGCAACATATCAGAACGAATAGCAGAAGCAGGTGTAGGTGTCTCTAACTTACTCATAATAGAAGGTGAATCAAGTGCAGAGCTAGATGGCAGTTCCTTACCTCCCCTCGTAGTTGAGGGATAGATCTTGGTTTTTGGATCTCTCAAGTTCTTCATAATGATAAGCAGATATAAATCCCAAGTGACTCAAAGAATAGAGCTATGCTCCCTGGCAACGGCGCCAGAAAAGAGCTTGATGTCTACTACACAACCTTCTTCTTGTAGACGTTGTTGGGCCTCCAAGTGCAGAGGTTTGTAGGATAGTAGCAAATTTCCCTCAAGTGGATGACCTAAGGTTTATCAATCCGTAGGAGGCGTAGGATGAAGATGGTCTCTCTCAAGCAACCTTGCAACCAAATAACAAAGAGTCTCTTGTGTCCCCAACACACCCAATACAATGGTAAATTGTATAGGTGCACTAGTTCGGTGAAGAGATAGTGAAACAAGTGGTATATGGATAGTAGATAAAGGTATTTGTAATCTGAAATAATAAAAACAGCAAGGTAGCAAGTGATAAAAGTGAGCGTAAACGGTATTGCAATGCTAGGAAATAAGGCCTAGGGTTCATACTTTCTCTAGTGCAAGTTCCCTCAACAATACTAACATAACTAGATCATAAAACTATCCCTCAACATGCAACAAAGAGTCACTCCAAAGTCACTAATAGTGGAGAACGAACGAAGAGATTATGGTAGGGTACGAAACCACCTCAAAGTTATTCTTTCCAATCAATCTGTTGGGCTATTCCTATAAGTGTCACAAACAGCCCTAGAGTTCGTACTGGAATAACACCTTAAGACACAAATCAACCAAAACCCTAATGTCACCTAAATACTCCAATGTCACCTCAAGTATCCGTGGGTATGATTATACGATATGCATCACACAATCTCAGATTCATCTATTCATCCAACACAAAGGACCTCAAAGAGTGCCCCAAAGTTTCTACCGGAGAATCACGACGAAAACGTGTGCCAACCCCTATGCATAGGTTCATGGGCGGAACCCGCAAGTTGATCACCAAAACATACATCAAGTGAATCACGTGGTATCCCATTGTCACCACAGATACGCACGGCAAGACATACATCAAGTGTTCTCAAATCTTTAAAGACTCAATCCGATAAGATAACTTCAAAGGGGAAACTCAATTCATTACAAGAGAGAAGAGGGGGAGGAGAAACATAAGATCCAACTATAATAGCAAAGCTCGCGATACATCAAGATCGTGCCAAATCAAGAACAAGAGAGAGAGATCAAACACATAGCTACTCGTACATACCCTCAGCCCCGAGGGAGAACTACTCCCTCCTCATCATGGAGAGCACCGGGATGATGAAGATGGCCACCGGTGAGGGATCCCCCCTCCGGCAGGGTGCCGGAAAAGGGTCCCGATTGACTTTTGGTGGCTACGGAGGCTTCTGGCGGCGGAACTCCCGATCTAATCTCTACGTAGGTATATATGGGTGCAGGAGGTACGTCGGTGGACCGAAGGGGGGCCACGAGGCAGGGGGGCGCGCCCCCTACCCTCGTGAGCTCCTCCTTCATCTTCTGACGTAGGGTCCAAGTCTATCCGGTAGGTTTCCTTCCAAAAATAACTTCTCCAGTTGATTTCGTTCCGTTTCGACTCCGTTTGATATTCCTTTTCTTCGAAACACTGAAATAGGCATAAAAAAAGCAAATCTGGGCTGGGCCTCCGGTTAATAGGTTAGTCCCAAAAATAATATAAAAGTGGAAAATAAAGCCCAATATTGCCCAAAACAGTAGATAATATAGCATGGAGCAATCAAAAATTATAGATACGTTGGAGACGTATCAAGCATCCCCAAGCTTAATTCCTGCTCGTCCTCGAGTAGGTAAATGATAAAAAAGATAATTTTTGATGTGGAATGCTAGTTGGCATAATTTCAATGTAATTCTTCTTATTTGTGATATGAATATTCAAATCCGAAAGATTCAAGACAAAAGTTCATGTTGACATAAAAATAATAATACTTCAAGCGTACTAACTAAGCAATTATGTCTTCTCAAAATAACATGGCCAAAGAAAGTTCATCCCTACAAAATCATATAGTTTAGTCATGCTCCATCTTCACGCACACAAAGTATTTAAATCATGCACAACCCCGATGACAAGCCAAGCAATTGTTTTCAATACTTTTGATGTTCTCAAACTTTTTCAATCTTCAACGCAATACATGAGCGTGAGCCATTGGACATAGCACTATAGGGTGGAATAAGAAGGGTGGTTTGTAGAGGAAGACAAAAGGAGAAGAATAGTTCTCACATCAACTAGGCGTATCAACGGGCTATGGAGAATGCCCATCAATAGGATATCACGTGAGTTGAGCAGGGATTTTCCAATGCAACAGATGGCACTAGAGCTATAGTGTATGGAAAACTCAACAAAGGAAACTACTGGGTGTGCATCCAACTTGCTTGCTCACGAAGGACCTAGGGCATTTTGAGGAAGCCCATCATTGGAATATACAAGCCAAGTTCTATAAGGATAGTAGCATTGTCCCTTCTCTCTTTTTCTCTCATTTTTATATTATTTTTTTATTTGGGCCTTTTTCTTTTTTTTATGATCTCTTATTTTTGGCTTCTTTGGCCTCTTTTATTTATTTTTTTCGTCCGGAGCCTCATCCCGACTTGTGGGGGAATCATGGTCTCCATCATCCTTTCCTCACTGGGACAATGCTCTAATAATGATGATCATCACACTTTTATTTACTTACAACTCAAGAATTACAACTCGATATTTAGAACAAAATATGACTCTATATGAATGCCTACGGTGGTGTACCGGGATATGCAATGAATCAAGAGTGACATGTATGAAAGAATTATGAACGGTGGCTTTGCCACAAATACGATGTCAACTACATGATCATGCTAGCAATATGACAATGATGGAGTGTGTCATAATAAACGGAACGGTGGAAAGTTGCATGGAAATATATCTCGGAATGGCTATGGAAATGCCATGATAGGTAGGTATGGTGGCTGTTTTGAGGAAGGTATATGGTGGGTGTATGATACCGGTGAAAAGTGTGCGGTATTAGAGAGGCTAGCAATGGTGGAAGGAAGAAGAGTGCGTATAATCCATGGACTCGACATTAGTCATAAAGAACTCATATACTTATTGCAAAAATCTACAAGTTATAAAAGCAAAGTATTACGCGCATGCTCCTAGGGGGATAGATTGGTAGGAAAAGACCATCGCTCGTCCCCGACCGCCACTCATAAGGAAGACAATCAATAAATAAACCATGCTCCGACTTCATCACATAACGGTTCACCATACGTGCATGCTACGGGAATCACAAGCTTCAACACAAGTATTTCTCAAATTCACAACTACTCAACTAGCATGACTCTAATATCACCATCTCCATATCTCAAAACAATTATCAAGTATCAAACTTCTCATAGTATTCAACACACTCATAAGAGAATTTTATTATTTGAATACCTAGCATATAAGGATTTTAAGCAAATTACCATGCTATTTAAGACTCTCAAAATAATCTAAGTGAAGCATGAGAGTTCATCTATTTCTTCAAAATAAAACTACCACCATGCTCTAAAAGGTATAAGTGAAGCACTAGAGCAAATGACAAACTACTCCGAAAGATATAAGTGAAGATCAATGAGTAGTTGAATAATTATGCAACTATGTGAAGACTCTCTAACATTTAATAATTTCAGATCTTGGTATTTTATTCAAACAGCAAGCAAATCAAAATAAAATGACATTCTAAGAATGGAAAACATCATGTGAAGAAGCAAAAACTTAGGATCAACCGAAACTAACCGATAATTGTTGAAGAAGAAAGGTGGGATGCCAACCGGGGCATCCCCAAGCTTAGATGCTTGAGACTTCTTGAAATATTATCTTGGGGTGCCTTGGGCATCCCCAAGCTTGAGCTTTTGTTTCTCCTTAATTCCTCTCATATCAAGGTCTCCCTAAATCTCAAAAGCTTCATCCACACAAAACTCAACAAGGACTCGTGAGATAAGTTAGTATAAACCATTGCAAAAACCTTATCATACTCTACTATAGCAAATCACTAAAATTATTATTCAAAATTACATACTAAATGCCTCTGCATATTTAATAGTCCAATCCTCAAATAGAATCATTAAAGAAGCAAACATATGCAAACAATGCAAACATAACAGCAATCTGCCTAAACAGGATAGTCTGTAAAGAATGCTGCAACATCCATACTTCCCTAGCTCCAAAAATTATGAAAGAAAATTCCCACTGTAGTAAATTTATCAGAGCTTAATATGCAAAAGGTTTCAAAATTTTATCACATTCTGACTTTTCTAGGGAATTATTGCAACAGCGGTAAACTTTCTGTTTTCAAACAGCAACATGTGGACTTTTAAAATAGGCATAGTAAAGGCTATCAATGCCACTTTTATTGAAATAAAAGATGCAAAACATTGTTATAAATAACAGAAAGAAAATCCTAACAAAATAAATTGACACTCCAAGCAAAACACATATCATGTGGTGAATAAAAATATAGCTCCAAGTAAAGTTACCGATGAACGAAGACGAAAGAGGGGATGCCTTCCGGGGCATCCCCAAGTTTAGGCTCTTGGTTGTCCTTGAATATTACCTTGGGGTGCCTTGGGCATCCCCAAGCTTAGGCTCTTACCACTCCTTGTTCCATAGTCCATCGAATCTTTACCCAAAACTTGAAAACTTCACAACACAAAACTTAACAGAAAACTCGTAAGCTCCGTTAGTATAAGAAAACAAAAGACTACTTCAAGGTACTGTAATGAACTCATTCTTTATTTATATTGGTGTTAAACCTACTGTATTCCAACTTCTCTATGGTTTATAAACTATTTTACTAGCCATAGATTCATCAAAATAAGTAAACAACACATGAAAAACAGAATCTGTCAAAAACAGAACAGTCTGTAGTAATCTGGATCAAACGTATACTTCTGGAACTCATAAAATTCTAAAATAAATTGCTGGACCTGAGGAATTTATCTATTAATCATCTGAAAAAGAATTAATTAAATAGCACTCTCCAAATAAAAATGGCAGCAATTCTCGTGAGCGCTAAAGTTTCTGTTTTTTACAGCATGATCAACAAGACTTTCCCAAAGTCTTCCCAAAGGTTCTACTTGGCACAAACACTAATTAAAAGCATAAAACCACATCCAAACAGAGGCTAGATGAATTATTTATTACTAAACAGAAACAAAAAGCAAGGAATAAAAATAAAGTTGGGTTGCCTCCCAACAAGCGATATCGTTTAATGCCCCTAGCTAGGCATGATGATTTCAACGATGCTCACATAAAAGATAAGAATTGTAACATAAAGAGAGCATCATGAAGAATATGAATAGCACATTTAAGTCTAACATACTTCCTATGCATAGGGATTTTTTGAGCAAACAATTTATGGGAACAATAATCAACTAGCATGGGAAAGCAAAACAAGCATAACTTCAAGATTTTAAGCACATAGAGAGGAAACTTGATATTATTGCAATTCCTACAAGCATATATTCCTCCCTCGTAATAATTTTCAGTAGAATCATGAATGAATTCAACAATATAACCAGCACCTAAATCATTCTTTTCATGATCTACAAGCATAGAAAATTTACTACTCTCCACACAAGCAAAATTCTTCTCATGAATAATAGTGGGAGCAAACTCAACAAAATAACTATCATGTGATTGAAAATTAAGATCAAGATGACAAGGTTCATTGTTATTATTATTATTTAAAGCATACGTGTCATCACAATAATCATCATAGATAGGAGGCATGCTTTCATCATAATAAATTTGCTCATCAAAACTTGGGGGACAAAAAATATCGTCTTCATCAAACATAGCTTCCCCAAGATTGTGGCTTTGCATATCATTAGCATTATAGATATTCAAAGAATTCATACTAACAACATTGCAATCATGCTCATCATTCAAATATTTAGTGCCAAACATTTTATAGATTTCTTCTTCTAGCACTTGAGCACAATTATCCTTTCCATTATACTCACGAAAGATATTAAAAAGGTGAAGCGTATGAGACAAACTCAATTCCATTTTTTATAGTTTTCTTTTATAAACTAAACTAGTGATAAAACAAGAAACTAAAAGACTCGATTGCAAGATCTAAAGATATACCTTCAAGCACTCACCTCCCCGGCAACGGCGCCAGAAATTAGTCTTGATAACCCACAAGTATAGGGGATCGCAACAGCTTTCGAGGGTAGAGTATTCAACCCAAATTTATTGATTCGACACAAGGGGAGCCAAAGAATATTCTCAAGTATTAGCAACTGAGTTGTCAATTCAACCACACCTGGAAACTTAGTATCTGCAGCAAAGTGTTTAGTAGCACAGTAATATGATAGTAGTGGTAACGGCAAAAAAAAGTAAAGACAACAAAAGTAATGTTTTGGTATTTTGTAGTGATTGTAACAGTAGCAGCGGGAAAATAAATAAGCGAGAACCAGTATATGGAAAACTCATAGGCACCGGATCAGTGATGGATAATTATGCTGGATGCGGTTCATCATGTATCAGTCATAACATAGGGTGACACAGAACTAGCTCCAATTCTTTAATGTAATGTAGGCATGTATTCCGTATATAGTCATACATGCTTATGGAAAAGAACTTGCATGACATCTTTTGTCCTACCCTCCCGTGGCAGCGGGGTCCTATTGGAAACTTAGGGACATTAAGGCCTCCTTTTAATAGAGAACCGAAACAAAGCATTAACACATAGTGAATACATGAACTCCTCAAACCACGGTCATCACCGGGAGTGGTCCCGATTATTGTCACTTTGGGGTTGCCGGATCATAACACATAGTAGGTGACTATATACTTGCAAGATAGGATCAAGAACTCACATATATTCATGAAAACATAATAGGTTCAGATCTGAAATCATGGCACTCGGGCCCTAGTGACAAGCATTAAGCATAGCAAAGTCATAGCAACATCAATCTCAGAACATAATGGATACTAGGGATCAAACCCTAACAAAACTAACTCGATTACATGATAAATCTCATCCAACCCATCACCGTCCAGCAAGCCTACGATGGAATTACTCACGCACGGCAGTGAGCATCATGAAATTGGTGATGGAGGATGGTTGATGATGATGACGGCGACGAATCCCCCTCTCCGGAGCCCCGAACGGACTCCAGATCAGCCCTCCCGAGAGGTTTTAGGGCTTGGCGGCGGCTCTATATCGTAAAACGCGATGATTTCTTCTCCTCGGTTTTTTTCTCTCTGAAAGCAAATATATAGAGTTGGAGTTGGCGTCGGAGGGTTTCCAGGGGGCCCACGAGGTAGGGGGCGCGCCCCCCACCCTCGTGAGAAGGGTGTGGGCCCCCTGGTATTCATCTTTGGCGAGGATTTTTTATTGCTTTTTCTAAGATGTTCCGTGGAGTTTCAGGTCATTCCGAGAATATTTGTTTTCTGCACATAAAACAACACCATGGCAATTCTGCTGAAAACAGCGTTAGTCCGGGTTAGTTCCATTCAAATCATACAAGTTAGAGTCCAAAACAAGGGAAAAAGTGTTTGGAAAAGTAGATACGACGGAGACGTATCACACACCAGTTCAAGCCGCTGTTGTAAGTCCTTACTCCTCCTGCCCTTAACTGTTTGGTACTGTGATGTGTTCATTTAACTACTTGGTTTGCAGCCAATGTCAATTACTCTGTTCACTTTTATTCACAGTTGTCTTAACGTATCATTTCACCTTGCATGGTTTAAAAGAGATGAAGGATATTCTTTTGGTCTTGATCTGTAATCTAGTGGTTATGTTCACGTGCGCACACAATGATAAAATAGCCTATTTGTTTTATATCTGTTTGCCCATGATATGAATGATGTCATACTATGTTCATCCTACTTTAAACCATGTCTCTTTATCCTTAGATGTCAACGAATGTGAGGAAATAGACAATACAGTACGCATGCTACATGGACATATGTTCCGAAAGTGATTTTATTATGTAGTTGGCACTACAATACATGCTAATGTATTACAGTAGTTCGCCAAAATAAGTTATGTATAAACGTTTAACCTACTTTGTTTGTTTTTGTCTCATTAGTAACTTATCTGGTACACTAATCTACAAGTTCAAACTTTCAGGAAGCTATGGAACAAATGATTGAACAGCCACAACCACCTGAAGGTGACGAGGCTACTACAGGCACAATGTCACCTCTTGCTATAGTGTGTCAGTATCTCTCCACTAACAGTGCAAAAAGCACCTTCTTGCGTAATTCTGGGTTGGTTGTCAAGGTAACCTCGTCCAAATCGCCTACTGAACAAAATCTTCCTGCTAGACAGAGTGATATATCTGTGCTCCAGACACAAGTCCAATCCCTAATGGACGTTGTTTCGGAAACAAGAATAGTGGTTGAGAAACGTCGTCAAGATATGAATGGTTTTGAAACCAGACTATCAGACATTCGCTTCGTTGTTCAATAGCAATGGCGGAAAAAAGGTGGAGATTGTGCTGCTCCATCAGATTCTACAGCCTGAAACATTAGCACTCAGGTCAAATGATTTGTGCTTCTATACATCTGATGGTGCTTTTATCTGGAAGGACTGTAAACTTTATGCCAATATGCCTTTTGTTGTATGGTTGGAATTTATTTTGTTGTGATACAACATTTATGATGCTACCTCAGGCTGCAGTAATTACGACGCTATTTTTGTATAGTGTAGGTTTATCTTAGTAATGTATTCAGCCGAAAGCTTCGTAGGAGCCCAACATGCCAACATTCGTCGGGCCCATTACAATTAGGCTAAAAACGATTACGGGCTGAAATTGGCATGTAGCCCACTAAAAATATCTGGGCCTAAATCAGCATAAGCTTTCATATTTTTCTGGTAGGCCTGTGCCCATAGTGGGCCTTTAACAGGCCTAAACATAATTTGGGCCCTCAGTAAAAATAGGCCGTTTACAGGTGTAAATATCTCGAGCCCATAAAAACATGGGCCTTTAATAGACCGAAAGTGCGATTGGGCCCTGATTGTGCCAAATAACCCACTGGACTTAGCAGGCCGAAATGGTGGCCCATTTACGATGCGGATCTTTGATAGGCCGAAATTCGGACGGGCCGTAAATGCGCCGACCTAATACACATGCCTTTAACAGGCCAGAACTTTGGTCGGGCTAGATTATCGTCATTTTTATATGGGTCGTTAATGGGCCCGATATGACGTTGGGCCACATATGGCCCATGGTTTACGTCCGGCGTTAACAGGCCGAAAATGACAACAGGCCGAAAATGACAACAGGCCGAAAGTGGCCCAAAGCTATAGTGGGCCTCTAACAGGCCGAATGTCAGACATGGCCGAATATGACCCAAATCCTTCACGGTCGTTTATGGGCCGAAAGTTTTGATGGCCTGTAAATGGGCCCAAATGAAGCCGGACCTTTAACAGGCCAGAAATACACCGGGCCGTAATTCAGCCAATTACTTAGCAGACTGTTAACGGGCCAGAAGTGACCATGGGCCGCGTTGATGACAAGTTTAGGACAGGCCGTTGACGAGCCGATTTGACAGAGAATGTTGGGCCTTTAGCTGGGCCGGCCCATTATGGTCTGCAGAATCTTTTGGGCCTTTAGCTAGGTCGGTCCATTGTGGTCCGCAAAATCTTGTGGGCCTTTCGCTAGGCCAGCCCATTATGGTCTGCAAAATCGTGTGGTCCTTTAGCTGGGCCGGCCCATTATGGTCCGCTAAATTTTGTGGGCCTTTAGCTGGGCCGGCCCATTATGGTCCGCTAAATCTTATGGGCCTTCGGTTGGGCTGGCCCATTTAAACTTTGTTGGCCACTTTTGGGCCGGTCCACGTGTCAACATATCATAGGCCCATCTCGACCGTTGGATGAGTGACACCTGTGCCTACGCGGAGCTGACGCGTGGATCCGTCAGTCAATGAGAATTTTACACGTGGAAAATCGGCATTGGTCGTGGCTGTTAACGGGTTATCGGATCCAAAATCCGACCCGATAGCTTAACGGCGTTCCGTTACGGTGGATGCCACGTGTCGGTCACCCTTGACGAAAGCACTTCTGTGACGCGTGATTTATCGTCATGGAAGTGGACACTTCCATGATGATAATTTTGGCAATGTCATGGAACACTTCTACGACAGCACTGGTATGACTACCTTGATTCTGTCATAAATTTACATGCATGACACAAAACACGACCTACTGTGACAAACACGTATCATCACGGAAGTGTATTTTTTTGTAGTGTTAGTCGGAAGAAGCAACCATCATTTCACTCTTGAATGACACGTACGCAATATAAAATGGATGATATGGAGAGAAAAAGAAAACCACTATATATACACTAGCAGGAGCCCAAGCTACAAGCCTGCTTGCTTAGGTTGCTCTCTTCACAAGCATAGAACGACGGGCCTGATCCCGCAGCTGGGGGAAGGGAACAATGTTCTGCGTAGACGCGATCTATTGGAAATATGCCCTAGAGGCAATAATAAAATGGTTATTATTGTATTTCCTTGTTCATGATAATTGTCTATTATTCATGCTATAACTGTATTAACCGGAAACCGTAATACATGTGTGAATACATAGACCACAACATGTCCCTAGTAAGCCTCTAGTTGACTAGCTCATTGATCAATAGATGGTCATGGTTTCCTGACCATGGACATTGGATGTCATTGATAACGGGATCACATCATTAGGAGAATGATGTGACGGACAAGACCCAATCCTAAGCCTAGCACAAGATCATGTAGTTCGTATACTAAAGCTTTTCTAATGTCAAGTATCATTTCCTTAGACCATGAGATTGTGCAACTCCCGGATACCGTAGGAATGCTTTGGGTGTACCAAACGTCACAACGTAACTGGGTGGCTATAAAGGTGCACTGCGGGTATCTCCGAAAGTGTCAGTTAGGTTGGCACGAATCGAGACTGGGATTTGTCACTCCGTGTAAACGGAGAGGTATCTCTGGGCCCACTCGGTAGGACATCATTATAATGTGCACAATGTGACCAAGGAGTTGATCATGAGATGATGTGTTACCGAACGAGTAAAGAGACTTGCCGGTAACGAGATTGAACAAGGTACCGGGATACCGACGATCGAATCTCGGGCAAGTACTATACCGGTAGACAAAGGGAATTGTATACGGGATTGATTGAATCCTTGACATCATGGTTCATCCGATGAGATCATCGTGGAACATGTGGGAGCCAACATGGGTATCCAGATCCCGCTGTTGTTTATTAACCAGAGAGATGTCTCGATCATGACTGCATGATTCCCGAGCCCGTAGGGTCTACACACTTAAGGTTCGATGATGCTAGGGCTATAGGGAAAGTATGTACGCGGTTACCGAATGTTGTTCGGAGTCCCGGATGAGATCCCGGACGTCACAAGGAGTTCCGGAATGGTCCGGAGGTAAAAATTGATATATAGGAAGTGAGGATTTGGCCACCGAAAGTGTTTCGGGCATCACCCGTAATGTACCGGGACCACCGGAAGGGTCCGGGGGTCCACCGGGAGGGGCCACCTGCCCCGGAGGCCTACGTGGGCCAACAATGGGAAGGGACCAGCCCCTGGGTGGGCTGGGGCGCCTCCCACCAAGGCCCAAGGCGCCTCCAAGAGGGGAGGGGGCAAACCCTATGGCAGATGGGCCCTAGGGCCCACTCTGGTGCGCCCCCTCTCCCCTTTGGCCGCCACCCTAGATGGCATCTAGGGCTGCCCCCCCCCTAGGGAGGGAACCCTAGAAGGGGGTGCAGCCCCTCCCCTCCCCCTATATATACTTGAGGTATTGGGGGCTGCCCAACACATGATTTGATCTCCCTCTTGGCGCAACCCTACCTCTCTCCCTCCTCATCTCTCGTAGTGCTTGGCGAAGCCCTGCTGGAGTCCCGCGCTCCTCCACCATCACCACGCTGTCGTGCTGCTGCTGGACGGAGTCTTCCCCAACCTCTCCTTCTCCCCTTGCTGGATCAAGGCATGGGAGACGTCACCGGGTTGCATGTGTGTTGAACGCGGAGGCGTCGTGGTTCGGCGCTTAGATCGGAATCAACCGCGATCTGAATCGCTATGAGTACGACTCGTTCATCCGCGTTCTTGCAACACTTCCGCTTAGCGATCTACAAGGGTAGGTAGATGCACTCCCCTTCCCCTCGTTGCTAGATTACTCCATAGATTGGTCTTGGTGATGCGTAGAAAATTTTAAATTTCTGCTACGATCCCCAACAGTGGCATCATGAGCCAGGTCTATGCATAGATTCTATGCACGAGTAGAACACAAAGTAGTTGTGGGCGATGATTTGTTCAATTTGCTTGCCATTACTAGTCTTATCTTGATTCGGCGGCATTGTGGGATGAAGCGGCCCGGACCGACCTTACACGTACACTTACGTGAGACTGGTTCCACCGACTGACATGCACTAGTTGCATAAGGTGGCTAGCGGGTGTTTGTCTCTCCCACTTTAGTCGGATCGGATTCGATGAAAGGGGTCCTTATGAAGGGTAAATAGAAATTGGCATATCACGTTGTGGTTTTGGCGTAGGTAAGAAATGTTCTTGCTAGAAACCTATAGCAGCCACGTAATAACTTGCAACAACAATTAGAGGACGTCTAACTTGTTTTTGCAGCATATGCTGTGTGATGTGATATGGCCAAAAGGATGTGATGAATGGTATATGTGATGTATGAGATTGATCATGTTCTTGTAATAGGAATCACGACTTGCATGTCAATGAGTATGACAACCGGCAGGAGCCATAGGAATTGTCTTAATTTATTTATGACATGCGTGTCAACGTAAACGTCATGTAATTACTTTACTTTATTGCTAACCGTTAGCCATAGTAGTAGAAGTAATAGTTGGTGAGACAACTTCATGAAGACACGATGATGGAGATCATGATGATGGAGGTCATGGTGTCATGCCGGTGACAATGCTGATCATGGCGCCCTGAAGATGGAGATCAAAAGGAGCAAAATGATATTGGCCATATCATGTCACTATTTGATTGCATGTGATGTTTATCATGTTTTACATCTTATTTGCTTAGAATGACGGTAGCATAAATAAGATGATCCCTCGCAATAATTTCAAGTGTTCCCCCTAACTGTGCACTGTTGCTAAGGTCCGTTGTTTCGAAGCACCACGTGATGATCGGGTGTGATAGGTTCTAACATTCGCATACAACGGGTGTAAGCCAGATTTACACACGCAATACACTTAGGTTAACTTGACGAGCCTAGCATGTACAGACATGGCATCGGAACACAGAAGACCGAAAGGTCGAACATGAGTCGTATAGTGGATACGATCAACATGAAGATGTTCACCAATGATGACTAGTCCGTCTCACGTGATGATCGGACACGGCCTAGTTGACTCAGATCATGTATCACTTAGATGACTAGAGGGATGTCTATCTAAGTGGGAGTTCATTGAATAATTTGATTAGATGAACTTAATTATCATGAACATAGTCAAAAGGTCTTTGCAACTTATGTCGTAGCTCACGCTTTGGTTCTACTGTTTTAGATATGTTCCTAGAGAAAATTTAGTTGAGAGTTGACAGTAGCAATTATGCGGACTGGGTCTGTAAACTGAGGATTGTCCTCATTGCTACACATAAGGATTATGTCCTTAATGCACCGCTCAGTGTGCTAAACCTTGAGCGTCGTCTGTAGATGTTGGGAAACATCTGACATACACGTTTTGATGACTACGTGATACTTCAGTGAGTAATACTAACGGTTTAAAATTGTGGCACCAAAGACATTTTGAAACGTCACAGAACATATGAGATGTTCCAAAGACTGAAATTGGGATTTCAGACTAGTTCCCACGTCAAAAGGTATGAGACCTCTGACAAGTTTCTTAAGCTTGCAAACTAAGGGAGAAAAGCTCAATCAATGAGCATGTGCTCAGATTGTCTGAGTACTACAATTGCTTGAATCGAGTGGGAGTTAATCTTCCAGATGAGATAGTGATGATTCTCCATAGTCACTGCCACCAAGCTATTGGAGCTTCATGATGAACTATAACATATCAGGGATAGACATGATGATCCTTGAGCAACTCGCGATGTTTGACACCGCGAAAGTAGAAATCAAGTAGGAACATCAATTGTTGATGGTTAAACGACTAGTTTCAAGAAGGGCAAGGGAAAGAAGGGATACTTCATGAGACGGCAAATCAGTTGCTGCTCTAGTGAAGAAACCCAAGGTTGAACCAAACCCGAGACTAAGTGCTTCTGTAATGAGGGGAACGGTCACTGAAGCAGAACTACCCTAGATACTTGGTAGATGAGAAGGTTGGCAACATCGACAGAAGTATTTTGAATATACGGTATATTAAAGTGTACTTTACTGGTACTCCTAGTAGCACCAGGGTATTAAAATACCGGTTCAGTTGCTAAGTGTTAGTAACTCGAAATAAAAGGCTACGGAATAAACGAAGACTAGCTGAAGGTGAGATGACGATATCTGTTGGAAGTGTTTCCAAGGTTGATGTGATCAAGCATCGCATGCTCCCTCTACCATCGAGATTGGTGTTAAACCTAAATAATTGTTATTTGGTGTTTGCGTTGAGCATAGACATAATTGGATTATGTTTATCGCAATACGGTTGTTCATTTAAGGAGAATAATGGTTACTCTGTTTATTTGAATAATACCTTCAATGGTCTTGCACCTAAAATGAATGGTTCATTGAATCTCGATCGTAGTGATACACATGTTCATGCCAAAAGATATAAGATAGTAATGATAGTACCACGTACTTGTGGCACTGCTATTTGAGTCATGTTGGTATAAAACGCATGAAGAAGCTCCATGTTGATGGATCTTTGGACTCACTCGTTTTTTGAAAATATTGAGACATGCGAACCATGTCTATTGGTAGATATGCATGAAGAAACTCCATGCAGATGGATCGTTTGGACTCACTTGATTTTGAATCACTTGAGACATGCAAATCATACCACATGGGCAAGATGACTGAAAGGCCTCGTTTTCAATAAGATGGAACAAGAAAGCAACTTGTTGGAAGTAATACATTTTTTATGTGTGCAGTCCAATGAGTGCTGAGGCACGCAGTGGATATCGTTATGTTCTTACTTCACAGATGATTTGAGTAGATGCTGAGTATATTTACTTGCTGAAACACAAGTCTGAATTATTGAAAGGTTTAAGTAATGTCAGAGTGAAGTTAAAGATCGTCGTAACAAGATGATAAAATGTCTATGATATGATCATAGAGATGAATATCTGAGTTACGAGTTTGGCACGCAATTAAGACATTGTGGAAATTGTTTCACGACTAATACCGCCTGGACCACCATAGTATGATGGTGTGTCCGAACATCATAACTGCACCCTATTGGATATGGTGCATACCATGATGTCTCTTATCGAATTACCACTATCGTTTATGGGTTAGGCATTAGAGACAACTGCATTCACTTTAAATAGGGCACCACACAATTCCGTTGAGACGACACCATATGAACTATGGTTTAGAGAAACCTAAGCTGTCGTTTCTTAAAAGTTTGGGGCTGCGATGCTTATGTGAAAAAGTTTCAGGCTGATAAGCTCGAACCCAAAGCGGATAAATGCATCTTCATAGAATACCCAAAAATGGTTGGGTATACCTCCTATTTCAGATCCGGAAGCAAAAGTGATTGTTTCTATAAACGGGTCCTTTCTCGAGGAAAAGTTTCTCTCGAAAGAATTGAGTGGGAGGATGGTGGAGACTTGATGAGGTCATTGAACCATCACTTCAACTAGTGTGTAGCAGGGCACAGGAAGTTGTTCCTGTGGCACCTACACCAATTGAAGTGGAAGCTTATGATAGTGATCATGAAACTTCGGATCAAGTCACTACCAAACCTCATAGGTCGACAAGTGTTGGGGATAGGACCCGTTTACAAGAATTCTTAATGTGAGGACTTAGTCGCGAGGCCAACGCATCTATGTGGTAGCTTGAGAGAGGTTGAGCGGGACGAGAGGCACGATGTTTTACCCAGGTTCGGCCCCTCACGGTGGAGGTAAAAGCCTACATCATGCTTCATTGATATTGATGATGATGATCACGGTTACAAGAGTGCTCTATCTCAAGAGCTATTGTTTAAACCTAACTTGTCCAACTTGTGGAACTTGTGAATCTTGTCCCTTTTGGGGAGACCTGCCCCTCTTTATATATGTTGAAGGGGCGGGTTACATGTGGAGTCCTATTAGGATTAGGACTAGTCTATCTTCTAATACAAACCGGATACAAGTCCGGGTCTTGACTCCTTGTAAGGGAAATATTATTCACATCTTTTCTCTTAAACCGGCCCACCATTAACATAAACCGGCCTTCTGGGCCTTGGGCCTTGTCATCCGTCTGTCCCACCCGCCGGGTTACCAGTGAGTCATAATGTTTAGTCAGGTTGCTTGTAAACCGTCTGGTCAGTGCGGGTCGCCGGTGAATTGCCAAGTCCGGCCGGGTTACGCCGCGGGGTATATACCCAACATTAGCCCCCAAGTTTAGCTTGGATTTATCCATGGTAAACTTATGCTGCAAAATAAACACAAGAACAAATTTGACAGGTTGTGCTCCGGGTTAAGAATTCTTGTAAACCGGTACCTGATCACCCTTAAGTCCTTGTTATTTCCTCCTTCTGGAAAGTCCGAGTCAACAGACCAGCTTCATAATCAATTTGCCGACAGTGGTTTGTCACAGAGAAATATTGTGAAGAATAACTCCTTTGACTCAGCTCCCAATGCTTAACAAAAATATTATTCTTTGAAATATTCATCTGATCTTCAGCCGGTTTAAGAATGTAGAACTTTGCCGGTTTAAGACTTGAACTTGCTGGTTTATCATTGCCGGTTTACAAATATTGATGGCACTGGGTCATAATTGTAGTTAACATCAAGCTTGAAAATATACCTCTTATATGCCTATCACTTGTAGCCCCCAAGTCTGAAGAAGGTAGCATAGCAACAACTTAAGACTTGCTTCAATATGAATGTCACAATCTTGAAGAAATCCAGGTTGTTCATCTCAATCACCAGTCAGAACTGAGTATTCCACATATGTAGCCCCCAAGTGCCGGGTTATTATGCAATAATGAGCAGGGACTTTGTAAATATGATCATGTAAACTTGAGCAACAATATGTAGCCCCCAAGGGCCGGCTCATTATGATGTGATGAGTCGGGTCTTTATAAATATAATCATGCTTCATTGAAAATAACATCATATGATGTAACTCCACCATGGGGCTTGAACCCACGTCCACAAGGTTAAGAGCTTTATGCTTTACCAACTGAGCAGTGGACCCTTGAATATAATGGATTAAGACTTGTGTACCTTGAATCATTGATAGGAGCAATTGGTAGCCCCCAAGGGCCGGCTCATTATGATGTGATGAGTCAGGTCTTCAATAAGGCCGGTCAAAATGACTTTGCATTAGCCCCCAAGTGTCATGGTGCATGCTTGCAGCGACATGAGACTTGCATATTTTGATGTAATCTCAACCTGAATAATGTAGCCCCCAAGTGACGGGTCATAAGCCTGCAGCGACTTGGGACTATTCCTTTGTAGAATAAATCATATCCATTGATAAATAATAACCATCGCGCTGAAGCGACTTTGAAAACCTTAATCATAATATTGGTTATTGATAACCATAATAATAATAAAAATCCAGCCATGTTTGGCTATTTGAATATTTGAATAATATAATCCAATGATTTTATGAGCGCATGATTCCAATGGCGCAATCCAGATATATACTGGCGACTTATAGTCCCAAGCCAGGCCGGTTTAATAAACACCGGATAATTTATCATCATACTGGCGACTTATAGTCGAAAGCCAGGCCGGGTTAATAAACGTCGGTGTTTTATAATCCTTCTTTATTCAACCAGTAAGGGTGAATCACATCGTTGGTTTACCAACTTTTTGTATTAAGGGTAATAACCCCAATCTTGAGTATTGATAACTCCTTCCATATTTTGTCGGTTTATGATAAAACCGTACCGGGTTGTAATAAACACCGGATTATCCATATATAATACTAGCGACTTGTTAGTCAAACCAGACCGGGTTAATGAATGCTGGATTATAGCTGATCATGTACTGACAACTTGTAGTTGAAAGCCAAGCCGGGTCAAGGACGCCGGTTTATCAGAAGATATTATGAACCTCAACAAAGGCGAAAAAACTTGGCAAATAGAACTCAAAAAGAACATGCGAGGCTTTTTACGAGCTACCAGGCTCCAAATCGAGGCTTTTCATGGGCTGCCAGGCCACTAAATTAACCGCTTCACAAAGCCTCTTAAGATGGACCTCAATCTTTAACCAGTCACGTTTTAACTTTGACAGGTTCAGGGTCTATGAGATTGACTGTCAAAAGTTCGCGGGTCGTACTAGGTTTACCTGGGCGGAGTGACTTACTTAAAGAAGGCAGGTTAATTTGGGGTTTTAGGTGCATACACCTGGCTTCCAAGCCTGGTTTGATAGCCTATTACAAGGGTACAGACTCTTAGTTCGTTGCGAAGCAAAGAGCCCCCAAGTAACTTCCCTGGTGGCCTTACGCAGATCAAGAAGTGTGACTATGGTTCGAACATAGCCCCCAAGTGATATTATGAGTTATGCTCAAGGGATACCCATGTTTGATTTGTGCTGTGCAACAGACTCTCTTTGGCTCGTTATGATAATATCGACTTGATAGCCTGATTACCGAAGTAACCAGAGTTGTGCTCTTATGACAATATTGCCTTGATAGCCGGATCAATATGTAATCAGAACTCCGCTTTATAAACAGAAGATCAATAATATGATAAGCCAATAAGGCAGGATAACCCATGTTTGAACCGCGCGTCATGGCAACAGGTCCTCTTCGGCAACCTTTAAGTTTTTGCAAGAGATAAATTCTTCTCGAACCAGGATTTTGAACCGGATATTGAGAGCATCAGAGCTTTGCAAGAGATAGTTTCCTCTTAAACCGGATTGTAAACTGGATATTGGAGAGCTTTAGTAAGACTGACGTCCCTTGAGCCGGATTTTAAACCGGATATTTGAGAGCTTCAACGCTTTATGGAAGAGAGATATCTCTTGAACCGGATCTTGAACCGACAATTTTTTGACGGCCTTTAAATTTCCATCAATATGCGGTGTCCTCCAGAACCGAGTTATCATTCCTTCCAATGACCCGAAGTTCCCGAGTCATGCCATTGCAGCCCCCGAGTCTTAAGATTTCTCGAGGAGTTGGCTTGAGACTCTCCATATTTGACCGTGATATAAACCAGTATGAGTCCTTCAACAACGCAATGTTATAATAACCCCGTCCTGCACTGGAGAACTTACAAGCTAGAATAATTGCTCTTTTAAAGAAAACAATATAAAATATATGTTGGATGGATTTCACTTGATATGTTAGGCCGGAAACCATTCACCACGGAGTTGATGATCACTGAAATCCATCACGGGTGAATCGACCGTAGGAGCAGAAAGATGAGCCGATCATGGCGTTGTAAGCCGGTGCGGACAAGCAAGTTACCCTCCGTGTTGTAAGCTGGCATGGATGCATGAACCGGTCTCGCAGGTGGATGGGCGAGTCGTCCGTGGCGTTGTAAGACGGCGCGGATGGGCTAGTTGGCCAGCGCGTTGGTGTGAAACCGAACTGCGGGGGATGGCGGCCTGTGCGCGCTTATTGGGCAATTTGCGTGGTCCTGACGAGTTGATGCAGACTGGACCGCTGTGCGGTGGCTTGTACATATCCATTGGGCAGCTTGCCTGAGCAGGTGTGACCCTGATATGCTTGGAGTAAATAATTGTCCTGATGTACTCAGACGACAGAAGATCTCATCATATCTGCCAGGAACATGGAACCATTTGTCCTGGTATTTTTATGAGATGACCGTGGACGCTGATAAATAATGCTGAACATAGTCTGATGATTTTATGAAATACCACACCCGCTTGGTTGTCCTTTTGTTTTCCCTTGAAGTAATCATTGCCTTGGGATACATGTCATACCAATTGCAGCCTTGCCACAAGTAGTACTAGTACTTGGTTGTATGCGTGCCACCATGAGCATGCATATACTTGAAACTTTAGGGAATCTCACTGATTCACTTTATCTCCAAATTTTCTAGTTTGAATCACGCAAGACCACTGAACGTGTTTGGACAGGCATCGGAATGATTTGAGCTGCCTCCCGTAAGTGAGAATATCGTCCTTTTGTGCATCGGTCGGTGTCGTCCTTGTAAAGAAAGTTAACCCCGCTGCCCAACCTTCTCTGTTATCATGGTGTTGGCAACAGTGTAGCCAATATTGACAGCTCCAATCGCCCAAAAAAAATTGCAGACACAGGCGGCCGAAGCAACACAGCGGCTGAGCAGATGTGAGTCGAGGCCACAGCAGCAGAGCGAATCGAAGCAAGGCAGCCTACAGCAGGCGGGTCAGAGGAGCGGGCGGCTCACGGCAAGCCAATGGAGGCACGTCGGCAAGCCCGCCATGAATGCAGCTTAGAAGCAGAATATCAGCAAGCGGGATACGGCAGAATGGTCGCAGGTTATGGCGGGTTTTTTGGCGACTCTAGGCGCGGTAGAAGAAACAGCTGACTGAGTATTTTCCTTCCTTCAGGCACCCGGCTGTAGTGGTTTGAAGAAACATGCAGAGTATGCAGGCGGGTCATAGGATCATAGCAGCGCAACTAGGCGTGATCGAGCTGATGCGGGGAGGCCCGCAGTGAGGCGGCTCTCATCACGACGCAAGGCGGCAGTGGTTGAAGAGGCCCTCAGCGAGGTGGAGTCCGGCGGGTTATAGCAGCGGCAGCTCAGGGCGACAAAGTGGAGGCGAGGTCGACTCAGGACCGTTGAAGCTATGGGGCTGACTCGGAGGCGAAGCTGCCGGGCTGACTCGGAGGCGAACGCAGCGTGAGGCCATAGAGGCGGCATGAGGTGCAGTGGTGGAAACAGCCAGGCGGCTTGGAGGCACGGCGGCGGGTCGGCGAGGCAGCACCTTAGAGCAATCACAACGAGAAACGGCTGGGCCGGCTCAGCGGCATACTAGCCATGATAGGGAAGGCAATATAAGCCAACAACCACAGAGCCTGGCCGGAGCCACGTGAGGCATGGTGGTCACGGGGCCGGAACAGCGGTGGAGGCGGGCGCCTCAAGGCGAGGACACGGGCGCGGTTCGATGGACGAGTCCGGGTCATGGCCGACCCTGTTTCCAGGTCATGAGAGTGAATCCACCCCCGTGTTTTCCTTCGAATCGTGGGCTTCCTTTTCTTTAATACTGTTGGCGTAGTCCGGTTTAATCCCAGTATCTTTCTGTGCAATACACAGACATCGTGTAAGGCTGGCCATAGTGGGGGTAACATAACTAGTATCATATACTTGGGACTCGCAAACATGCTTACGTGGCAGGAAATTAAAAAAGAGAGAGAAGGTCATAGTAACATAGGTAGATACCGTAACATAATAAATGTTATGCTACTATGTGTCATGCATGGCAATAAATGAGACCACCTATGATACTACTTTATGATACTATGCACTATGGATGTAGTATCATACACTAGTATCATATGCATGATACTAGTATATGTTACTCCCCACTATGACCAGCCTAATCCTTTTGCCTTGGATGGATTGGACTTATCCCTTATTGGACCATCAGCAATGATTTTCTTACCGTGCGGTGACTTTGGTTGACTTCACGCGCAACGCTGTAGCTAATCTGTGTACGTATGCACATACTACTTCAGGCACTAATCATCACATAATGACAAGAGCACACCATAGAGCAGTTGTACGTCCAATCGACTTCTTTCTCTGATCATAAACGGATCGGGTCTTAGCACAGTTCAGATTCATCGCTGATTCGTGGTAGCAGTCAATGCCCACCGCGAGCTAACCCAAATTGTACGGATCATCCGCGATGACTCCCAAACTGCCGACGAAATTCTTTCTTTGAGGCTGACTCTTTGAATCGGAATTGATGTAGATCCTTCTTCATCCAGCAAATTATGAGCTTCTCGATCCCTAGGAAAGCTCCCTTCAAGAACTCAACACCACCGTGCGTGAGCCCCATGGTGGGCGCCAACTGTCATGGAATTGTCACGGCAGATGTCCTTATGTGAGGACTTAGTCGCGAGGCCAACGCATCTATGTGGTAGCTTGAGAGAGGTTGAGCGGGACGAGAGGCACGATGTTTTACCCAGGTTCGGCCCCTCACGGTGGAGGTAAAAGCCTACATCCTGCTTCATTGATATTGATGATGATGATCACGGTTACAAGAGTGCTCTATCTCAAGAGCTATTGTCTAAACCTAACTTGTCCAACTTGTGGAACTTGTGAATCTTGTCCCTTTTGGGGATCCCTGCCCCTCTTTATATATGTTGAAGGGGCGGGTTACATGTGGAGTCCTATTAGGATTAGGACTAGTCTATCTTCTAATACAAACCGGATACAAGTCCGGGTCTTGACTCCTTGTAAGGAAAATATTATTCACATCTTTTCTCTTAAACCGGCCCACCATTAACATAAACCGGCCTTCTGGGCCTTGGGCCTTGTCATCCGTCTGTCCCGCCCGCCGGGTTACTAGTGAGTCATAATGTTTAGTCAGGTTGCTTGTAAACCGTCTGGTCAGTGTGGGTCGCCGGTGAATTGCCAAGTCCGGCCGGGTTATACTTCCGGTCGGGTTACACCGCGGGGTATATCATTGCTGGTTCTTGCTACGAGTACGAATCCTTCATCCGCGTTCTTGCAACGCTTCCGCTTAGCGATCTACAAGGGTATGTAGATGCACTCCCCTTCCCCTCGTTGCTAGATTACTCCATAGATAAACCTCGCGACTAAGTCCTCACACTAAGGACATCTGCCATGACAATTCCAACACTACTTCAGAGTGGTAGTAATCCTATCTTGGAAGTCATGTTGCTAGACAACAATGAACCTACGAGCTATGGAGAAGCGATGGTGGGCCCGGATTCCGACGAATGGCTTGAGGCCATAAAATCCGAGAGAGGATCCATGTATAAAACAAAGTATAAACTTTGAAAGAACTACTTGATGGTCATAAGGCTGTTGGGTGCAGATGGATTTTAAAAGGAAGACAGACAATGATGGTAAGTGTCACCATTAAGAAAGCTCGACTTGTCGGTAAGATGTTTCCCAACAAGTTCAAGGAGTTGACTACGATGAGACTTTCTCACTCGTAGCGATGATAAGAGTCTGTTGGAATTATGTTAGCAGTCACTGCATTATTTATGAAATCTTGCAGATAGGATGTCAAAACATTGTTTCCTCGACGTTTTTCTTGAGGAAAGGTTGTATGTGATACAACTAGAAGGTTTTGTCAATCCTGAAAGATTCTAACAAGTATGCAAAGCTCCAGCGATCCTTCTAAGGACTGGAGTAAGCATCTCGGAATTGGAATGTACGCTTTGATGAGATGATCAAAGATTTTGGGTTTATACAAAGTTTATGAGAAACTAGTATTTCCAAAGAAGTGAGTGGGAGCACTATAGAATTTTTGATGAGTATATGTTGTTAACATATTGTTGATCAAAAATGATGTAGAATTTCTGGAAAGCATGCAGGGTTATTTGAAAAGTGTTTTTTTGGAAAACCTGGATTAAGCTACTTGAACATTGAGCATCAAGATCTATAAGGATAGATCAAAATCGCTTAATAGTACTTTCAAACGAAAACATACCATGACAAGATTTTGAAGGAGTTCAAAAATAGATCGGCAAAGAAGGAGTTCTTGGCTGTGTTATAAGGTATGAGTGTTGAGTAAGACTCAAGACCTGACCACGGCAGAATAGAGAGAAAGGACGAATGTCGTCCCCTATGCTTTAGACGTAGGCTCTACAGTATGCTTTGTAGTGTTGGTCGGAAGAAGCAACCATCATTTCACTCTTGAATGACACGTACGCAATATAAAATGGATGATATGGAGAGAAAAAGAAAACCACTATATATACACTAGAAGGAGCCTAAGCTATAAGCCTGCTTGCTTAGGTTGCTCTCTTCACAAGCATAGAACGACGGGCCTGATCCCGCGGCTGGGGGAAGGGAACAATGTTCTACGCAGACGCGGTCTGTTGGAAATATGCCCTAGAGGCAATAATAAAATGGTTATTATTGTATTTCCTTGTTCATGATAATTGTCTATTGTTCATGCTATAACTGTATTAACCGGAAACCGTAATACATGTGTAAATACATAGACCACAACATGTCCCCAGTAAGCCTCTAGTTGACTAGCTCGTTGATCAATAGATGGTCATGGTTTCCTGACCATGGACATTGGATGTCATTGATAACGGGATCACATCATTAGGAGAATGATGTGACGGACAAGACCCAATCCTAAGCCTAGCACAAGATCGTGTAGTTCGTATGCTAAAGCTTTTCTACTGTCAAGTATCATTTCCTTAGACCATGAGATTGTGCAACTCCCGGCTACCATAGGAATGCTTTGGGTGTACCAAACGTCACAATGTAACTGGGTGGCTAGAAAGGTGCACTGCGGGTATCTCCGAAAGTGTCAGTTAGGTTGGCACGAATCGAGACTGGGATTTGTCACTCCGTGTAAACGGAGAGGTATCTCTGGGCCCACTCGGTAGGACATCATTATAATGTGCACAATGTGACCAAGGAGTTGATCACGGGATGATGTGTTACGGAACGAGTAAAGAGACTTGCCGGTAACGAGGTTGAACAAGGTATCGGGATATCGACGATCGAATCTCGGGCAAGTACTATACCGGTAGACAAAGGGAATTGTATACGGGATTGATTGAATCCTTGACATCGTGGTTCATCCGATGAAATAATCATGGAACATGTGGGAGCCAACATGGGTATCCAGATCCTGCTGTTGTTTATTGACCAGAGAGATGTGTCGGTCATGTCTGCATGATTCCCGAGCCCTAGGGTCTACACACTTAAGGTTCGATGATGTTAGGGCTATAGGGAAAGTATGTACGCGGTTACCGAATGTTGTTCGGAGTCCCGGATGAGATCCCGGACGTCACGAGGAGTTCCGGAATGGTCCGGAGGTAAAAATTGATATATAAGAAGTGAGGATTTGGCCACCGGAAGTGTTCCGGGCATCACCGGTAATGTACCGGGACCACCGGAAGGGTCCGGGGGTCCACCGGGAGGGGCCACCAGCCCTAGAGGCCTACGTGGGCCAACAGTGGGAAGGGACCAGCCCCTAGGTGGGCTGGGGAGCCTCCCACCAAGGCCCAAGGCACCTCCAAGAGGGGAGGGGGCAAACCCTAGGGCAGATGGGCCCTAGGGCCACTCTGGTGCGCCCCCTCTCCCTCTCCCCTTTGGCCGCCACCCTAGATGGCATCTAGGGCTGCCGCCCCCCCTAGGGAGGGAACCCTAGAAGGGGGCGCAGCCCCTCCCCTCCCCCTATATATACTTGAGGTATTGGGGGCTGCCCAACACATGATTTGATCTCCCTCTTGGCGCAGCCCTACCTCTCTCCCTCCTCATCTCTCGTAGTGCTTGGCGAAGCCCTGCTGGAGTCTCGCGCTCCTCCACCATCACCACGCCGTCGTGCTGCTGCTGGACGGAGTCTTCCCCAACCTCTCCTTCTCCCCTTGCTGGATCAAGGCGTGGGAGACGTCACCGGGCTGCATGTGTGTTGAACGCAGAGGCGCCGTGATTCGACGCTTAGATCAGAATCAACCGCGATTTGAATCGCTACGAGTATGAATCCTTCATCCGCGTTCTTGCAACGCTTCCGCTTAGCGATCTACAAGGGCATGTAGATGCACTCCCCTTCCCCTCGTTGCTAGATTACTCCATAGATTGATCTTGGTGATGCGTAGAAAATTTTAAATTTCTGCTACGATCCCCAACACGGTCGACATCGGCGAGGGAGAAAACCCACAGTCGGTGTGTCCCAATCGGGGGTCACCGCGATATGGGCCAATGCCGCGTCCCAACCGCCCTTCTAGCTACAACCCGACGTCCCAGGTAGTCCATCTTCTTTTTGGAGCTGGCTTGCTCCACTGTCGTAGCTCCATCTCCATGTCGATCTTTCTCTACTTCTACCGGCTTCTACTTGTGATGAGTTTATGTCTCATGAACTAGTGCCAGTATTATTATTCTAATCACACTTCTTCAATATCTTTGCCATCAGGGATGCTCAGGTCAATTTTAGTTGAACTGCACAAAAGCATCGTATGATCCGAGGGTGCCAGCCGTCTTTCCTTCGACAGGTTCTACCTGGCCAGGAAATTAAATCATGTTTAGGGTTTAGGGTTTAAGTCGTAGTGACCCCATCAGTAGTTTTTCTTTCGTACATGCTCTCACAACTTTTTTCTTTAGTTGTGAAGTAAATATTGGCTATGATCTATGAATCATTGAGATGCATCAGCATGCATGTTAGTTTTCCTTTGTATTTGATGGAATGTTGTAATGGGGCAACCTTGGAATAGGAATGAAAATGGAGTGGAAAGTTTCCGTTTTTCCGGAGAAAAAATGGAAACGGAGAGAAAACAACATTTCGTTTCGTTGGATCGCGCCATCGAGCAAAACCAATGTTTAAATCACGTCTGTCGTGTTCGTGTCTCACCCTCCTCCACGGCTCGACCCCACACGGTCGCTCGGCATGCCACTCACCGCAAACCGAGTATACGATAACTTCCCGCCTGCTTGTCGATGGATCGCGCCATGGAGTACTAGCACTACTGGAAGAGATTGACGAGTTGGGGGAGGACAGCTAGTTGTAGCACGGACTCCCAAGAACTTTTTACATGCATGTTGTAGCCGGCTATTGCGACCTTTGAACGCGGAGCAGCCGCATGCACCCGGAAGCGGTGCGGGCGATGCTCTCTCGGCCGACGCGCCGCTTCAATGCCGGCTCTAGTGAGAGGTCGCGTCCGCTCTGGCTAGGCATGAATGCGGCACTGACCGTTTCGGGCGGGAAGCACGCGCGGGTGATGAAGAGGGTTCGGGTTGGTCAGGACCGGTCGTGGCAGCGGTCCGAACATGCGCAAACAAGAGATGTTGTATGTTAATATTGCTGCGTATATAATTAACAACGTAAATAATGTGCCAGTTGGACAAATATGATTGGAGATGGAGATGGAAATGGAATTTTATGTAAACACGGATATGCATGTCTATGTCTATGTGTGTGTGCGCGACGACTCTCGCGACCTGGAAGCGGGGGCGTGTTTTTGATCGAGTTTTCTTTCTTGGTACGTTAGAAAATCAGCTTGTCTAATTCACATCTAGATGTTATTTAAGGATATCACATCTAAGCTCCCACAAGTATATAATGTAGCAACAAGAAACAAAAAAACTAGGAAAAAAATAGACCACAAACAGAGTGGACATCAACTTAGATGTGACATAACTATGTCATATCTAGATGTGTCCTAGACAGACCCTTAAAAAATTGTCCACCAGTTTTCGTTTCTTTTTTCCGGGAACGCGCGTATTCTATTTAAAACCACTACTATGGAGAGATTTTTTTACTCCATTATAGCATCTTGTTTGATAGAGTTTCTCGCTCTCGCTCTCTCACCCTCTCCATATCAAAACAAGATGACAGTGTCCACTCTATCTCTCTCCTCACTGGTGGTCACAGATCCGGTCGAATCCCGTCCACTGCGGGAGGTGAGGAGGTGCAGCGTTGACGTTGTCGCCGTCGGCGACGGAGGAAGCCGATGCGCACCGTCCTCTCGGAGTCGGCGCTGGTGCGGACGAAGATCCTCCGCGCCCTTGTTCGCTGCCGTCGTGTGGGCAGATCCCGCCCGCCTAAACGACATCTCGCCCACCTGAGGTATAACTTCTTGTACTGGTCCAGCTCCCCAGGTCACTGCATGCGGGTTTTCTTCTATGCGACTACTCCCCAGCTCCCCATGCATAGTAGCTAGGGTTCGTCGGCTGGTCCAACATCACCTATTAGTACTATTATAGAGGAAATGCCACTCGAAAAGTTGTCCTGGTTTATGCCTCGGTGGAGGTATACATGTTGTTTCGACAAAAAGTACATGGTGGTTGTGCGGTCATTGTCCATATGGTGGTAGTACTATCATTGGTTAAATGAAGAAATGCTTTTTTCTCGGGTATCCTGGTTTAGTTCCCATCAAGATAATTATGATGCTTCTGTTTGTTGGTGTACTTTTCATTAATTCTTATTGACAATTGAGATGTCGTTGCTAACCCTTTTTTATATTTTTGGAAACAGCGATGCGTGTCTCCATACCCGGACATGTCTTCCTCAATTTTAGTGGAACTGCACAAAATTGGATGGCCATTGTTGTTCCGCCTCACTGTCCTCTGCCATGTGGTTCTTCCTTCCTCGAGCTTGATTACTGAGAAGAAACAAACCACTGTGAGGATTTGTCGAACTTCATAGGTGCCTCACCCAAACTTGATGCCAAATGGATGATGCATCACCACGATGACCTATCGATGCTCATGGTTGCGCCTCATGGTTGCGTCGGCTGGTGAAGCTGATCGATTTTCAATGAAAAACAAGGTGTCTTCCATCAATGCTCTTTGCTTGTTACGCAGAAAGATGATATCCTTCGCCAGTTCACCTTGGTTGCGTTGGAGACGCAGTCGTCTTTCACGTTGGTGCAATTTTATCACACAATTGGCTATGAACCAAATGTTTCCTCGAAGAAGGATCGACGTTGGTACTAAGAGCATAAGTTTTGTATTGATTTTTAACCCTTCTCACAACTTTGTCTCAAGCTCCCCTGTAATTTTATTTGTCTAGCTATTAACTTTGATTTAAAAATTGGCGTGGACTAAAAACTCGGATGGACGTAGTAGCCCTCCATTTTTATTTACTCCGCATATTAGATTTAACTGAAGTCAAACTTTGTAATACTCTCAAACCTTTCCGATAATTGAAATTAAAATTCTTTATTTGTACACACTCTCACGCGTTTCCGATAATTTGGCGCATGTGTGGTTGTTCACTTAAGGGAGGGTAGTGTAACACACGTGAAGGACAGGAAGTGAGACCAGGACGCGTGGGCGTGGATCGTTAGTTCATCGGAAGTAGTACTAGTTTTCTTCACTGTACATTAAATAAAGAGTTTCGTTTCATACTTACACAATTTAAAACGATTGTTATGGAGAGAATAAGAAAACCACTCCATTATATATTAGTCATATACACGAGAGTACTATATGGACGTAGCTTCATTGACTTAGTGCACCTGCCTTTGGATTTATGACAGGTGGGCCCAAAATGTGGTTGGCTCACCTGTCATACAGCCAAAAGCAGGTGCAGTGAAGGCACCGGAGCTCAGTCTGTACTACAATAGTATATATATAAGCGGGAGCCTCAACGCTTGTTCGCTAGGGTTTGCACTCTCCACACGCTCGCCTCACTACATATATGTTACACGCTGGAGGCTCAGCGTTCATTTGCTAGGGTTTGCTATATTCACAATCTCTCACCCTCTCTTCACCAGATCTAAACAAGACTGCGTTGGCCTCTTATCTCTCTCTTCCCCCTCACAGCTGGTGAAGGAGGCGTCCGTATCCTGTCGCACCGAGAAGGGGAGGAGGTGCAGCGTTCACTCTATCGCCTTCGGCAAGGGAGGCAATGCACGGCCGGCTGCGCTATTCTCTTTCACCCAGCGCCTGTGCGGGAGGGCCACTGACCCCTTCTTCCTCGCTGTCATACGTAGTGTGGGCAGATCCGGCCTCCCGCCGCACGCCTTGCCACATCTCGACGACCCTAAGGTATAAGTTTCTTTGAAACCGTCGTTGCTCTAGCTGTGGATCTTTTTTGATCTGTAGTCGAATCTAGGTCTTGGTTCAAAGAGGAAAGAAGGGTGCGGTGGGCTGGAGCAAGAATCTAGGACGTGGTTCAATGAGGAAAGGAGGGGCGGAAAGTAGTATAGACTAGCTATCCAGCCGCTTTGTAGGTCGAAAAGGCAAAAGGGGGGTAACCCAGTACACACATCTGTAAGGAACCGATCTCTTTGTTGAAAAGGGAAAGAAACTGGGGGGTCGGGTAGTTTGTGCAGGACTAGATTTGCTGCCCTCACATAGGAAGAAGGTTCAAAGAGAACAAATATGGGACCAACGCATATATGCTGCTTGGCTACATACTCTACATCACCATTTATACGTGTGGACGCACATGGTGCTGGCATGTCCCATACAGCTATTTTGTTGTTGTTAATCTAAGAATGCCGCCGGAAAATTGAAGCAATGCCACTGTTAAAAGTAAATTACATTTTTTAACGAATGTTGTTTCAAGAGAATGTCTCTGTTAATATGAATCAATGCAACCGTTTTAGAAATGCTACTGTCCTACTTTGTTTTCCATCCAAGATAAGTTAGATGCTTCTTTCTGTCACCATTCGTTTCATCCTCCTTTATCGGCAAGTAATTGTTTCCTTTTTGCCTCTGTTAAAACAGGGGTATCGATTCAACTTGTTGCTATTGCGACATTTTGCTTCGCTACTCGAAACACTTATGTTTTAAGAGTGTTTTGTGCAGTTAAACTTGAATGTCACACTGGTGAATTTGCTTAATTTTGGTGGAACTGCACAAAAGGAGATCGAGATTTGTTTCCAGTCTTCGTGGCGAGTTGTTTCAAATCTTGGTCTCAACCACATTATGTGCAGTGTTCTTTGAGATGTTGTGCTACTTGTTTTGGTACTGTTTTAAATAAATGTTGAATTGAAGCTATTGTATTGTTGTCTTTTCCCATTAAGTAGTGAACAAAATGGGACCAATCCAGACATGATGCTTGTTGCTTTGTTACAACAAATTCAGCATCACCCCCTTTATAAGCCAGTAATTGATGCTACTCTCAGAATTAACTATTGAATCTTATTTCGAAACTGCAACACTTGTTAGGGATTGGCGGGATTACCATTTTTGTGGCCGCATGTTTCATCCTCCTTTATTAGTCAGTAATTGATTCCTTTTTTGCCTTTGTTTAAACAGGGATATCTATTCAACTTGTTGCTATTGCGACATTTTGCTTCGCTACGTGAAACACTTTGCTTGATTTCAGTGCAACTACACAAAATGAGATTGGATTTCCTATTCGTGTTGGCAGATTCGTATTTTATCTTGTTCGTCTCATGAAAGGTCAGTACAGGCCTTCATCCACATGATTGTGTAGTGTGCTTTGAGATGTTATGCTACTTGTATTGGTACTGTTTTAAATAAATGTTGAATTGAAACTATTGTATTGTTGTCTTTTCCCATTAAGTAGTGAACAAAAATGGGACCAACCCAGACATGATGCTTGTTGCTTTGTTACAACAAACTCTGCATCACCCCCTTTATAAGTAGATGGAAGCACATACTGTTGTTGCGCCCACTCTCCCCTGGAACTGTTTATGCTTTTCGTTAATCTAATGCCGCTGGTACAATTAAGCAATGCCACTCTCAGAATTAATTAACTACTGAATCTTAGTTCAAAATTGCAACACTTGTTAGGAATGGTACTATCCTGCTTTGTAGTTCTTTCTACATGTTTAACCAAGGTATTGTTAAGATAATGTCTCTGTTAAAATGAATCAGTTGCATTGTTTTAGGAATGGTACTTTTCTGCTTTGTCGTTCTTTATACATGTTGAAACAAGGCATTGTTAAGATAATGTCTCAGTCAATATGAATGAATCACACTGATGGAGAATTGCTACTCTCCTGCTTTGTTTCCCCATTAAGATAAAGTAGATCAGTAGATGCTTTTCTTCTGGGAGTACAAGTCATCAACTGTTATTTCTCAGTAATTGTTTCCCTTATAACTATTGTTGCTTACAGGGACATCAAAATTAAAGCTCGGTTTTATTCCGACTTCGATTTTAGTTGAACTGCACAAAAGGAGCCAATGTGCCCAAGGCAAACTGCTGTATTACTGGGTCCAGTTGGTCGTTCCACTTTGCAGAAAGAAGCAGTCACTGTTTGCGCTACATTACAGAAGGAATGACCGAGAAGCTTTACAGAGTATTATTAGACACCGGTGACATGACTAGTCTGCAGAGACCATTGGCAATTTAACAACACATGGAGTGCCCTGGGCAAAAAGTGCCCAAACAAGTACAAGAAGCTACGACGGGACTCCACGATCATAGGCATTACATATTTTGAATGGGAAAAGCTTGTCAAAGTTTAATCATTGATGTTAGCAAGAAGACGTTAGTTTAATATATTGGAATTGGAAAACCTTGTCAAAATTTGCTCATTGATGTTAGCCAGAAGACATGCATTTGATATTTTTGAGTGGGACGCCCTTGCTGTGAGCAGCGTCGAGTGTTTTTCCTATTCTGTGTTCAGTTTAGAAGTAAATAGTTACTCTACTGAGATATTCCTGTGTTAAGAGTTTGTTCTGAATATTGTCTATGTAATGATAGGCCTTGTGTTTGATTGCAAAGTTGAGCTTGGAATGTTGTGGCATGCGGCATCACGAGCTGTTCACCGTGCCTCCTGAGAATAATGCTTCGTATTGTTTTGCATGTCGATCTAATGCCAGTGATTTGCTTATTAAGAAGATCATCCTCTTCTGTTGTTTCTGTGCTTAAGAAGTTCATCGTCTAATGTTTCATTCATAGCCTATATGACAAGTCGGGTAGGTTTGACGTGAAACCATATGATCTTCCGACCAACTCATGATATTAGGCCGTGATTGGATCGTCGTTTTCCAACCAAAACCGCTTGTAAAACTGACGCTTGTAAATTAAAGCAGATGGTCTCGGGCGAAGGCGCTTGGTTGGTCGATTTCGACTAGTAAAATATTAGAAGTACTTCACACACGATAAAAACGCTAAACGACACTCGGACGATTGCTAATCCAGCCGTTAGTTGTTGTTTCAGCCTTGCCCATGGATGGTATGATACGCATGTCGTGCATGTATCGTCTGGTAATGTCGTCCATATAGCAGTGCTTGTAAAATATACACTGGTCTCTCAAATTACACGCGTAACCCGCTGGTTTTACTTATAGACCTCGGGCCATCGGTTTCATTACATCTGTATTTTACGCGTTGTTTCCGATGACGAGTAAATTACACTTGTATGTTAATACAGTTTTGAAATAAACCAGAGCTCCCAAGCGCGGCCTTACCATTTCATGCCGTCTTAGTTTCTCGAAGGTGCTCATAGGTGTCCGATGATCCTGGCTTCCTAAATGAGCAGCGGGCGCTGTATCAGACCATCCGTAGGGCCCGCGAGGCCCTCTCCGTTGTCCTTCGAGTTGTTGCGCTCGTCGTGGCACCGAGCATTGTTAACATCGTCAACGAACATGAGGATTCAGGAGATGACTTTATTTTGACTGGATGACACTAGGGACCCACTAGGGCCATAGCCGTACGTACGCAAGTGCCTCATTATTATGTACAGCTATATTTTTTTTGCTTTCTCCTGGTTTCCTGACATCACGGTCCTACACCATTGTCAACCTATGTAGTCAATATAAACGAGAGAATTGCACAAGGTGCGGCCGACGGCTGGGACCAAGCAGCTCGAGCAGTATTTGTGTTTTTGAGGCGTGGGCACTACAGAGTTTTTCTTGGCGATGATTTCGTTGTTGTTCAGAGGAGAGCAGGGTATTAACTGGGCGGGCTGTGGCCCGTCTAGCCCAGGCCAGATATCCAGCCCAGATACTAATTTTTTCAAGATGAAAATGGCTAGCCCAGTTATACGTCTTTTTGAGGAATACCCAGGCAAGGTCAACTTGTTATTCTCCGCCTCACTGGGCTGCAAATCTTTCCTAGGAGGGATGCATTAGACTTAACAAAAAAATGGGCTTTAAAAATAATAAATGGGATGTAATTATAAAAACTCGGCAGTAACTATAAAAAAATGCACCAAACACGAAATTAGTTTATAAAATATTATTTATGGATTTTGAAAATCTTAAATTTTCATTGTTGTGCGCGCAATGTTTTGTTGGATTTTTACTAATACAAATTTATATTTAATCTGACTAGAAATTTCGGGATAAAAATATTTTGAATCCCATCAAAATGTGGGAAATTTTATTGAATTCTGTCTTCAACGGTTGGTTGAAATTAATAATCGTTGTCCTAGCTAGAAAATGGGATGTACTTTTAACAAACTGTAAATGGTCTCTTGTAAATTCCATTAGAATTCAAAAATGGGATGTACATTCTTACAAAACGCAAATGGGCTCTAAGTTCTCTACCACACACTTGTGGGCCTACTAAGTGACGCGTCCCCTAAAAAATAAGTTGACGCGTATGCAAGGCTTTGTCAACTTATTATAGTCAACACACTGTTCTAGCAACAGTGGCCGTTGGATGTCTATCCAACGGATGTCGTGCTTCTTCTTCAATCTCGGATATTCTTAGCTTCGGCCGCTCAAAAAATGATTACTCCCCCTGACATCTGGGGCGCACCGTTCCGAAGGCTGACCTCTAGGCCTACTAAGTTGGAGCGTACCAAGGGTTTTGTCAACTTAGTCAATATAAACGATTCTAGTTTCAGTGACCGTACGATGTCCATCCAATGACCGTAGTGCTTCTTCAACCTTTGGTCTTCTTGGTCCAGCCGCCCAAAGCAGCGCCGGTCGTGCCGCCTGCTCCTGCCTCCCGTGGTCGGCTATGCTGCCGCGGAGGCCTCACCGCCCCCATACTACTCCCACCGCTTGCCAGGCCATCCCTCCACTCACCCACACCCCCTGTTATTCTGCAGCGACGGCAGCCTCACACCGCAGCCGAACCAGTGAACTCTCGTACTCCTCTCCGTGCGGGCTTCCACTGCTGCGTCTTCCCCGGCTCCACGTCGTCCCCTTCCTAGGCCTCGCCGTCGTCCACCGCCCTGGTGCTCTCGGCGTGGCATGGTCAACATGGTCAATGACCGACTTCCATCGGAAGAGTACTGTACGTGGAGAGGCTGATAGCTGGGTCCACGATGGCCGCAAGGAAGTGCCTCCTTATTACGCGCAAAATAATTATTCCTCCACCTGACAGCGGGGACCCATCGGACGGGCCACCTTATTTCGCAAAAAACACGTTTCCCCCCTGACTGCTGGGACCCACTGGACGGGCCACTATATTTTGCGAAAAAAATGTCCCCCCCGCTGTCAGCTCGGACCCACCGGAAGTGCCTCCTTATTACGCACAAAAAAATGAATACTCCCCCTGCTAGCTGGGACCCACCTTGGTGGGAGGCTGACCTGTGGGCCTACTAAGTTGACAGGGATGGAGGGCTTTGTCAACTTAGTCAATATGAACGATTCCAGCTCCAGTGACCGTACGATGTCCATCCAACGGCCGTAGTGCTTCTTCAACCTCTGGTCTTCTTGCTCCAGCCACCCAAAGCAGCGCCGGTCGTGCCGCCTGCTCCTGCCTCCCGTGGCCGGCTGTGCTGCCGCGGAGGCCTCACCGCCCCCTACTATTCCCACCGCTGGCCAGGCCCTGCGGCGACGACAGCCTCACACCGCAGCTGAACGAGTGAACCCTCATACTCCTCTCCGCGTGGGCATCCACTGCCGCGTCTTCACCGGCTCCGTGTCGTCCCCTTCCTAGGCCTCGCCGTCGCCCACCGCCCTGGTGCTCTCGGCGCGGCGTGGTCAACGGGGTCAAGGAACGTCTTCCATCGGACGTGGACTGTACGTGGAGAGGCTGACAGCTGGGTCCATGGCGGCAATAAGCAAGTGCCTCCTTATTACGCGGAAAATAATGATTCCTTCACCTGACAGCAGGGACCCACCGGACGGGCCACCGTATTTCGCGAAAAAAAATGTTTCTCCCTGACTGCTGGGACCCACCAGCTACACCTTCGCACGCAAGGAAGTGCGTCCGGGCAAAAAAAAGATTCGGCCCCCTGACTGCTGGGACCCACCAGCTACATCTTCGCACGCAAGGAAGTGCGTCTGGGCAAAAAAAAAACCAAAACGATTCGCCCCCCCTGACTGCTGGGACCCACCAGCTACATCTTCGCAGGCAAGGAAGTGCCTGATAGTCGGGACCCACCTGGTCGAAGCGTACGTAGTGTTGTCATTCTGGTCGTGAACGTGTACGTACATATATACTGGTCGATGTAGAGGCGCGCACGTGTCGTAGTAGAGGCGCGTACGTGTCGTAGTAGAGGCGCGCACGTAGCATGTACATGTACGTACAGTGGCCAGGGTGCAAGAAAGAAAATACGACCACGTACGTACATATGGGCTGGGTCTCGAACGCCTACTCGCGCATACTTACGGCGAGGGCTCGTGTACATGGCTGGGTCGGAACGGAGAAACAGCGTCGTCGTCGTGTTCATGGGGAGGCAACGGAATGCGTCGTGTTCATGGGGAGGCAACGGAATGTGTCGTGTTCATGGGGAGGGGTGTGGCGTACCGCAAAACGGAGGAAACAGACCTCCTACGGTCAAAACGGGGGTCCTGTTGATCGGGAGGAGTGTGGCGTACCGCAAAACGGAGGAAACGGACCTCCTACGATCGAAACGGGGGTCCTGTTGATCGGGAGGGGTGTGGCGTACCGCAAAACGGAGGAAACAGACCTCCTACGGTCGAAACGGGAGTCCTGTTGATCGGGAGGGGTGTGGCGTACCGCAAAACGGATGAAACGGACCTCCTACGGTCGAAACGGAGGGCCTGTTAATCGGGAGGGGTGTGGCGTACCGCAAAACGGATGAAACGGACCTCCTATGATCGAAACGGGGGTCCTGTTCATCGGGAGGGGTGTGGTGTACTGCAAAACGGGACTCCACGGGATACTGTTCATCTCCACCGTCGACCTCCTCCAGCCTCCACGGGCTCCTGTTCATCCAGCCTCCACTGCGCGCTACTCCACCAGCTAATGTTCAACCACCCCTCCACACCACGGGGTCTTGTTCAACCGCCCCTCCACGGGCACCCCTCCATCATCTACTGTTCATCCAACCCTCCACACCACGGGGTCCTGTTCATCCAGAGGCAACGCCACCGCCCACTGTTCATTCACCCCCCCCCCCCCCCCCCCCGCAACGCTCACTGTTCATCCAATCGATCGGCTTCAGTTAGCAGCAGTAGCGAAGGAATCGCTCGATTGGGTTCAGTTAACAGCCATCGATCGATCGCTCGGGTTCAGTAACGCGTAGCCTGCAATGCAATGGCTCAGGTTCAGTTAGAGCCCAATGCCTCGCTCGGGTTCAGTTAGAGCCAAGGCCTCACACACACGCGCGTACATGTACGAGAGAAACGCGCATCGCTCGGCCCCCACCTACCACTGTAACCGAGAACTCCCTGAAATTTTCCTCCCCCTCGCTTCTACCACGGTTTTTTCATCATGGACGGCCCAAAGAATGTCATGCAGCTGCGTCTCCGGCCCGCCCAGGACGAAAAGCCCATTTTCTGTCATGATTTTTTGTCATAGAAGTAGGAGCCCACCACATCTATGATGATACCGGGTTTTGTCACAATTATCGTCATAGAAGTGTCATATGTATGACAGAAAAAAATTCGTTCGGCCCAAAATGTCACGGATGTGTCTTTTTTGTAGTGCAAGACATACATCAAGTGTTCTCAAATCCTTAAAGACTCAATCTGATAAGATAACTTCAAAGGGAAACTCAATCCATTACAAGAAGGTAGAGAGGGAGAAACATCATAAGATCCAACTATAGTAGCAAAGCTCGTGGTACGTCAAGATCGTGCCAAATCAAGAAGACGAGAGAGAGAGAGATCAAACACATAGCTACTGGTACATACCCTCAGCCCCAAGGGTGAACTACTCCCTCCTCGTCATGGAGAGCGTCGGGATGATGAAGATGGCCCCCGGTGATGGATCCCCCCTCCGGCAGGGTGCCGGAACAGGGTCCCGATTGGTTTTTGGTGGCTACAAAGGCTTGCGGCGGCGGAACTCCCAATCTAGGTTTCTTTTTGGGGGTTTCTGTATTTATAGGAATTTTTGGCGTCTGTCCCACGTCAGGGGGGTCTCCGAGTCATCCACGAGGCAGGGGGCGCGCCCAGGGGGGTAGGGCACGCCCTCCACCCTTGTGGATGGCTCGGGACTCTTCTGGCCCAACTATTTTACTCTGGGGGCTTCTTTCGGTCCATAAAAAATCATCAAAAGTTGGCACCTCAATTGGACTCCATTTGGTATTCCTTTTATGTAAACTCAAAAAACAAGGAAAAAACAAAATCTGGCATTGGGCACTAGGTTAATAGGTTAGTCCCAAAAATCATATAAGATAGCATATAAATGCATATAAAACATCCTAGATGGATCATATAATAGCATGGAACAATCAAAAATTATAGATACGTTGGAGACGTATCAAGCATCCCCAAGCTTAATTCCTACTCGTCCTCGAGTACGTAAATGATAAAAACAGAATTTTGATGTGGAATGCTACCTAACATATTTATCCATGTAATTCTCTTTATTGTGGCAAGAATATCCAGATCCATAAGATTCAAAACAAAAGTTTAATATTGACATAAAAATAATAATACTTCAAGCATACTAACAAGGCAATTATGTCTTCTCAAAATAACATGGCCAAAGAAAGCTTATCCCTACAAAATCATATAGTCTGGCTATGCTCCATCTTCATCACACAAAATATTCAAATCATGCACAACCCCGATGACAAGCCAAGCAATTGTTTCATACTTTTGATGTTCTCGAACTTTTTCAACTTTCGCGCAATACATGAGCGTGAGCCATGGACATAGCACTATAGGTGGAATAGACGGTGGTTGCGGAGAAGACAAAAAGAAGGAGATAGTCTCACATAAACTAGGAGTATAACCGGGCTATGGAGATGCCCATCAATAGATATCAATGTGAGTGAGTAGGGATTGCCATGCAACGGATGCACTAGAGCTATAAGTGTATGAAAGCTCAAAAAGAAACTAAGTGGGTGTGCATCCAACTTGCTTGCTCACGAAGACCTAGGGCAATTTGAGGAAGCCCATCATTGGAATATACAAGCCAAGTTCTATAATGAAAAATTCCCACTAGTATATGAAAGTGACAACATAGGAGACTCTCTATCATGAAGATCATGGTGCTACTTTGAAGCACAAGTGTGGTAAAATGATAGTAGCATTGCCCCTTCTCTCTTTTTCTATCATTTTTGTTTTTTGGGATTTCTCTTTTTTTGGCCTTTCTCTTTTTTTCCTCACATGGGACAATGCTCTAATAATGAAGATCGTCACACATTTATTTACTTACAACCCGATACTTAGAACAAAATATGACTCTATATGAATGCCTCTAGCGGTGTACCGGGATGTGCAATGAATCAAGAGTGACATGTATGAAAGAATTATGAACGGTGGTTTTGCCACAAATATGATGTCAACTACATGATCATGCAAAGCAATATGACAATGATGGAGCGTGTCATAATAAACGGAACGGTGGAAAATTGCATGTCAATATATCTCAGAATGGCTATGAAAATGCCATAATAGGTAGGTATGGTGGCTGTTTTGAGGAAGGTAATGGTGGGTGTATGGTACCGACGAAAGTTGCGCGGCACAAGAGAGGCTAGCAATGGTGGAAGGGTGAGAGTGCGTATAATCCATGGACTCAACATTAGTCATAAAGAACTCGCATACTTATTGCAAAAATCTATTAGTCATCGAAACGAAGTACTACGCGCATGCTCCTAGGGGGATAGATTGGTAGCAAAAGACCATCGCTCGTCCCTGACCGCCACTCATAAGGAAGACAATCAATAAATACCTCATGCTCCAACTTCATCACATAATGGTTCACCATACATACATGCTACGGGAATCACAAACTTTAACACAAGTATCTCTCAAATTCACAACTACTCCACTAGCATGACTCTAATATCACCATCTTCATATCTCAAAACAATCATAAAGAATCAAATTTCTCATAGTATTCAATGCACTTTATATGAAAGTTTTTATTATATACCTCTTGGATGCCTATCATCTTAGGACTAAATTCATAACCTAAGCAAATTACCATGCTGTTTAAGACTCTCAAAATAATATAAGTTAAGAATGAGAGTTCATCAATTTCTTCAAAATAAAACCACCGTCGTGCTCTAAAAGATATAAGTGAAGCACTAGAGCAAATGACAAACTACTCCGAAAGATATAAGTGAAGATCAATGAGTAGTCGAATAATTATGCAACTATGTGAAGACTCTCTAACATTTAAGAATTTCAGATCTTGGTATTTTATTCAAACAGCAAGCAAAACAAAAGAAAATAACATTTCAAGGATAGCACATATCATGTGAAGAAGCAAAAACTTAGGCTCAACCGAGGCTAACCAATAATTGTTGATGAAGAAATGTGGGATGCCTACTCGGGCATCCCCAAGCTTAGATGCTTGAGACTTCTTGAAATATTAATTAGGAATTCCTTGGGCATCCCCAAGATTGAGCTTTTGTGTCTTCTTAATTCCTCTCATATCATAGTTTCCTGGGATCTTAAAAACATCATGCACACAAAACTCAACAAGAACTCGTGAGATAAGTTAGTATAAATCAGCGCAAAACCTTATCATTATCTACTGTAGAAAATCACTAAAATTATAATTTGGCATTGCATACTAAATGCCTCTGCATATTTAATAGTCCTATCCTCAAATAGAATCATTAAACGGGCAAACATATGCAAACAATGCAAACATAACAGCAATCTGTCTAAACAGGATAGTTTGTAAAGAATGCAACAAGAATCGTACTTCTTTAACTCTAAAAATTCTGAAAACTTACCACACTGTATATAATTTTTTTTTACTCGTTGTGTAAAAATTTCAAGATTTTATCATGTTCTGACTATTCACAAATATTCAAAACATAACAGCAAACTTTCTGTTTTTAAAACAACAACATATAGACTTGAAGAATAAACATGGTAAAGGCTATACTTGACCTTTTTATTGAACTAAAAGATGCAAAACATTACTCTAAATAACAGCAAGAAAATCCTAATAAAACAAAATGATGCTCCAAGCAAAACTCATATCATGTGGTGAATAAAAATATAGCCTCAAGTAAAGTTACCGATAAATGAAGACGAAAGAGGGGATGCCATCCGGGGCATCCCCAAGCTTAGATGCTTGGTTGTCCTTGAATATTACCTTGGGGTGCCTTGGGCATCCCCAAGCTTAGGCTCTTGCCACTCCCTATTCCGTAGTCCATCGAATCTTTACCCAAAACTTGAAAACTTCACAACACAAAACTTAACAGAAATCTCGTAAGCTCCGTTAGTATAAGAAAGCAAATCACCACTTAGGTACTGTCAAGACAAGATTCATAATTTTCTCACATGATGCCTACTGTACTATACCATTTCTACAATTTATATTAAGCAGTATAAGCCATAGAAACTAGAAAACAAGCAAACTATGCATCGAAAATAGAATTTGTCAAAAAACAGAACAGTCTGTAGTAATCTGTAACTCTCAGATACTTCTGTAACTCCAAAAATCCTGAGAAATTAGGAAGTCCTAGTAAATTTCTTTATTAATCTTTTACAAAAAGAATCAGCATTTTATCGCACTTTCGTTAAAAATGAAAACAAATCTCCTGGGCATAAAAGTTTCTATTTTTCAGCAAGATCAAATCAACTATCACCGTAAGCCATCGCAAAGGTCTTACTTGGCACTTTATTGAAACAAAAGCTATAAAACATGATTACTACAGTAGCCTAATCATGTGAACACAAAAAAACAGTAGGTAAAGGTGTTGGGTTGTCTCCCAACAAGCGCTTTTCTTTGATGCCTTTCTAGCTAGGCATGATAATTTCGATGATGCTCACATAAAATATAAGAATTGAAACATAACGGGGGCATCATGAAGCATATGACAAGCACATTTAAGTCTAACCCACTTCCTATGAATAGGGATTTTGTGAGCAAACAATTTATGATAACAAGAATCAACTAGCATAGGAAGACAAAACAAGCATAACTTCAAAACTTTTAACACATAGAGAGGAAAATTGATATTATTGCAATTCCTAGAAGCATATATTCCTCCCTCATAATAATTTTCAGTAGCATCATGAATAAATTCAACAATATAACCATCACATAAAGCATTCTTTTCATGATCTACAAGCATAGAAAATTTACTGCTCTCCACATAAGCAAAATTCTTCTCATTCGGAATAGTGGGAGCAAATTCAACAAAATAACTATCATGGGATTGAAAATTGAAATAAAGATGACAAGTTTCATTGTTATCATTATTCTCTATAGCATACGTGTCATCAGAATAATCATCATAGATAGGAGGCATTCTTTCATCATAGTAAATTTGCTCATCAAAACTTGGGGGACAAAAAGTATCATCTTCATCAAACATAGCATCCCCAAGCTTGTGGCCTTGCATATCATTAGCATCATGCATATTCAAAGAATTCATACTAACAACATTGCAATCATGCTCATTATCCAAAGATTTAGTGCCAAACATTTTAATGCATTCTTCTTCTAACACTTTGGCACAATTATCGCAATCCTTATTTTCACGAAAGACATTAAAAAGATGAAGCATATGAGGCAACCTCAATTCCATTTTTTGTAGTTTTATTTTATAAACTAAACTAGTGATAAAACAAGAAACTAAAAGACTCGATTGCAAGATCTAAAGATATACCTTCAAGCACTAACCTCCCCGGCAACGGTGCCAGAAAAGAGCTTGATGTCTACTACACAACCTTCTTCTTGTAGACGTTTTTGGGCCTCCAAGTGCACAGGTTTGTAGGACAATAGCAAATTTCCCTCAAGTGGATGACCTAAGGTTTATCAATCCGTGGGAGCGTAGGATGACGATGGTCTCTCTCAAACAACCCTGCAACCAAATAGCAAAGAGTCTCTTGTGTCCCCAACACACCCAATACAATGGTAAATTGTATAGGTGCACTAGTTCGGCGAAGAGATGGTGATACAAGTGCAATATGGATGGTAGATATAGGTTTTTGTAATCTGAAAAATATAAAAACAGTAAGGTAACTAATGATAAAAGTGAGCACAAGCGGTATTGCAATGCATCAAAACAAGGCCTAGGGTTCATACTTTCACTAGTGCAAATTCTCTCAACAAGGATAACATAACTAGGTCATATAACTATCCCTCAACATGCAACAAATAGTCACTCCAAAGTCACTAATAGCGAAGAACAAACGAAGAGATTATTGTAGGGTACGAAACCACCTCAAAGTTATTCTTTCCGATCAATCCAATGGCTATTCCTATGAGTGTCACAAACAGCCCTGGAGTTCGTAGTAAAATAGCACCTTAAGACACAAATCAACCAAAACCCTAATGCCACCTAGATACTCCAATGTCACCTCAAGTATCAGCGTGTATGATTATACAATATGCATCATACAATCTCAGATTCATCTATTCAACCAACACAAAGAACTTCAAAGAGTGCCCCAAAGTTTCTACGAGAGAGTCAAGACGAAAACGTGTGCCAACCCCTATGCATAGATTCCCAAGGTCACGGAACCCGCAAGTTCATCACCAAAACATACATCAAGTGAATCAATAGAATACCCCATTGTCACCAGGGTATCCCACGCAAGACATACATCAAGTGTTCTCAAATCCTTAAAGACCCAATCCGATAAGATAACTTCAAAGGGAAAACTCAAACCATTAGGTAGAGGGGAGACACATCATAAGATCCAACTATAGTAGCAAAGCTCGTGGTACATCAAGATCGTGCCAAATCAAGAACACGAGAGAGAGAGAGATCAAACACATAGCTACTGGTACATACCCTCAGCCCCGAGGGTGAACTACTCCATCCTCGTCATGGAGAGCACCGGGATGATGAAGATGGCCACCGGTGATGGATCCCCCCTCCGGCATGGTGCCGAAACAGGGTCCCGATTGGTTTTTGGTGGCTACAAAGGCTTGTGGCAGCGAAACTCCCGATCTAGGTTTCTTTTCGGGGGTTTCTCTATTTATAGGAATTTTTGGCGTCGGTCTCACGTCAGGGGGGTCTCGAGTCATCCACAAGGCAGTGGGGCGCGCCTAGGGGGTAGGGCGCGCCCTCCACCCTCGTGGATGGCTCGGGGATCTTCTGGCCCAACTATTTTACTCCGGGGGTTTCTTTTGGTCCATAAAAAATTATAAAAAATTGGCACGTCAATTGGACTCCATTTGGTATTCCTTTTCTGTAAAACTCAAAAACAAGGAAAAACATAAACTAGCACTGGGCTCTAGGTTAATATGTTAGTCCCAAAAATCATATAAGATAGCATATAAATGCATATAAAACATCCTAGATGGATCATATAATAGCATGGAACAGTCAAAAATTATAGATACGTTGGAGACGTATCACGTACTAAGCAAAAAAGATGCATAAAAGATAAACATCACATGCAATCAAAATATGTGACATGATATGGCCATCATCATCTTGTGCCTTTGATCTCCATCTCCAAAGCACCATCATGATATCTATTGTCACCGGCTTGACACCTTGATCTTCATCGTAGCATCATTGTCATCTCGCCAACTATTGCTGCTATGACTATCGCTACCGCTTAGTGATAAAGTAAAGCAATTACATGGCGATTGCATTTCATACAATAAAGCGACAACCATAAGGCTCCTGCCAGTTGCCGATAACTTTTACAAAACATGATCATCTCATACAATAATTTATATCTCATCACGTCTTGACCATATCACATCATAACATGCCCTGCAAAAACAAGTTAGACGTCCTCTACTTTGTTGTTGTTGCAAGTTTTACGTGGCTGCTATGGGCTTCTAGTAAGAACCTTCTTACCTACACATCAAAACCACAACGATTATTCGCTAAGTGTGATGTTTTAACCTTCAACAAGGACCGGCCATAGTCAAACTCGATTCAACTAAAGTTGGAGAAATAGACACCCGCCAGCCACTTGTGTGCAAAGCACGTCGGCAGAACCAGTCTCATGAACGCGGTCATGTAATGCCGGTCCGGGCCGCTTCATCCAACAATACCGCCGAATTAAAGTAAGACGTTGGTGGTAAGCAGTATGACTATTATCGCTCACAACTCTTTGTGTTCTACTCGTGCATATCATCTACGCATAGACCTGGCTCGGATGCCACTGTTGGGGAACGCAGTATTTTAAAATTTTCCTATGATCACGCAAGATCTATCTAGGAGATGCATAGCAACGAGAGAGGAGAGTGTGTATATGTACCCTCGTAGACCGAAAGCGGAAGCGTTCATCAACGCGGTTGATGTAGTCGTACACCTTCACGATCCGTCCCGATCAAGTACCGAACGTACGCACCTTCGCGTTCAGTACACATTCAGTTTGATGACGTCCTCACCTTCTTGATCCAGCAAGAGTGGCGAAGTAGTAGGTAAGTTTCGGCAGCACGACAGCTTGGTGACGGTATTGGTGAAGAACAATCTCCGCAGGGCTTCGCCTAAGCACTACGAAAACTATGACGGAGGATAAACTAGAGGGGACGGGGCTGACAACACATCGCTTGGTGTTTCTCGATGTGTCTTGGGTGCTAGCCCTGCCCCTCTATTTATATGTTGAGCCTTGGGGTCGAAACTTGGAGTAAAATCCTCCACAAAGTCGGTTTCACCCGAAAGGCAAGATTCCTTCTCGGACTCCAGGGCCAGACGCTAGGGTTCTAGGCGTCTGGACCCAGACGCCAGGGACCTTGGCGTCTGTCTCCTAGACTCTGCAAAACTTCCTTTTGCGCTTTCCAAAAACCTTGTGGGCTTTCCCCTTTGGTCCAAATAAAGTGTTCTCATACCCAAACATTTCAGGAAACATCTGGAACCCTTCCGGAGACCAAACACTATTATCCCATATATCAATCTTTACCTCCGGACCATTCCGGACCTCCTCGTCATATCCGTGATCACATCCGAGATTCCGGACAACATTCGGTTACCAACATACATAACTCATATAATACTATATCGTCAACGAACGTTAAGCGTGCCGATCCTATGGGTTCGAGAACTATGTAGACATGACCGAGACACCTCTCTGGTCAATAACCAATAGCGGAATCTGGATGCTCATATTGGCTCCTACATATTCTACGAAGATCTTTATTGGTCAAACCGTTATGACAGCATACGTTATTCCCTTTGTCATCGGTATGTTACTTGCCCGAGATTCGATCGTCGATATCTTCATACCTAGTTCAATCTCGTTACCGGCAAGTCTCTTTACTCGTTCTGTAATACATCATTCTGTAACTAACTCATTAGTTACATTGCTTGCAAGGCTTATTATGATGTGCATTACCGAGAGGGCCTAGAGATACCTCTCCGATACTCGGAGTGACAAATCCTAATCTCGATCTATGCCAACCCAACTAACACCTTCGGAGATACCTGTAGAGCATCTTTATAATCACCCAGTTACATTGTGACGTTTGATAGCACACAAGGTATTCCTACGGTATCTGGGAGCTGCATAATCTCATAGTCAAAGGAATATGTATAAGTCATTAAGAAAGCAATAGCAATAAAACTTAACGATCATAATGCTAAGCTAACGGATGGGTCTTGTCCATCACGTCATTCTCTAATGATGTGATCCTGTTCATCAAATGACAACACATGTCTATGGTCAGGAAACTTAACCATCTTTGATTAACGAGCTAGTCAAGTAGAGGCATACTAAGGACACTATGTTTGTCTATGTATTCACACATGTACTAAGTTTCCGGTTAATACAATTTTAGCATGAATAATAAACATTTATCATGATATAAGGAAATATAAATAACAACTTTATTATTGCCTCTAGGGCATATTTCCTTCATGTTCCATGGCAGGAAACGCAAGGGGAGGAGGACCTGGAGCGGCCGCTGTCGAGGGAGCGGCTGATGGAGGTGGTCCGCAGATGTCGTATGAGTCAAGGAGGTCTACCGCAAGCGGCCGATGATGGGTGCACCCGGGATGAGATCTCTGGTGGAAAGATGCGTCGGGGCCCGACCACCTCTCCAGCACGACGTGCCGGCCAATTCTTTCTTGCCCCTCCTTACACACCGGCTCGCCGTCTCACCCACCAGTAAGGCTCTCTCCACTTTCCCTGTTCTCTACTCTTTCCATTGTCTTAGCTTACAGGGCCTGGTTTGGTACTAGCCACTAGCCAGGAGGCGATGAGGTACTAGATCCGCTACCATCATAGTTGTGATTGTAAAACCTAATACATCCAAAGCTGACCGAGATAGACCAGCAATCATTACCATCGACAATGCCTTTCAGGTTTTCCCTTGTATTAAACTGCAGGTTACACTCACTATTGGTTAACTGTCCAAATAGTTTCATGTCAGATTCAGTAGTATAATTAGGTGACAGAAGTAATTAGACAAAGGCCGGTTTGATCCATACACATATGGACTGACGGCGAAAACTACATTTCTTATTCATAGATCTACGTCCGCTTCTCAAAACCACAGTAGGTCGTGCCATATCATGTGTGTTACTTGGTTGTGTCCTTCCTTCGACTAGGCACCTTCATAACCACTTGAGCAGTAGTGTAGCACCATGTCTCAGGCTAGAACATACGACTATTGTTCTTACTCATTTGCCGCCTAATTTATATGGTTTTGCTATGAACCAATCCTTTTTGGCAAAATATTGCATCACTGTATACCATAGAAGAACCATCTAAACCAGTTATCCTCGGCTACCGGTACAATTTGCTTTTGTTGTATGATCCTATGTTTGAACAGAGGGCTGCTGTTCTTACTCGTTTGCTTTGTATGGTTATTCTATGGCATAGCAGATTGGTTCTGCTTTGAATCGATCCCTAATTTATATGGTTCTTCTATGCTATTTTTTGAACTAGGCCTAGGCGTTTTTCTGAAAAGCCGGAAAGGAAGCACTAAGGCCCATCTCAGTTATGATAGCAAACAAGGTTTTGTAAATATAGAATTTTTTATGTACTCGATTATACCACTTACATTTGAGAAAAGATTGGTTTTATTTCTGAACTAAACAATAACCATCCAATGCTTATAAATTTGTTTTTTATTGTGTTTTTGAAGCAAGATTGTAACCATCATTAATGTTGAAGATGCATACATGTTTTGGGAAGATGCGTTTGATTTTTGACCTTTGTGCTATGCTCATCTTCTCTCAGGTGGCTTGAAATAAATGGCGCACATATCGAGGGGTAATGATGACGCGTACGAGGGCTTTCAGTATACGACCATCAAGTCAGATGTTATGGTGACAGTCATGAGGCAACTATACATTTACTATGAAGACTGCTCTATGACGGGCCTTTTACTCCGAAAGTGCTCTTTTGATCCCGAGCTCATATGCTCCTGCATGAACAGTAAATTCGAAAAAATAGTAAAAAAATTCAAAAAAAACTGATTTTTTGTGGTGAACATTGATGAATGTTCTAACTGCATGCAAAATTCCAGGTCGAAATGATATTCGTGGATGTCTGGGCAAAAATAACAAAATCGATACTCCAAAATGCTTCCATCAATAGTTTTTTTGGACCATTGATTTTTTTTGCCTAAACTTCCACGAATGTCATTTCAACCTGAAATTTTGCATGCGGTTAGGAAATTTATCAATGTTCATCATAAAAAAACAGATTTTTTTGAACTTTTTTACTATTTATTTTGATTATACTGTTCATACGGGAGCATATGAGCTCGGGATTAAATACTTCATGTCCCTTTTACTCGCTCTTCAATGAAAATTATGAATTATTGTTGCATCTACTAGGGAGACATGCATCTCTCCCTTCCTAAAGAAGAGAGTGCATGTTCTAATGTTGTCAACCTGTAGGTATGTGCATTTATGTATTTATTCAATGAAAAGCACCAAACATTTGTCTTTATGTTTGATAATTGGGTGTCTATAAATTGGCGGAGTAAATACTCCGGTCCGCGACAACTAAGGCTGTGTTTGATAGTAGAGTGCTAAAAAAACCACAATATTAAAAACTACGATATTTTAGCATGAAGCTATAAGATACCACCGTTTTCAGATATCACAACATTTTAGAGTATTAAGAATACTTTGAGCTGTTTGGCTAATGTTGTATATCAACGTAAATTAGCTAGCTAGCTGTTTTCTCTTAACTACCCAGCTTATCAAAGATGAGGAGGAAATCGAACTGCCGTGCACAACGCTAGTTATGTTGAGGTGACTCGACGTGCTGGCATCGCTGCACTCGCACAGAGAAAAGTAGGAGCGGAGGTGACTGAATTTTTCATTAGGCTGCAGAAGGCGTATCATTACGGCCGGTATTCTTGAGCTAGGTTTGCCCAGCGTACTCACCATCATTTATCTCTAGCAACGAGAGAGCAGCGGCTGCAGCTTGGGAGTGAACAAGACATAAAGATAGCGATCGGCTCGTTTTTCTCTCATGCTCAGTTTTAAAAAAAGAGGTCCGGGGGTCTTTTTTTTATGCAGATGTAATACTGTGTTTTGGGGAAAACTGTAGTATAAATACTTTACTTTTTTGTGGAGGCCAAACATCTCAAAGTAAATTAAACCGCGGTATTTGGAAAAACTGCAGTATTTTTTAAATACTTAGAAAATGCAGAGTTATCAAACGGCGCCTAAGCTTTCTAGGGTTGTATTATCTACATTGCGCTTGAAACCATTTCGTGTATACTGGATTTATTCAGTTGTAATATCGAGTTTATGAAACTATCTTATAAATTATTGCTTCCCGAGAGAAACATGTATACCACACATTCTTTTGCAGCATTGCTTATATGTTCTTATTTGTTATGTGTCTATTCATTCGATTTTTGACAAACTATGTTGACCTTAAGTTGGACCATCTTTTTCATGCATTGTATCCTTCGTTTAAGGAACTTTTTAATCAAGCTGATCGGAATGATATCATTTAGCCAGACAAATCATAGAGGGATTATGTGGCAAGTTGCCTTATGTATGATTCATGAAATGTATATGATACTTCTATAGTTTTGCCGTATTAATCAGACAACTAGAGTGTGTTAAAATTATTGTGCTTACTACTCCGCTATTGTATTTAAAATGATTATTCATATTTGGTTGCCTGTTGTTTGGCAGGCAACGCATGGCAAGCCGCGCCATCAAAACGTTAATTCCTATTAACTTAGCATTACGGGCTTGATTTTGGGATCGGCGCCCTCGCGGAAGGCACGATCCCGATCTAGTTGTACAAGGCCGCCGGTCGCCTTACGATATTGCGACGGCTCGGCACCGATGCATCGACCGACCGACCGACCGACGCAGAGCATCGTCCTATTCAAAACCCGTGACGAGCGCGATTCCAACGTCATCACGTCGCGTCCGTTCCCGAAATCCCCGTAATCCATCCCGTTTCCGTTCCACGAGTCCACCCGTCCCCTGCTCCCGTCTTCCCTTCGATTCGAACTCCCCTCTGACCTCTCCCCACACCGCGACTCAAATCTAGGGTTGCTTCGCTCGCTCTCCTCCGCTCCGCGCATGGCCGACCCGCCGCCCCGGGACGCGCACCCGGAGCAATCCCCCGCCACCGAGAAGCCCCCCGCGGCGCCTCTGACACCCGAACCCGAGGATGCGGCGGAGCAGGATGTCGAGTCGGAGGTGGATGAGGAGTACGTGAGCGACCCCGACGACGCTCTCCCGGAGATGCGTCGTCGGGAGGCCAGCGACGACGAGGGGTCCGAGGAAGGTAGGCGGCCTCCCAGGGCGCGGATCGACCCCGACCACGACGACGACGGCCAAGGTGCCCCGGAGGATTACGAGGGCGAAGTGGAGGAGGACGAGGACGAGGAATACTACGATGATTTGTTGGATGAGGAGGAGGTGGGCGAGGGGCTCGAGGCGGAGTATGATGACCACGCGGTGCCGCCCAAGGAGGTCACCGCCGGCCAGGGGGAGGAGGGCGAGAAGCCTGGGGAGGAGGGAGCGGAGGCGGAGGTTGAGGCTGACGGGGAAGAGAAGAAGGAGCAGGAGCCGTTCGCGGTGCCCACCTCCGGCGCGTTTTACATGCATGATGACCGGTTTCAGGAGGACGGCCGGGGCCGACGCAGGTGTGCCTTTCTATAAACTATAAACCTTCCCTCTGCAGCTCATAGTTTCTGGACAACTTGCAATTATTCGAGGCAAACTAAAATTTACAGAAGAAGGCTTAGGTGAAGCAGGGCTGGGTTCGTATCTTCTGTAGTTTGTTTAAAACAAAGCACTTCCATCAGCGTGAATATTCCACGAAATTAGACTTAATGTTTTGCAAAACAGGAAGCTCCAGTATCTATAGACCAAGGATATAGATTATCATCTGCATCCATCTCGTGACTTTTTTAGTTAATTGGAAGTGTTTGTGTTTTAATTTGGTTTTTTAAGATGCTGTTATGGTAGTAGAGACTATGACTGGCAAATGTAGTGTTATTTAGTCCCAACCTTTACTGATTACTAGTTCAATGATGGCAGTGTTTTTTTGACTTGAAATTGTGCCTCAAGAGGTTGTTATTAAGATTGCCTTAGGCATTACAATATGTCGGTTATAGGTTTTAATAAAATTATATTTCCAGTACAACCATGTTTGGAGGCATGCAATGTTGGAAAACCTTGTAGCTGTCAGATTCGTTATGTTTCCCCGACAGGGTTAGGCACATACATGTCCCAGCTCTTTCTGCCAAAATTATGCCTACATTGTTGGTCTGCAAATAGCTTGCAGTGTAATGGTAACTGGATATGGTCAGTTATTCTGTCACCACATGCATCCAGCTTCCTGGGAAATTTTGTGTTGCATTTGCGGTTGCAAGCTGGTATCTTGGTAAGAAGGGTCGACGTACTGTGGTGGCTGGGTTATTCAACATATGAACTTGTTGGCCATTGTCATGGTTTTGGCTGGGTTTTTGCAGTTTATGTTTAGTCAATTTTATTTACAGGTCTTGTTAGCATGCCACTGGTTGGAATATTGGATAATGTTGGCTGTAATTGTTGCTTAGCGGCTGTTTGGTTTACAGCCCTGAGGTGCCCGACCAAAAAATTGGTCGTTGACCAGCTGTAGGGTGCCCGTTTGGATGGGATCCAAATAATTGCCACGCCAGCCCGCCTCCCCTGTCCTCTCCTTCTTTTACGCCAATTTGTTGGTAAGGGCGAGGGCGGTGGAATCATTGGCCAATTTTTTGGCTCGCCAACAGCGCCAACGATTTGGCGGGGCTAACCTCGGCTGAAACCAAACAACCCCTTAGTCTTGTCCGGGACATATGCTGACATTTTTGTTATAAACTAGGCGAATGCTTGGTGGGAGGAAGTTATGGGATGCTAAAGACGATCAAGCATGGGTGCATGACAGATTTGAGGAGATGAACGTGCATGAGGAGCGCTATGAAGTAAGTACTCATTACCTTTGAATTTGATGTGCAAAAACATTTTTTTTCCAATATTGAGGTTAATTCTCTGCATTGTAGGATAAGCGAATGTCAAGAGGCCGTTTTAGAGGTCGTGGTAGTGGAGGTAGGACTAGAGGCACTGCCCGTGGATTTTCAAGAGGAGGGAGGTACCACAGTTATCACGAAGATAGCGACAACCAAAATCAGAGTGAAAACCAGAACCGGCCCCAAAAGATTGTCCGCGGGAGAGGACCCAGACGTTATGACACAATTGCAAAGAACAACCGAGATGTTGTCGGGTTCCAACGTAAACAGTAAGTAACAAATATCTTGGGACAATTGGATTCATATAATACTGCTTTGTTCAGTACAAAGTAATGTTTCTCTCACACACTTATCTTGTCATCACTTGTTCAGACCAACAAGATCTCGCGAACCGGCCGCTCATTCTGCAGCGGCCAGAGAGCCTGGCCAAATTTCAAATGCACATTCGGAAGCAGTTCCTGCTAAGAAGAATGTTGTCAATTCAAGCTTAAATTCTGCGTCACCGCCATTTTATCCCTCTGGTGCCTCAAACCAAGTGGGAGCTCAAAGAAGGGACATACAACCAGGAGGTTCAAATAAGGTTCATCCATCTTCCATGAAGATGGATGACAACATGAAGCTACAATCTGGTCCAGTAGTTAGAGGGAAAGGAACCACGGACTATGGTGGACGAGATAGGTTTCATGCCGAGGGTCCTGTTAGACCATCTCCTGCAAGAAGTGTAGGAGGATCATCATACTCATCAGGGTTTGCATCATCATCAATCAATTCTGGTCAATCCCCTAATAACAGGGCTCAAGGGGGAAATGCAAGCATTGGTGTTCCTTCACATAATCGGCCCACACCATCATTTCAGCAAACTTCCAGGGTTTCTACGCAACAGCAAAATCATACCTCAATTATGCACCAGAAGTCAGGCCAAGCACCTAGTCAAGCTTCAATGAGAATCCCAACTCAGCAGTTGAGCCATCGGACAGGCAATGCTTCACCAAGTGCTCAGCACCTACCTGCTAGATCAACTGAAAGTGACGAGAATGGTTCATATCCTAGTTCAAATCAATCCAAGACATCTGAGGTGGAAAAAACCAACAAAGAAACTGGACGGGGCTCTTTCATGTATGGTGGAGCCCAGGTTATTGGGGCTGCTGGTCTTGCCCAGGGCGAGCAAAATTTTCCTGGCACTCCAGCTCTCCTGCCAGGTTTGCTTTCTTAACCATCCAACGTTCTTGTTTTCTGGTGATAGTTTATTGAGTAAAATGTACCCAAGGTCCTGAAATTATGAGGTGTGCCAGCCGGGTCTTATAACTATGAAAATGCATGTCTGGGTATGGTTCATCGCAGGTCCTATCTATGATTCTAGGCCTGACTTACCCGTGTGGTACATTGACTGGTGCCATCTCAGCTCTATTTTGCAAAAGATACCCTAGAAAACTATATCTTCTAGTTTTATTGTCCCCAACATCCCCGTCCCTCTTCAAGTTAAAAGCAAACACCTATGCCGGTGGGAGTTGGCAGGGTTGCTCAATGGGAAGTTCTTCAATGGGCCATTCCCATGGCCGGGCCATCACGCCTGATGCCGTGCAGAGTCAAGTAAGAAACAGTGCAGAGCTCACAGCCACTTATCTTCTATCTCTGCTCAATTTGGTGGCTTCTGCTCGCCAGTTTCTTCTCACAGTACAAAACCCCATTCCTTCCATCATCCTCTATACATAGGCGCCACTAGTATGAGAAACAATACCCAACAGCTTCTGCAAGAAACAATGAGAAACATCATGGAGAGAAGCCCCTGTGAGTCCTCATTGTCATTCTCCCCGAGGCACTTCAAGTAGCTGGTTCTCAGCAAGATCAGCAGACATGGTGCCACTAGTATTGCTGTTTAGGTTCTTGTCAAGATTCTCTGGTTCTCAGCAAGATCATCCTCCATACATGGCTTTGTCAAGATTGTCTCGGATAAGCAGGCTGAGGACGAGAATGAGTCGCCCATGGCTTTCTCCTCCACCTGCCCGTTCTTCCACTCGGAGGACTACAGGTTTCCTGCTCAAGCATCACTGCCATGTCGCTCCTGCATACGGCACTGGCTGCGGCTATCTCTGTCCAGCACCTGCAGGGCGCTTCCGCAAGCGACTCACCGGCAACCTGTATGGACGCTGACGCCCCCATGTCCACCTTGCCTTCCGGGTCAACAACCCGCACGCGCGCTTGGCGCTGCTGCTGCGTAAATGGCCACGGGTTACGTACACATCGTGCTCGTGTGCCAGCGCTCCAAGGGCGCCTCCCCATGCCCCTGCAGTGGGCAGAAAACTGTTGGAGGAGATGGTGTGGCGCACGTACTGTAATGGCACGAGCTGCTGGTATGTGGTGTGATGTGAGTGCGGGGCTGCACACACGGGAGCCCATGTCCATGTGGGTGGAATCATACCAGCATCGTGCAGCGGTGGCAAAGGTGCATACGTGTGCAAAGCGGTCTGCCAGAGAACTTCCAGCTAAATAACCCCGCCAACACCGTTGGCTTATGTGTTGGGGGGAGGTTAGGCACAAGGAAATGAAAAGATATACTAGCTTTCTAGGTCTTTTTTACAAAATAGAGCTTACATGGCATCAGTCAACGCGTCACGCTGACAGGTCAGACCTGCATAGGACCTATGGTGAACCTCAGCTGACGTGCATTTTTATAGTTATTAATAGGACCCAGCTGACACACCTCAAATACTTTTAGGACCTCTGATAGATTTCTAATTTAGTTTTTCTTCTAATCTAGTCACTTGGGCCATTCATTTCCTATTTATCCTTCACGCAGTGATGCAATTTGGCGGCCAGCATCCAGGTGGGCTTGGAGTTCCTACTGTTGGTATGGCCCTCCCTGGCTATGTGGCTCAGCAGCAGCTGGGAATTGGAAATAACGAAATGGCGTGGTATATTTCATTAGTCTTGCTATGTTTATCGTTCTGTCTGTTAGATTTTTATCACCGTCTATGAAATGATGTTTGTTGCGGTGGTACTCGATGTAGTCATGCAAGGGGTTTACAAGACAGTAAATGGATCAAGCCCAAACATAGTTTGCACTGAATCATTTGAATGCATGTATCTTCTTGTCTCTCACTTTTGACTACATCTGGCTTATCTTACTTTACTATGTCCGTAAACTATGACTTCAAGAGTTGCTGTGTTGCTGAAAGTGAGTTTTTTAGTTTCTCATATTTGAAATATGATAAGGGGATACTTGATAGCTGAAATTGTTCACAATGTTTGTACATTGAGCTTATATGTAATTCCTTTTTTGTATTGTTCAAGCTCTTATTGATCTCTTCTCTTTTTTTGTGTCCCCCCCTGGACTTAATACTAATTCTGCTATTTTAGCCGAGAGCCACCTGTTATAATATTTGTACGTGTTTTTTGCTCTCTATCTTACAACACTTCTAAATGATGGCAATAGGTTGCCACTATTGGCTGGTGCAGCTGGGGCTTTTGGAGGATCATATCCACCTTACATTACCCTTGATCCAAGCTTTTACTCTAGGTCTTCAGGACAGACGTCGTCGTCAGTTCCATCCAGGTAATATCAGTGTTGACTAATTAACACGTTGTTCACCTTTTGAATCAGCCACTGTCAGAATGAGCCGATATTACTTCTTGTTAGCTGTGCAAACATGTAATTTGCTTTACTTGGGGTGCTCATAATATTTTCTCTGCCCCTGTTCCAACCTGATAATATAGCATATTTCACTATTTATCTGTTGCTTCATTCATGAAGGTTCCTTCTAAGCATAAAGGGCATTAACATATATTTATTTATTAATACAGGGAAGGTAATGTTAACCATGGGGCTAAATCTCCTCAAAACGGTAAGTTGTGAGATCCCCTGTTACGCCATACTGCTTAAAAACTCTTAGCATGTGCTACAATTTATAAGTTGTTTCATTTATCTATAATTTGTGATGCAGATATTGTGACTGAAGAGCTTGATCAGCGCCAGAACAAGCATAGGAGGTAAGATATTTTTACTCGGAAAATATTATTTTTGTAGAGCACTATGCACGTTTCAAAATAATTGAAGTTCTAGGATTGTGACCAAGTATATATAGAAATGTTTCAACATCTACAAAAACAAATTTATTTCATTAGATTCATTATGAAATATGTTTTCATATTATATATATTTGATATTTTAGATCTTTGTGGATTTTTCTATAAAATTGGTCAAACTAAAAAAGGTTTTGACTTAGGAAAATCCTAGAACTTCAATTATTTTGAAATGGAGGGAGTATTTTTTGGACAAGAGCTGTGAGCTTATTCATGTCCTCTTGTACCGCAGATACTCAGAGATGAACTTCAGTCAGTGAAGCACCCTGTAAGGTGAATTTCATCTGAATAAGCTGCTTACGGTCAGTTGCACACGATTATTTTTTCTGATATTTCTTCTCTGCTCTGCATACTCATTGTGACATGAGCTCATCTTATGCAGGCCCTGTTGTAGGCCCTTTGTGATCTCTGGTTATGATCTGAGCACTTTGGGTGGCTTGGTGTCCTAAATTATATTAGGTACTGTTCTGTTCTGGCATTTTTGGTTCTTAACTTTCCAAGATAAATGCATTTTAAGTGAGCAAAAGGCACTGTTCCTCCGAGATGTTCCCCCTTTTCTCTGCTTTTCTCCTTCACCCTTCTATCCCCCGCATGCATCATCTCCCAATCATGTAAATCCTGACTTGGTGTTTGGATACCTGGGTTAACTATGATTTATGTTGTGGCAGGTCTTATAGATGCCTGCTCGTGCTGTAGTTATCTGATGGGGGTTGCTTCACAGCAGAGCAGGGGGTGCATTTGTTGCTTGAGTTGTGGTAAGCCTGTTTTTCAAGAGCAGCACTTGAGAAATGCACTTTAGAGTTTTGGTGAGAATGCAACTAATTGCGCATCATGAAGTTTTAGGTGTTGCTTGGTCGAAATGTCTTATTTGTTGGTGGCATCTGAAGACATGAGCGATTGTTGAAGAGAGGTTTGAATAATGATCTGTGTTGATTGATAAAGAAAGGCAAGAAGGGCTTTTAGTACATTTTGTTAGTGACTCGAGTTTATGTCGGTATGAGTCAGATGTACCTATCTATCTATCCTCCAATAGTGGTATTGGCAAGAGCAAGTGGCTTTGTTGCTGCAGTTTGTATCTTTTGGAGTATGTGGGAATGTGGGTGAGATTCGTCAATTTTGTGCCTGATGAGTGTGCCCAATCAATTGTGTGCTACTTCGGTTCGATATGATCACATTACTAAGTTGACGGCAGTGTTGTCTCAGTCACAACCAAGTCACTCAACTGCTCGCCTAATCGTTTAGTTGGACGGATAGATCTACCAGCGACTTTGCTAAGGATCTTTTCTCTAGGTCGGTGGTTGATCTTTGTATCCCTAACAATATTGGTTGCCTGATGCATGTAGATAGTACCTCTATATATGTGAGTGACATTCATATCCCAGTAGACATGGCTTCAAAGATGGGTTTGAAGAAAGCTCTGCGTTGGATGCCACGTTCCTCTGCCAGCCCCCGGCTGGAGGAAGACGAAGACAACAACGAGAGGAACGGGCTGCTGAGGAGCCACCGGGATCAGAACCGGGTCGTGCCCGTGACGGATCTCCATGTTGACGAGCAACCCAAGGCAGGTGCGCATGTGGAGCCCAAGGTAAGCTAGCGCGTGATTCTGGAAACGCAAGCGGAAATTTACCTCGAGATGTGGCCGTAACTTGTGGCACCTAATGCCTTGCATTGGCATGGCATGGCGCAGACCGTGGCTCTGAAGGTGTCGATGCACTGCCATGGCTGTGCGAGGAAGGTCGAGAAGCAGATCTCCAAGCTCCACGGTAGGCGATCAGTGTAATACTACAAGTGTACATACTATGAGAGTATGAGTTGCCTCTTGTTGTGCAGGAGTTGTGTCCATCAAAATAGAGCTGGGGATGAAGACGGTGACCGTGGTTGGCAACGTGACCCCCATGCAAGTCCTGGAGACCGTCTCCAAGGTGATCAAGTACGCGCACATTCTGCCGCCGCCCTAGCGATGCTGTTTCCCGGTCCACTGTGTGGTGATTGCACTTTTCTTTGATGAAAACGATGAGCGCTATCCCTCTTTTCTCCCTTCTTCTTTTTTTTGAAACATTTTCTCCCTTCTTCTTTTAGCGCTCAATCTGTATCCCGAAAACAGAAAATCATATGTAGATTGCCATTTGAGGAGCCACCCGTGTCCTGGGCTCCTGGCAACTCGATAGTCTCATCTTTATCTTTACCTAATAATAAAGCAAATTGAGTTTTTTTCGTCTGTCATGACATTTTTTAAAAAAGTCCCTTTATTTCAGAGAATTCAACCCGCTGTCCTGTGTTAAGTTAAAACGACGTTATTTTCATATTTTATACAAAAGTCTCTATCTTTTCTTAAAATCAACTCGCCGTCCGGATTTAAGTCACATTCGAACCGTTATTTTACATTTTTCGAAACCCCTCCTGATGTTTTAGGTAATTCATCTATGAATCATATTTAAGTCAAACAAATGTTTTTTAAAATAATCCATATCTTTTAAACCATAACTTCGATTTGAACATGTTATATATGTAATTTGATTAGAAAAATATGTAGAATATGAATATGAGATTATTTTTACCTGTTAAGTATTTTTAAATATTGTTTTGGAATATATTTGAGTCAAACCAAATGATTTTCTAAATTATCTGTATCTTTTAAACCGTAACTTCGATTTTAACATATTATATATGAAATTTTATTAGAAAAATATGTGAAATCTAAATATGATGTTAATTTTACCTGTTAAATATTTTTAAAATATTGTTATGAAAACAAACTTATAATTTATAGCGCAAGATTTTTTTTATACCGACGGTGATCCGGATTGCAAATAAACACCCCACTATAACCATGTACAAAAAAGAAAACATCGATAACTACACATGCATACCTCTGAAAAATGTCGCAGGGGAAAACAACAGATTTCTCATCGCAAGAGTGAGAGAGAGAAAGCGAGCGAGCGAGAGAGAGAGAGGAAGGAGAGAGGGAGAGAGAGACGCCTTAGGATTAACCATATTCAACACACGTTTTTTGTTGTTTTGTGTGAACACCAAGGCCATCGCCGGCGAGGGTGAGAAGAAGGATAAGCGGCAACACAAATATGATGCCTCGCAAAAATAAAGGAGATGGACCTATTGTGGTCTTGAGTGATGGTTGTTGAGTTAAGAGCGTGTGTTATGTTTTCTTTCCCGTTGCAACGCACGGGCTCTTTTGCTAGTCAATCTAAAATATGTTGTTTGTGGCAGACTCAGCCCACCATCAGGGTTTACTTGTGCTTGCACTTTTCTGAATTTATTTCAAACTTCGGGTGATGTTCGTTCAGTGAGAGAGGGGAGACGTTTCTGTCGACTATGAAGACGCGTGCGATGACTTCGTCAATCTCAAAATGATGTGTCGACTTTATCTCACAAAGGTGCTCATAGGGGTAGGGCGTACGTTTGTGCACATAGGATGAGTGTATGTTCGTATATATGAGCGTCTATGTTGGTGCCGTGTTAAAAATAATCTCAAAAAATGTATTCCGTGTTAGGTCATCTCCAACACTGACCCTCGAATCGCACACATCCGTCTGGACCGAGTGGTCCGGACACATTTTGACATCCAACACGGTACCTCATCGATCCGTGGACCGATTCGGACGTCCGTTTTCCCGCAAACCAGAGGCAAAGCAGGGAGCTTTATGGGCGTATGGACCACTGCCATGCACGCGCCAAAAACTTGGACGGGACGTCGATCCCAGTCATGATAGCAAATAGGAGAACTCCTCGGTCACACACCTCGTCGATCACCACATAGTGGAACCACATGCCGTTCCTGTGGGCTGCATAGACAATCCAATACAACGTGTCGCTCCGTGGAGATACCGACGACTTCCTCAGACTTTATGCCATTATATGCATTGATTTCCACTTGTATCTTTGGACAATATCTGGGTTGTCTGACTCCTATATTTACTCCCTACATTTCCGCTTGTTTGGCTAAGGGTGTACCGGGAACACTTCTGTGATTGTTATTTCTGGTTGAACCAGTTAAGTACTTTAGGTGGGTGAAGTCGAAAGTTGGCTATCACAATACGGACAAATCAGTCGGCATGTCAAGAGTAGTAAAATTACATCTGCCAGGGATTGTTTGCGAAGGCATAGACTTTTCCTAGAAAAAGCCGAATTCATGCTTGGCTTGTTGGAAATATGCCGTAGAGGCAATAATATTGTATTATTATACTTTTCATGTTCATAATTAAGAGTTTATAGTCTATGCTATAACTGCTATGATCCTGAAATATGCGATAGTGGGAAACCCATATGCACGCGTGGAATGATAAATGGTAAAATAAGGTTCCTAGTCTCGCCTCTAAGACTGGCTCAAGTTTCGTTGGTGCTCATGTTTTCCGGATTTTAGGATATTGTTAAGTGTAATGATAGTCCTAATACAATATTAAGAGTATGACGTTAGAAGATAGATCATATTGAATCGACCCAAACTTGTTTGTCATACTGATTATATCGTCAGAAGTCAATTGTTATAACACAGAGTGTTAATGTGTGATTTAGTTCCTTAGAACATGAGAGTATCGTAGTCAACTCTTATCGCACGATAAACTTTGGGGTTGCTCAAACGTCATCTATAACACGGTGATCATAATGACAACTTACATGTTCATCAGTAAGTTTAACAACGGACTAGATAGCTCAAGAGTGGAATTAGCTCCTCCAACGACGGAGAGACATTCTTAGGGCCCTCTCGGTGCGACGACATTCATCATCGTCTGGCCAGACACAGGTGACTATGTCACGGGGATGCTCGAACATGTCTACGAGAAAGAAGAACAAACCGACAACGAGAAGACCGGTATAGTGAGCATGTGTATGACTCAAGAGGATACCGATATATCTCACTGATAACCCACAAGTATAGGGGATCAATCGTAGTATTTTCGATAAGAGTGTCGAACCCAACAAGGAGTAGAAGGAAATGACAAGCGTTTTTCAGCAAGGTATTTTCTCCAAGCACTGAAATTATCGGTAACGAGTAGTTTTGTAGCAAGGTAATTTGTAATGGGTAACAAGTAAAAAGTGTAACAGAAGTGCAGCAAGGTGTCCCAATCCTTTTTATAGCAAAGGACAAGCCTGGACGGACTCTTATATAAGGCAAAATGCTCCCGAGGACACATGGGAAGTATCATCAAGTTAGTTTTCATCATGCTCATATGATTCGTGTTCACTACTTTGATAACTTGGTATGCCGGTGGACCGGTGCTTGGGTGATGTCCTTACTTGGACAAGCCTCCCACTTACGATTAACCCCTCTCGGAAGCATCCACAACTATGAAACAAGAATTAAGATAAATCTAACCATAACATGTGGATCCAAATCAGCCTCTTACGAAGCAACAGATAAACTAGGGTTTAAGCTTCTGTCACTCTAGCAATCCATCATCTACTTGCTACTTCCCAATGCCTTCTCCTAGGCCCAAATCATGGTGAAGTGTCATGTAGTCGATGTTCATATAACACCACTAGAGGAAAGACAACATACATCTCATCAAAATATCGAACGAATACCAAATTCACATGATTACTTATAACAAGACTTCTCCCATGTCCTTAGGAACAAAAGTAACTACTCACAAAGCATGTTCATGTTCAAGATCAGAGGGGTAATAAATATCATTAAGTATTTGAACACATGATCTTCCACCAAATAAACCAACTACCATCAACTACAAGGAGTAATCAACACTACTAGCAACCCACAAGTATCAATCTGAGTTTTGAGGCAAAGATTGAATACAAGAGATGAACTAGAGTTTGAGAGGAGATGGTGATGGTGAAGATGTTGATAAAGATTGACCCTCCCACGATGAGAGGATCGTTGGTGATGACGATGGCTTCGATTTGCCCCTCCCGGAGGGAAGTTTCTCCGGCAGAATAGCTCCGCCGGAGCCCTAGATTTCTTCTGCCCAGGTTCTGCCTCGAGACAATGACGCCTCGCCCCGAAAGCCTTCTTATGATGTTTTCTAGGTCAAAACTCTTCATATAGTAGAAGATGGACACCGGGGGCTGGCCAGGGGCCCCACAAGCTTGGGAGGCCCGCCCTAGGGGTAGGGTGCACCCCCAAGGCTTGTGGCCACCTAGTGGGTCCCCTTTTGTTCTTTCTTCGCCCAATATTTTATATATATTCCAAAACAATTCTCCATAAAGTTTCAAGACATTCAGAGTTGTGCACAATATGTATCTCAGATTTGCTCCTTTCCAGTCTAGAATTCCAGCTGCCGGCATTCTCCCTCTTCATCTAAATCTTGTAAAATAAGAGAGAAAAGGCATAAGAATTGTACCATAAAGTGAAATAACAGTCCATAATGCAATAAATATCAACATCAAAACATGATGCAAAATGGACGTATCAACTCCCCCAAGCTTAGACCTCGCTTGTCCTCAAGCGAAAGCCGAAATCGATAATCATGAACACATGTTTATGTTGGGAAACGTAGCATGCAATTTCAAAAAAAATCCTATGCTCACCCAAGATCTATCTAGGAGATGCATAGCAACGAGAGGGGGGAGTGTGTCTACGCACCCTTGTAGACCGAAAGCGGAAGCGTTTGACAATGCAGTTGATGTAGTCGAACTTCTTCTAGATCCGACCGATCAAGCACCGAACATACGGTACCTCCGAGTTCTGCACATGTTCAGCTTGATGACGTCCCTCGTCCTCTTGATCCAGCAAAGGTGTCAAGGAAGAAGATGAGTTCCGTCAGCACGACGGCGTGGTGATGGTGATGGTGAAGTGATCTGCGCAGGGCTTCGCCTAAGCACTACGAAGATATGACCGGAGGCATAAACTGTGGAGAGGGGCATCACACACGGCTAACAATTGTTGGTGTGTGTTCTAGGCGCCCCCTCCCCACATATATAGGTGGGAGGTGGAGGAGAGGCAGCAAGGGCGTCCTAGGGTTGGCCGCCGCCCCCTAGGGGCCCTGCCTTGCCCTGCGCCGCCCTTTCCATGTATGCATGAAGGGGAAGGAAAGAGAGCGGGGGGGGGGGGGGGGGGGGGGGGGAGGAAGTGGGAATCCTAATCCACACTTTCCTTTCCCTCCCCCTTTCCTTCTCCTCCTCCTATAGCCTTATAGGGTGCACCAGCCCCTTTTGGGCCGGTGTGTTCCTTCACAAGGCCCATACGGTCCATAGGATTCCGTGGGTACCCGAAACACCTTCCGGTGACCTGATAAGTACCCGATACCCTCTGGAACACTTTTGGTGTCCGAATACCATCGTCCTATATATCAATATTTACCTCTTGACCATTTCGAGACTCCTCGTCATGTCCGTGATCTCATTTGGGACTCTGAACAACATTCGGTCACCAAATCACAAAACTCATATAATAGTATATCGTCATCGAATGTTAAGCGTGCGGACCCTACGGGTTCGAGAACTATGTAGACATGACCGAGACACTTCTCCAGTCAATAACCAATAGCGGAACCTAGATGATCATATTGGCTCCTACATATTCTACGAAGATGTTTATTGGTTGAACCGTTATGACAACATGCGTTATTCCCTTTGTCCATCGGTATGTTACTTGCCGGAGATTCGATCCTTGGTATCTACATACCTAGTTCAATCTCATTACCGGCAAGTCTCTTTACTCGTTCCATAATACATCATCCTGCAACTAACTCATTAGTCAATTTGCTTGCAAGGCTTCTTATGATGTGCATTCCCGAGAGGGCCCAGAGATACCTCTCCGATACTCGGAGTGACAAATCCTAATCTCGATCTATGCCAACCCAACAAACACCTTCAGAGATACCTGTAGAGCATCTTTATAATCACCCAGTTACGTCGTGATGTTTTATAGCACACAAGGTATTCCTCCGGTATCCGGGAGTTGCATAATCTCATAGTCGAAGGAATATGTATTTGACATGAAGAAAGCAATATCAATAAAATTGAACGATCAATATGCTAAGCTAACGGATGGGTCTTGTCCATCACATCATTCTCCTAATGATGTGATCCCATTCATCAAGTGACAACAAATGTCTATGGTTAGGAAACTTTATCATCTTTGATTAACGAGCTAGTCTAGTAGAGGCTTATTAGGGACACTGTGTTTTGTCTATGTATCCACACATGTATCAAGTTTCTGGTTAATAAAATTCTAGCATGAATAATAAACATTTATCATTATATAAGTAAATATAAAATAAAAACTTTATTATTTCCTCTAGGGCATATTTCCTTTAGTCTCCCACTTGCACTAGAGTCAATAATCTAGTTCACATCACCATGTGATTTAACACCAGTAGTTCACATCTTTATCTGATTAACACCCATAGTTCACATCGCCATGTGACCAACACCCAAAGGGTTTACTAGAGTCAATAATCTAGTTCACATCGCCATGTGATTAATGCCCAAAGAGTAATAAGGTGTGATCATGTTTTGCTTGTGAGAGAGGTTTAGTCAACGGGTTTGCTACATTCAGATCCGTATGTATTTTGCAAATTTCTATGTGTACAATGCTCTGCATGGAGCTACTCTAGCTAATTTCTCCCATTTTCAATATGTATCCAGATTGAGACTCAGAGTCATCTGGATCAGCGTCAAAGCTTGCATCGACGTAACCCTTTACTACGAACTCTTTGTCACCTCCATAACCGAGAAACATTTGCTTAGTCCTCTTTAGGTACCTAAGTATAATTTTGACTATTGTCCAGTGATCTAATCCTGGATCACTATTGTACCCCCTTACCAAACTCATGGCAAAGTACACAATAGGTCAGGTACACAACATGACATACTTTATAGAACCTATGGCTAAGGCATAGGGAATGACATTCATTCTCTCTCTATCTTCTGTCGTGGTCGGGTTTTGAGTCTTACTCAACTTCACACCTTGCAACACAAACAAGAACCCTTTCTTTGACTGATCTATTTTGAACTTCTTCAAAATTTTGCCAAGGTATATACTTTGTGAAAGTCCTATTAAGCGTCTCAATCTATCCCTATAGATCTTGATGCCCAATATATGAGCAGCTTCAATGAGGTCTTTTCATTGAAAAATTCTTATTTAAGTATCCTTTTATGCTATCAAGAAATTCTATATCATTTCCAATCAATAATATGTCATCCACATATATTATCAGAAATGCTACAGAGCTCCCACTCACTTTCTTGTAAATACAGGCTTCACCATAAGTCTGTATAAAACCATATGCTTTGATCACCTTATCAAAGTGTATATTCTAACTCTGAGATGCTTGCACCAGTCCATAGATGGATCGCTAGAGTTTGCACACTTTGTCAGCACCTTTAGGATTGACAAAACCTTTTGGTTGCATCATATACAACTCTTCTTTGAGAAATCAATTAAGGAATGCAGTTTTGACATCCATTCGCCAGATTTCATAAAATGCGGCAATTGCTAACATGATTCGGACAGACTTAAGCATCGCCACGAGTGAGAAAATCTCATCGTAGTCAACACCTTGAACTTGTTGAAAACCTTTTGCGACAAGTTGAGCTTTGTATATAGTAACACTACTATCAATGTCCGTCTTCCTCTTGAAGATCCATTTATTCTCAATGGCTTGCCGATCATTGGGCAAGTCCACCAAAGTACACACTTTGTTCTCAGACATGGATCCTATCTCACATTTCATGGCCTCAAGCCATCTGTCAGAATCTGGGTTCATCATAGCTTCTTCATAGTTCGTAGGTTCGCCATGGTCTAATAACATGACTTCCAGGACATGATTACCGTACCACTCTGGTGCGGAATGTGCTTGTTGGGGAACGCAGTAATTTCAAAAAATTTCCTACGCACACGCAAGATCATGGTGATGCATAGCAACGAGAGGGGAGAGTATCGTCTACGTACCTGTGATAGCCTGGCTTATTACGGATGATAGACTACTCATATCAATAAGGAATTCCTTCTTTTCCGGGAGCCCATTCGGACAGAACTCCAAAGTTAAGCGTGCTCAGCTTGGAGTAGTGTCAGGATGGGTGACCGACCGGGAAGTTGCTCCCGGGTGCGCACGAGTGAGGACAAAGTGCGCAGAAAAGACTAGTATTGATCTGTGGGGCCAGTCTAGATCCCGCCAGGAGTAACGACCACCGGCGGGTGTGTCCGGGGCGTTACAATACCCTTGTAGACCGTAAGCGGAAGTGTTATGACAACGCAGTTGATGTAGTTGTACGTCTTTATGATTGACCGATCTAGTACCGAAGATACGACACCTCCGCGATCTGCACACGTTCGGCTCGGTGACATCCCGCGAACTCACGATCCAATAGAGCTTCGAGGGTGAGCTTCGTCAACACGACGACATGATGACGGTGATGATGTTGCTACCGGAACAGGGCTTCGCCTAAGCACCGCTACGATATTACCGAGGTGGATTATGGTGGAGGGGGGCACCGCACACGGCTAAAGATCAATGATCAACATGTGTGTCCATGGGGTGCCCCCCTCCCCCGTATATAAAGGAGTGGAGGAGGGGGAGGGGCCTGACCTCTCTAGGCGCGCCCCAAGGGAGTCCTACTCCCACCGGGAGTAGGATTCCTCCCCTTCCCTCTGTTGGTTCTAGGAGAGAAGGAAGGAGGAGGAAGAAGGAAGGAAGGGGGGGGGGGGGCGCCCCCCCCCCCAATTCGGATTGGGCTTGGGGGGGGGGCGGGGCGCCCCCTCCTTTGCTTCTTTTCCCTCTCTTCCACCAAGGCCCAATAAGGCCCACATACCTCCCACGAGGTTCCGGTATACTCCTGATTTCACCCGGAACCATTCCGATGTCCAAACATAGGCTTCCAATATATTGATCTTTACGTCTCGACCATTTCGAGACTCCTCGTCATGTCCGTGATCAAATCCAGGACTCTGAACTACCTTCGGTACATCAAAACACATAAACTCGTAATATCGATCATCACCGAATGTTAAGCGTGCAGACCCTACGGGTTCGAGAACTATGTAGACATGACCGAGACATGTGTCTGGTCAATAACCAATAGCAGAACCTGGATGCTCATATTGGTTCCTACATATTCTACGAAGATCTTTATCGGTATGTTACTTGTCCGAGATTCGATTGTCGGTATCTCAATACCTAGTTCAATCTCGTTACCGGCTAGTCTCTTTACTCATTCCGTAATGCTACATCCCGTAACTAACTCATTAGCTACATTGATTGCAAGGCTTATAGTGATGTACATTACCGAGAGGGCCCAGAGATACCTCTCCGACAATCGGAGTGACAAATCCTAATCTTGATCCATGCCAACTCAACAAACACCATCGGAGACACCTGTAGAGCACCTTTATAATCACCCAGTTACGTTGTGACGTTTGGTAGCACACAAAGTGTTCCTCCGATATTCGGGATTTGCATGATCTCATAGTCATAGGAACATGCATAGTTATGGAGAAAGCAATAGCAACAAACTAAATGATCATCGTGCTAAGATAACAGATGGGTCAAGTCAATCACACCATTCTCTAATGATGTTATCCCGTTAATCAAATGACAACTCATGTCTATGGTTAGGAAACATAACCATCATTGATTCAACGAGCTAGTCAAGTAGAGGCAAACTAGTGACACTCTGTTTGTCTATGTATTCACACATGTACTAAGTTTCTGGTTAATACAATTCTAGTATGAATAATAAACATTTATCATGATATAAGGAAATATAAATAACAACTTTATTATTGCCTCTAGGGCATATTTCTTTCAGTCTCCTACTTGCACTAGAGTCAATAATCTAGATTACATTGTAATGATTCTAACACCCATGGAGTCTTGGTGCTGATCATGTTTTGCTCGTGAGAGAGGCTTAGTCAACGGGTCTGCAACATTCAGATCCGTATGTATCTTGCAAATATATATGTCTTCCTCCTTGACTTGATCGCGGATGGAATTTAAGCGTCTCTTGATGTGCTTGGTTCTCTTGTGAAATCTGGATTCCTTTGCCAAGGCAATTGCACCAGTATTGTCACAAAAGATTTTCATTGGACCCGATGCACTAGGTATGACACCTAGATCGGATATGAACTCCTTCATCCAGACTCCTTCATTTGCTGCTTCCGAAGCAGCTATGTATTCCGCTTCACACTAGATCCTGCCATGACGCTCTGCTTGGAACTGCACCAACTGACAGCTCCACCATTTAATGAAAACATGTATGCGGTTTGTGAGTTAGAGTCATCCAGATTAGTGTCAAAGCTTGCATCAACGTAACCGTTTACGACGAGCTCTTTGTCACCTCCATATACGAGAAACATATCCTTAGTCCTTTTCAGGTATTTCAGAATGTTCTTGACCGCTGTCTAGTGATCCACTCCTGGATTACTTTGGTACCTCCCTGCTAAACTTATAGCAAGGCACACATCAGGTCTGGTATATAGCATTGCATACATGATAGAGCCTATGGCTGAAGCATAGGGAACACCTTTCATTTCCTCTCTATCTTCTGCAGTGGTCGGGCATTGAGTCTGACTCAACTTCACACCTTGTAATACAGGCAAGAACCCTTTCTTTGCCTGATCCATTTTGAACTTCTTCAAAACTTTATCAAGGTATGTGCTTTGTGAAAGTCCAATCAAGCGTCTTGATCTATCTCTATAGATCTTGATGCCCAATATATAAGCAGCTTCACCAAGGTATTTCATTGAAAAATTCTTATTCAAGTATCCTTTTATGCTATTCAGAAATTCAATATCATTTCCAATCAACAATATGTCATCTACATATAATATCAGAAATGCTACGGAGCTCCCACTCACTTTCTTGTAAATACAGGCTTCTCCAAAAGTCTGTACAAAACCATATGCTTTGATCACACTATCAAAGCGTACATTCCAACTCCGAGAGGCTTGCACCAGTCCATAAATGGATCTCTGGAGCTTGCACACTTTGTTAGCACCTTTTGGATCGACAAAACCTTTTGGTCGCATCACATACAACTCTTCTTTAAGGTATCCATTAAGGAATGCAGTTTTGACATCCATTTGCCAAATTTCATAATCATAAAATGCGGCAATTTCTAACATGATTCGGACGGACTTAAGCATCGCCACGGGTGAGAAGGTCTCATCGTAGTCAACTCCTTGAACTTGTCGAAAACCTTTTGCAACAAGTCGAGCTTTGTAGACAGTAACATTACCGTCAGCGTCAGTCTTCTTATTGAAGATCCATTTATTATCTATGGCCCGCCGATCATCGGGCAAGTCAACCAATGTCCATACTTTGTTCTCATACATGGATCCCATCTCAGATTTCATGGCCTCAAGCCATTTTGCGGAATCTGGGCTCATCATCGCTTCCTCATAGATAGTAGGTTCATCATGGTCAAGTAACACGACTTCCAGAATAGGATTACCGTAGCACTCTGGTGCGGATCTTACTCTGGTTGACCTACGAGGTTCGGTAGTAACTGGATCAGAAGTTTCATGATCATCATCATTAGCTTCCTCACTTAATGGTGTAGGAATCACTGGAACTGATTTCAGTGATGAACTACTTTCCAATAAGGGAGAAGGTACAATTACCTCGTCAAGTTCTACTTTCCTCCCACTCACTTCTTTCGATAGAAACTCCTTCTCTAGAAAGGATCCATTCTTAGCAACGAATATCTTGCCTTTGGATCTGTGATAGAAGGTATACCCAACAGTCTCCTTTGGGTATCCTATGAAGACACATTTCTCCGATTTGGGTTCGAGCTTATCAGGTTGAAGCTTTTTCACATAAGCATCGCAGCCCCAAACTTTAAGAAACGACAACTTGGGTTTCTTTCCAAACCACAGTTCATAAGGTGTCGTCTCGACGGATTTAGATGGTACCCTATTTAACGTGAATGCAGCCGTCTCCAAAGCATAACCCCAAAACAATAGCGGTAAATCAGTGAGAGACATCATAGATCGCACCATATCTAATAAAGTGCGGTTACGACATTCGGACACACCATTACATTGTGGTGTTCTAGGTGGCATGAGTTGCGAAACTATTCCGCATTGTTTCAAATGAAGTCCAAACTCATAACTCAAATACTCACCTCCACGATCAGATCATAGAAACTTGATTTTCTTGTTACGATGATTTTCCACTTCACTCTGAAATTCTTTGAACTTTTCAAATGTTTCAGACTTATGTTTCATCAAGTAGATATACCCATATCTGCTCAAATCATCTATGAAGGTGAGAAAATAATGACCGCGAGCCTCAATATTCATTCGGACCACATACATCAGTATGTATGATTTCCAATAAGTCTGTTGCTCGCTCCATTGTTCCGGAGAACGGAGTCTTAGTCATCTTGCCCATGAGGCATGGTTCGCATAGCATCAAGTGATTCATAATCAGAAGTCCATCAAATGGAGTTTCTTCATGCGCTTTACACCAATATGACCTAAACGGCAGTGCCACAATTAAGTTGCACTATCATTATTAACTTTGCATCTTTTGGCTTCAATACTATGAACATGTGTATCACTACTATCAAGATTTAGTAAAAATAGACCACTCATCAAGGGTGCATGACCATAAAAGATATTACTCATATAAATAGAACAACCATTATTCTCTGATTTAAATGAATAACCGTCTCGCATCAAACAAGATCCAGATATAATGTTCATGCTCAACGCTGACACCAAATAACAATTATTTAGGTCTAAAACTAATCCCGAAGGTAGATGTAGAGGTAGCGTGCCGACGGCGATCACATCGACTTTGGAACCATTTCCCACGCGCATCGTCACCTCGTCCTTAGCCAATCTTCGCTTAATCGTAGCCCCTGTTTCGAGTTGCAAATGTTAGCAACTGAACCAGTATCAAATACCCAGGCACTACTGCGATGCATTAGTAAGGTACACATCAATAACATGTATATCAAATATACCTTTCACTTTGCCATCCTTCTTCTCCGCCAAATACTTGGGGCAGTTCCGCTTCCAGTGACCAGTTCCTTGCAGTAGAAGCACTCAGTCTCAGGCTTAGGTCCAGACTTGGGTTTCTTCACTTGAGCAGCAACTGGCTTGTTGTTCTTTTTGAAGTTCCCCTTCTTCCCTCTTTTTCTTGAAACTGGTGGTCTTGTTGACCATCAACACTTGATTCTCTTTCTTGATTTCTACCTCCGCAGCCTTTAGCATTGCGAAGAGCTCAGTAATCGTCTTATCCATCCCTTGCATAATATAGTTCATCACGAAGCTCTTGTAGCTTGGCGGCAGTGATTGAAGAACTCTGTCAATGACACTATCATCAGGAAGATTAACTCCCAGTTGAGTCAAGTGGTTGTGGTACCCAGACATTCTGAGTATATGTTCACTGACAGAACTATTCTCCTCCATCTTGCAGCTGTAGAACTTATTGAAGACTTCATATCTCTCAATCTGGGCATTTGCTTGAAATATTAACTTCAACTCCTGGAACATCTCATATGCTCCATGACATTCAAAACATCGTTGAAGACCCGATTCTAAGCCGTAAAGCATGGCACACTGAACTATCGAGTAGTCATCAGCTTTGCTCTGCCAGGTGTACATAACATCTAGCGTTGCTCCTGTAGCGGGTTTGTCACCTAGCGGTGCTTCGAGGATGTAATTCTTCTATGAAACAATGAGGATAATTCTCAAGTTACAGACCCAGTCCGTGTAGTTGCTACCATCATATTTCAACTTAGCTTTCTCTAGGAACGCATTAAAATTCAACGGAACAACAGCACGTGCCATCTATCTACAACAACATAGACATGCAAAATACTATCAGATACTAAGTTCATGATAAATTAAAGTTCAATTAATCAAATTACTTAAGAACTCCCACTTAGATAGACATCTCTCTAATCATCTAAGTGATCACGTATCCATATCAACTAAACCATGTCTGATCATCACGTGAGATGGAGTAGTTTTCAATGGTGAACATCACTATGTTGATCATATCTACTATATGATTCACGCTCGACCTTTCGGTCTCCAGTGTTCTGAGGCCATATATGCATATGCTAGGCTCATCAAGTTTAACCCGAGTATTCCGCGTGTGCAAAACTGGCTTGCACCCATTGCATGTGAACGTAGAGCTTATCACATCCGATCATCACGTGGTGTCTCGGCACGACGAACTGTAGCAACGGTGCATACTCAGGGAGAACACTTATACCTTGAAATTTAGTGAGAGATCATCCTATAATGCTACTGCCGAACTAAGCAAAATAAGATGCATAAAGGATACACATCACATGCAATCAATATAAGTGATACGATATGGCCATCATCATCTTGTGCCTTTGATCTCCATCTCCAAAGCACCATCATGATCACTATCGTCACCGGCTTGAAACCTTGATCTCCATCGAGGCATCGTTGTCGCGTCACCAACTATTGCTTCTACGACTATCACTACCACTTAGTGATAAAGTAAAGCAATTACATGGCGATTGCATTTCATACAATAAAGCGACAACCGTATGGCTCCTGCCAGTTGCCGATAACTGTGTTACAAAACATGATCATCTCATACAATAAAATTTAGCATCATGTCTTGACCATATCACATCACAACATGCCCTGCAAAAACAAGTTAGACGTCCTCTACTTTGTTGTTGCAAGTTTCACGTGGCTGCTACGGGCTGAGCAAGAACCGTTCTTACCTACGCATGAAAAACCACAACGCGGTATAGTGATTGCTTTTTAATCTTCAGAAAGAACCCTTTTCATTGAATCCGATTCAACCAAAGCTGTAGAAACAGACACCCACTAGCCACCTGTGTGCGAAGCATGTCGGTAGAACCAGTCTCGCGTAAGCATACGCGTAATGTCGGTCTAGGCCGCTTCATCCAACAATGCCGCTGAATCAAGAATCAACTAGTGACGAAAAGAAATATGTATATACCCACGCCCACAACTCCTTTGTGTTCTACTCGTGCATATAACATCTATGCATAAACCTGGCTCGGATGCCACTGTTGGGGAACATAGTAATTTCAATTTTTTTCCTACGCACACGCAAGATCATGGTGATGCATAGCAACGAGAGGGGAGAGTATCGTCTACGTACCCTTGTAGACCATAAACGGAAGCGTTATGACAACGCAGTTGATGTAGTCCTACGTCTTTACGATCGACCGATCTAGTACCGAAGATACGGCACCTCCGCGATCTGCACACGCTCGGCTCGGTGACGTCCCGCGAATTCATGATCCAATAGAGCTTCGAGGGTGAGCTTCGTCAGCAGAATGGCGTGATGACGGTGATGATGTTGCTACCGGAACAGGGCTTCGCCTAAGCACCGCTACGATATTACCGAGGTGGATTATGGTGGAGGGGGGCACCGCACACGGCTAAAGATCAATGATCAACTTGTGTGTCCATGGGGTGCCCCCCTCCCCCGTATATAAAGGAGTGGAGGAGGGGGGGGGCTGGCCTCTCTAGGCGCGCCCCAAGGGAGTCCTACTCCCACCGGGAGTAGGGTTCCCTCCCCTTCCCTTTGTTGGTTCTAGGAGAGAAGGAAGGAGGAGGAAGAAGGAAGGAAAGGGGGGGGCCCACCCCCCTCCCAATTCAGATTGGGCTTGGGGGGCCCCTCCTTTGCTTCTTTTCCCTCTCTTCCACTAAGGCCCAATAAGGCCCATATACCTCCCGGGGGGTTCCAGTAACCTCCCGGTGCTCCGGTATACTCCCGATTTCACCCGGAACCATTTCGATGTCCAAACATAGGCTTCCAATATATCGATCTTTATGTCTCTACCATTTCGAGACTCCTCGTCATGTCCGTGATCAAATCTGGGACTCCTTCAGTACATCAAAACACATAAACTCGTAATACCGATCGTCACCGAACGTTAAGCGTGCAGACCCTACGGGTTCGAGAACTATGTAGACATGACCGAGACATGTCTCTGGTCAATAACCAATAGAGGAACCTGGATTCTCATATTGGTTTCTACATATTCTACGAAGATCTTTATCGGTCAAACCGCATAACGATATACGTTGTTCCCTTTGTCATCAGTATGTTACTTGTTCGAGATTCGATCATCGGCATCTCAATACCTAGTTCAATCTCGTTACCGGCAAGTCTCTTTACTCGTTCCATAATGCTACATCCCGTAACTAACTCATTAGCTACATTGCTTGCAAGGCTTATAGTGATGTACATTACCGAGAGGGCCCAGAGATACCTCTCCGACAATCGGTGTGACAAATCCTAATCTTGATCCATGCCAACTCAACAAACACCATCGAAGACACCTGTAGAGCACCTTTATAATCACCCAGTTACGTTGTGACGTTTGGTAGCACACAAAGTGTTCCTCCGGTATTCGGGAGTTGCATGATCTCATAGTCATAGGAACATGTATAGTTATGGAGAAAGCAATAGCAACAAACTAAACGATCATCGTGCTAAGCTAACAGATGGGTCAAGTCAATCACATCATTCTTTAATGGTGTGATCCCGTTAATCAAATGACAACTCATGTCTATGGTTAGGAAACATAACCATCATTGATTCAACGAGCTAGTCAAGTAGAGGCAAACTAGTGACACTCTGTTTGTCTATGTATTCACACATGTAGTAAGTTTCCGGTTAATACAATTCTAGCATGAATAATAAACATTTATCATGATATAAGGAAATATTTCCTTCCATGCTCTGTTCGACCTAGAGGTCCAGTAGAAACTTGATCTGAACTGTCATGATCATTATCATTAGCTTCCTCTCTAGTAGGTCTAGGCGTCACGGGAACAGATTTCACTGATGTGTTACTTTCCAAATCGAGAGAAGGTACAATTACCTCATCAAGTTCTACTTTCCTCCCACTCACTTCTTTCGAGAGAAACTCCTTCTCTAGAAAAGTTCCATTCTCGGCAACAAAGATTTATGCCTTCGGATCTGCGGTAGAAGGTGTACCCAATTGTTTCCTTAGGGTATTCTATGAAGATGTACTTCTCCGATTTGGGTTTGAGATTATTAGGCTGAAGCCTTTTGACATAAGTTTCGCAACCCCAAACTTTAAGAAACGCCAACTCAGGTTTCTTGCCAAACCATAGTTCACATAGTGTCATCTCAACGAATTTAGGCGGTGCTCTATTTAACATGAATGCAACTGTCTCTAATGCATAACCCCAAAACGATAGTGGTAAATCGGTAAGAGACATCATAGATCGCACCATATCTAATAAAGCACGGTTACGACGTTCGGACACACCATTACGCTGTGGTGTTCCTGGTGGCGTGAGTTGTGAAACTACCACATTTTTAAATGAAGGCCAAACTCATAACTCAAATATTCGCCTCCGCAATCAGATCATAGAAACTTTATTTGATTGTTACGATGATTCTCCACTTCACTCTGAAATTCTTCGAACTTTTCAAATTTTTCAGACTTGTGTTTCATTAAGTAGATATACCCATATCTGCTCAAATCATCTGTGAAGGTCAGAAAATAACGATACCGCCGCGTGCCTCAACACTCATTGGACCGCATACATCGGTATGTATTATTTACAATAAGCCATTGGCTCACTCCATTGTTCCGGAGAACGAAGTTTTAGTCATCTTGCCCATGAGGCATGGTTCACAATTATCAAATGATTCATAATCAAGTGATTCCAAAAGCCCATCTACATGGAGTTTCTTCATGCGCTTTACAACAATATGAACTAAACGGCAGTGCCACAAATATGTTTCACTATCATTATCAACTTTGCATCTTTTGGCATCAATATTATGAATATGTGTATCACTATGATCGAGATTCAATAAACCATTTACATTGGGTGCATGACCATAGAAGGTTTTATTCATGTAAACAGAACAACAATTATTCTCTGACTTAAATGAATAACCGTGTCGCAATATACATGATCCAATCATATTCATGCTCAACGCAAACACCAAATAACATTTATTTAGGTCCAACACTAATCCCGAAGGTAGAGGGAGTGTGCGATGGTGATCTTATCAACCTTGGAATCACTTCCAACACACATCGTCACCTCGCCCTTAACTATTCTTTGTTCATTTTGCAATTCCTGTTTTGAGTTACTGATCTTAGCAACTAAACCAATATCAAATACCCTAGGGTTACTATGAACACTAGTAAAGTACACATCAATAACATGTATATCAAATATACCTTTGTTCACTTTGCCATCCTTCTTATCAGCCAAGTATTTGGGGTTGTTCCGCTTCCAGTGATCATTCCCTTTGCAGTAGAAGTACTCAGTTTCAGGCCTAGGTCTAGCTTTGGGCTTCTTCACGGGAGTGACAACTTGCTTGTCATTCTTCTTGAAGTTCCCTTTCTTTTCCTTTGCCCCTTTTCTTGAAACTAGTGGTGTTGTCAACCATCAACACTTGATGCTTTTTCTTGATTCCTACCTTCCCTGATTTCAGCATCGCGAAGAGCTCGGGAATCGTTTTCGTCATCCCTTGCATATTATAGTTCATCATGAAGTTCCAGTAGCTTGGTGATAGTGACTAGAGAACTCTGTCAATCACTATCTTATATGGAATATTAACTCCCACTTGAATCAAGCGATTGTACTACCCAGTCATTCTGAGTACATGCTCACTTGCTGAGCCATTCTCCTCCATCTTGTAGGAAAAGTACTTGTCAGAGGTCTCATACCTCTCGACATGGCATGAGTCTGAAATACCAATTTCAACTTGTGGAACATCTTATATGCTCCGTGGCGTTCAAAATGTTTTTGAAGTCCCAGTTCTAAGCCATAAAGCATGGTACACTAAACTATCAAGTAGTCATCATACTGAGCTTCTCAAACGTTCATAACATCTGCTTATGCTCCTGAAATAGGTCTGTCACCTAGGGGTGCATCAAGGACATAATTCTTCTGTGCAACAATGAGGATAATCCTCAGATCACGGACCCAGTCCGCATCATTGCTACTATCATCTTTCAACTTAGTTTTCTCTAGGAATGTATCAAAAACATAGGGGAGCTATAACGCGAGCTATTGATCTACAACATGGATATGCAAATACTATCAGGACTGAGTTCATGATAAATTAAGTTCAGTTAATCAAATTACTTAAGAACTCCCACTTAGATAGACATCCCTCAAGTCATCTAAGTGATACATGATCCAAATCAACTAAACCACGTCCGATCATCACGTGAGATGGAGTAGTCATCAATGGTGAACATCTCTATGTTGATCATATCAACTATATGATTCACGTTCGACCTTTCAGTCTCCAGTGTTCCGAGGCCATGTCTGTACATGCTAGCTTCGTCAAGTTTAACCCGAGTATTCCGCATGAGCAAAACTATCTTGCGCCCGTTGTATGTGAACATAGAGTCTATCACACTCGATCATCACATGGTGTCTCAACACGACGAACTGTCGCAATGGTGCATACTCGGGGAGAACACTTATACCTTGAAATTTTTGTGAGGGATCATCTTATAATGCTAACGCCGCACTAAGCAAAATAAGATGCATAAAAGATAAAGATCACATGCAATCGTAATATGTGACATGATATGTCCATCACCATCTTGTGCTTTTGATCTCCATCTCCAAAGCATCATCATGATCTCCATCGTCACTGGCTTGACACCTTGATCTCCATCGTAGCGTCATGGTCGTCTCGCCAACCATTGCTTATACAACTATCGCTAACGCATAGTGATAAAGGAAAGCAATTAAATGGTGTTTTCATTTCATACAATAAAGAGACAACCATAAGGCTCTTGCCGGTTGCCAGTAACTTTTAAAAAACATGATAATCTCATACAATAACGTATATCACATCATGTCTTGACCATATCACATCACAACATGCCCCGCAAAAACAAGTTAGACGTCCTCTACTTTGTTGTTGCAAGTTTTATGTGGCTGCTACGGGCTTTTAGCAAGAACCGTTCTTACCTACGTATCAAAACCACAATTGTGATTTATCAAGTTTGTTATTTTAACCTTCAACAAGGACCGGCTGCAGTCAAATTTGATTCAACTAAATTTGGATAAACAGACACCCGCCAGTCACCTTTATGCAAAACTATTTGCATGTCTATCGGTGGAACCGGTCTCATGAACGTTGTCATGTAAGGTTGGTCCGGGACGCTTCATCCAACAATACCGCCGAATCAAAATAAGACATTGGTGGTAAGAAGTATGACGATCACTGAGGGAGTCCTGGACTAAGGGGTCCTCGGGCGTCTGGCCTGTTATCTATGGGTCGGACTGATGGGCTGTGAAGATATGAAGACCGAAGACTGTACCTGTGTTCGGATGAGACTCTCCTTGACGTGGAAGGCAAGCTTGGCGAACAACTATAAAGATTCCCTCTTATGTAACCGACTCTATGTAACCCTAGACCCCCGGTGTCTATATAAACCAAAGGGTGTAGTCCGGAAAGGATATACTCAATACCTTAGTCATACAGGCTAGACTTCTAGGGTTTAGCCATTACAATCTCGTGGCAGATCAACTCTTGTAATACTCGTATTCATCAATATTAATCAAGTAGGACGTAGGGTATTGCCTCCATCAAGAGGGCCCGAACCTGGGTAAAACTTCGTGTCCCCTGTCTCCTGTTACCATCAACCCTAGACGCATAGTTCGGGACCCCCTACCCGAGATCCACTGGTTTTGACACCGACATTGGTGCTTTCATTGAGAGTTCCTCTATGCTGTCGCTAAAAGGTCTGATGGCCCCTTCAATCGTCAATGATGACGCTGTCTGCGGAGAAACTCTCCTCCCTGGGCAGATCTTCGTATTCGGCGGCTTCGCACTGCGGGCCAACTCGTTTGGCCATCTGGAGCAGATCGAAAGCTACGCCCCTGGCCATCAGGTCAGATTCGAGAGCTTGAACTACGTCGCGGACATCCGTGGAGACTTGATCTTCGCCGGATTCGATACCGCGGTGGCCGCTCCCGGTCACCCAGATGATCATGACCTAAATCTGTCATCGGCCCGCATCTAGGAGATCGCTCCTGTAACCGCTGTGGCCCTAGAGCCAGAGCAGGCCGTGCCATCCAAAGACGGGAGGATTAACCCCACCTCGGAGGCCGCAGACTCCACAGCGTTGGAGCCGCACATGGACCTGGTCTCACACGATGCCTATGACATCGGAACGCCAGACTCATCTCCGGCCATAGGTTCTGAACTGCGTGAGCCTGTGGACGCCGAGCTTGATCGTTTGTCAATCTTCAAATTCAGTGCCGCAGACATCTTCCAGCAGTCGCCTTTAGGCGATGTGCTAATCTCATTAAAAAACCTGTCCTTGGCGGAGGACTCTTAGCCGAACTATATCCGGCTCGAACTAGGGGCTGACGATGGAGAATTTTACTTCCGACCCGCCACCCACTTTATAGCCACGATCGAGGATTTGATTGACGAACTTGATTATGACTCTGAGGACATAGACGGTATGGACGACGATGCCGGAGAAGAAGAGGCCTAGAACCCTCTGTTCACCGGACGCTGGACGGCCACTTCCTCGTATGACGTATACATGGTGGATGCACCAAAGGAGAACAACGGTGACGACAAGGAAGACCCAGTTGAGGATAAACCTTCGGTACAATACAAGCGCTGGCGTCAGTAGCTCCGCTCTAAATCACGCCAATGTAAAGACAGCAACACCGGCATAGGAGAAGATGACACTCCGGAAGGTGCCGAAGACAACAAAGACCCCGTCGATAAAGCAAACGAACAACATGAACGGGAAGATGAGCAGGTTAGCCCTGTTAAACAGGCGACGCACGAAGATTCGGAGGACGATAATTACCTCCCGCTCTCCGAAGATGAGGTGAGCCTCGGCACCGAAGATTTCATCGTGCCCGAGGAACCTCTTGAGCAGGAGCGCTTCAAGCGCCAGCTAATAGCCACGACAAGGAGCCTGAAAAAGAAGCAGCAGTAACTTCAAGCTGACCAAGATCTGCTCAATGATAAATGGACTGATGTCCTAGCAGCCGAAGAGTACGGTCTCAAGCGCCCAACTGAAAGCTACCCAAAGCACAAATTGCTACCTCAGTTCGACGAGGAGGCGTCGGAGTACATACCACCATTGCACAATACGTCCGACCGACCACCACGTGGTCGGGACAAAATGAAAACTCATGCTGAACACCAGCCCACCCCGCCTCATCACTCAGGCAGAGGTAAATTAGCCCACGGCCATACATATGACCTCCGGCAGAACCTAAACAATAAAGCAGGACATACAAGATCAATCTACGGATCGTGAGGACGCGCCTCGACACGTGACCACGGACACGTATTCGGACGTGACAAACCCAGTCATGCGGGGGCCGAACACCGCAGACGGACTCTATCAGAGCTGCGTCATGATACGGCTCAATATAGAGGCCCCGCACACCCTCATTGCTTCACTGATGAGGTCCTAGATCACGAATTCCCCTAAGGATTCAAGCCCGTGAACATAGAATCATACGATGGAACCACAGACCCCGCGGTGTGGATCGAGGACTTTATTCTCCACATCCATATGGCCCACAGAGATGACCTCCACGCCATAAAATACCTCCCTCTAAAACTCAAAGGGCCAGCTTGGCATTGGCTAAACAGTCTGCCTGAAAATTCCATTGGCAACTGGGAGGACTTGGAAGAGGTTTTTTGCTACCTCTTGAGCACTGCGTTGGTTTTCCCTTGAAGAGGAAAGGGTGATGCAATAAAGTAGCGTAAGTATTTCCCTCAGTTTTTGAGAACCAAGGTATCAATCCAGTAGGAGATCACGCTCGAGTCCCATGCACCTACACAAACAAATAAGAACCTCGCAACCAACGCGATAAAGGGGTTGTCAATCCCTTCACGGTCACTTACGAGAGTGAGATCTGATAGATATGATAAGATAACATTTTTGGTATTTTTATGATAAAGAGAAATAAAGATGCAAAGTTAAAATAAACGACAATAGAAATAGCTAAGTGTTGGAAGATTAATATGATGGAAGATAGACCGGGGGCCATAGGTTTCACTAGTGGCTTCTCTCAAGAGCATAAGTATTACGGTGGGTAACGAATTACTGTCGAGCAATTGATAGGATTGAGCATAGTTATGAGAATATCTAGGTATGATCATGTATATAGGCATCACGTCCGCAACAAGTAGACCGAAACGATTCTGCATCTACTACTATTACTCCACACATCGACCGCTATCCAGCATGCATCTAAAGTATTAAGTTCATAAGAACAGAGTAATGCTTTAAGTAAGATGACATGATGTAGAGGGATAAACTCATGAAATATGATATAAACCCCATCTTTTTATCCTCGCTGGCAACAATATAATACGTGCCTTGCTGCCCCTGCTATCACTGGGAAAGGACACCGCAAGATTGAACCCAAAGCTAAGCACTTCCCATTGCAAGAAAGATCAATATAGTAGGCCAAACCAAACTGATAATTCGAAGAGACTTGCAAAGATAAACCAATCATGCATAAAAGAATTCAGAGAAGAATCAAATATTGTTCATAGATAAACTTGATCATAAACCCACAATTCATTGGATCTCGACAAACACACCGCAAAAGAAGATTACATCGAATAGATCTCCAAGAAGATCGAGGAGAACTTTGTATTGAGATTCAAAGAGACAGAAGAAGCCATCTAGCTAATAACTATGGACCCGAAGGTCTAAGGTAAACTACTCACACATCACCGGAGAGGCCATGGAGTTGATGTAGAGGCCCTCCGTGATCAATGCGCCCCCGGTGGAACTCCGGAAAAGGCCCCAAGATGGGATCTCTCGGGTACAGAAGGTTGCGGTGGTGGAATTAGGTTTTCGTGGTGCTCCTGGATGTTTGGGGGGTACATGGATATATATAGGAGGAAGAAGTAGGTCGGTGGAGCAATGAGGGGCCCATGAGGGTGGAGGGCGCGCCCCCTGCCTCGTGGCCTCCTCGATTGTTTCTTGACGCCCACTCTAAGTCTCCTGGATCACGTTTGTTGAGAAAATCACATTCCCGAAGGTTTCATTGCATTTGGACTCCGTTTGATATTCCTTTTCGGTGAAACTGTAAAATAGGCAAAAAACAGCAATTTGTGCTGGGCCTCTGGCTAGTAGGTTAGTCCCAAAAATGATATAAAAGTGTAAAATAAAGCCCAATAACATCCAAAATAGATAATATAATAGCATGGAGCAATCAAAAATTATACATACGTTGGAGACGTATCAAGCATCCCCAAGCTTAATTCCTGCTCGTCCTCGAGTAGGTAAATGATAAAAGCAGAATTTTTGATGTGAAATGCTTCCTAACATATTTCTCAATGTAATTTTTCTTTATTGTGGCATGAATGTTCAGATCCGAAAGATTCAAGATAAAAGTTTAATATTGACATAAAAATAATAATACTTCAAGCATACTAACTAAGCGATCATGTCTTCTCAAAATAACATGGCCAAAGAAAGTTCATCCCTACAAAATCATAAAGTTTGATCATGCTCCATTTTCGTCACACAAGAATGCTCTCATCATGCACAACCCCGATGACAAGCCAAGCAATTGTTTCACACTTAAGTAATCTCAAACTTTTTTCAACTTTCACGCAATACATGAGCGTGAGCCATGTATATAACACTATGGGTGGAATAGATATAATGAAGGGGGTTATGTGGAGAAGACAAAAAGGAGAAAGTCTCACGTCGGCGCGGCTAATCAATGGGCTAGGGAGATGCCCATCAACTGATGTCAATGCATGGAGTAGGGATTGCCATGCAACAGATGCACTAGAGCTATAAATGTATGAAAGCTCAACAAAAGAACTAAGTGGGTGTGCATCCAACTTGCTTGGTCACGAAGACCTAGGGCACTTGAGGAGGCGCATTGTTGGAATATACAAGCCAAGTTCTATAATGAAAAGTTCCCACTAGTATATGAAAATACAAAACAAGAGACTCTCTATCATAAAGATCATGGTGCTACTTTGAAGCACAAGTGTGGAAAAGGGATAGTAGCATTGCCCCTTATTATTATTTTTTGGGCCTTTTTTCTTTCTTTTTTGGCATTTTTTATTTTTTTATTTGGGACAATGCTCTATTAATGATGATCATCACACTTCTATTTATTTACAACTCAATGATTACAACTCGATACTAGAATAAGATATGACTCTATATGAATTCCTCCGGCGGTGTACCGGGATGTGCAATGACTCATGAGTGACATGTATGAAAAATTAAGAACGGTGGCTTTTCCACAAATACAATGTCAACTACATGATCATGCAAGGCTATATGACAATGATGATGCGTGTCATAATAAACGGAACGGTGGAAAGTTGCATGGCAATATATCTCGGAATGGCTATGGAAATGCCATAATAGGTAGGTATGGTGGCTGTTTTGAGGAAGATATAAGGAGGTTTATGTGTGATAGATCGTATCATATCACGGGATTTGGATGCACCAGCGAAGTTTGCACCAACTCTCAAGGTGAGAAAGGGCAATGCACGATACCGAAGAGGCTAGCAATGATGGAAGGGTGAGAGTGCGTATAATCCATGGAATCAACATTAGTCATAAAGAACTCACATACTTATTGCAAAAATTTACAAGTCATCAAAAACCAAGTATTACGCGCATGCTCCTAGGGGGATAGATTGGTAGGAAAAGACCATCGCTCATCCCCGACCGCCACTTATAAGGAAGACAATCAAATAACACCTCATGTTTCAAATTTGTTACACAACGTTTACCATACGTGCATGCTACGGAACTTGCAAAATTCAACACAAGTATTTCTCAAATTCACAACTACTCAACTAGCACAACTTTAATATCACTATCTCCATATCTCAAAACAATCATCAAGTATCAAACTTCTCTTAGTATTCAATGCACTTATATGAATTTTTTTATTATGCCTAAAAGCAAATTGCCATGTTGTTCTAAAGGACTCTCAAAATAATATAAGTGAAGCATGAGAGATCAATTATTTCTATAAAATAAAACCACCGCCGTGCTCTAAAAGATATCTGTGAAGCACTAGAGCAAAAACTATATAGCTCAAAATATATAAGTGAAGCACATAGAGTATTCTAATAAATTTCAAATCATGCGAGTCTCTCTCAAAAGGTGTGTATAGCAAGGATTATTGTGGTAAACTAAAAATCAAAGAATCAAATCATACAAGACGCTCCAGGCAAAACACATATCATGTGGCGAATAAAAATATAGCTCCAAGTAAAGTTAGCGATGAACGAAGACGAAAGAGGGGATGCCTTCCGGGGCATCCCCAAGCTTAGGCTTTTTGGTGTCCTTGAATTTTACCTTTGGGTGCCATGGGCATCACCAATCTTAGGCTCTTTCCACTCCTTGTTCCATAATCCATCAAATCTTTACTCAAAACTTGAAAACCTCACAACACAAAACTTAAATAGAAAATCTCGTGAGCTCCGTTAGCGAAAGAAAACAAAACACCACTTCAAGGTACTGTAATGAACTCATTCTTTATTTATATTGGTGTTAAACCTACTGTATTCCAACTTCTCTATGGTTTATAAACTCTTTTACTAGCCATAGATTCATCAAAATAAGCAAACAACACAGAAAAAACAGAATCTGTCAAAAACAGAACAGTCTGTAGTAATCTGTAGCTAACGAAAACTTCTGGAACCCCAAAAATTCTTAATTAAATTTTTTGACGTGAGGAATTTATATATTAATCATCTGCAAAAAGAACTAACTAAATATCACTTTCCAAATAAAAATGGCAGCAATTCTCATGAGCGCTAAAGTTTTTGTTTTTTACAGCAAGATCAAAAAGACTTTCCCCAAGTCTTCCCAACGGTTCTACTTGGCACAAGCACTAATTAAACACAAAAAACACAACCAAAACAGAGGCTAGATAAATTATTTATTACTAAACAGGAGCAAAATTCAAGGAATAAAAATAAAATTTGGTTGCCTCCCAACAAGCGCTATCGTTTAACGCCCCTAGCTAGGCATAAAAGCAAGGATAGATCTAGGTATTGCCATCTTTGGTAGGCAATCCATAAGTGACTCTCATAATAGATTCATGGTAATTTAATTTTATTTCTAGGGAAGTGTTCCATGCCTTTCCTTAACGGAAATTAGAATCTAATATTCCCTTCCTTCATATCAATAATTGCACCAATCGTTCTAAGGAAAGGTCTACCAAGAATAATAGAACATGAAGGATTGCAATCTATGTCAAAACAATGAAATCTACGGGCACATAGTTCCTATTTGCAACAATAATAACATCATTAATTCTTCCCATAGGTTTCTTAATAGTGGAATCCGCAAGGTGCATGTTTAAAGAACAATCATCAAAATATTATCTAGGAGAATAATTAACCATAATATTATCTAGGAGTTTAGTAGCTTCTCCTAAAGTGATTTCCATAAAATTGCCTCCCGCGGCCGAATCTAAAAGATTTCTAGAAGCAAAATTCAATCCGGCATAATTTTTTTGTATAATCATCCAAAGATTCAAACCATGTGTAGGGCAATTACATATCATTAATTGCATCCTCTCCCAAGATTGTGCAACATGTTCATGATCAAGTTGCTTAAAATTCATAATATCGTTTCTAAGAGAGATGATTTTAGCGGGAGGAAAATACTTAGAGATAAAAGCATCTTTGCATTTATTCTGTGAATCAATACTATTTTTAGGCAAAGACGAAAACCAAGCTTTAGCACGATCTCTAAGCGAAAACGGAAATAGCTTAAGTTTAACAATATCATTATCCACATCTTTCTTCTTTTGCATATCACACAAATCAACAAAGTTGTTTAGATGGGTAGCGGCATCTTCACTAGGAAGGCCGGCGAATTGATCTTTCATGACAAGATTCAACAAAGCAGCATTAATTTCACAAGATTCAGCATCGGTAAGAGGAGCAATCGGAGTGCTAAGAAAATCATTGTTGTTGGTATTGGTAAAGTCACACAATTTAGTATTGTCTTGAGCCATCGTGACAAGCAAACAATCCAACACATGAGCAAACAAGAAGCAAGCGAAAAAAAAGAGGCGAACGGAAAAGGAGAGGGCGAATAAAACGGCAAGGGTGAAGTGGGGGAGAGGAAAACGAGAGGCAAATGGAAAATAATGTAATGCGAGGGATAAGAGTTTGTGATGGGTACTTGGTATGTCTTGACTTGTGCGTAGACTCCCTGGCAATGGTGCCAGAAATGGCTCATTGTCGGGAGTCAAATCTTGACTTGACTTGGCGCGAATCTCCCCGGCAATGGCGCCAGAAATCCTTCTTGCTACCTATTGAGCACTGCGCTGGTTTTCCCTTGAAGAGGAATGGGTGATGCAGTAAAGTAGCGTAAGTATTTCCCTCTGTTTTTGAGAACCAAGGTATCAATCCAGTAGGAGATCACGCTCGAGTCCCACGCACCTACACAAACAAATAAGAACCTCACAACCAACGTGATAAAGGGGTTGTCAATCCCTTCACGGTCACTTACGAGAGTGAGATCTGATAGATATGATAAGATAATATTTTTGGTATTTTTATGATAAAGAGAAATAAATATGCAAAGTTAAAATAAACGCAATAGAAATAGCTAAGTGTTGGAATATTAATATGATGGAAGACAGACCCGGGGACCATAGGTTTCACTAGTGGCTTCTCTCAAGAGCATAAGTATTATGGTGGGTAAACGAATTACTTTCGAGCAATTGATAGAATTGAGCATAGTACGAGAATATCTAGGTATAATCATGTATATAGGCATCACGTCTGCGACAAGTAGACCAAAACGATTCTGCATCTACTACTATTACTTCACACATCGACCGCTATCCGGCATGCATCTAGAGTATTAAGTTCATAAGAATAGAGTAATGCTTTAAGTAAGATGACATGATGTAGAGGGATAAACTCATGCACTATGATATAAACCCCATCTTTTTATCCTCGATGGCAACAATACAATACGTGCCTTGCTGCTCCTGCTGTCACTGGGAAAGGACACCGCAAGATTGAACCCAAAGCTAAGCACTTCTCCCATTGCAAGAAAGATCAATCTAGTAGGCCAAACCAAACTGATAATTCGAAGAGACTTGCAAAGATAAACCAATCATACATAAAAGAATTCAGAGAAGAATCAAATATTGTTCATAGATAAACTTGATCATAAACCCACAATTCATCGATCTCGACAGACACACCGGAAAAGAAGATTACATCGAATAGATCTCCAAGAAGACCGAGGAGAACTTTGTATTGAGATCCAAAGAGAGAGAAGAAGCCATCTAGCTAATAACTATGGACCCGAAGGTCTGAGGTAAACTACTCACACATCACCGGAGAGGCCATGGAGTTGATGTAGAGGCCCTCCGTGATCAATGCCCCCTCTGGCGGAGCTCCGGAAAAGGCCCCAAGATGGGATCTCTCGGGTACAGAAGGTTGCGGCAGTGAAATTATGTTTTCGTGGTGCTCCTGGATGTTTGGGGGGTACGTGGATATATATAGGAGGAAGAAGTAGGTTGGTGGAGCAACGAGGGGCCCACGAGGGTGGAGGGCGCGCCCAGGGGGGTAGGTGCGCCCCTGCCTCGTGGCCTCCTCGATTGTTTCTTGACGCCCACTCCAAGTCTCCTGGATAACGTTTGTTGAGAAAATCATGTTCTCGAAGGTTTCATTTCGTTTGGACTCCGTTTGATATTCCTTTTCGGCGAAACTCTAAATAGGCAAAAAAACAACAATTTGGGCCGGGCCTCCGGTTAGTAGGTTAGTCCCAAAGATGATATAAAAGTGTAAAATAAAGCCCAATAGCATCCAAAATAGATAATATAATAGCATGGAGCAATCAAAAATTATAGATACGTTGGAGACGTATCACTTTCCTCGATAACTTCCAAGGTACATATGTTCGACCTCCGGACGCTGATGACCTAAGCGTGCGCTCAGGGACATCTACGCGATAGAGCCAGTCGCCCCAAAATTCAACCCATGGTCATCATGCCCGATCTCTTTTGATCGTTCGGATCACCCGACCAGCATCCTCCATGGAGGCTCAGCCGCACTGGTCTTAGACCCAATAATTGATGCATTCCACCTGACTCGTGTCCTTATGGACAGCGGTAGCAGCCTCAATCTGCTCTATCGGGATACAGTGAGAAAAGTGGGCATTAACCCATCAAGGATTAAGCCTACAAAGACCACCTTTAAAGGAGTCATTCCAGGCATAGAGGCCCTTTGTACGGGCTCAATCACACTAGAGGTTGTCTACGGATCTCCGGACAACTTCCAAATCGAGGAGTTAGTCTTCGATATCATCCCATTCCGCATCGGCTATCACGCACTGCTCGGACAAACTGCATTTTCTTGATTCAACGCAGTGCCACACTATGCTTATCTCAAGCTCAAGATGCCCGGCCCACGTGGCATCATAACAGTAAATAGCAATAAGGAACGCTCTCTCCATACAGAAGAGCACACAGCTGCCCTAGCAGCAGAACTACAAAGCAGCCTTCTCAAGCAGAACCTTCATTCGGCTGCCGAGCCCTCGGACACCCTTAAGAGGGTCTGAACTACTCTACAACAGGAGAGCTCGGCTCGTCAGGAGCTCGACTAGCAATCCGGCCTCCGTCTCAGTCCTACCAAGCGGTGGCATGTGCGCCACGCGTACATAACTACGCACTCAAAATTCCATGGGCATCGACGGAGGCACAACTAGCTTGTGATCCACGGCACGGTTCAACCGACATCGGATACACACATACTTTCACTTCTGCTTGTTTTCTTGCAGGTTTTAATCCTACAGGCCCCATCGGGTGGTCTGGTTATCGGTCCTCTTGAAGGATAAACACACCAAGATGGCGAGGAGCGCAGACATACGGGGACTTTTTAGGTGATTCCGCTAACAATAACTCTACCTGTCTTCCAGGACCCACATGCAGCTCTTCCCTGGTTTCGGCATGTTAAATAGCATGTTGCTTATTGCACTACTTGTATCAATGCACCTTGACGTACTAATTACATTACAATGAAAACAGTTTGTAGCTGGAGCTGTAGGACCCCAACCTTTTACCTTTACACCTTTTCTGTTTTCTTTTCTCTCTTTTCTTTATTTTTTCAGTTTCCCTGTGGATAACCCCATCAGGTAGCACCCGTACACTTTGGTACATTTTGATGTTTGCCAGGGGCTTTATAGAACCCCACATTATGGCAACAAAAGTACGAACACTTCTTGTAAGTATAGTTCGGCACCCTGAATTTAGCATTATATGCATTGGCTCCGAATCATGTCTTTGGTCAGTAGTTGGGTTGCCTGGCTCCTATGCTTGCTATCCTACATTCTGCTACATCGTCTAGGGTAGTAAAGGGAGAACTACTGCGATTGTGCCCTGGTCTAAACCGGATGAGCACCTCAGTAGAGAAAGCCGAAAACTGACTATCATGATGCGGCGAGAGCCGGTCAGCTGTTCAGAGGTCTCAAACCGTTGGAGGTTTTTCCGCATTTCGCGAAGGATCGTACTTCTCGATCAGACGCTGACAGCACTCTGGTTCATATACCAGGGGCTGCGCCTATGTTTTATTATAAAACTCCTATGGCGAAGTGAGGGCGTTCAAACCGTATAGTCTGGTTGACTGGTTCGTGCGCTGAACAACTCCTTCAAGGACCATACAATTGGATCAAGATTGTTTAGATACCATCCCGAACACCTGCGTACTACCTACGTGAGGGCAGAAGCCGACGACTGGCCAACCCTCAGATTTCAAATAACACGGCCGCACAGGAGGACTCAATCAAAACATAAATTATATCACAAAGCGGATTTGTTGTCATAATACAAGACAAAATACGAGTGTATTCATTCGAAAATAATGTCCTGCCCGCACTGCGTGGCTACAATACGAGACCCCTCTAGGACATCCGCAAAATAGCGCTCGGGTGTACGGTGCTCCTTGCCCTTCGGTGGCCCCTTGGTCAGTTCGACGGCGTCCATCTTCGCCCACCAGATCTTGCAACGAGCAAAGGCCATCCGGGCACCCTCAATATAGACCGACCGCTTTACAACCTCAAGCTGCGGGTAAGCACTAACAAGCCACTTCACCAGCCCGAAGTAGCTGCTGGGTACCGGCGTGGCAGACGATAGCCGGACTATCAGGCCCCTCATGGCCAGCTCGGCCGCCTTGTGTAGCTCGACCAACTGTTTCAGCTGGTCGCTGAAGGATACCGGATGTTCTGGTCCAAGATATTGAGACCAGAACAGCTTCTCCGTCGAACTCCCTTCCTCGGCTCGATAGAATTCAGCAGCATCGGATACACTGCATGGAAAATCCGTAAACGCCCCTGTAGAGCACCAAATTCGGGTAAGTAAAAGGAGCGTTTCCTTCACAGACTTGTTTGGCATAATGAAAGCATTACCCGCCGCAATATTCTTAGCCACCTGGAGTTCTTGAAGGGTGCTCTGGGCCTTGGCTCGAGCCTCTTGTGCGCTCTGGCGGTCCTTTGCAAGTTCGGACGCCTGTGTCTTAGAATCACGCTTCAGGGACTCGTACTTCTTGACGGCATCCTGAAGCTCTTGTTGAACGTCGCTGACCCGGGCCTCGTGCTTTTCGCGTAAAGCGTGTTCCTCGGCCGCTTTGTCCTCGGCCTCGGCTAATGCCTTCTTGAGGGCCGCCACCTCGGTCGTGGCCCCTAGCATAGTCCATGACACTTTAGTCAGCACGAAGTATTCATCCTTCCTAACATACATGCACAGGTTACTACATACCTTGGCTGTCCTTCAGCTGCTTCTTCACAAGGCTGAGCTCCTCCTCGGCCCGCTCCAGGCTCTGCTTCAGTTTGGAGACCTCCACAGTATGAGCAGCACCAGCCAGCAGCGACGCCTGCTTATTTACATAGACATCATATGTTAGACTCTTGCGGAAATTGTTTTGATCCTCTGTTCGGCTTTTCTTTCCGAACACCGAACAGATCATCAGGGGCTATTGTCTATGCTGTAATTACCTCAAAGCCTGTTAAAAGGCTAGTGCAGGCTTCGGTCAGCCCGCTTTTGGCAGACCGAACATTTTGATCACCGTACCTATGAGGACACGGTGTTCATCTACAATGGAAGCACCTTCCAGTGCTTCCAGCAGATCATTCGGCGCCTCCGGTTGGACGGAGGCCACCAGCGGAACAGGCACACCCCCCTTTCGAGGAAGGCCGTTCGCCGGACTCCGGAGCCGTATAGGTCTCCGGAATGATATCCGGCTGAGGGCCGAATGGAACTCGGCCCCCACCATCAGTCCCCATGGGGGTTTCTTCCCCCATGTGTCCGGCGACTGTGGAGTCATCCTTGGACGCCGCCCTGACGATCTCCAAAGCCTCTCCTTGGTCGGGAAAGGCCCTTTGGGACACCACCTCGTCATCGCCTTTGGGCAAGGCAGAGTGAGCAGGTGGCGGCGACATGCTGGCCATCTCCTTCGAGTCTAGCGATCCCTCTGTCGAGGATTGCAGAGAACTGTCGCGGGCCGGACCGCAATAGCATAAATTAAACATATTAATATGGCAAAGGGGAAGGGCCATACATTTGGACGAGCATAAGGTCTTTGGTACTCATGAAGCGGCCCGAGGCTTGGTCCGGGGCATTCGCTCCAGACTGCTATCGACATCCCACACGGAGTTATCCGTGAGAGAGCCCTTCCCCCTCTTGGGTGCCTTCACTTCCAGGTTCATGGAGGCCACCCTTTTCTTCCTCCCCCCCTCAGGGGGGAGTTGTCTTCTTCCTCCTCCTCGTCATCGTCTTCAGCGACCGAAGGGTCAGTCTCGTCTTCGGACGACAGGTCCGAAGTATCCTTTCGCCGAAGGCGACCCCTGGTCCCCTTGGCCGCCTTCTTGGTCTTCTTATCTTGCACTTCATAAGGCGCCGGGAAAAACATCTTCGTCAGGAGTGAGGTCTCTTCGTCTTCAGGTAGCGGGGCTGGATAGTCAATCCGCCTCGCTATGTTGGTCCAGGCCTAAGGAAAAAATTGATAGGAGAGCTTAGACTTCTTTCTCACAATGTGATGTCTACTACACAACCTTCTTCTTGTAGACGTTGTTGGACCTCCAAGTGCAGAGGTTTGTAGGACAGTAGCAAATTTCCCTCAAGTGGATGACCTAAGGTTTATCAATCCGTGGGAGGCGTAGGATGAAGATGGTCTCTCTCAAGCAACCCTGCAAACCAAATAACAAAGAGTCTCTTGTGTCCCCAACACACCCAATACAATGGTAAATTGTATAGGTGCACTAGTTCGGCGAAGAGATGGTGATACAAGTGGTATATGGATGGTAGATAAAGGTTTTTGTAACCTGAAAATATAAAAATAGCAAGGTAACTAATGATAAAAGTGAGCACAAACGGTATTGCAATGCGTTGAAACAAGGCCTAGGGTTCATACTTTCACTAGTGCAAGTTCCCTCAACAATAATAACACAATTGGATCATATAACTATCCCTCAACATGCAACAAAGAGTCACTCCAAAGTCACTAGTAGCGGAGAACAAATGAAGAGATTATGGTAGGGTACGAAACCACCTCAAAGTTATCCTTTCTGATCGATCTATTCAAGAGTTCGTAGTAAAATAACATGAAGCTATTCTTTCTGTTCAATCTATCATAGAGTTCGTACTAGAATAACACCTTAAGACACAAATCAACCAAAACCCTAATGTCACCTAGATACTCCAATGTCACCTCAAGTGTCTGTGAGTATGATTATACGATATGCATCACACAATCTCAGATTCATCTCAAACCAACACAAAGTACTTCAAAGAGTGCCCCAAAGATTCTACCAGAGAGTCAAGACGAAAACGTGTGCCAACCCCTATGCATAGGTTCATGGGCGGAACCCGCAAGTTGATCACCAAAACATACATAAAGTGGATCAATAGAATACCCCATTGTCACCATGGGTATCCCACACAAGACATACATCAAGTGTTCTCAAATCCTTAAAGACTCAATCTGATACATCAAGATCGTATCACTTCAAGAACACGAGAGAGAGAGAGAGAGATCAAACACATAGCTACTGGTACATACCCTCAGCCCCGAGGGAGAACTACTCCCTCCTTGTCATGGAGAGCGTCGGGATGATAAAGATGGCCACCGGAGAGGGATTCCCCCTCCGGCAGGGTGCCGGAACGGGTCTAGATTGGTTTTCGATGGCTACGGAGGCTTCTGGCGGCGGAACTCCCGATCTATTGTGCTCCCCGAAGTTTTTAGGGTATATGGGTATATATAGGAGGAAGAAGTACGTCGGTGGATCTCCGGGCTGTCCACGAGGCAGGAGGGCGCGCCCAGGGGGGTGGGCGCGCCCCACTCTCGTGGGCAGCCCGGGACTCTCCTGGTCCATCTCCGATACTCCGTGGGCTTCTTCTGGTCCAAAAATAAGTTCCATGAAGTTTCAGGTCAATTGTACTCCGTTTGATTTTCCTTTTCTGCGATACTCTAAAACAAGGAAAAACAGAAACTGGCATTGGGCTCTGGGTTAATAGGTTAGTCCCAAAAATAATATAAAAGTGTATAATAAAGCCCATAAACATCCAAAACAGATAATATAATAGCATGGAACAATCAAAAATTATAGATACGTTGGAGACATATCAGCACCCCCAAGCTTAATTCCTGCTCGTCCTCGAGTAGGTAAATGATAAAAACAGAATTTTTGATGTGGAATGCTTCCTAACATATTTCTCAATGTAATTTTTCTTTATTTTGGCATGAATGTTTAGATCCGAAAGATTCAAGATAAAAGTTTAATATTGACATAAAAATAATAATACTTCAAGCATACTAACTAAGCAATCATGTCTTCTCAAAATATAAATTTTATTACTCTCCATATAAGCGAATTTCTTCTCATGAATAGTAGTGGGAGCAAACTCAACAAAATAACTATCATGGGATTGAAAATTGAAATCAAGATGACAAGTTTCATTGTTATCATTATTCTTTAAAGCATACGTGTCATCACAATAATCATCATAGATAGGAGGCATGCTTTCATCATAATAAATTTGCACATCAAAACTTGGGAGACTACAAATATCATCTTCATTAAACATAGCTTCCCCAAGCTTGTGGCTTTGCATATCATTAGCATCATAGATATTCAGGGAATTCATACTAATAACATTGCAATCATGCTCATCATTCAAAGATTTAGTGCCAAACATTCTAATGCGTTCTTCCTCTAGCACTTGAGACAATTATCGGAATCCTTATTTTCATGATAGATATTAAAAAGATGAAGCATATGAGGTACCCTTAGTTCCATTTTTTATAATAGCAAAGCTCGCGATACATCAAGATTGTATCACCTCAAGAACACGAGAGAGAGAGAGATCAAACACATAGCTACTGGTACATACCCTCAGCCCCGAGGGAGAACTACTCCCTCCTCGTCATGGAGAGCGTCGGGATGATGAAGATGGCCACCGGAGAGGGATTCCCCCTCCGGCAGGGTGCCAGAAAGGGTCTGTATTGGTTTTCGGTGGCTACGGAGGCTTTTGGCGGCGGAACTGCCGATCTATTGTGCTCCCAGAAGTTTTTAGGGTATATAGGAGGAAGAAGTACGTCGGTGGATCTCCGGGCTGTCCACGAGGCAGGGGCGCGCCCAGGGGGGTGGGCGCACCCCCCACCCTCATGGGCAGCCCGGGACTCTCCTGGTCCATCTCTGATACTGCGTGGGCTTCTTCTGGTCCAAAAATAAGTTCCGTGAAGTTTCAGGTCAATTGGACTCCGTTTGATTTTCCTTTTCTACGATACTCTAAAACAAGGAAAAAACAAAAACTGGCACTGGGCTCTGGGTTAATAGGTTAGTCCCAAAAATAATATAAAAGTGTATAATAAAGCCCATAAACATCCAAAACAGATAATATAATAGCATGGAACAATCAAAAATTATAGATACGTTGGAGACGTATCACAATGCGCTATTAAAGATTATGCCTTGAGAGCGTGAATGAACTTACCGAATTAGCTTGGCGCTTTGAGCTAAGCCCACGATCCTCGGTTGTAGGCGGTGGCATCTCGCCAGCCTTGAAAAGCACTTTCCAGATATCCTCGTGCATTGTGCCGAAGAGCTCTAGCAGCGTCTGGTGCTTGGCCGGATCGAATTCCCACAAATAGCAAGTCCGACGTTGGCACGGGAGGATCCGGCGGATGAGCATAACCTGGATCACATTGACAAGCTTGATCCTGTTGGATATCATGTTGTGCACACATGTCTGGAGCCCTGTCAGCTCGCCCGGAGAACCCCAAGTTAGGCCCTTCTCTTGCCAGGAGGTGAGCCGCATCAGAGCTCCGGATCGGAATTCGGGGGCCGCCGTCCAGTTGGTGTCACGCGGCTCTGTAATGTAGAACCACGCCGACTGCCACCCCTTCACCATTTCCACGAAAGAACCTTCGAGCCAGGTGACGTTGGGCATCCTACCCAACATAGCTCCTCCGCACTCTGCCTGTTGACCGCTCACCACCTTCGGCTTCACATTGAAGGTCTTCAGCCATAGGCCGAAATGAGGTGGGATGCAGAGAAAGGCCTCACACACGACTATAAATGCCGAGATGCTGAGGATAAAGTTAGGGGCTGGATCATGGAAATCTAGCCCATAATAAAACATTAGTCCGCGGACAAACGGGTGGAGAGGGAATCCCAACCCACGGACAAAATGTGTGAGGAACACCACTCTCTCATGAGGCTCGGGGGTGGGGACGATCTGTTCCTTGGCCGGAAGTCGATAAACGATCTCCTTGGCCAGGTATCCGGCCTCTCGGAGCTCCTCTATATTTTTCCTCTTAACGGAGGAGGCCATCCACTTGCCGCCGGCTCCAGATCCGGACATGGTTGGGTGTTTGTTTGAATGGGAACGAATGAGGACTTGGGCGTTGGAGCTCAAGAGCGGAGAGGCAGGGAGAAAGTGTGGGAGAAGAAAGGGGAATCTTATCTCCTTATAAGGGCGGTGAATATCGAACGCCCCCCCATTCGCCTTAAAATTCGCCTGCTCCCAAGGGCTATGTAAACGGCGCGGTTGGGTTACCCACGCCCGTATTGATGAGAATCCCGTAATAAGGGGACACGATCTCTGCTTTGACAAGACGTGCCAATGACAACCGCGTCTCAAAACGTGGGGCAAAAAACGGTTCGAAATTATGATCGGACAGGCGTGACGTCGCATTACTAAAGTTGTCAGCAGACTGGACTTGTGTGTTATTATATTCTCTCTGCGGTTGTGTACGGTGTGTGTTACAGGTCCGGACACGATCAATTCGTCTGGAGACTATTCGGGAGTTTGGAAGGAGGAACCCGCCTTACAATGTCGAAGACAGTACTACGCGTCGGATACCTTGTCATTGAAGCCAGGTTCAGGGGCTATTGAGGGAGTCCTGGACTAAGGGGTCCTCGGGCGTCCGGCCTGTTATCTATGGGCCGGACTGATGGGCTATGAAGATATGAAGACCGAAGACTGTACCTATGTCCGGATGAGACTCTCCTTGACGTGGAAGGCAAGCTTGGCGAACAACTATCAAGATTCCCTCTTATGTAACCGACTCTATGTAACCCTAGATCCCCCCGGTGTCTATATAAACCAAAGGGTGTAGTCCGGAAAGGATATACTAATACCTTAGTCATACAGGCTAGACTTCTAGGGTTTAGCCATTACGATCTCGTGGTCGATCAACTCTTGTAATACTTGTATTCATCAATATTAATCAAGTAGGACGTAGGGTATTACCTCCATCAAGAGGGCCCGAACATGGGTAAAACTTCGTGTCCCCTGTCTCCTGTTACCATCAACCCTAGACGCACAGTTCGGGGCCCCCTACCCGAGATCCGCCGGTTTTGACACCGGCATTGGTGCTTTCATTGAGAGTTCCTCTGTGCTATCGCTGAAAGGTCTAATGGCCCCTTCAATCGTCAATGATGACGCTGTCTGCGGAGAAACTCTCCTCCCCGGGCAGATCTTCGTATTCGGCGGCTTCGCACTGCGGGCCAACTCATTTGGCCATCTGGAGCAGATCGAAAGCTACGCCCCTGGCCATCAGGTCGGATTCGGGAGCTTGAACTACGTCGCAGACATCCGTGGAGACTTGATCTTCGCCGGATTCGATACCGCGGTGGCCGCTCCCGGTCACCCAGATGATCATGACCTAAATCTGTCATCGGGCCGCATCCAGGAGATCGCTCCTGTAACCGCTCTGGCCCTAGAGCCGGAGCAGGCCGCGCCATCGAAAGATGGGAGGATTAACCCCACCTTGGAGGCCGCAGACTCCACAACGCTGGAGCCGCACATGGACCTGGTCTCACACGATGCCTATGCCACCGGAACGCCGGACTCATCTCCGGCCATAGGTTCTGAACTGCGCGAGCCCGTGGACGCCGAGCTTGATCATTTATCAATCTTCAAATTCAGTGCCGCAGACATCTTCCAGCACCTGCCTTTGGGTGATGTGCTAATCTCATTAAAAAACCTGTCCTTGGCGGAGGACTCTCAGCCGAACTATATCCAGCTTGAACTAGGGGCTGACGATGGAGAATTTTACTTCCCACCCGCCACCCACTTTATAGCCACGATCAAGGATTTGATCGATGAACTTGATTATGACTCCGAGGACATCGACAGTATGGACGACGATGCCGGAGAAGAAGAGGCCCAGAACCCACCGTTCACCGGACGCTGGACGGCCACTTCCTTGTATGACGTATACATGGTGGATGCACCAAAGGAGAACAGCGGCGACGACAAGGAAGACCCAGTTGAGGATAAACCTTCGGAAATACAGTCCAAGTGCCGACGTTAGCAGCGCCGCTCTAAATCACGACGCAATAAAGACAGCAACACCGGCACAGGAGAAGATGACACTCTGGAAGGTGCCGAAGACAACGAAGACCCCGTCGATAAAGCAAACGAACAAGATGAATGGGAAGATGAGCAGGTTAGCCCTGTTAAACCAGCCACACACGAAGATTCGGAGGACGACAATTACCTCCTGCTCTCTGAAGATGAGGTGAGCCTTGGCACCAAAGATTTCATCATGCCCGAGGAACCTCTTGAGCAGGAGCGCTTCAAGCGCCAGCTAATAGCCACGACAAGGAGTCCTGGACTAAGGGGTCCTCGGGCGTCCGGCCTGTTATCTATGGGCCGGACTGACGGGCTGTGAAGATATGAATACCGAAGACTGTACTTGTGTTCGGATGAGACTCTCCTTGATGTGGAAGGCAAGCTTGGCGAACAACTATGAAGATTCCCTCTTATGTAACCGACTCTATGTAACCCTAGACCCCCCGGTGTCTATATAAAGCGGAGGGTGTAGTACGGAAAGGATATACTCAATACCTTAGTCATACATGCTAGACTTCTAGGGTTTAGCCATTACGATCTCGTGCTAGATCAACCCTTGTAATACTCGTATTCATCAATATTAATCAAGTAGGACGTAGGGTATTACCTCCATCAAGAAGGCCCCGAACCTGGGTAAAACTTCGTGTCCCCTGTCTCCTGTTACCATCAACCCTAGACGCACAGTTCGAGACCCCCTACTCGAGATACGCCAGTTTTGACACCGACAATCACCGCCCACAACTCTTTGTGTTCTACTCGTGCATATCATCTACGCATAGACCTGGCTCCGATGCCACTGTTGGGAAACGTAGCATGCAATTTCAAAAAAAAATCCTACGTTCACGCAAGATCTATCTAGGAGATGCATAGCAACGGGAGGGGGAGAGTGTGTTTATGTTCCCTCGTAGACCGAAAGCGGAAGAGTTTGATAACACAGTTGATGTAGTCGAACTTCTTCTAGATCCGACCGATCAAGCACCGAACGTACGACACCTTCGAGTTCTGCACATGTTCAGCTCGATGACGTCCCTCGTCCTCTTGATCCAGCAAAGGTGTCGAGGAAGAAGATGAGTTCCGCCAGCACGACGGCGTGGTGATGGTGAAGTGGTCCATGCAGGGCTTCACCTAAGCACTACAAAGATATGACCGGAGGCGTAAACTGTGGAGGGGGTGTCGCACACGGCTAACAATTGTTGGCGTGTGTTCTAGGCACCCCTCCCCATATATATATATATATAGGTGGGAGGGGGAGGAGAGGCAGCCAGGGGCGCCCTAGGGTTGGCCGCCCCCCCTAGGGGCCATGCCTTGCCCTGCGCCCCCTTTCCATGTATGCATGAAGGGGAAGGAAAGAGGGGGGGGTGAGGGAAGGAAGTGGGAATCCTAATCCACACTTTCCTTTCCCTTCCCCCTTTCCTTCTCCGCCTCCTATAGCCTTATAGGGTGCACCAGCCCCTTGTGGGCTGGTGTGTTCCTTCACAAGGCCCATATGGCCCATAGGATTGCCGTGGGTACCCGAAACACCTTCCAGTGACCCGATAAGTACCCGATACCCTCTGGAACACTTCCGTTGTCTGAATGCCATCGTCCTATATATCAATCTTTAACTCTCGACCATTTCGAGACTCCTCGTCATGTTCGTGATCCCATTCGGGACTCCGAACAACATTCGGTCACCAAATCACAAAACTCATATAATACTATATTGTCATCGAACGTTAAGCGTGCGGACCATACATGCTCGAGAACTATGTAGACATGACCGAGACACTTCTCCGGTCAATAACCAATAGCGGAACCTGGATGCTCATTTTGGCTCCTACATATTCTACAAAGATCTTTATCGGTCGAACTATTATGACAACATACGTTATTCCCTTTGTCCATCGATATGTTTACTTTTCCGAGATTCGATCGTCGGTATCTACATACCTAGTTCAATCTCGTTACCCGCAAGTCTCTTTACTCATTCTGTAATACATCATCCTGCAACTAACTCATTAGTCACTTTGCTTGCAAGGCTTCTTATGATGTGCATTACCGAGAGGGCCTTGAGATACCTCTCCGATACTCAGAGTGACAAATACTAATATCGATCTATGCCAACCCAACAAACACCTTCAGAGATACCTGTAGAGCATCTTTATAATCACGTAGTTACGTTGTGACGTTTGATAGCACACAAGGTATTCTTCCGATATCCGGGAGTTGCATAATCTCATAGTCGAAGGAATATGTATTTGACATGAAGAAAGCAATAGCAATAAAACTGAACGATCAATATGCTAAGCTAATGGATGGGTCTTGTCCATCACATCATTCTCCTAATGATGTGATCCCGTTCATCAAATGACAACACATGTCTATGGTTAGGAAACTTAACCATCTTTAATTAATGAGCTAGTCTAGTAGAGGCTTACTGGGGACACGGTGTTTTGTCTATGTATCCACACATGTATCAAGTTTCTGGTTAATACAATTCTAGCATGAATAATAAACATTTATCATGATATAAGGAAATATAAAATAACAACTTAATTATTGCCTCTAGGGCATATTTCCTTCAGTTTAGAGATAGAGGTGTCGATAATATAAAATACGGACACGAGGGCATCATGATCATATTTAGAACAACAACATATTGTCATATAACTTCTTATGCTAAAGTGATAATTCGTTCACAAGGTAAAGTATGAACCATAAACTTTCATTGAAAAGCAACAAACTATTATCTTAGTCATTGATGCGATCGCAATTTGTCATAATGTCAGAAAGAGTCAATGTAAGAGCTTTTATTAAGCAAGTTCACATACTCAACCATCATTTAGTCTTCCACAATTGGTAACACTCATGTGATACCTATGAATCAAAGCTTCAGTCATACACATAGAAAGATAGGGGCTTATAGTTTCGCCTCCCAACCATTTACCTCAAGGGTAATGTCAACAATAATAACTCATGATCATCTACATCTGAGTGGATATGTATGTCTAGATCTTTCTCCAACATATAGTGCTTGCCAAAAAGAGAAAAATAAAAGGAAGGGTGAAAACCACCATGACTCTTGTACGAAGGCAGGTATTGAAAATAAAAGATAGGCCCTCCACAGAGGGAAGCAGAGGTTGTCATGTGCTTTTTGTTTGGATGCACAAAATCTTAATGCAAAGGAGCGTCACTTTATATTGCCACTTGTGACATAGATCTTTATTATGTAGTCCATCCTTTTTATTTCTTCCCCATCACAAGGTCTTATAAAGCTTATTTTCCTCACACTAAAAGATCATACATATTTAGAGAGCAATTTTTATTGCTTGCACCGATGGCAACTTACTTGAAGGATCTTACTCAATCCATAGATAGATATAGTGGACTCTCATGACATGAAACCGAGTTGATGGTTTTTGGATGCAGAACTAGTATCCCTACTTGGTGCGGACTTTTTGGCTAGGAAGGGATAGAAAGCAAGCTCAATATGTTGGAGGATCCAGGACATTATAACTTCTGTTCGGATATAAGGAAACATAACCCATTATGTTGTCTTCGTTGTCCAACATCAACTTATTAGCATATAATATTTTAATGAGTGCTCACAATCATAAAAGATGTCCAAGATAGTGTATTTATATGTGAGACCTCTCTTTCCTTATTACTTCTCATTAATGCAGCAATGACCAATACTATGTTTGTCATCCTTCAACAAATTTTATGCATCATATTTCTTATATGTGAAGTCATCACTCTCCATAAGAGTATCATATAATCTTTTTTAATTCCTTTTCTTTTTTCAAGACCAAATCAAGAAAGCAAAACCCTCAACTCAAAACTAATCTTTCTTATATAACTCTCATACTCATATACATAGATAGATCAAGAAGCAAAAACTTAAAGACTAGATCATACTAAATTTTTTATTCTATTAAATCATGATTTAACCAAAAGGATCGAACTAAGACAAATGATAAAGATAAAGATGTGGTGGTCATCCAAGCTTGCATATTTTGCTCCCTCCGAGTCGGAATCTTGATCCTCCTCTGTGGACCATAGATAGGGGTAGATGCCCCCAAAGATCTTTGGATCTGCAACATAGTGGGAGACATGGCTCTCTCCATCCGAATCTTGTGACGACATATTCTCGTCTCTTTCAGAAAAGTAGCTCGAAGCAAGAACAGAGGATATTGTCTTGATATGGTGGTCAAAACCTTAGGGAGATTATATAATTAATTTTTACCATGCAAAACAAGTAATTTGGGAGAAAAGGGAGTCCGGAGGGCACACGAGGTGGCCACAAGCTCGGGAGGCGTGCCAAGGGGGGTACGACGCGCCCCCAGGCTTGTCGCCTACTCCTGCGCTTTTAGGACTACTTTTTATTTTCCTATTTTTTCATATATTCCAAAACGGAGAAAATTGCCTTTTCAGAACTTTTGGAGTCGGTTTACTTACTGTATCACATACCTATTCCTTTTCAGGGTTCTGGGGTGTTCTGGAAAGTTTCCATTATACTCCTTCGGTGTTATGGTATGGATACTGTTCGTTTCAATATTTATAGGTGTACCTGAGATAAAATGCTTGATTCTTTGCCCATTCACCACCTTCAGATTAGTGCCTTCGAAGTTGTTGATCTTGATAGCACTGGAATGATAAACTTCTTCGATAATGTAAGGCCCTTCCCACTTAGAGAGAATCTTTCTTCCAAAAAATCATAAACAAGAGTTGTATAGCAATACTTGGTCACCTACATTAAATTCCCGCTTTTCTATTCTTTTCTCATGCCATCTTTTAACTTTTTCTTTAAACAGTTTAGCATTTTCATATGCTTGGGTTCTCCATTCATCAAGTGAGCTAATATCAAATAACCTATTTTCACCGGCAAGTTTGAAATCATAGTTGAGTTCTTTAATTTCCCAATAAGCTTTATGTTCTAATTCAAGAGGTAAGTGACACGCTTTTCCATAAACCATTTTATATGGAGACATACCCATAGGATTTTTATAAGCAGTTCTATATGCCCATAATGCACCTTCAAGTTTCTTAGACCAATTCTTTCGAGACCTATTAACAGTCTTTTGCAAGATCAGTTTTATTTCCCTATTACTTAATTCCACTTGACCTCTAGACCGAGGATGATAAGGAGATACAATTCTATGGTTAACATCATATTTAACAAGAAGTTTATGGAAAGCACCATGAATAAAGTGTGAACCACCATCAGTCATTAAATATCTAGGGACTCCAAACCTTGGGAAAATAACTTCTTTAAGCATTTTAATGGAAGTGTTATGATCATCACTACTAGTTGGAATAGCTTCTACCCACTTAGTAACATATCATCAACAACAAAATATGTGTATACCCATTGGAGGAAGGAAAAGGTCCGATATAATCAAATACCCAAACATCAAATGGTTCAATAACAAGTGAATAATTCATAGGTATTTCTTGACGTCTACTAATGTTACCAATTCTTTGACATTCAGCACAAGACAAGACAAACGCACGAGCATCTTTGAAAAGAGTAGGCCAATAAAAACCAGATTATAATACCTTGTGTGCAGTTCTGTCTCCCGCATGGTGTCCTCCGTAAGCCTCGGAGTGATACTTCCGTAGGGTTTGTTCTGATTCATGCTTAGGTATACAACGTCTAATAACACCATGTACTCCTTCTTTATAAAGGTGTGGGTCATCCCAGAAGTAATGTCTTAAATCATAGAAAAACTTTTTCTTTTGTTGGTATGTGAAACTAGGTGGTATAAATTTAGCAATGATATACTTAGCATAGTCAGCATACCAAGGAGTACTACATGAAGCATTTATCAGCTAATTGTTCATCAGGAAAGCTATCATCAATAGGTAGTGGCTCATAAAGAATATTTTCTAACCTAGACAAGTTGTCTTCTATGGGGTTCTCGGCTCATTTCCTACCAATAATATGTAAATCAAATTCTTGTAGCAAGAGAACCCACCTAGTAAGTCTAGGTTTAGCATCTTTTTCTCCATAAGGTATTTAATAGTAGCATGATCAGTGTGAACAATTACTCTGGAATCAACTATGTAAGATCTGAATTTATCACAAGCAAAAAAAACTGCTAAAAATTCTTTTTTAGTGGTAGCATAATTTCTTTGGGCACTATCTAGGGTTTTGCTAGCATAATGGATAACATTTAATTTGTTATGAAGTCTTTGTCCTAGAACAACACCAACAACATAATCCACTACAAAAAAACCAACTTCCGTGATGATACGTGTTTATCATAATAGGTCACGTTTTTTGTCATGCATGTACATCCATGACGATTTCATGACAGAATCAAGATAGTCATACGTGTGCTGTCGTAGAAGTGTTCAATGACAATACTAAAATTATCATCACAGAAGTGTCCACTTCCATGACGATAAATGTCGTGTCATGGAAGTGCTTTCGTCAAGGGTAACCGACATGTGGCATCCACCGTAACGGGTCACCGTTAAGCTATCAGGTCTAGTTTTAGATCTGATAACCCGCTAACAGACATGACTAATGGCGATTTTCCATGTGTAAAATTCTCATTGGCCGATGGAACCACGTGTCTGCTCCGCATAGACACAGATGTCACTCATCCAATGGGCAAGATGCGCCTATGATATGTTGACACGTGGACCGGCCCAAAAGTGGCCCATAAAGATTAAATGGGCCGGCCCAGCTAAAGGCCCACAAGATTTTGCAGACCATAATGGGCCGGCCCAGCTAAAGGCCCACATGATTTTGAAGACACTAGTGGGCCGACCCGTTAATGGGTGCCATGTTTTGGGCCAAATGCCGGCCCATATTTGATCTGGTCCATTAATAGCCTGCCACGTTCTGGGCCTAATAAGGGCCCATATGAGATCCGGCCCATTAATAGCCTACCATGTTCTGGGCCATATTATGGCCCATATCAGACCCGACCCTTTAAGAGCCTTCCATTCTTTGGGCTAAATTATGGCCCATATCAGATTCGACCAGGACGTTGTGCTTTTGGGCCCACTTGAGGTCCGGTTAGGATTTCTGTTTGCTAAAGGTGCATTTAATAGTACAGCCTGATATTAGTTTCGGCCTGTTAAAGGCCCGTTTAACATTTCGACCCTATATTTATTTCGGCCTGTTAAAAGCCCGTCATATAGTTGGGCCTAATTATGGCCCGCTTTGCATCCGGTCTGCTCACAGCCGATAATCTGATTGGGCCAAACAAGGACCGAGACAATTTTGGCTTGTTAACGGCCTGTGATGTGATTGGCACAATCATGGGCCGGGGTCTATTTCGGCATGTTGTCAGCCCGTGAGCTGTTCGGCACATTTCAGGCCCAACCTACTTTTCAGCCTACTAAAAGCCCATTGAATTTTCTTGCCAAAATAGGGCTGGCGGTTTACTCGGCCTATTAAAGACCCGAAACTACTAGTGGGCCAGTTTACATTTATGCCTGGTAATGGACCAAGATGACTGGGCCCATGATGCGGCCCATACATAGTGATTTGCATGACAGCCCGATTATGTACCGTAATTTTATGGTTTGGTCGGTTTACTTTTCATGGAGAGAAGACATGATATATATATACAGTAAAATAACTATAGCATCGTGAATAAGAAAAAACCTAGACTATACAATACAGAAATTATGGCATATTGAATACAGTGGGCATCAAAGTTCTCCACTATGATAATAAAGCACAAGCAGACAACAGATTACATACACTAGGCATCAAAGATCACCACCAATGCAAATAAACACGCAGACAAAATAATATACAAAACCGACAACACTTCAATAGAGTTCAATAAAGGTTAGCCCTACTCGGGAGTTGCAGCGCAAGCAACTGGGCAAGCTGATGAGACTGCGCTTGTTTGATGCTTATATCCCCCTCACTCTGAAAGAGAAACAAGCAGACAGATGATAGGTTTTGCACACATAATTATCAATGCTGACAATTCATCACATTTCTTATTGGAGAATAAAGTGATATAGTTTTAAATAGCATTAACATAATATGGTATTGTTCAGGTTAAGACATGGCAGGAAATGACATTGTGAAGGAGTTGGCAGCTTCACGACACCACCGGATTACAGATCAAGAACTCGTAAGTATCAATGGTTAGTGTGCTGTCAATTTATCGCATTTCAGATTGGCAAATAAAGAGAAGGTTTAAATAATAGTAGAATGATATGACATTGTTCATAGTTAAGACATTGCAGAATATGGCATTATGCTGTAGTGGTTAGTTTCACCACACCATTGGATTACAGATCAAGAACAGAAGCATACATGCACTGCAAAAGAAGATCACTTGGTCTGTATAGTTTAATTTACATGGTATGAAGAAGGAACTTGGTTGTACAACTGAAAACTTAAATTGAGAAGGACAAACTTTTGTTTACGAACTTCATAATAAACTTTAAACGTGCAATTTGATGCAAACAGCAGAAATAAACAGCTATTGCAGTCATGCCTAACCAAATATACACAACAAAGTTTGAAGGCTTGAGAAGGACAAACTTACATTAGTGGTGAAGACCGGCTTTATAAAGCCCTTGTCCATGCTGATGGGGGGGCAATTCAAGAAGTTTACCACAAAATCTTCTTCATAAGCATTGCATTTATTCTAAATTTTGTTAAGAGTAAATATAGATGTGATAATATAAGAAAAAATGGAGAATATTTAAGATAAGATGAAGAGTAATGCTACATAACCAAGTAGCTAGAAATGTAAGTACAACGATACAAGCAAAAGGTACAACCAAGAGCAATGCAGAGCTAAACTTCTTCAATACCATTGGTGTTATTGAAGGAAATACGCCCTAGAGGCAATAATAAAGTTTTTATTTTATATTATATTTCCTTATTCATGACAAAGGTTTATTATTCATGCTAGAATTTTATTGATCGGAAACTTAAATACATGTGTGAATACATAAACAAATACCATGTCCCTAGTAAGCCTCTACTAGACTAGCTCGCTGATCAAAGATGGTTAAGGTTTCCTAACCATAGACATGTGTTGTCATTTGATAACGGGATCACATCATTAGGAGAATGATGTGATGGACAATACCCATCCGTTAGCTTAGCATAATGATCGTTCAATTTTATTGCTATTGCTTTCTTCATGTCAAATACATATTCCTTCGACTATGATATTATGCAACTCCCGGATACCGGAGGAATACCTTGTGTGCTATCAAACATCACAACGTAACTGGGTGATCGTAAAGATGCTCTACAGGTATATCCGAAGGTGTTTGTTGAGTTAGCATATATCAAGATTAGGATTTGCCACTCCGAGTATCAGAGGGGTATCTCTGGGTCCTCTCGGTAATACACATCATTAGCTTGCAAGCAAATGACTAAGGAGTTATTCACTAGGTGATGTATTACAGAACGAGTAAAGAGACTTGCCGGTAACGAGATTGAACTAGGTATGAAGATACCGACGATCGAATCTCAGGCAAGTAACATACCGATGGACAAAGGGAATTACGTATGTTGTCATAACAGTTTGACCAATACAGATCTTCGTAGATTACGCAGGAGCCAAAATGGGCATCCAGGTTCCGCTATTGGTTATTTACCGGAGAGATTTCTTGGTCATGTCTACATAGTTCTCGAACCCGTAGGGTCCACATGCTTAACGTTCGTTGATGATATAGTATTATATGAGTTATATGTTCTGGTGACTGAATGTTGTTCAGAGTTCCAGATGAGATCACGGACATGACGAGGAGTCTTGAAATGACCGAGAGGTAAAGATTGATATATAGTACGATGGTATTTGGACACCAGAATTGTTTCGGGACGTACCGGGATGGAATCGGGTCACCGGAAGGGGTTCCGGGCACCCCCCGACAAGTTATGGGCCTTATGGGCCAAAGTCGGGGACATACCAGCCCACAAGGGGGCTGGGCCCCTCCCTTGTTTAGCCAGCCCTAGGGAAGGAAAAGGGGGAGGGCTAGCCCCTCCCGCCTTTCCCTCTCATGAGAGAAAGGAAGGGGGGCGCCACCCTCCCCTGCCTTTCCCCGCAGTCCAAATAAGGAAAGGGGGGGGCTTGGGAGGGACCCCATGTAAGATTCCTCCTACTTGGGCGCCTCCTTTGGCTGCTCTTCCCTCCCTCCCACCTATATATATATATGTGGGAGGGGGGCGCCTCGCAGACAATAGACAATTGCCTAGCCGTGTGCGGCGCCCCCCTCCACTGTTACACCCTCGGTCATATTTTCGTAGTGCCTAGGCGAAGCCCTGCGGAGATCACTTCACCATCATCGTCACCATGCTGTCGTGCTGCCGGAACTCATCTACTACCTCGTCGTCTTGCTGGATCAAGAAGGCGGAGGACGTCATCGAGCTGAACGTGTACAGAACACGGAGGTGCCGTGTGTTCGGTACTAGATCGGTTGGAACGCGAAGAAAGTTCGACTACATCAACCACGTTGTGAAACGCTTCCGCTTAAAGTCTACGAGGGTACGTAGACAAACTCTCCGCCTCTCGTTGCTATGCATCTCCATGGATAGATCATGTGTGTACGTAGAATTTTTTTCACAAAGTTCTTCTAGTCACTATCACCAGGCTACTAGAACTTCGTGATGAACTATAATATGCAAGGGATGACGAAAATGATTCCCGAGTTCTTCGCTATGCTTAAATCGGCGATGGTAGAAATCAAGAAAGAGCATCAAGTGTTGATGGTTAACAAGACCACGAGTTTCAAGAAAAAGGGCAAGGGAAAGATAGGGAACTCTAAGAAGAATGGCAAGCAAGTTTCCGCTCCCATGAAGAAGACTAAAGCTGGACCCAAGCCTGAAACTGAGTGCCTCTATTGCAAAGGAAATGGTCACTTGAAACAAAACTTCCCCAAATACTTGGCGGATAAGAAGGATGGCAAAGTGAACAAAGGTATATTTGATATACATGTTATTGATGTGTACCTTACTAGTATTAATAGTAGCCCATGGGTATTTGATACCGGTTCAGTTGCTAAGATTAGTAACTCGAAACAGGAGTTGCAGAATAAATAGAGACTAGTTAAGGGCGAGGTGACAATGTGTGTTGGAAGTGATTCCAGGGTTGATATGATCACCATCGCACACTCCCTCTACCTTCGGGATTAGTGTTGAACCTAAATAAATGTTATTTGGTGTTTGCGTTGAGCATGAATATGATTTGATCATGTTTATTGCAATACGGTTATTCATTTAAGTCAAAGAATAATTGTTGTTCTATTTACATGAATAAAACCTTCTATGGTCATACACCCAATGTGAATGGTTTATTGAATCTCGATCATAGTGATACACATATTTATAATATTAATGCCAAAATAAGCAAAGTTAATAATGATAGTGCAACATACTTGTGGCACTGCCATTTAGGTCATATTGGTGTAAAGCGCATGAAGAAACTCCATGCAGATGGGATTTTGGAATCACTTGATTATGAATCATTTGATACTTGCGAACCATGCCTCATGGGCAACATGACCAAAACTCTGTTCTTTGGGACAATGGAGCGAGCTAATGACTTATTGGAAATAATACATACCGATGTATGCGGTCCTATGAGTGTTGAAGCACGTTGCGGGTATTGTTATTTTCTGACCTTCACAAATGATTTGAGTAGGTATGGGTATATCTACTTGATGAAACACAAGTCTGAAACATTTGAAAAGTTCAAAGAATTTCAAAGTGAAGTGGAGAATCATCGTAATAAGAAAATAAAGTTTCTACGATCTGATCATGGAGGCAAATATTTGATTTACGAGTTTGGCCTTCATTTAAAACAATGTGGAATAGTTTCACAATTCATGCCACCTAGAACACCATAGCATAATGGTGTGTCCGGATGTCGTAACCGTACTTTATTAGATATGGTGCGATCAATGATGTCTCTTACCGATTTACCACTACCATTTTGGGGTTATGCACTAGAGATAGCCGCATTCACATTAAATAGGGCACCTTCTAAATCCGTTGAGACGACGCCATATGAACTATGGGTTTACAAGAAACCTAAGCTGTCGTTTCTTAAAGTTTGGGGATGCGATGCTTATGTCAAAAGGCTTTAGCCTGATAAGCTCGAACCTAAATCGGAGAAGTGCGTCTTCATAGGATACCCTAAAGAAACTATTGGGTACACCTTCTACCACAGATCTGAAGGCAAGATCTTTGTTGCTAAGAATGGGTCCTTTCTAGAGAAGGAGGTTTCTCTCAAAAGAAGTGAGTAGGAGGAAAGTAGAACTTGATGAGGTAAATTGTACCTTCTCTTGAATTGGAGAGTAGCACATCAGAGAAATCCGTTCCCGTGATGCGTACACCAACTAAAGAGGAAGATAATGATGATGATCATGAAACTTCGGATCAAGTTACTACTAGACTTCTTAGGTCGAATAGAGCATGTTTTGCACTAGAGTGGTACGGTAATCCTGTCCTGGAAGTCATGTTATTAGCCCAGATTCTGACAAATGGCTTGAGGCCATGAAATCTGAGATATGATCCATGTATGAGAACAAAGTGTGGACTTTGGTGGATTTGCCCAATGACCGGCAAGGCATTGAGAATAAATGGATTTTCAAGAGGAAGATAGGCGCCGATGGTAATATCACTATCTACAAAGCTCGACTTGTCACAAAAGTGTTTTTGACAAATTCAAGGAGTTGACTACAATGAGGCTTTCTCACCCGTAGTGATGCTTAAGTCCGGCCGAATCATGTTAGCAATTGCCGCATTTTATAATTATGAAATCTGGCAAATGGATGTCAAAAATTGCATTCCTTAATGGATATTAAAGAAGAGTTGTATATGATGCAAACATAGGTTTTTGTCGATCCTAAAGGTTCTAACAAAGTGTGCAAGCTCCAGTGATCCATCTATGGACTTGTACAAGCATCTCAGAGTTGGAATATATGCTTTGATGAGGTGATCAAAGCATATGGTTTTATATAGACTTATGGTGAAGCCTGTATTTACAAGAAAGTGAGTGGGAGCTCTATAGCATTTCTGATATTATATTTGGATGACATATTATTGATTGGAAATGATATACAATTTCTGAATAGCGTAAAAAGGATACTTGAATAAGAATTTTTCAATGAAAGACCTCGGTGAAGCTACATATATATTGGGCATCAAGATCTATAGGGATAGATCGAGACGCTTAATAGGACTTTCACAAAGCACATACCTTGACAAGATTTTGAAGAAGTTCAAAATGGACCAGCCAAAGAAAGGGTTCTTGCCTGTGTTGCAAGGTGTGAAGTTGAGTAATACTCAAAACCCGACGGCAAAAGATAGAGAGAAAATGAAAGTCATTCCCCGTGCCTCAGCCATAGGTTCTATAAATTATGTCATGCTATGTACCAAACCTGTTGCGTACCTTGCCATGAGTTTGGCAAGGGGGTACAATAGTGATCCAGGAGTAGATCATTGGACAACAGTCAAAATTATCCTTAGTTACCTAAGAGGACTAAGGAGATATTTCTCGATTATGGAGGTAATAAAGAGTTTGTCGTAAAGGGTTACGTCGATGCAAGCTTTGACGCCGATTCGGAAGACTCCGAGTCTCAATCTGGATACATATTGAAAGTGGGAGCAATTACCTAGAGTAGCTCCATACAGATCTTTGTAGACATAGAAATTTGCAAAAATACATACGGATCTGAATGTGACAGACCCGTTGACTAAACTTCTCTCACAAGCAAAACATGATCCTCCATAATACTCTTTGGGTTTTAATCACATGGCGATGTGAACTAGATTATTGACTCTAGTAAACCCTTTGGGTGTTGGTCACATGGCGATGTGAACTATGGGTGTCAAATCACATGGTGATGTGAACTAGATTATTGACTCTAGTGCAAGTGGGAGACTAAAGGAAATATGCCCTAGAGACAATAATAAAGTTGTTATTTTATATTATATTTCCTTATTCATGATAAAGGTTTATTATTCATGCTAGAATTGTATTGATCAGAAACTTAAATACATGTGTGAATACATAAACAAATACCATGTCCTTAGTAAGCCTCTAATAGACTAGCTCATTGATCAAAGATGGTTAAGGTTTCCTAACCATAGACATGTGTTGTCATTTGATAATGTGATCACATTATTAGGAGAATGGTTTGATGGACAAGACCCATCCGTTAGCTTAGCATAATGATCGTTCAGTTTTATTGCTATTGCTTTCTTCATGTCAAATACATATTCCTTTGACCATGAGATTATGCAACTCCCGGATATCGGAGGAATACCTTGTGTGCTATCAAACATCACAACGTAACTGGGTGATCATAAAGATGCTCTATAGGTATCTCCGAAGGTGTTTGTTGAGTTGGCATAGATTGAGATTAGGGTTTGTCACTTCGAGTATCGGAGGGGTATCTCTGGGCCCTCTCGGTAATACACATCATAAGCTTGCAAGCGAACGACTAAGGAGTTAGTCACTAGGTGATGTATTACGGAACGAGTAAAGAGACTTGCCGGTAACGAGATTGAACTAGGTATGAAGATACCGACAATCGAATCTCGGGCAAGTAACATATCGATGGACAAAGGGAATATGTAGGAGCCAATATGAGCATCCAGGTTCCGCTATTGGTTATTGATCGGAGAGATGTCTCGGTCATATGTCTACATAGTTCTCGAACCCATAGGGTTCACGCGCTTAACGTTTGTTGGCCATATAGTGTTATATGAGTTATATGTTTTGGTGACCGAATGTTGTTAGGAGTCCCGGATGCTACCTCTTGAGCATGCGTTGGTTTTCCCTTGAAGAGGAAAGGGTGATGCAGCAAAGTAGCGTAAGTATTTCCCTCAGTTCTTGAGAACCAAGGTATCAATCCAGTAGGAGATTACACACAAGTCGCCTAGTACCTGCACAAACAAACAAGAACCTCGCAACCAACACGATAAAGGGGTTGTCAATCCCTTCACGGTCACTTACAAAAGTGAGATCTGATAGAGATAATAAGATACATATTTTTGGTATTTTTATGATATAGATTGGAAAATAAAGATTGCAAAATAAACTGCGCCAGAAATAGCTAGTCATCGGGAAATTAATATGATGGAAAAATAGACCCGGGAGCCATAGGTTTCACTAGTGGCTTCTCTCAAGATAGCAAATTCTACGGTGGGTGAACAAATTACTATCAAGCAATTGATAGAAAAGCGAATAATTATGAGAGTATCTAGGCATGATCATGTATATAAGCATCACATCCGCGACAAGTAGAACAAAACGATTCTGCATCTACTACTATTACTCCACACATCGACCGCTATCCAACATGCATCTAGAGTATTAAGTTCATAAGAACAGAGTAACGCATTAGGCAAGATGACATGATGTAGAGGGATAAACTCATGCAATATGATATAAACCCCATCTTTTTATCCTCGATGGCAACAATACAATACGTGCCTTGCTGCCCCTGCTGTCACCGGGAAAGGACACCGCAAGATTGAACCCAAAGCTAAGAACTTCTCCCATTGCAAGAAAGATCAATCTAGTAGGCCAAACCAAACTGATAATTCGAAAAGACTTGCAAAGATATTATATCATGCATAAAAGAATTCAGAGAACAATCAAATATTGTTCATAGATAATCTTGATCATAAACCCACAATTCATCGGATCTCGACAAACACACCGCAAAAAGAATTACATCGAATAGATCTCCAAGAGAATCAAGGACAACTTTGTATTGAGATCCAAAGAGAGAGAAGAAGCCATCTAGCTAATAACTATGGACCCGAAGGTCTGTGGTAAACTACTCACACATCATCGGAGAGGCTATGGTGTTGATGTACAAGCCCTCCGTGATCGATTCCCCCTCCGACGGAGCGCCGGAAAAGGCCCCAAGATGGGATCTCACGGGTACAGAAGGTTGCGGATATGGAAATAAGGTTTTGTGGTGCTCCTGGATGTTTTCGGGGTATATGGGTATATATAGGAGGAAGAAGTACGTCGGTGGAGCTGCGAGGGGCCCACGAGGCTGGGGGGGCGCCCTCCTGCCTCGTGGCCTCCTCACTTCTTTTTTGACGTCCACTCCAAGTCTCCTGGATCACGTTTGTTCCAAAAATAACTCTCCCGAAGGTTTCATTCCGTTTGGTATTCCTTCTCTGCGAAACACTGAAATAGGCAAAAAAACAGCAATTTGCACTGGGCCTTTGGTTAATAGGTTAGTCCCAAAAATAATATAAAAAGGTATATTAAAGCCCATTAAACATCCAAAACAGATAATATAATAGCACGGAACAATCAAAAATTATAGATACGTTGGAGACGTATCAAGCATCCCCAAGCTTAATTCCTGCTCGTCCTCGAGTAGGTAATTGATAAAAAACAGAATTTTTGATGTGGAATGCTACCTAGCATAATTCTCAGTGTAATTTTATTTATTGTGGCATGAATGTTCAGATCCGAAATATTCAAGACAAAAGTTTAATATTGACATAAAAATAATAATACTTCAAGCATACTAATAAAGCAATCATGTCTTCTCAAAATAACATGGCCAAAGAAAGTTATCCCTACAAAATCATATAGTCTGGCTATGCTCTATCTTCATCACACAAAGTATTTAAATCATGCACAACCCCGATGAAAAGCCAAGCAATTGTTTCATACTTTTGATGTTCTCAAACTTTTTCAATCTTCACGCAATATATGAGCGTGAGCCATGGACATAACACTATAGGTGGAATAGAATGGTGGTTGTGGAGAAGAGAAAAAGGAGAAGATAGTCTGACACCAACTAGGCGTATCAATGGGCTATGGAGATGCCCATCAATAGATATCAATGTGAGTAAGTAGGGATTGCCATGCAACGGATGCACTAGAGCTATAAGTGTATGATAGCTCAATAAAAGAAACTAAGTGGGTGTGCATCCAACTCGCTTGCTCACGAAGACCTAGGGCAATTTGAGGAAGCCCATCATTGGAATATACAAGCCAAGTTCTATATTGTAAAATTCCCACTAGTATATGAAAGTGACAACATATGAGACTCTTTATCATGAAGATCATGGTGCTACTTTGAAACAGAAGTGTGGTAAAAGGATAGTAACATTGTCCCTTCTCTCTTTTTCTCTCATTTTTCTTTCTTTTCCTTTTTTTTCGTCCGGAGTCTCATCCCGACTTGTAGGGGAATCATAGTCTCCATCATCCTTTCCTCACATGGGACAATGCTCTAATAATGATGATGATCACACTTTTATTTACTTACAACTCGATCCTAGAACAAAATATGACTCTATGTGAATGCCTCCAGCGGTGTACCGGGATATGCAATGAATCAAGAGTGACATGCATGAAAGAATTATAAAGGTGGCTTCGCCACAAATACGATGTCAACTACATGATCATGCGAAGCAATATGACAATGATGAAACGTGTCATAACAAACGAAACGATGGTAAGTTGTATGGCAATATATCTCGGAATGGCTATGGAAATGCCATAATAGGTAGGTATGGTGGCTGTTTTGAGGAAGGTATATGGTGGGTGTATGATACCGGCGAAAGGTGCGCAGTATTAGAGAGGCTAGCAATGGTGGAAGGGTGAGAGTGCGTATAATCCATGGACTCAACATTAGTCATAAAGAACTCACATACTTATTGCAAAAATCTATTAGTTATCGAAACAAAGTACTACGTGCATTCTCCTAGGGGGATAGATTGGTAGGAAAAGATCATCGCTCGTCCCCGACCGCCACTCATAAGGAAGACAATCAATAAATAAATCATGCTCTGACTTCATCACATAACGGTTCACCATACGTGCATGCTACGGGAATCACAAACTTTAGAACAAGTATTTGTCAAATTCACAACTAATCAACTAGCATGACTCTAATATCACCATCTTCATATCTCAAAACAATCATCAAGTATCAAACTTCTCATAGTATCCAATGCACTTTTTATGAAAGTTTTTATTATACCCATCTTGGATGCCTATCATATTAGGACTAATTTTATAACCAAAGCAAATTACCATCCTGTTCTAAAAGACTCTCAAAATAATATAAGTGAAGCATGAGAGATCAATAAATTCTATAAAATAAAACCACCACCGTGCTCTAAAAAGATATAAGTGAAGCACTAGAGCAAAATTATCTAGCTCAAAAGATATAAGTGAAGCACATAGAGTATTCTAATAAATTCTGATTCATGTGTGTCTCTCCAAAAGGTGTGTACAGCAAGGATGATTGTGGTAAACTAAAAAGCAAATACTCAAATCATACAAGACGCTCCAAGCAAAACACATATCATGTGGTGAATAAAAATATAGCCTCATGTAAAGTTACCGATAGACGAAGACGAAAGAGGGGATGACTTCCGGGGCATCCCCAAGCTTAGGCTTTTGGTTGACCTTGCATTTTACCTTGGGGTGACTTGGGAATCCCCAAGCTTAGGCCACTCCTTATTCCAAAATCTATCAAATCTTTACCCAAAACTTGAAAACTTCACAACACAAAACTCAACAGAAAATCTCATGAGCTTCGTTAGTATAATAAAACAAACCACCACTTCAAGGTACTGTAATGAACTCATTCTTTATTTATATTGGTGTTAGACCTACTTTATTCCAACTTCTCTATGGTTCATACCCCCCGATACTAGCCATAGATTCATCAAAATAAGCAAACAACACACAAAAAACAGAATCTGTCAAAAACAGAACAGTCTGTAGTAATCTGTAGATTTGGAATACTTATGTAACCCCAAAAATTGTTAAATAAACTGGTGGACGTGAGGAATTTGTCCATTAATCATCTGCAAAAATAATCAACCTAATCTCACTCTCCAGTAGAAAATGGCAGCAAACCTCATGAGCGCTAAAGTTTCTGTTTTTTACAGCAAGATCGCAAAGACTTCCCCCAAGTCTTCCCAAAGGTTCTACTTGGCACAAACACTAATTAAAAACATAAAACCACATATAAACAGAATATAGAATTATTATTTATTACTAAACAGGAACAAAAAAGAAGAAACAAAAATAAAATTGGGTTGCCTCCCAACAAGCGCTACCGTTTAACGCCCCTAGCTAGGCATTGAGATTTCAATGATGCTCACATGAAAGACAAGAATTGAAGCACAAAGAGAGAATCATGAAAAACGTGACAAACACATCTAAGTCTAACATACTTCCTATGCATAGTCATCTTATAGGCAAACAAATTATCATAGCAAGCAAAAGCTAGCATATGCAAGGAAGCGGAAAGAAACAATAGCAATCTCAACATGATGAGAGGTAATTTTATAACATGAAAATTTCTACAACCATATTTTCCTCTCTCATAATAATTACATGTAGGATCATAAGAAAATTCAAAAAAATAGCTATCACATAAAATATTTTCAACACCATCCACGTGCATGCAAAGTTGACACTCTTCCAAAATAGTGGGATTAGCATTAACTAAAGTCATGACCTCTCCAAACCCACTTTTATCAAAAACTTCATAAGATTGAACATTCTCCAAATATGTGGGATCTAAAGTTGACACTCTTCCAAACCCACTTTCAATATTATTTCAAACATTATTATCAATCTCATATTCATCATGGGGCTTAAATAAATTTTCAAGATCATAAGAAGAATCACCCCAATCATGATCATTGCAACAAGTGGATGACATAGCAAAACTAGCATCCCCAAGCATAGGGTTTTGCATATTATTAGCACAATTTACATCAATAGAATTTATAATAACATCATTGCAATCATGCTTTTTCTTCAAAGATCTATCGTGAATCACTTCATAAAGTACTTCATCACAATTTTCAGGTTCACGAATTTCAAGCAAAACTTCATAAAGATAATCTAGTGCACAAAACTCACTAGCAATTGGTTCGTCATAATTGGATCTCTTAAAAAGATTGGAAAGCGGATGAGGATCCATATCAATAGATATTTAGCAAGCGGAGATGCAAGCAAATAGAAGACACATGGTAACACAAGATCGAACGGAAGAAGGGCGAATAAAACGGCAAAGGTGAAGTGGGGGAGAGGAAAACGAGAGGCAAATGGCAAATAATGTAATGCGAGGGATAAGAGTTTGTGATGGGTACTTGGTATGTCTTGACTTGTGCGTAGATCTCCCCGGCAACGGTGCCAGAAATCCTTATTGCTACCTCTTGAGCATGCGTTGGTTTTCCCTTGAAGAGGAAAGGGTGATGCAACAAAGTAGCGTAAGTATTTCCCTCAGTTTTTGATAACCAAGGTATCAATCCAGTAGGAGATTACACGCAAGTCGCCTAGTACTTGCACAAACAAACAAGAACCTCTCAACCAACGCGATAAAGGGGTTGTCAACCCCTTCACGGTCACTTACGAAAGTGAGATCTGATAGAGATAATAAGATAAATATTTTGGGTATTTTTATGATATAGATTGGAAAATAAAGATTGCAAAATAAATGGCGCCAGAAATATCTAGTTGACAGGAAACTAATATGATGGAAAATAGACCCGGGAGCCATAGGTTTCACTAGTGGCTTCTCTCAAGATAGCAAATTCTATAGTGGGTGAACAAATTACTATCGAGCAATTGATAGAAAAGCGAATAATTATGAGAATATCTAGGCATGATCATGTATATAGGCATCACGTCCGCGACAAGTAGACCGAAACGATTCTGCATCTACTACTATTACTCCACACATTGACCACTATCCAGCATGCATCTAGAGTATTAAGTTCATAAGAACAGAGTAACGCATTAGGCAACATGACATGATGTAGAGGGATAAACTCAAGCAATATGATATAAACCCCATCTTTTTATCCTCGATGGCAACAATACAATACGTGCCTTGCTGCCCCTGCTGTCACCGGGAAAGGACAACACAAGATTGAGCCCAAAGCTAAGCACTTCTCCCATTGCAAGAAATATCAATCTAGTAGGCCAAACCAAACTGATAATTCGAAGAGACTTGCAAAGATATTATATCATGCATAAAAGAATTCAGAGAAGAATCAAATATTGTTCATAGATAATCTTGATCATAATCCCACAATTCATCGGATCTCGACAAACACACCGCAAAAAGAATTACATCGAATAGATCTCCAAGAGAATCATGGAGAACTTTGTATTGAGATCCAAAGAGAGAGAAGAAGCCATCTAGCTAATAACTATGGACCCGAAGGTCTGTGGTAAACTACTCACACATCATTGGAGAGGCTATGGTGTTGATGTAGAAGCCCTCCGTGATCGATTCCCCCTCCGGCGAAGTGCCGGAAAAGGCCCCAAGATGGGATGTTACGGGTACAGAAGGTTGCTGTGGTGGAAATAGGGTTTTGTGGTGCTCCTAGATGTTTTTGAGGTATATGGGTATATATAGGAGGAAGAAGTACGTCGGTGGAGCTGCGAGGGGCCCACGAGGGTGGGGGGCGTGCCTACCCCCTGGGCGCGCCCTCCGGCCTCGTGGCCTCCTCGCTTCTTTCTTGACGTCCACTCCAAGTCTCCTGGATCACGTTTGTTCCAAAAATAACTCCCCCGAAGATTTCATTCCATTTGGTATTCCTTTTCTGCGAAACACTGAAATAGGCAAAAAAACAACAATTTGCACTGGGCCTTTGGTTAATAGGTTAGTCCCAAAATAATATAAAAGGTATATTAAAGCCCATTAAACATCCAAAACAGATAATATAATAGCATGGAACAATCAAAAATTATAGATACGTGATACGTCCATTTTGTATCATGCTTTCATATCGATATTTATTGCATTATGGGCTGTTGTTACACATTATGTCACAATACTTATGCCTATTCTCTCTTATTTTACAAGGTTTACATGAAAAGGGAGAATGCTGGCAGCTGGGATTCTGGGCCAGAAAAGGAGCAAATATTAGACCTATTCTGCACAGCTCCAAAAGTCCTGAAACTTCATGAGAGCACGTTTCAGAATATATAAAAAAGATTGGGTGAAAGAAGTACCTGAGGGGGCCCACACCCTGGCCACGAGGGTGAGGGGCGCGCCCTACCCCCTTGGGCGTGACCCCTGCCTCATGGGCTCCCTGGTGGCCCTCCGATGCCCATCTTCTGCTATATGAGGTCTTTCGTCCGAGAAAAAATAATAAGGAAGCTTTGGGGAAGAAACTCCGCCGCCACAAGGCGGAACCTTGGCATAACCAATCTAGGGCTCTGGCAGAGCTGTTCTACCGGGGAAACTTCCCTCCGGGAGGGGGGAATCATCACCAACGATCCTCTCGTCGGGAGGGGGTCAATCTCCATCAACATCTTCACCAACACCATCTCATCTCAAGCCCTAGTTCATCTCTTGTATCCAATCTTTGTATCCAAACCTGTGGGTTGCTAGTAGTGTTGATTACTCCTTGTAGTTGATGCTAGTTGGTTTACTTGGTGGAAGATCATATGTTCAGATCCATTATGCATATTAATACCCCTCTAATTATGAACATGAATATGCTTTGTGAGTAGTTACGTTTGTTCCCGAGGACATGAGAGAATTCTTGCTATAAGTAGTCATGTGAATTTGGTATTCGTTTGATATTTTGATGAGATGTATGTTGTCATCCCTCTAGTGGTGTCATGTGAACGTCGACTACATGACACTTCACCATTGTTTGGGCCTAGAGGGAGGCATTGGGAAGTAATAAGTAGATGATGGGTTGCTAGAGTGACAGAAGCTTAAACCCTAGTTTATGTGTTGCTTCGTAAGGGGCTGATTTGGATCCATATGTTTCATGCTATGGTTAGGTTTACCTTAATACTTCTGTTGTAGTTGCGGATGGTTGCAATGGGGGTTAATCATAAGTGGGATGCTTGTCCAAGTAAGGACAATACCCAAGCACCGGTCCACCCACATATCAAATTATCAAAGTACCGAACACGAATCATATGAACGTGATGAAAACTAGCTTGATGATAATTCCCATGAGTCCTCAGGAGCGCTTTCCTTCATATAAGAGTTTGTCTAGGCTTGTCCTTTGCTACAAAAAGGATTGGTCCATCTTGCTACACCTTATTTACTTTTATTACTTGCTACTCGTTACAAATTACCTTATCACAAAACTATCTGTTACCGATAATTTCAGTGCTTGCAGAGAATACCTTACTGAAATCTGCTTATGATTTCCTTCTGCTCCTCATTGGGTTCGACACTCTTACTTATCGAAAATCTACGATAGATCCCCTACACTTGTGGATCATCAAGACTCTTTTATGGCGCCGTTGCTGGGCAGTGAAGCGTCTTTGGTAGGTGGAATTTGGTATGGAAAAATTTATATAGCGTGCTGAAATTTACTGTCACTTGTCACTATGGAACATAATCCTTTGAGGGGATTGTTCGGGGTATCTTCACCCCGACCATTAGAGCAAAGAGTTGCTCCTCAACCTACTGAACCTACTGAAAATGTTTACTTTGAAATACCTTTGAGTATGATAGAGAAACTGCTAGCTAATCCTTTTGCAGGAGATGGAACATTGCATCCCGATTTACACTTAATCTATGTGGATGAAGTTTGTGGATTATTTAAGCTTGCATGTATGCCCGATGATGTTATCAAGAAGAAGGTCTTCCCTTCATATTTGAAGGGAGAGGCATTGACATGGTATAGGCTATGTGATGATATGGGATCATGGGACTACAAGCGATTGAAATTGGAATTTCATCAGAAGTTTTATCCTATGCATCTTGTTCATTGTGATCGTAATTATACATACAATTTTTGGCCTCGCAAAGGAGAAAGCATCGCTCAAGCTTGGAGGAGGCTTAAGTGAATGTTTTATGCATGCCCCAATCATGAGCTCTCAAGAGAAATGATTATTCATAATTTTTATGCTCGGCTTTCTCTCAGTAATCGCTCCATGCTCGATACTTTTTGTACTGGATCTTTTATGATGAAGACTATTGAATTCAAATGGGATTTATTGGAAATAATTAAATGCAACCTTGAAGATTCGGACCTCGACGAAGGTAAGGAGTCAGGTATAACACCTAAGTTTGATTGTGTTAAATCTTTTATGGATACCGATGCTTTCCGTGAATTTAGCACTAAATATGGACTTGACTCTGAGATAGTAGCTTCTTTTTATGAATCCTTTGCTACTCATGTTGATCTCCCAAAGGATAAGTGGTTTAAATATAATCCTCCCATTGAATTAAAAGTAGTTGCACGTAAAGTTGAAGAAAAGACTATCACTTATGATGATCCTGTTGTTCCTGCTGCTTATATAGAGAAACCACCTTTCCCTGTTAGAATAAAGGATCATGCTAAAGTTTCAACTGTGGTTAACAAAAGTAATATTAAGACACCTAAACCCCATGAGCAAATTAAAGTTGAACCTAAGATTGCTATGGTTAAAGATCTCTTGGCTGATAATATTGATGGGCATGTTATTTACTTCTGCAATGAAGCTGCTAGAGTTGCTAGACCTGATGCTAAAAATAAACATAGACCTATTGTAGGCATGCCTGTTATTTCTGTTAAAATAGGAGATCATTGCTATCATGGCTTATGTGATATGGGTGCTAGTGCAAGTGCAATACCCCATTCCTTATACCAAGAAATTATGCATGATATTGCAACTGCTGAGATAGAAGAGATTGATGTTACAATTAAGCTTGCTAATAGAGATACTATTTCACCAGTTGGGATTGTAAGAGATGTTGAAGTCTTGTGTGGGAAAGTTAAATACCCTGCTGATTTTCTTGTTCTTGGTTCCCCACAAGATGACTTTTGTCCCATTATATCTGGTAGACCCTTCTTCAATACTGTTAATGCTAAGATAGACTGCAATAAGGATATTGTTTCTGTTGGTTTAGGGGATATGTCTCATGAGTTTAATTTTGCTGAATTTCGTAGACAACCCCATGATAAAGAATTTCCTAGTAAATATGAAATTATTGGTCTTGCTTCTATTGTCGTGCCTCCTACTGATCCTTTAGAACAATATTTGCTAGACCATGAAAACGATATATTTATGAATGAAAGAAGGGAAATAGATGAAGTGTTCTTTAAACAGCGACCTATTCTGAAACACAACTTGCCTGTTGAAATTCTAGGGGATCCTCCTCCACCCAAGGGTGATCCCGTGTTTGAGCTTAAACCATTGCCTGATACTCTTAAATATGCTTATCTTGATGAAAAGAAGATATATCCTGTTATTATTAGTGCTAACCTTTCAGAGCATGAAGAAGAGAAATTATTGAAAACTCTAAAGAAGCACTGTGTTGCTATTGGATATACTCTTGATGATCTTAAGGGCATTAGTCCCACTCTATGTCAACACAAAATAAATTTGGAGAAAGATGCCAAACCAGTTATTGATCACCAACGACGGCTAAATCCTAAGATGAAAGAAGTGGTAAGAAAGGAAATATTAAAGCTCCTTGAAGCAGGTATAATTTATCCCGTTGCTGATAGTCAGTGGGTAAGTCCTGTCCATTGTGTCCCTAAGAAGGGAGGTATTACTGTCGTTCCTAATGATAAAGATGAATTGATTCCGCAAATAATTATTACAGGTTATAGGATTGTAATTGATTTACGAAAATTAAATAAAGCTACTAAAAAGATCATTACCCTTTGCCTTTCATTGACCAAATGCTAGAAAGATTATCCAAACATACACATTTTTGCTTTCTAGATGGTTACTCTGGTTTCTCTCAAATACCTGTGTCAGCTGAGGATCAAGAAAATACCACTTTTACTTTCCCTTTCGGTACCTTTGCTTATAGACGTATGCCTTTTGGTTTATGTAATGCACCTGCTACCTTTCAAAGATGCATGATGGCTATATTCTCTGACTTTTGTGAAAAGATCTGTGAAGTTTTCATGGATGATTTCTCTGTTTATGGATCCTCTTTTGATGATTGCTTGAGCAACCTTGATCGAGTTTTGCATAGATGTGAAGAAACTAACCTTTTCTTGAATTGGGAGATGTGCCACTTTATGGTTAATGAAGGAATTGTCTTGGGGCATAAAATTTCTGAAAGAGGTATTGAAGTTGACAAAGCTAAAGTAGATGCTATTGAAAAGATGCGGTGTCCCAAGGACATCAAAGGTATAAGAAGTTTCCTTGGTCATGCCAGTTTTTATAGGAGGTTCATTAAGGACTTCTCAAAAATTTCCCGCCCTCTGACTAACCTATTACAAAAAGATATTCCTTTTGTCTTTGATGATGATTGTGTAGAAGCATTTGAAATACTTAAGAAAGCCCTGATTTCTGCACCTATTGTTCAGCCACCTGATTGGAACTTACCATTTGAAATTATGTGTGATGCTAGTGATTATGTTGTAGGGGCTGTTCTAGGACAAAAAGTTGATAAAAAATTAAATGTTATTCAATATGCTAGTGAAACTCTAGACAATGCTCAAAGAAATTATGCTACTACTGAAAAGGAATTTTTAGCAGTTGTATTTGCTTGTGATAAGTTCAAACCTTATATTATTGATTCTAAAGTAACTATTCACACTGATCATGCTGCTATTAAATATCTTATGGAAAAGAAAGATGCTAAACCCAAACTTATTAGATGGGTTCTCCTGCTACAAGAATTTGATTTGCATATTATTGATAGAAATGGAGCTGAATCCCATTGTAGACAACTTTTCTAGGTTAGAGAATGTTCTTGATGACCCACTACATATTGATGATAGCTTTCCTGATGAACAATTAGCTGTCATAAATGCTTCTCGTACTGCTCCTTGGTATGTTGATTATGCTACTTACATTGTTGCTAAATTTATACCACCTAGTTTCACATACCAGCAAAAGAAAAGTTGTTCTATGATTTAAGACATTACTTCCGGGATGACCCACATCATTATAAAGAAGGAGTAGATGGTGTTATTAGACGTTGTGTACCTGAGCATGAACAGGAACAAATCTTACGCAAGTGTCACTCCGAGGCTTATGGAGGACACCACGATGGAGATAGAACTGCACACAAGGTATTGCAATCTGGTTTTTATTGGCCTACTCTCTTCAAGGATGCCCATAAGTTTGTATTATCTTGTGATGAATGTCAAAGAATTGGTAATATTAGTAGACATCAAGAAATGCCTATGAATTATTCACTTGTTACTGAACCATTTGATGTTTGGGGCTTTGATTATATGGGACCTTTTCCTTCCTCTAATGGGTATACACATATTTTAGTTGCTGTTGATTACATTACTAATTGGGTAGAAGCTATTCCAACTAGTAGTGTTGATCATAACACCTCTATTAAGATGCTTAAAGAAGTTATTTTTCTGAGGTTTGGAGTCCCTAGATATTTAATGACTGATGGTGGTTCACATTTTATTCATGGCGCCTTTCATAAAATGCTTGCTAAGTATAAGGTTAATCATAGAATTGCATCCCCATATCATCCATAGTCTAGTGGTCAAGTAGAACTTAGCAATAGAGAGCTTAAATTAATTTTGCAAAAGACTGTTAATAGATCTAGAAAGAATTGGTCCAAGAAACTTGATGATGCATTATGGGCTTATAGAACTGCATATAAAAATCCTATGGGTATGTCTCCATATAAAATGGTTTATGGTAAAGCTTGTCACTTACCTCTTGGACTAGTACATAAGGCATATTGGGCTATTAAAGAGCTCAATTATGATTTCAAACTTCTTGGTGAGAAGAGGTTATTTGACATTAGCTCACTTGATGAATGGAGAACCCATGCCTATGAGAATGCCAAATTGTTTAAAGAAAAAGTTAAAAGATGGCATGACAAAAGGATACAAAAGCGCGAGTTTAATGTAGGTGATTATGTGCTGCTATTCAACTCTCGTTTAAGATTTTTTGCAGGCAAACTTCTCTCCAAATGGGAAGGTCCTTACGTCATCAAGGAGGTCTATCGTTCCGGTGCCATAAAAATCAACAACTTCGAAGGCACAAAATCCGAGAGTGGTGAACGGACAAAGAATCAAACATTATATCTCAGCTAATCCCATAAATGTTGAAACTAATGTTATCGAAACCGTAACCCCGGAGGAATACATAAGGGAGAATTTCCAGAACGTTTCAGACTCCGAAAAGGAATAGGTACGTGGTACGGTAAGTAAACCGACTCCAAAACAGTTCTAATGGCAATTTTTCTCCGTTTTGGAATATTTAAGAAAATAGGAAAATAAGAAGTAGTCTGGGAAGGACACGAGGCGTCCACGAGGGTGGAGGGCGCGCCCCCTGCCTCGTGGGCAGCTCGTGTGCCCTCCGGACTCCATTTTCTTGCACGATACTTCTTTTGGTCGGCAAAAATTCAGTATATAATCTCCTGAAGGTTTTGACCACCGTATCACACAAATATCTCCTGTTCTTGTTTTGAGCTGTTTCTGTTGCAGATTCGGAGCAAGATGTATTCTCAAGAGTCACGGGGAGAGTCGGGTGTCTCATCCGACACCGGGACCAAGAGCAAATAATGATGCTGACCACTTTGGGCCATCAACGGAAGAAGAGATGGAGGCCGACTTGAAAAGGATAGATGCCATGGAAGAGGACCAAGAAGTTACTTCTCGTTTCCGATCTGGATTCACGATGGGGGAACTACAGAGCTCAGCCATTCCAAACTCGGTCATCCCTTCCAATATCAGATTTCTTTCTTATGAAAATATTAAAAAGAGTCTTACTTGTTCTCCCGCAGCTATGCAACATCCATGGGTGAAAGGAGCTTTAGCCGTCACGGGCAAGCTCCGAAAAGAAATAATGGGCCTTAAGCAGCAAGTCAACAAGCTCGAACAGGAGAATCGTATCCTGAGGGGTATCATAGCCAAGAATATCACATCACCACCCCCGAAGAAAGAGACATAATCACATGGGTATGGGCACTCCCCTTGGCAACTGCCAAGCTTGGGGGAGTGCCCCGGTATCGTATCACCGTCACACTTTTATCTTTACCGTTTTTCTTAGTTCGATCCTTTTGATAATATCTTGATCTAGTAGAATAAAGTTTTAGTATGATCTAGTTGTGAGTTTGGCTTTATGATCTTCCTATGTAATCGAGTCCGTGAGCTATATATAATAAAGATTAGTGTTGAGTCAAGGGCTTGATTATTTTGCTATGATCTTGAGGGAATAAAATAAAAGAGAAGAAATAAAAAGAAATAAAGAGATCATATGGATCTTATGGAGAGTAATGAGCTCACATATAAAGAGTATGATGAATAAAAATTGTTGAGAGTTGACAAAAATAGTTTTGGTCATCATTGCAATTAATAGGAAGTAATAAAGAAAGAGAGGTTTTCACATATAAATATACTATCTTGGACATATTTTATAATTGTGAGCACTCATTAAAGTATGATATGCTAAAGAGTTGACATTGGACAAGGAAGACAACGTAATGGGTTATATTTTCTTACATCTGAGATAAATTATATTGTCATGGATCATCCAACATGTTGAGCTTGCCTTTCCCTCTCATGCTAGCCAATTTCTTTGCACCAAGTAGAGATACTACTTGTGCTTCCAAATATCCCTAAACCCAGTTTTGCCATGAGAGTCCATCATATCTACCTATGGATTGAGTAAGATCCATCAAGTAAGTTGTCATCAGTGCAAGCAATAAAAATTGCTCTCTAAATATGTATGACTTATTAGTGTGGAGAAAATAAGCTTTATGCGATCTTGTGATATGGAAGAAATAAAAGCGACGGACTGCATAATAAAGGTCCATATCACAAGTGGCAATATAAAGTGACATTCTTTTGCACTAAGATTTCGTGCATCCAACCATAAAAGCGCATGACAACCTCTGCTCCCTCTGCGAAGGGCCTATCTTTTATTCTTGTATTATACTTCATGCAAAGAGTCATGGTGATATTCACCTTTCCTTTTTACATTTTATCCTTTGGCAAGCACAATGTGTTGGAAAGATCCTGGTATATATAGCTAATTTGATGTGAGTTTGCATGAACTATTATTGTTGACATTACCCTTGAGGTAAAAAGTTGGGAGGCAAAACTATTAACCCCTATCTTTCTCTGTGTCCCATTAAAACTTCATACCCATAAATATTGTGTGAGTGTTAGCAATTACGAAAGACTAAAAGATGGTTGAGTATGTGCACTTGCTGAAAAGCTCTTATATTGACTCTTGCCTATGTTACGATAAATTGCAATTGCCTCAATGACTAAGATTAGAGTTTGTTGGTTCTCAATGAAGTTTATGATTCATACTTGAAATTATGATTGAATTGTTACTTTAGCATAAGAGATCATATGACAATATATATATATATATATATATATATATATATATATAGTGGGTCTATTCTAATAACACCCCTTAAGACCTTATTCTAATAACACTTTTCTTATTCTGATAACACCTGCCTGAAGACAAAAAACCAACAAACGAACTGCACGCAGTGAACAAAAAAGAAACCGGCCCACCCCCACCGTACCTTCTTCCCCCCCCCCCCCCCCCCCCCCCCCCCCCCCCCCCCCCCCCCCCCCCCCCCCCCCCCCCCAGCTCCTCCCCCCCACCTTCTACCGCGGAGCGGCCCCGTGGGTTCCTCCCTAATCACCACCCCATCCTCGTGCCGGCCCGTGGGCAGCCGGATCCAGTCCGCCGCGACACCTCGCCGCTGGATCGGGGACGGCACCGCCGCTCGCCGCTCGGCCACACGTCGCCCCCTGGCCGGCCTTCTTCCAGAGGCCCGACGAAGTGCCGCCACAACAAGCCCTCCCCGCCACCTCCCTCCCCGTCTTCCTCAGCTGGACGTCGCCATGGCGGGCGATGCTCTGCTCTCCGCCCGCGGCCCCACCCCATCCCCACCAGATCGAGCCTCTCTTCTGCAGTTCGTGTCATCCCGCGGATCAGGATTGAGCCCCGCATCAACTACGGCCATCTGGTTGTGCGGTGGTGCCGGCGACGAATGCATCGAGGAGGCCCAGATCCGCCACTGCCAGCTCCCTTCAAGCTTCCCTGCATGCAGTCCGGATTTCAGGGGCGTGCAGTGCTGTGCGTGCAAATCAATTCGGCTGCAAGTGCATTGTAGTTGACTTTTTTCTTCAAAGAATTTGTTTGCTGTAAGTCCAGATTCGGGGGTGTGCAGTGTTGTGCGTGCAAATCACAAGCGGCTGCCTTCACCGACAACCAACGCCAGATGCAAAAACCACGACCATGGCACTCCTTCCCCTCCCCTTCTGTGATGCGCGAGGCATGCAGTGCGGGCGGCGATGCCATGCAGTTCGTCGTGTGCATCCCTTCCATAGTCGTTGTTGTTCAGAGGCAATTTTTGTGTGTTTCAGAGAAAAATTGTTGAGTAGTTTGTGTGCAGTGCGGTTCGCCTGAGGTTGGATCATCCGCCACATCCGCTGGACACAGCCTTTGCTCGCCAGCACCGCGCCACTGAGGCTTGCAAGCGTGTAGACCTCGCTCGGGCTAGATCCAGTGCTGGGCCTTGCCCAGTGCGGCTCTGTTAGTGCACAAGTGCAGTCCTTTTCTTTTTTTGCATGGTTGCTACATGTACTCGTTTAAGTTTTGTCGATTCACTTGTTGCTATTACTAGATGAGCAGGAAAAGTACTTCGTGGAGCTCCCATGGTGCTCGCATGACACGCCCGTGCCACTCACTTGGCTCGCATGGTGATACATGGTGCGGTTTAGATCGTAGCATGTGGTTTGGAGCATATGAGCATGCAGTGCAAAAATGATGCATTTTGTGTTTTGAGGATTTTATGTATAAAATTTACAAGGGCTCATTTGAATGTAGTTCGCGACAAGACATGTGTTCAGAAATGCATTTTGGAGCATGTGCACATGCAGTGCGGACGATGCTTTTTGTACATGAGGATTTTAAGTATAAAAGTTATATGGACTAATTTGATTGCAGATCACTGCGAAACATGGCACTGTTCAGAGTTCAGCATGCAGTTTGGAGCTCGTGGACATGCAGTGCAAATGGTGTCTTTTTGTGTTTAATGATTTTTATATAAAAGTTAAAGGTGGATTTATAAAAGTGAAGAAAACTACAATGCAGTGCACTTCGAGGGACTCCACGGTCCATTTCTCATAAAAAGAAAAGATGTTTCCCAATTCATGAAGTATGCTTTGGCTCTTTTCAAATAAACAACTTGTAGTTTACACTCCTCCTCCCTCGTCCAAATAGGTTAATCAAATGGAAATTAGAGAAAAAACAAAAAATAGGGTAAATAAAAAAGAAATATAATAAAGATAAAAAAGATGAACCTCACTAGCTCTCACCATGCAGCTCGGATGCATTTATAAAAAAGTTTTAAAAAAGACAAAAAATGATATGGTTCAATGTTTCACTTAGACTCGTGTTGCGTTTCACTTTTTCTCTTGATGTGGTTCACTGGCCTTATCTCTGCGCTCCACTCTCGTTCATAAAAAAGAACTCCTTCATAAAAATAAAATAGAAAAAAGAGTACAAGAACCATGCAGCTCACTTGCCCGTCCGATGCAGTGCGGTTGTTAGTCTGAAGCAGTGCGTTCATGTGTCTGATGCGGTTCACTCATCGATTTTGCTGTCGCAAAAAACAGAGTGCCCGTGTTTTCGTATTTTTAAAACTACTCATATACCATAAGGAACTAGAGAAAGTGTTCTACATGAAAAAGTTGCGTCTCGGTGATGTCTTTCCAGCGGCGTAACGTTTGAATCATTTCGAATAGCGGTTTGTAAAAATTTCACGAAAAACGACCGCTGTCACTCATCGTCTGCCACACGATTTTCAAAATTAACTTAAAACCATAAGGAATCTCAAAAACATTTCAACATATGAAAGTTGCGCCTCGTCCATAGCTTTTCAACGGTATATTACACGCCTCGTTTCGACAGACGGTTAGAAAACTGGAGCGAAAACATTACCAAAAATTTGAAAACAATTTGGAAAACATAATTCCATGATTTAGTAAATTTGAAACTGCTCTTAAACCGTAAAAAATTAGAAAAAAATAGAAATGTAAAAGATGCACCTCGGCGATATCTATCCAATGGTGTATCATTTGCCTCATTCTGACGAGCGATTTAGAAAAAAACGCGAAAAAATGCTCGCTGCCACTCTTTGTGGGCCGCACCGTTTTTGAAACTGCTCTTAAACCGCGGGGAATCTCGAAAAGTGTTCAACATGGCGAAGTTGCGCTTAATCCGTAGCTTTCCAACGGTATATTACACGCCTCGTTCTGATAAATGGTTAAAATATTAGAGCGAAAACAGTACCGTAAAAACACTACGCGCAGTTTTTTTCGACGTGAAGTTCACTAGTCTAAACCCTAAACCCTATATATATATGTTGCTGTTCTAAGAATGATCATGATGCCCTCATGTCCGTATTTTATTTTATCGACACCTCTATTTCTAAACATGTGGACATATTTTTTAATTTCGACTTTCGCTTGAGGACAAGCGAGGTCTAAGCTTGGGGGAGTTGATACGTCCATTTTGCATCATGCTTTTATATCGATATTTATTGCATTATGGGCTGTTATTACACATTATGTCACAATACTTATGCCTATTCTCTCTTATTTTACAAGGTTTACATTAAGAGGGAGAATGCCGGCAACTGGGATTCTGGGCCAGAAAAGGAGTAAATATTAGAGACCTATTCTGCACAGCTCCAAAAGTCCCGAAACTTCACGGGAGCACGTTTCAGAATATATAAAAAATATTGGGCGAAAGAAGTACCTGAGGGGGCCCACACCCTGGCCACGAGGGTGGGGGGCGCGCCCTACCCCCCTGGGCGCGCCCCCTGCCTCTTGGGCTCCCTGGTGGCCCTTCGATGCCCATGTTCTGCTATATGAGGTCTTTCGTCCGAGAAAAAAAATAACAAGGAAGCTTTGGGGAAGAAACTCTGCCGCCACAAGGCGGAACCTTGGCGGAACCAATCTAGGGCTCTAGCAGAGCTATTCTGCCAAGGAAACTTCCCTCCGGGAGGGGGGAATCATCACCATCGTCATCACATATGATCCTCTCATCAGGAGGGGGTCAATCTCCATCAACATCTTCACCAGCACCATCTCATCCCAAACCCTAGTTCATCTCTTGTATCCAATCTTTGTATCCAAACCTCAGATTGGTACCTGTGGATTGCTAGTAGTGTTGATTACTCCTTGTAGTTGATGCTAGTTGGTTTACTTGGTGGAAGATCATATGTTCAGATCCATTATGCATATTAATACCCCTCTAATTATGAACATGAATATGCTTTGTGAGTAGTTACGTTTGTTCCCGAGGACATGAGAGAAGTCTTGCTATAAGTAGTCATGTGAATTTGGTATTCGTTCGATATTTTGATGAGATGTATGTTGTCATCCCTCTAGTGGTGTCATGTGAACGTCGACTACATGACACTTCACCATTGTTTGGGCCTAGAGGGAGGCATTGGGAAGTAATAAGTAGATGATGGGTTGCTAGAGTGACAGAAGCTTAAACCCTAGTTTATGCGTTGCTTCGTAAGGGGCTGATTTGGATCCATATGTTTCATGCTATCGTTAGGTTTACCTTAATACTTCTGTTGTAGTTGCGGATGCTTGCAGTGGGGGTTAATGATAAGTGGGATGCTTGTCCAAGTAAGGACAGTACCCAAGCACTGGTCCATCCACATATCAAATTATCAAAGTACCGAACATGAATCATATGACCGTGATGAAAACTAGCTTGACAATAATTCCCATGTGTCCTCGGGAGCGCTTTCCTTCATATAAGAGTTTGTCCAGGCTTGTCCTTTGCTACAAAAAGGATTGGGCCATCTTGCTGCACCTTATTTACTTTTATTACTTGCTACTCGTTACAAATTACCTTATCACAAAACTATCTATTACCGATAATTTCAGTTCTTGCAGAGAATACCTTACTGAAAATTGCTTATCATTTCCTTCTGCTCCTCGTTGGGTTCGACACTCTTACTTATCAAAAAGCTACGATAGATCCCCTACACTTGTGGGTCATCAATACATTGGAGACGTATCACCGGACGAGATCACAGACATGATGAGGAGTCTCAAAATGATCGAGAGGTAAAGATTGATATGTAGGACGATGGTATTTGGACACCGGAAGTGTTTTAGGACATATCGGGAAGGAATCGGGTCACCGGAAGGTGTTCCGGGCACCCCCCGACAAGTTATGGGCCTTATGGGCCAAAGGAGGGGACAGACTAGCCCACAAGGGGGCTGGTGCACCCCTCCCTTGTTTGGCCAGCCCTAGAGAAGGAAAAGGGGGAGGGCTAGCCCCTCCTTCCTTTCCCTCTCATGGGAGAAAGGAAGGGGGGCACCCTCCCGTGCCTTCCCCCCGCACTCGAAATAAGGAAAGAGGGGGCGAGGCTTGGGAGGGACCCCATGTAGGATTCCACCTACTTGGGCGCCTCATTTGGCTGCTCCTCCCTCCCTCCCACCTATATATATGTGGGACGGGAGTGCCTAGTAGACAACGGATAGTTGCCTAGCCATGTGTGGCGGCCCCCTCCACCGTTTACACCCCGGTCATATTTTTGTAGTTCTTAGGCGAAGCCCTGCGGAGATCACTTCACCATCACCGTCACCACACCGTCATGCTGCCAGAACTCATCTACTACATCGCCGTCTTGCTGGATCAAGAAGGCAGAGGGCGTCATCGAGCTGAACGTGTGTAGAACACGGAGGTGCAGTGCGTTCGGTACTAGATCGGTTGGAGCGCGAAGAAAGTTTGACTACATCAACCGCATTTTGAAACGCTTCCGCTTTTGGTCTACGAGGGTACGTAGACACACTCTTCGCCTCTCATTGCTATGCATCTCCATAGATAGATCATGTGTGTGCATATAATTTTTTTTGTTTTCCATGCAACGTTTCCCAATAGTTATCCAACCTTATGGTAAGAGTAAATATAGATCTAATGTGTAGAAAATGGAGGGCAAAGGAAAATAAGATGCATAGTGATGGTACATGAACAACTAGCTGTCAATATAAGTACGCTAATAAAGGACATCATGTACTTACAAGAACAATGCAGAGCTAAACTTTTTCATTGGCATTGGGTATATTCTACATTAATGTAACCATTAATACAGATCTGATAATTTGGAGCGAACAATTTATAAGCAAGCTATCATGCATAATGCTGTCACATAATGAACCAGGTATGAATGCAAGTACAATGATACAGGACAATAGGTAGTAACAAGTGAAAAGCAGCGGGCGGCATATTTGCGTTATCTTGTCGTCCTTTTCAAATCAGGATTCTTCTTCGAGCAGATTTCCTGCAAAAGATATTCATAAGCCACATGTGGGAAAGTAGAAGTTCAAATTTTCATGTGATATCATAGACAGTACCTCATCCTCGGAATGAGACCAGTGCATACCAATGTTTTTCCGTTCAATGTCTTCTAAATTTAGCATAGGAGACTTCACCGGAAATTCGTTTATAGACTTGCCATCAAAGTGTGATTTCCTTAGGTAACACCGATACTGCTGCAATGCTTCCTTGAAAAGAGGAAGCAAGCTTTGCTCGTCATGACTATCCAGATTGACCCTCGCCTACTTACAACAATGTAATGTAAATCATTGATGTGTTCAATCAGTAGAAAGCAGGAAAATAATCACCATGAATAATAGCACTTACACTTAAGTGGGATGCTACTTCTTGAGATTGCGTTGGTTTTTCCCTTGAAGAGGAAAGGGTGATGCAGCAAAGTAGAGATAAGTATGTACCTCAGTTTGAGAACCAAGGTATCAATTCAGTAGGAGACCACGCAGAGATCACCAAATACCTGCACAAACAATCAAACAGCTTGCACCCAACGTGATAAAGGAGTTGTCAATCCCTTCACGGTTATTTGCAAAGGTGATATCTGGTAGAGATAGATAAACTGTAAAGTAAATATTTTTTGTATTTTTGGTTTATAGATCAAAAAGTAAAAGATTGCAAAAACAGTAAATCGGAAACTAAAATTGTAGATCGGAAACTAATATGATGGAAAATATAAACTTATATGATGGAAAATAGACCCGGGGGCCATAGGTTTCACTAGAGGCTTCTCTCAAGATAGAAAATAATACGGTGGGTGAACAAATTACTGTCGAGCAATAGAAAAGCACAAAGTTATGAAGATATCTAAGGCAATGATCATGAATATAGCCACCACGTCCGTGTCAAGTAGACCGAAATGATTCTGCATCTACTACTATTACTCCACACATCGACCGACTCCTGCCTGCATCTAGAGTATTAAGTTCATGAAGAACAGAGTAGCACATTAAGTAAGATGTCATGATGTAGAGGAATTAAGTCAAGCAATATGATGAAACCCCCATCTTTTTATCCTCAATGGCAACAATACAATACGTGACTTGCTGCCCCTACTGTCACTGGGAAAGGACACCGCAAGATTGAACCCAAAGCTAAGCACTTCTCCCATTGCAAGAAAAACCAATCTAGTTGGCCAAACCAAACCAATAGTTTAAAGAGAATTACAAAGATATCAAATCATGCATAAAAGAATTCAAAGAAGATTCAAATAATATTCATAGAGAAGATGATCATAAATCCACAATTCATCGTATCTCGTTAAACACACCGCAAAAAAGTATTACATCAAATAGATTTCCAAGAACATCGAGGAGAACATGGTATTGAGAATCAAAGAGGGAGAAGAAGCCATCTAGCTACTAGCTATGGACCCATAGGTCTATGGTAAACTACTCACGCTTCATGGGAAGGGCAATAGAGTTGATGTAGAAGCCCTCCGTGATCGAATCCCCCTCCGGCAGGGTGCCGGAAAAGGTCCCTAGATGGGATCTCACGGGTACAGATGGTTGCGACCGTGGAGAAGTGTTTTCGTGTATGCATTTGGTGGTTTGGGGATATTTGGGAATATATAGGTGAAAGAATTAGGCCAGGAGGGTCATGGGGGGCCTACAAGGGTGGGGGGAACTCCCTCCGTCCTTGTGGCCACCTCGTGGCTCCTCCGACTTCATCTCCAAGTCTCCTAGTTTGCTTCTGGTCCAAAAAAATCATCGCGAAGGTTTCATTCCGTTTGGACTCCGTTTGGTATTCCTTTTCTGCGAAACTCAAAAACAGGGGAAAACAGGAACTGGCACTGGGCCCTAGGTTAATAGGTTAGTCCCAAAAATAATATAAAATGGCATATTAATGCATATAAAACATCCAAAATAGATAATATAATAGCATGGAACAATAAAAAATTATAGATACGTTGGAGACGTATCATTGGACAAGAAGATGTGAAAATGGTGTTTGTCTTCACTATAATCTTCCCATGATGGGAATATATGCACATAGTCCCTAACAACATTGAAAGCATTGTCTTTAAACTGGGAGTAACATGAATGGGGTTTCAATCTGCAGGAATTGGTCATCTCTGCAGTTGGGATAGGTCTTCGGCCGGTGGACTTGCTGTACTTTTTGCTGGAGTGACATTTTTCTGTGGTATGACTGGTGCTATGGCAACTGAAATCGGCATACCTTTTGCTGGAGTGCAGGTCCTGTGTGGTGGGGCTAGTTTTGTGGCCAGTGAAGTATGGGTATAGTCTGCTGGAGTCGATCCTATGTTTTGTGTCACTGGTTGTAGAGCCAATACAAGTGGGCTGCTATCTAATTTCTCCGGCACCACCACGTTTTTCAAGGACTTTGCTAGTGCTCCTTCAGGTTCGACAATCACACTCTTCCTTTTTGATGTATGATGCACAAGAACATCATTTGAGTGAAAAAACATGGTATGATGACAGATGGAATATATATTGATAATGGATGGGCATGGCATCTTAACATATATGATGAGTAAACTAAGGAGATGGCAGTGCAACAAAGTAGAAGAAATGCAAGACACCTTATGAAAGATACGCGCAATCAATAAAACCTCGCCAAATTAGAACATGCACCTTGATGGGTGAACATGACATGCCATATGCCTTCGACTCCTCGAGGTCAGAATAGTCATTAGGATCATATTCTAAATAAGAATCTGCAGGTGGGGAGCGTATGAGTTTCATTGCATCCAGAATGGAACTCAATGCCTTGGTGCCAATTTTGTTAGTCATTATAGTGTTCCACAATATTCTTCTGATGCGCGCATTCTGATATTCATTATGATTACGTACAATATCTGAGAAGCATGAAAACATAAATAGTAGTGAGATTATCTTTGTAATGCAGATGATATTCTAATATAGGGGCTCCCTGTAAACCCTCGTGTGCTATCACTGGATTCTGATGAGAGAGCCCATGTGTGCATTAATATAATCTGGCACAAGTACAGACAAAATAGGCTCTAGAAGTAAGGATAGTTGGCAGATGATAGGTTCATAATATATTGTATAGAGAGTTTATTGCCAAACCATGATAACAAGACCACACAACAACTAGGCAGATCGTAGTGTACATAAAAGGGGTACACCATAACCAACATATACAAATCGGGAAAGTGGAACTGGCTAGAAAATATGGTGTTGTATTGCCGCTACTAATTGAAAGTCTATCGATCACGTACGGGCCAACTCTATCAGCTGTTGACTGCAGATGTCCTTGCTGCCCTTCCTGACAAGGAACATACTGTACGCACTAAATACGTAATAACAAAAGAGGAACATGTTAAAGAACATAAGAGGAAGCATATTCTTGAGGTTCTGCTTCTCTCCATACAATGTTGGTTGCCCACTCATGATGAATCACAACGCCCAAAGAAATGCAATTCCATGCCGTCTCTCTATATGTGGCCACGTGCATTTGGAAAATCAAGTGGGAGCATTAGCTGACCAATTAAATGTGTGTCTGTTAACTAATATCAGTATCATATCACAATTCGTATTTAAAGAAGTAAGCTTTGGACTTATGATTGGTGTGTTGTTTAGCTTCAAGAGTGGAATGTTGCTAGTGCGACACAAAGCAGCTACACAGATCATAGTGTAGATATAATGGGAAAACCGTAAGCAACAAAAGTAAAATCAGGGAAGTGGAACTTGCTGGAAAATATGGGCTACTATTGCCGGTGCGGCCAGAAAGGCTTCGGATACTAGCTCTCTTCAATTGAAGGTGCGGTATCATTAATATCAGTGTAACTCTCAAAGGCGACATAGCTCCCCGCATTTCCTTGCTAATCTTATAGGATTCAAGTGGGCAGGCCACTACAATTCCTATTCCTATGTTTACATAATCCTACAAAGCAAAGATGCCCGAAGAGTTGAAAGTCTCCATCACAACCGACCGAATAGACCTCTACACTACAAATGTCCCTGCTCCTCTTCACTACAAGGAACATACTGTACTACTATCATACTCCCTCCATTCCAAAATATAAGTCTTTGTAGAGATTTCCACTATGGATCACATATAGATGTATATGGATACATTTTAAGAGTGTAGATTTACTCATTTTGCTCCATATGTAGTCCATGGTGGAATATATACAAAGACTTGTATTTAGGAACGGGGAGAGTACTTATTAAAGAAGAACAGAAGAGGAACATGCTAAAGAAGAGCAAGCAGATTTTGGAAAATAAAATGTTCGTTGCACAGTGCCCACACATGATGAACTAGAGCGCATTAAGAATGCACCTCTCTGCTATCTCTCTTTATGTGGTGCACGTGCTTTTCGAAAGTAAAGTAGGAACATTAGCTGACCAATTAAATGTTATCTGCTTCAGTAATATCAGCATCATATCAGATTTGTATTTGAGCAACAAGTTTGGAATTATGAGTGGCACGTTGTTTAGCTTGATGGATTGAGGAGCAGTGCTAAGAAACTACAATGATGGTACCAAATATAAAGGAATGTCTGCATGCAAGTCATGTGACTTTTGTCATTTGGGTCAGTCGACCATTTCAGGCGGTTGGATGAAGATCCTACGTCTCATAATCCTTCTTCTTCCTCGTTTCTGATTCTTCCCCTACAGAACACTACATGGGCCTCTGACCAAACCACCGGCCCCGACCCCCCTTCCCTCCCCTAAACCGCCCCCACCACTTATGTTCATCCGCCACCCCCACCCCCACCCCGCCCCACTCGTGTCGAGTTTTTTGTTCGGCGAGGACCCACCACCGCCAGGTCACTGTCCCCCACAACCACCATCCCCACCTGAGCCCCTTCCTTCCCTCCGGCGAACTCCGGCGAGCTCTCAAAAATCGACTGACCCAATTTTGAAATTTAGTCTACTATCATTTAACTAGTGTGAAATATAAAAGGGGAAAACCATAAGCATTGCGAGTATAGTCTTGAGCGTGCCATGGCGGATCTGAAGGTGCAAACCGGACAAAGGCAAGTTCTCAACCGATATTTGCTTTCAACTAACAAGTAAGATCCTAAGTGATGGACAAGAAATCACAGTAAAGTAGTGGCGATCTATTATCTTGCTGCGATAAATAAGTTGAGTAGATACAAAAGAGTACCGCCTTTGGTGCGGCGCCATGTATGCATATGCTAAGAATTGGACGGTGCTGCAGTAGCGATGGCTGTCGGCGGCGTGGAAGTAGATCTAGGAGGGTAGATGGTGGCGACGGGGGAAATATCCTGGCATGGTGGACGAGACGGTCCTATGAGTGGCGCTGGCAAGGTGGATGACGACGGGGATGAAGCGAGAGGACGGGATGCAAGGATCCTTGTCTGAAGCCATGGATGAGAGAGGTCGATCTCTTGTAATGGACGATGGTGTCGGGGTATCAGCTTTGGCATGGTGGAGGAGGACGGAGGTGGATGGGGTGGCGGACGGAGGAGGCTGGGGTGGAGAGGGTGTTTTGGCGCCCATGGAGTACGAATGTGGAAATGGGGGGAGAGAGGTAGGGGGGAACCATGTCTTTGGGACACGCTTGTCTCAAATGCAAGGAAAGTTACCAACTTATCCCTCGTATAAAATTTCAGACATCACAGGAATATTGGGCTGCTGGGGATAGGATGGTAATCTCACATACACCGAATATTTGCCGATGGAGATTTTGGCCGAGGAGAGTTTGTTTTGGCGCCCACCGTGCATGAATCCGGGTGAGAGGCGATTTTGGCCGAGGAGATAGTGTGTTTTGGTGCCCACAATGTATGAATCTGGGTGAGAGGTGGTTATGTCACGTTTGAGTGAAATTACAAACCTGCCCTATCAAGACCTACTGAAATCGAGCCGACATGTGTTGCATGTCAGGGACATGCAGAAATTTCCATCTCCCATATTTTGGTTTCAGGCGGTTACTGCGAGTTTGGCCGCTTCATTCAAATTTTTGAGAAAAAGCTTGCACGTTTACCGTGCTAACTCAATCCCAATCCATTTTGTATTCTTTATTTTTCAGGCAGGATCCATTTTTGATTCGAATAAAATTCTATATACATCATTTTTATATATACTTTCAAAAGCACTACAAATAATTCTACTCCTTTTTATATATAATATGATTTACAAATACAATGATCTCAAAATCATAAGGTTGAATTCAAAAATTTTAAACCAAATTATGTTCTACTCAAATGTATGCATTAGTAATATCTAGATATTAAATAACATAGATGCGTGTGAATTCATACGAGTATGCATGTTTGATAGATCAATTTTGGTTCCTGTATGAATTGCATGTATCATCATCTCGAATTCAAATATTTAAATCCCCTTTATGTTGACATTTTCTATACACGCAAATAAATATTTGAATCTCCTTTCATGCCCATCTCTCTCACGTGCTCCTTCATGTAGCTATCACTCTCTTTTCACTAGCTCACCCGCACACTCACTTCATGTTTCTCCTATTTCCGCAAACATGGTCTCTCGACGTCTCCTTTGAGAAGTGTCACGCTCTCCCTATCATTATACATTACACGGTTTTCATTATCTCTCACGTCGTATCACTAGGTACCTAAGCTTTCTTTTTCACCGCCACACACACACTCTCAATCATCTTTCACTTTGTCTTTCTCTCTAGGGTTCTCTCACGCACCCTATATCTTTCTAGATATGACTCCTACCACTAAAATTACTCTCTCCCGCACACACAACGTTTGTCGCGGTCTCCCTTCCGTCTTCATCTCAGTTATAAAACTGACATTATTCATTTGTTTACCGATCAGACAAACTCCCCCCTTTCTCTCTCTCTCCCTCTCTCACAAGTCCTGGTTCCACCCTCCTCCCGACTACTGTCTCTTTCTCTCTCCCACACACACAAAACTCTCGCTTTCGCACCCCCGACTCGTATTTCTCTCACAAACATTGATCGACTAGCCTCCAAATAGGTTTATACATCCCACTCTTGCTTCCACTATCTCGTACATGTCTCTTTCTCGCGCTCCTTGTATCTATGTAGATTTTTTGTCCCTTCTTGAGACACGCCCTCTCAATCATGCACACACACACACTATCGCCTCATTTTATGGTGATACCTCTCGCACACACACTCTTTGTGTCTTTGTCACACACGCACTCTGTCCTCCTCCTCTCTCCCTCTCTCTCACATACACCACACACACATGGGATTTTTGCAACAATATACCACTTCTCGAATCTTGAAACCAACCGCATTCCTCCCTTATCTCATCAAAACCACCAAAGGAATATATTTTGAGTGAAATAACATTTTTTTAGTGATATATGTATTAATCTACTTTGAACGTGTGGCAACACATTGGCACATTGCTAGTTATTACTACTGTATAAGTTTTTGGACACCAGACAAACGGTGGAGTACATATACGAAGAGAAGAGGCGCACACACAGAGTCGGTCTCTCGCTGTCTCGCACACAGGAGAGTTACGTAAATGCACCATAAACAAGTAAACCCTAAAACCCTAGGTGCACGATTGCTGCATGCGCGGGTACCAGGTACATGGTGGAGCGCACCTTTGTAGGAATAGTCAGCTCACGCGATAATTTGATCCATAGGAGTTGATGGTCGGGACCACAGGTGAACGACCTAGAGGTGGCGGCTCACCAGTCGCCACTGATCGAGTAGCCACGTTTAAAATATCATTTTTGAGCGGGATAAGAGTTCCGATTTTCAATGTCGCATTATACTAGTTTTTAGAACAATTGGTATGGAGCGAATATGGAATTCATAACTACTACCTCCGTCCTGGTGTACTTGTCCCCATTGTATTTTGGGTCAAAGTTTGTCCACAAATTTTACTTGTAAAATATGAATGGAAAATGAGATTTTGTTATACCCAAACAAAAAAGGACTGGAGGGAGTGATTTCTATGACACGGACGTGACCTCTCGTAGCGCACGCATTGAACCGAAGCACCGGCCAAGAGGGCCCCACTCACTGCAGGCCAGGCTGAACACGCCTCCTCACCGCATGCAACCAGCTTTAGGCTGCCCCGCCTGCCTCCATTGAATCCGCGCGTGTGCCGGCAACACGTCCTTCTGTGAGCCGACCGACATTTTAGAACACAACGTCGGTTGGCTTCTCCCGTCCGCCCGCTATTTAAACAAGGCCAGATGCCTGGCAAGAACTGCACCACACTGCCGCTCCCCATATCCTCCTTGCACCATTTTCTCCACACTCTCCATAGCATCCAGTGAGCAGGAAGACGAGTTCTCCGGCATAAAAGCCGGCTGGCTGCCCCAACAAGCCAGGCAACTCACTGCCCCACCTCCCTCCCCGCCCCAGGCTATCAGTACCATGGGCGAGGCTGCAGGCGGGAAAGCGGAGGAGCAAGCCGCCGCTCCAAGCTGGCCCCTAGTGCATCAACTCGACGCTCCAAGCCTGCTCGCAGAGGAGTGGCCAGTTGCTGCGCACCGACACACGGGGGACCACAGCGTCCAGTGCACCGTGGTTGGCTGTGCCATCCGACGAAAACGTTGGCAGAACCACGGCATGCTGGTGGAGGTGGCCAACACGTGTGCGGCCACCGCCGACACCGAGGAATAGTAGACCACGGGAGCCACTGTTGCTCGAAACCCACGAATGCTATGACCACCGTGTCACCGGTAGACACCCGGTGTGTTGCCAGGTTTGGCTCAAAACATCGTGGACCCCAGGTGCGATCGGCATTAGAAATTATACCAGCCTCCAGAAGTTATTCACGTTTAGTCAAAAATGTCCAAAATATAATTAATTATGTATGGTTTTGACTTGTTGTGGCCGCACTGGTAGTAGGAACTAGAGTTTTTTCTTTATTTATAACTCTCCTCACATTTTTTGGCTTTGAAGTGAATCATGGTTATGGACATTATCTATGAATGTGCAGATATCTGTGAACACGAGTTTGATGTGGAAGTTGAACTTGGAATGTTGGGCTTGGGTGTGAACTATACCATGTCCAATGCTTCGTCTGTTATTGTTTGAAAAGTAATTGCTGTTATTACGTGACCTGATTTTTTTTATTTTGTGCCACATCAGTAGATGCACGGACATCACAACAGGCATGCTAACTGGATAAACATTTGAACCTAGCTATTATGAAGGAAAATTTGTATTGACAACAGTTTTAGATAGCAGGAGACTCCTAGCCTACTCTGCCTTTGCTAGCTTCTTTCTGGCTTCTTCCATCTCTTCTTTGGCTTGGGTGAAGAGAGCATCTAATTGCTCTTTTCTCTTCTTCAAGAACTCAGCTACATTCTCAAGGGCTGTTGTACACTTTCTTTCAGCCTTTACTAGAGCCACGAGGACACGAAGAGTTGACGACTCCACCTGGCTTGTGTGTAATCTAGCATCATTAGGGAATGGGCACCTTGTGTGTAATCCAACCTCATTTTGGAAACATGATCTCGAGGTTGACCATACTTCCCTCCTTGCATGAACTGCATCCTGACATGAAGTTACTTCTTTTTTAGATCAATAGTTAGAGCAACCCAGATCCATTTAGTAGAAGCCAGATAAACAGGACTTGGAGAAGTGAATTCAAAAAGAGAAATATAAAAATAGACTCCAAGGTGAGAACACCCACTTCCTACATCAAGCTAAACACGAAAGCATTAGGAGGATTAAGACTCTTCTTGTTACACATCGAAGAACACGAGGCTAAGAGAAATAGAAACTACAACATATACACATCAAAGAACACAAGGCTAAACAAAAGTAATTGAAAGGGTGTTACTTATCAAAGCTCGTTTTACAGGTTCGGTGCAGCTCCTCTTTAACTTGCCATGTTCCTTGAAGATGTCCCCAATATCCCGTGTTTGGTCTTCATTGCTCCTCTGCATGTTCGCACTCGTAGTTTTAAAATCTCAACATGGCAACAAAAATATAGTAATACTCACGCATCTTGTGGGCAACATTAATGCACTCATCTGCCATGTTAGACTAGTCACAGTGGAGGAGTAACATACCCTAGTAACATACACATATCCATAGACTATGTTACTACCTTCATAGTGGGTAGTAACATACTCCTAAGTGTGATAACATGCAAAGCTTCATTTATTAGGTTATACTCATATTGCATTGGGACATGTGATGGTACAATAACTAGCTAAGTTACTCAAACTACCTCTCTCCTCATTAACTCATTGCCACATAAGCAAATTTGCTGAGTTGGACTCGATGTTACTGCTGAAGCTAGGCTGGTCATAGTGGGGAGTAACTTATACTACTGTCATGCATATGACACTAGTCTAAGTTACTATCTTCATAGTGCAAAGTAACATACTAGTAGTGTCATAGATGGCTTCATTTATTAGCTTGTAGACTCATATTGTCTTGAAAAGCGCTATGTTATAGTAACATATTATGTCACCACTTGTCATTAACTACTTGCCACATAGGAAATTTTTTCTCGAAGTGCGCTATGTTACTAGCTATGTTACTCTCACTATGACTAGCCTTACTCCCACTATGGCTAGAGCATCTCCAATAGAAGCGCAATGCGCGACGCGTTAAAGCGTTTACAGCATCGGAATAGGCAGTTTTTGCGGGCCGCGGAATGCTGGCTCCAGCGACCGCTGCAAAAAATTGTGTGCGAGCGACGCGCTATATTTTTTCTCCTTTCTACTCTAACTCGATACACATTCGACTCCGAGTCAATGGCTTAGATAGATTCATAGATAGTTCTCGGCATAGATATAGCATAGATAGATAAAAAATAGATAGTTCAATTACTCCTCATCGTCCGACTTCACCTCAATGATGTCCTCCTCCGACGTCTCAATGTATGCGTCAAGATACTGGTCGCCGTCAGAGTCCTAGGGCGACGCTGCGCCTAGCTTGATGTTGAATTGAGCAGCCGCCTTCCACGTATGCCTGACCTCGCGATAGGCGGCTTGCTCAGTGCTCCTCTTCTCCCTCTCCCACGTCCTTTGCGTGTATAACTCGCGCTCGTCGATGATGTCCTGTGGAAAGCGTTGGAGCCATAGCGCCATGGCTTCCTCGTCCATCTCGGTGATGCCGAGACGATGCTCCCGGCTCCGGTTGTTGCGATGATCCTCGTCGGTGATAAGCCGCGGCAGAGGCGCGAGCTCCTGCACCCGCTCCCGCGTCGGCACATTGGGGAAGTTCATGTCCCTACGAGGCCGCCGAAGGCGCCATGCTGCCGTGTCGTACGCGCGGGCGGCCTCGTGGGTGGTGTTGAAAGTGCCGAGGCCGAGGCACATCTCGTGGAACCGGATCTCGGCGGAGAAGCCGCCGGAGGGGCGTGCGCAGACGCCGTGGTAGCCCCAAGTTTCCCAACGGCACGACGACGGCAAGGCGAGGAATATCGGGGAGAGAGTGGTGGCGAGGCACAAAGCGGTGGGAGGGCGTTGGATTTTTATAAAGCGGGCCGGACGCCGCGCGCCAAATCTAGCACGCGCCCGACCGCTTTTTCCCGCACGCACGATCCTTTCTCGACGTTCCTACTATCTCTACTCTCTTTTCTACTCTTATATATATTATATTATATATTTATTTTGATTTATATCTGATGGATAGGAAGGAAACTATGGCAATTTTGCAAAAAGATACCCGCACCTCTCCCCACGTTTGCAGATAAGGTCTTCCCTCATTCATCCTTTTCTCCCCCAAGATAAACCACTCATACAAATGCATCTTGATGTTCCGTGCAACACTTGGGAATCTTGCTAGTTCTAAAAAACTTTCCATCATTTGCCACACTACTGGTTGCAGATGAAGAACATGCCCAAGCACAACGCAATATAGGAGCGATGCACAATTACAAGGTGATATTCTGTTGGACAATGCAAGCTATAACCAATTACTTTTACGGGAATAATAGCAACCAAGAAATTTGAAGGTAGGTATGAACAAAATTGCAACTACACATGTACTGCTAAGAGATTGAATATACACATTACCAGTCAAGGAGGAGTACGATGGTTGCAGCGGCCTATGTGCATCATGGTCGACAACGGGAGTCAGTTCATTGTCCACAACGGTGGTGTTTCTGTGCTTGGCATCGGCTTTCGGGAAGCAGATCCAAGACCGTGGAAGAGGCTCCATGTACGGAGACGATGGTGGACCAACTCCAGTGCGGCGTACGACATCGTCGATGAGGCAGATGCGATGCGGTGGACGAGTGCGCCGATGTAGAAGGGGAGGAGCACGAAGGCTGAGGTGCCGTGGAGAAGTCTATTTTGCGGTGGGGATAGAAAATGGGGAGTATTCAGGTGTACTACTCTGGGTGCTAGGGTGGGGTTGGCTGGGTAGGGTGAACCTGAAGTTACCAAAACAGCCCCCTACCCACCAGCATCCGTAGGCTTGTTCCGAAGGGTATGATGGTAACTTCGCACTGCTCGAATGAGGCTCGCGGGAGATTTTCCCGCCGACCTCAAAATTTTGTAACACTCAAGTCCCCGTTTGGTGTGTTGGGTGATTGGGCTAAGCAACTAGCGAGTAGTACTAGTAACTACTAGTACTCCCTCCATTTTTGTTAACTCTGCATATTAGGTTTGACCGAAGTTTATTTGTTATTGTATATGTTAATATTTTTTGTTATAAACTTTGTGAGAGTTTACAAAACTTGACTTTGACCAATGCTAATACGCGGGCTTAAATAAAAATGGAGTGATTACACATTTGTTTTCTTAGTTTGTAGTGGAATTAATCATCTGTTGTAATCGTGAAATAAATATATTAGGCTACTCACTTCGAATGTGATGGTTTATACAATTCAATAGTGAGAATCATTGTTGAATTCCAAGATGTATACAAGGTCTATAGTACCTCACAATATGCTCAAACTCACATAATCCCAGTCAAATGAAAATATAAATGCATTTCATAGTTATTACTTTGTAGGATGCAACAAAACCAACCATAACTCTACATGATCCTCTATAAAGCAACATTTTGAACACATCCTAATGTGTGAATGAAACATGTAGAGAGAGCTTACAAAGATGGAGCAAATAGTACGAGAAAGATTGTATGTATGTGGGAGAGAGAGTAGGACACAAACCTAATGAGAGATAGAGAGAGGAAGAAGTTAGGTCCGTGAGAAAGATGGAGACATGTAATATACATGAGATGCGTGTGCATCCGGATTTTGTACATATGGAAGGAGAAGAGACAATGAGTTTGATAAGAGAGCTGGAAAAACATGGATGAGAGGGGAAGGATCTCGTGGGTTGAGGGATTGATAATTTTGTGCGGGAGAGGGGGGGGAGGAGTCAGTCAGCCGTCATCACATCATCCTGCTTCCAAATGGCCCCGCATTCTCTAATGCAGTGTGGTCACCATCTTCGATCTCCTCTATGCCCTCTTTGAAGATTGAGGTGGTGTGCATGCTGGGGTGCAGAGAAGCACAAGCGAGAGTGGTCTCCATATAACCTTGGATGAATTGTGTGCTCGGGGGAGGGGGGAGTATGTTTGAAGTGTGTATGTCTGTGTGTGTGTGTCAGATATTGAGATAAATCAAACCTATGAACATAATGTGTGTATGCGACGAAAAGCTATATGCTAAATAGGGTTTTCACAAAGAGATTGTGCCTACGAGATAGAGAGCAATGTGCGGGCCTTGAGGTGGGCACCGGCCGGGTGAGGGTGTCAAAATGTGTGCGTTGACGCATGTGTTACATGCAATCATTGAAGGAAATATGCCCTAGAGGCAATAATAAAGTTATTATTTATTTCCTTATATCATGATAAATGTTTATTATTCATGCTAGAATTGTATTAACCGGAAACATAATACATGTGTGAATACATAGACAAACAAAGTGTCACTAGTATGCCTCTACTTGACTAGCTCGTTAATCAAAGATGGTTATGTTTCCTAACCATAAACAATGAGTTGTTATTTGATTAACGGGATCACATCATTAAGTGAATGATCTGATTGACATGACCCATTCCATTAGCTTAGCACCCGATCGTTTAGTATGTTGCTATTGCTTTCTTCATGACTTATACATGTTCCTATGACTATGAGATTATGCAACTCCCATTTGCCGGAGGAACACTTTGTGTGCTACCAAACGTCACAACGTAACTGGTGATTATAAAGGAGCTCTACAGGTGTCTCCAAAGGTAAATGTTGGGTTGGCGTATTTCGAGATTAGGATTTGTCACTCCGATTGTCGAAGAGGTATCTCTGGGCCCTCTCGGTAATGCACATCACTTAAGCCTTGCAAGCATTGCAACTAATGAGTTATTTGCGGGATGATGTATTACAGAACGAGTAAAGAGACTTGCCGGTAACGAGATTGAACTAGGTATTGGAATACCGGCGATCGAATCTCGGGCAAGTAACATACCGATAACAAAGGGAACAACGTATGTTATTATGCGGTCTGACCGATAAAGATCTTCGTAGAATATGTACGAGCCAATATGAGCATCCAGGTTCCGCTATTGGTTATTGACCGGAGACATGTCTCGGTCATGTCTACATTGTTCTCGAACCCGTAGGGTCCGCACGCTTAAGGTTATGATGACAATTATATTATGAGTTTATGCATTTTGATGTACCGAAGTTTGTTCGGAGTCCCGGATGAGATCACGGACATGACGAGGAGTCTCGAAATGGTCGAGACATAAAGATTGATATATTGGAAGCCTATGTTTGGATATCGGAAGTGTTCCGGGTGAAATCGGGATTTTACCGGAGTACCGGGATGTTACCGGAACCCCCCGGGAGCTATATGGGCCTTAATGGGCCTCAGTGGAAAAGAGAAGGGGCAGCCCTAGATGGGCCGCGCGCCCCTCCCCTCCCTTGGTCCGAATAGGACAAGGAGAGGGGGCCGGCCCCCCTCTCTCTTTTCCCCCCTCCGTGAATCCTATTCCAACAAGGATTGGGGAGGGGAATCCTACTCCCAGAGGGAGTAGGACTCTCCTGGCGCGCCTCTCCTAGGCCGGCCGCACCCCCCCTTTAGTCCTTTATATACGGAGGCAGGGGCACCCTAGAAACACACAAGTTGATCCACGTGATTGATTCTTAGCCGTGTGCGGCGCCCCCAACCACCATAGTCCTCGATAATATTGTAGCGGTGCTTAGGCGAAGCCCTGCAGTAGTAGTGCATCAAGATCGCCACCACGCCGTCGTGCTGACGGAACTCTTCCTCAACACTTTGCTGGATCGGAGTCCGGGGATCGTCATCGAGCTGAACGTGTGCTAAAACTCGGAGGTGTCGTAGTTTTGGTGCTTGATCGGTCGGGCCGTGGAGACGTACGACTACATCAACCAAACGCTTCCGTTGTCGATCTACAAGGTACATAGATCACACTCTCCCCTCGTTGCTATGCATCACCATGATCTTGCGTTCCCCAACAGTGGCATCCGAGCCTAGGTTTTATATGTTGATGTTATATGCACGAGTAGAACACAAGTGAGTTGTGTGCGATATAAGTCATACTGCTTACCAGCATGTCATATTTTGGTTCGGCGGTATTGTTGGACGAAGCGGCCCGGACCGACATTACACGTACGCTTACGCGAGACCGGTTCTCCCGACGTGCTTTGCACATAGGTGGCTTGCGGGTGACAGTTTCTCCAACTTTAGTTGAATCGAGTGTGGCTACGCCTGGTCCTTGCGAAGGTTAAAAAGCACCCACTTGACAAACTATCGTTGTGGTTTTGATGCGTAGGTAAGATTGGTTCTTGCTTAAGCCCGTAGCAGCCACGTAAAACTTGCAACAACAAAGTAGAGGACGTCTAACTTGTTTTTGTAGGGCATGTTGTGATGTGATATGGTCAAGACATGATGCTAAATTTTATTGTATGAGATGATCATGTTTTGTAACCGAGTTATCGGCAACTGGCAGGAGCCATATGGTTGTCGCTTTATTGTATGCAATGCAATCGCGCTGTAATGCTTTACTTTATCACTAAACGGTAGCGATAGTCGTGGAAGCACAAGCTTGGTGAGACGACAACGATGCTACGATGGAGATCAAGGTGTCGCGCCGGTGACGATGGTGATCACGATGGTGCTTCGGAGATGGAGATCACAAGCACAAGATGATGATGGCCATATCATATCACTTATATTGATTGCATGTGATGTTTATCTTTTATGCATCTTATCTTGCTTTGATTGACGGTAGCATTATAAGATGATCTCTCACTAAATATCAAGAAGTGTTCTCCCTGAGTATGCACCGTTGCAAAAGTTCTTCGTGCTGAGACACCACGTGATGATCGGGTGTGATAGGCTCTACGTTCAAATACAACGGGTGCAAAACAGTTGCACACGCGGAATACTCAGGTTATACTTGACGAGCCAAGCATATACAGATATGGCCTCGGAACACGGAGACCGAAAGGTCGAGCGTGAATCATATAGTAGATATGATCAACATAGTGATGTTCACCAATGAAACTACTCCATCTCAGGTGATGATCGGACATGGTTTAGTTGATTTGGATCACGTAATCACTTAGAGGATTAGAGGGATGTCTATCTAAGTGGGAGTTCTTTAAGTAAATTAACTGAACTTAAATTTATCATGAAACTTAGTACCTGATAAGTATCTTGCTTGTTTATGCTTGTTTGTAGATAGATGGCTCGTGCTGTTGTTCCGTTGAATTTTAATGCGTTCCTTGAGAAAGCAAAGTTGAAAGATGATGGTAGCAATTACACGGACTGGGTCCGTAACTTCAGGATTATCCTCATTGCTGCACAGAAGAATTACGTCCTGGAAGCACCGCTGGGTGCCAAGCCTGCTGCTGGAGCAACACCGGATGTTATGAACGTCTGGCAGAGCAAAGCTGATGACTACTCAATAGTTCAGTGTGCCATGCTTTACGGCTTAGAATCGGGACTTCAACGACGTTTTGAACGTCATGGAGCATATGAGATGTTTCAGGAGTTGAAGTTAATATTTCAAGCAAATCCCGGATTGAGAGATATGAAGTCTCCAATAAGTTCTATAGCTGCAAGATGGAGGAGAACAGTTCTGTCAGTGAGCATATACTCAAAATGTCTGGGTATAATAATCACTTGATTCAATTGAGAGTTAATCTTCCAGATGATTGCGTCATTGACAGAATTCTCCAATCACTGCCACCAAGCTACAAGAGCTTCGTGATAAACTATAATATGCAAGGGATGAATAAGACTATTCCCGAGCTCTTCGCGATGCTGAAAGCTGCGGAGGTTGAAATCAAAAAGGAGCATCAAGTGTTGATGGTCAACAAGACCACTAGTTTCAAGAAAAAGGGCAAAGGGAAGAAGAAGGGGAACTTCAAAAAGAACGGCAAGCAAGTTGCTACTCAAGAGAAGAAACCCAAACCTGGACCTAAGCCTGAAACTGAGTGCTTCTATTGCAAGCAGACTAGGCACTGGAAGCAGAACTGCCCCAAGTATTTGGCGGATAAGAAGGATGGCAAGGTGAACAAAGGTATATGTGATATACATGTTATTGATGTGTACCTTACTAATGCTCGCAGTAGCACCTGGGTATTTGATACTGGTTCTGTTGCTAATATTTGCAACTTGAAACAGGGACTACGGATTAAGCGAAGATTGGCAAAGGACGAGGTGACGATGCGCGTGGGAAACGGTTCCAAAGTCGATGTGATCGCAGTCGGCACGCTACCTCTACATCTACCTTCGGGATTAATATACTTAATGAATCTCGATAGTAGTAACACACATATTCATAATGTTGAAGCCAAAAGATGCAGAGTTGATAATGATAGTGCAACATATTTGTGGCACTGCCGTTTAGGTCATATCGGTGTAAAGCGCATGAAGAAACTCCATACTGATGGACTTTTGGAACCACTTGATTATGAATCACTTGGTACTTGCGAACCGTGCCTCATGGGCAAGATGACCAAAACACCGTTCTCTGGTACTATGGAGAGAGCAACAGATTTGTTGGAAATCATACATACAGATGTATGTGGTCTGATGAATATTGAGGCTCGTGGTGGATATCGTTATTTTCTCACCTTCACAGATGACTTAAGCATATATGGGTATATCTACTTAATGAAACATAAGTCTGAAACGTTTGAAAAGTTCAAAGAATTTCAGAGTGAAGTTGAAAATCATCGTAACAGGAAAATAAAGTTTCTACGATCTGATCATGGAGGAGAATATTTGAGTTACGAGTTTGGTGTACATTTGAAAAATTGTGGAATAGTTTCGCAACTCACGCCACCCGGAACACCACAGCATAATGGTGTGTCCGAACGTCGTAATCGTACTTTACTAGATATGGTGCGATCTATGATGTCTCTTACTGATTTACCGCTATCGTTTTGGGGATATGCTCTAGAGACGGCCGCATTCACGTTAAATAGGGCACCATCAAAATCCGTTGAGACAACGCCTTATGAACTGTGGTTTGGCAAGAAACCAAAGTTGTCGTTTCTGAAAGTTTGGGGCTGCGATGCTTATGTGAAAAAGCTTCAACCTGATAAACTCGAACCCAAATCGGAGAAATGTGTCTTCATAGGATATCCAAAGGAGACTATTGGATACAGCTTCTATCACAGATCCGAAGGCAAGACTTTTGTTGCTAAATTCGGAAACTTTCTGGAGAAGGAGTTTCTCTCGAAAGAAGTGAGTGGGAGGAAAGTAGAACTTGACGAGGTAACTGTACCTGCTCCCTTATTGGAAAGTAGTACATCACAGAAAACTGTTTTTGTGACACCTACACCAGTTAGTGAGGAAGCTAATGATGATGATCATGAAACTTCAGAAGAAGATACTACTGAACCTTGTAGATCAACCAGAGTAAGATCCGCGCCAAAGTGGTATGGTAATCCTGTTCTGGAAGTCATGCTACTAGATCATGATGAACCTACGAACTATGAAGAAGCGATGGTGAGCCCAGATTCCGCAAAGTGGCTTGAAGCCATGAAATCTGAGATGGGATCCATGGATGAGAACAAAGTATGGACTTTGGTTGACTTGCCCGATGATCGGCAAGCAATTGAGAATAAATGGATCTTCAAGAAGAAGACTGACGCTGACGGTAATATTACTGTCTACAAAGCTCGACTTGTCGCAAAAGGGTTTCGGCAAGTTCAAGGGATTGACTACGATGAGACCTTCTCACCCGTAGCGATGGTTAAGTCTGTCCGAATCATGTTAGCAATTGCCGCATTTTATGATTATGAAATTTGGCAGATGGATGTCAAAACTGCATTCCTGAATGGATTTCTGGAAGAAGAGTTGTATATGATGCAACCAGAAGGTTTTGTCGATCCAAAGGGAGCTAACAAAGTGTGCAAGCTCCAGCGATCCATTTATGGACTGGTGCAAGCCTCTCGGAGTTGGAATAAACGCTTTGATAGTGTGATCAAAGCATTTGGTTTTATACAGACTTTTGGAGAAGCCTGTATTTACAAGAAAGTGAGTGGGAGCTCTATAGCATTTCTGATATTATATGTAGATGACATATTACTAATTGGAAATGATATAGAATTTCTGGATAGCATAAAGGGATACTTGAATAAGAGTTTTTCAATGAAAGACCTCGGTGAAGCTGCTTACATATTAGGCATTAAGATCTATAGAGATAGATAAAGACGCTTAATTGGACTTTCACAAAGCACATACCTTGACAAAGTTTTGAAGAAGTTCAAAATGGATCAAGCAAAGAAAGGGTTCTTGCCTGTGTTACAAGGTGTGAAGTTGAGTAAGACACAATGCCTGACCACTGTAGAGGATAGAGAGAATATGAAAGATGTTCCCTATGTTTCAGCCATAGGCTCTATCATGTATGCAATGCTGTGTACCAGACCTGATGTGTGCCTTGCTATAAGTCTAGCAGGGAGGTACCAAAGTAATCCAGGAGTGGATCACTGGACAGCGGTCAAGAACATCCTGAAATACCTGAAAAGGACTAAGGATATGTTTCTCATATATGGAGGTGACAAAGAGCTCATCGTAAAAGGTTACGTTGATGCAAGCTTTGACACTGATCCGGACGATTCTAAATCGCAAACCGGATACGTGTTTACATTAAACGGTGGAGCTGTCAGTTGGTGCAGTTCTAAACAAAGCGTTGTAGCGGGATCTACATGTGAAGCGGAGTACATAGCTGCTTCGGAAGCAGCAAATGAAGGAGTCTGGATGAAGGAGTTCATATCCGATCTAGGTGTCATACCTAGTGCATCGGGTCCAATGAAAATCTTTTGTGACAATACTGGTGCAATTGCCTTGGCAAAGGAATCCAGATTTCACAAGAGAACCAAGCACATCAAGAGACGCTTCAATTCCATCCGGGATCTAGTCCAGGTGGGAGACATAGAGATTTGCAAGATACATACGGATCTGAATGTTGCAGACCCGTTGACTAAGCCTCTTCCACGAGCAAAACATGATCAGCACCAAGGCTCCATGGGTGTTAGAATCATTACTGTGTAATCTAGATTATTGACTCTAGTGCAAGTGGGAGACTAAAGGAAATATGCCCTAGAGGCAATAATAAAGTTATTATTTATTTCCTTATATCATGATAAATGTTTATTATTCATGCTAGAATTGTATTAACCGGAAACATAATACATGTGTGAATACATAGACAAACAAAGTGTCACTAGTATGCCTCTACTTGACTAGCTCGTTAATCAAAGATGGTTATTTTTCCTAACCATAAACAATGAGTTGTTATTTGATTAACGGGATCACATCATTAAGTGAATGATCTGATTGACATGACCCATTCCATTAGCTTAGCACTCGATCGTTTAGTATGTTGCTATTGCTTTCTTCATGACTTATACATGTTCCTATGACTATGAGATTATGCAACTCCCGTTTGCCGGAGGAATACTTTGTGTGCTACCAAACGTCACAATGTAACTAGGTGATTATAAAGGAGCTCTACAGGTGTCTCCAAAGGTAAATGTTGGGTTGGCGTATTTCGAGATTAGGATTTGTCACTCCGATTGTCGGAGAGGTATCTCTGGGCCCTCTCGGTAATGCACATCACTTAAGCCTTGCAAGCATTGCAACTAATGAGTTAGTTGCGGGATGATGTATTACAGAACGAGTAAAGAGACTTGCCGGTAACGAGATTGAACTAGGTATTGGAATACCGACGATCGAATCTCGGGCAAGTAACATACCGATAACAAAGGGAACAACGTATGTTATTATGCGGTCTGACCGATAAAGATCTTCGTAGAATATGTAGGAGCCAATATGAGCATCCAGGTTCCGCTATTGGCTATTGACCGGAGACATGTCTCGGTCATGTCTACATTGTTCTCGAACCCGTGCATGATAGTTATATTATGAGTTTATGCATTTTGATGTACCGAAGTTTGTTCGGAGTCCCGGATGAGATCATGGACATGAAGAGGAGTCTCGAAATGGTCGAGACATAAAGATTGATATATTGGAAGCCTATGTTTGGATATCGGAAGTGTTCCGGGTGAAATCGGGATTTTACCGAAGTACCGGGAGGTTACCGGAACCCCCCGGGAGCTATATGGGCCTTAATGGGCCTTAGTGGAAAAGAGAAGGGGCAGCCCTAGATGGGACGCACGCCCCTCCCCTCCCTTGGTCCGAATAGGACAAGGAGAGGGGGCCGGCCCCCCTCTGTCTTCCCCCCCCCTCCGCGAATCCTATTCCAACAAGGATTGGGGAGGGGAATCCTACTCCCAGAGGGAGTAGGACTCTCCTGGCGCGCCTCTCCTAGGCTGGCCGCACCCCCCCCTTAGTCCTTTATATACGGAGGCAGGGGCACCCCAGAAACACACAAGTTGATCCACGTGATTGATTGTTAGCCGTGTGCGGCGCCCCCAGCCACCATAGTCCTCGATAATATTGTAGCGGTGCTTAGGCGAAGCCCTGCAGCAGTAGTGCATCAAGATCGCCACCACGCCGTCATGCTGACGGAACTCTTCCCCGACACTTTGCTAGATCGGAGTCCGGGGATCGTCATCGAGCTGAACGTGTGCTAAAACTCGGAGGTGCCGTCGTTTCGGTGCTTGATCGGTCGGGCCGTGGAGACGTACGACTACATCAACCAAACGCTTCCGTTGTCGATCTACAAGGTACGTAGATCACACTCTCCCCTCGTTGCTATGCATCACCATGATCTTGCGTGTGCGTAGGAATTTTTTTGAAATTACTACGTTCCCCAACAATCATGTGAGGGACAGACGAATCAAGAGAGATGGTTGTTGTGTTACGGGTGCTCCTCTCTTTCTCTCTCCCCCCTCTCTATCTCCCTCTCCCTCTCTCTCTCTCTCTATCTCGCACACATACATGTACAAATAGAAGACCGTTCTCTCATGTATACACAACATATCGACATCTCTCTATGTCTCACTCATGCATGATCATTTGCACATTCACACCTCTCTATGTCTCTACCACACGCACACCGTCTCCACATTGCCCTTCCACCACAACACACATATGGACACATACACGCGTTCTCTCTCAGTCACACACACAGAATCAGTATTAAAAAAATGTCTAGGGCACACCTAAAACGTCCAAATCCAAATAAGCACGAACTGAAGCTAAATTCAAATATATGGAATATTGTAGCGTGAAGAACTTTTCCAGGAAAAAAGAGTAGAGTAATATTCGGGGATTGTATTCACGCACACAAAAGGTTCGGTGGATGTCCTTCGAGCGCGACATGGCGACACACCGTTCGATCGACCGCACGGCCGCGGTGCACATTCTTGCACATGATTCCGTATCGATGCTGTGCTAACTAATGTGGTAGTATAAGCGCTGCCTCGGTCTAATGTTTACGTGTACTAGTATGGTGTTCTTTTAAGTTTGACCAACCCTATATAAAACTAAACTAAGCTCTCATACGCACACTCATCAATATGCCACCGCCGCCGTTGTGCATGCCGGTGCCCGCCTGCTTCGACCGACCATTTCTCGCCCATCATCGCCGTGTCCCCTCCATCCCTGTGTCATGAAGCCGAAGGCTCGCCTGCTCACATCGTATGCAGTCCCTCCTCACGATGCCGCCGTGATACCAAGCACGCAAGTAGGTGTAGCCACGTCTATGCACGCAATGTACAAAGAGGATGATGAGCGCGTGCTCCAGCACGCCAGGGAGGAGGAGCTAGTGTGTCATTGTCGTCTCCGCCCGCGCGGAGGAGGCGCGCATGGTGGCTGTTGCGGTGGAAGCTGGCTGCGCCCGCGCCGAGCATGCAAACCAGGCGCGGACATGGAATCTACCTTCGAGACCTTGAATGCCATGTGGATCCTGCAATCTGAAGGAACAATTTGGGTCACTTGACTCTTTTGAGCCGTTGGATGCAACATGGATGGCCAGAAGGGCTTCTTCAACCTTCGAAATTGATGCATTGTTCATCTTCTCTCTCAGGCATCGAGCCGCTAGCCCACCACAGGCCTAACCACCTGCCGCCGCCGCCCCCCCCCCCCCTTCCCCCCCCCCCCCCCCACCCCCCCCCCCACCCCGCCATCCGTTTAACTCCGTGCATGATCCATTTTTTCCAGCGAACTGCATTCCACACCCAACACTCATAAGATAGATCATGGGCACCCTGGCACCCTAATATAGACACTGGGGTAGCTTCTCTGCCATCTTCTTCCTTCGCTCCGTTGAACTTCTTTCACGAATCGAATGACCCAAATTATACTACTAGTACATATTAAGTACAGTAGGAACACGAAGATACGAGTAGTAGTACCAACTACAAGAAGAACAGTAGTAAGACATACTAGTACTATTGTACATACTAAAGAGTTTAAATAATGAGAAATAACATAAACATAGTTCTGCTGGGGGCTTAGCACAACACACCCCTAAAATAAAACTAAGCAACTAGTCCGCTTGACACTACAGTAGAACCAGCATGAGCAATGACACTGCCACCTTACTCGGAGTCCGAATCCACATCCTCGACTTCGTCCTTGTCCCTCTTCCTCTTCCTCTTCGCCTACACTTATTTTCTTGAACCGGACACTGGGCTCCGCTTCTTCATCCAACCCTTGTAGATATTTAAACAAAGGTAGGCATCCGTTGCTGTGTACATCGAAAGTGCGTTAAGTCGACTAGAGGGGGGTGAATAGGCATTTTTTTATAAATTCTTCACTGAGGAATTCCAGGGTGAGGAAATTCCTGAGCGAAGAACTACTTGCAGCAGAATAAGTACTGAGATGCAGACATGACATAACATAACCATGGACATCATGATGAATTGAAAACAATACATAGAGTACAGAAATCGTAAGCACGAGATAAAACACGATGAAGACAAACAGACTAAAGAAATTGAACGGAGGAAATTGAGAAAGTCTTCAGTCAAAGCCTTCAAACAGATATGAACAAGCACACAACACAGTACTGAGTAAAGGAAGGGGTTGAGGAAATAGAAACAGTAAGCTTGGTGAAGACAATGATTTGGCAGACCAGTTCCAACTGTTGTGACAGTTGTACGTCTGGTTAGAGCGGCTAGGTATGTAAACCTGAGGACACACAGTCCCGGACACACAGTCCTCACCGTATTCTCCTTGAACTAAGGTCACACAGACGTCGTCGAATCACTCGTGGTAAGTCTTCAGGTGACTTCCAAACCTTCACAGACTCGGTCACTCGGCGATCCACAATTTCCTCTTGGATGCTCTAGACCATGACGCCTAACCGTCTGGAGGATGCACAGTCCTCAAAGGTAACAGGCGTCGGTTCCACATAGGAACAATCTCTTCAGTGATGCTCAATCACTTTGGTTTGTAGGTGTTTGGTTTGGGGTTTTGGGTTTTTCCTCACTTGATGATTTTCTCTCAAAGTCCTCGGAGGATGGGATGCTCTCAATTACAAGTGTCCGTTTCTCGCGGAGCAGCCAACCAGCTAGTGGTTGTAGGGGGCGGCTATTTATAGCCTAGGGAGCAGACCAACATGATAAGACATAAATTCCCTTTAATGATATGATCGTTAGGTGGGTAGATATTTTGGGACAGCTGGCGCGTAGCACAGCAACGGTCAGAAATTTGACTATCAAATTCCTCAGGGCTATCATGTTCCTCACTTGTAGGTAATCCGCACTGGCGAATTCCAAACTCCTCAGTCAGAACAAATTCCTCAGAGACCAGAAGAACTTCGTCTCTGTCACTGAAGAAATTGACTAAACTGTATGGGATTGGTAGGTGTAGGATTTTGAGATGAGCATCACTTGGTAACTTTTCCTTAGTTTTACCTCGACCCCCTTTAACAGTACGGTGTTTCCTATGACTCAAGAAAGAGAAAATGAAACTACGAAAACAAAAAGTCTTCACGCTTCATGTTCCTTGTATGAATATCAAGTCTTCACGGTCACACCAATTTCTTCACTTTCAAAGTCTTCAAAAATCCAAAGTCTTCAGTTCAAGACATTCATTTTTAGGGGCCGACTTTCTCTGTAAATATCAAACTCCTGACAGACTTATAGACTTGTGTACACTCACAAACGCATTAGTCCCTTAACCTATAAGTCTTCAGTACACCAAAATCACTAAGGGGAACTAGATGCACTTACAATCTCCCCATTTTTGGTGATTGATGACAATATAGGTTAAGTTTTCAATGTGGATAAACATATGAACTGTAAATACTGATATTGAGGAATTTGATTGCAAGATATAGAAGAACTCCCCCTGAAGATGTGCATAGTGAGGATTTTGCTTTTGAAGCAATGCACACTTGAAGAGTAGAATCATGGAGATCTCCCCCTATATCTTGTAATTCATACACGCATTTAACATATGATATGAAGAATTTGAAATGCATGATGAAATGTGGTGACTGATGTGATTCAACATGCATGCATTAACATATATGAGGAAATAGCATGCAGGAGAACAAGGCAAAAGTATCAAACCACCATCGGGTTTAAGTTTACAACTCGATCCAATAAATCTTCAGAAGAGCGAGAGTTGTAACTTAAAATGACGCCCATGTATAAAGACCCGCTTGAAAACTAACTCAAATTTCTCCCCCTTTTGTCATCGAATGAACAAAAGGGACAAAAAGTGAGGACTAACGCCCCTGAAGAATATCATCACTGAGTCGATGAAGGAGTGCCAACAATGTTGGGGTCGGTTGTTGAGGTAGGGCTTGCCGCAGTGTCATCCAAATCTTCATGCTCATCAGTCTCACACGATGAAGAATATGAGCTGGCTACCAAGGAAGGAATTTTGGTCTTCTTGAATTTCTTCGCTGGTGGTTGAGACCATTCAAAGTCCTACTTGAAACCCATTTGCTTCAGATCTTCTTCACCATAGAGATGAGACAGAGCAGCCCAGGTACGATTGAATACTTCATGGAGGTAGAAGTGGTTTTTGTTCACTGCATTGTGTGTAGCAATAATGTTGTGAAGAATAGAACCAAACTGACGCTTAACCCATTTGTGGTTGTGATCGACCTTCTAGTGAAGACTGGGGAGAAGCTCACGATCAGTCATCACCCTTAGAGCTGTGCCTTGAGGATTTTGCTTTGAGGCATTGGCGGCAGAGTCATGAGTGGCAGAGTCATCATTGGTGGAATATGATACAGCTTTGTGGAACTGACCATCCAATGGGCGAATGCCTTCATCCATAATAGTAGTAGCCTTGCCCTTTTCATCAGCTGAGGAAAATGTCCGCTTAAGGACTTCTACTGGGGGCAAGTAACTGACGTGATTCTGCAAATCAGCCTTGTAGTTGATTGAAGACCTTGATCTGAGGAATCTAATAATCTAGGGAGCGTCAGGCTTCAATTCAAAAGGAGACAGTGCAACGTTGGCCGGAGTCCTCAGGAAGAAATCATGGTAGTTGATAGGGATGCCATGAATGATGTTGAACAACAGATTCTTCATGATACCAACGACCTCTTCTTAATTAGAGTCGTGGCCCTTGATAGGACTCAAAGTCTTGGACAAGATGCGATATATAGTCCGTGGTACATACAAAAATTCCTCCACAAGGAATTTGATCCTTGAGGCTTGACCGGGATTCAGTGGCTTCATCAACACTTGCATATAATGGTTAGTAATTTCAGGTTCATGATATATACAATGTGCACCTTCAAGGGGAGGACTGACAGGCAGTGCATGAAGCAATTCAGAGGCCAGTACTTTGAAGTGAGTATTCTCTGTCATCCAGTCCAATACCCAAGAGTTCACTTCTTTAGCATTTCCTGTGATGTGCAGCGTTGCATAGAGCTGAAGAATAAGTTCTTCATTCCAATCACATATATCAGTGCGGAAGCTGAGCAGTCCAGCATCGTGAAGAACACTGAGGACTGGCGTGAAGCAAGGCATTGATTCCATGTTCACGTGCGGAATATGCACATGGTCGAAGACTTTGTCCTTATCAAAAAGTAGTGAAGAATAGAAGTTTGCTTGGGTGGCATTCCAGAAACGCTTCCTTCTAAGACAAGCAGAGTCATATGGGTTGTAATCTGTGAAGAATACGTGCTCATGGAAGAAGTCAGCAGGCTTGAATTTTTGCTTCTTGGAGAAGGGATTCTTCGGCTTGAGCTGAGGAGTGTCAGTCAAAGTCATCATAGCCTAAGGAATCACGTTCTCAGGAACCACAGGCTAAGGAATTTTAGTTTCAGCTTTAGTGGCAGCCTGGTTCTTATTTTCTTTAGTAGGTTTTTCATCAGCGCTAGTGGCTGGAATTTCTTCAGTAGCATTGTCATCAGCGCTAGTGCTGCAATTGCTTCAGCAGTATTTTCATCAGCGCTAGTGGCTGGAGGTGCTTCAGGAACACGAGGTTCTTTAGAGCCCGTAATAACTTTAGTGTGCACAGGGGACTGATGGATTTTTTGGAGTGGGGTGAAGAGCGGAGAGTTGGGGTGCTGACTATCCCAATAGTCATCATTTAGCACTGGAGTGGAGCACCCAATATCCATGTCTTCATCTTCCTCATTCAGTTCTTCAACGCCTGCCTCTTCAGCTATGAACTGACGCATAGGCGATGAGATGATTGGAGTTGAAGGGATATCATCCGCTTCAATTTCCTCGTCCATTTGCTCTGTAGAAGCAGCAGAAGGAACGTCTTCATCCGATCCGCTTGGGATCTCAATATCTTCACCAAAAGGAACGAGTTCCTTTGATGGCATGCTTGAAACTGGATGTGATGTCCGGATAATTAAGCTACAGCGAACCTCTGCTAATGATGCCATGTCACTCGGTTACTGTTGTTAATCTCGCGTTAGTTGAAACCCGATTCAAATTCTAATTTAAAATAAAGTCAAATTATTATTTCTTCAAATAGTAAAAAAAAGTTCCTTGTGTTGAAAATATTCAATAAGAAATTTTGATGAATTAACCAACCTTATTTGAATTATTAAAATTCCCTTAACAAATTAATATGTGGTCAAACAACACATAGCTTGGCCATTTTGAATTCTAAAAATAATTATCCTTTTCCAATTATTCTACAAACTTGTGTGTGGCTCAACAATATTGTTGACAATTTTTGTGCAAAGTTTCACCTTCGACTAAATTCTTTTGGTAACTCAATTAAAATGAAGAGTAGTAAAGAAATAAAGAAAACCAGAAAAGACTAGCTAAGGGAAAATAGAAAAGAGGAGGACCTACTCTACTGGAAGATTTGGCCCATCTAGCACCATAGCAGGCCCAGCCCACACAGGCCTCCTTCTGCCTCCAGCTACAGGAGGAGAGAGGTCGTGGCGTGCATCCATGGCGCCTTGGCCATGGATGGCCTCCACGTCGCCCTCCACACGACCTATATGGATGTCGAACGAAACCCTAGAGCACTCCCTTCCTTTTCCCCCCTCAACCCCCCTTCGCCCCTACCTCTACTGCTCGGATTCGAGTTCGGAAGATCCGCGGTGACCACTGCCTCTCCGTCGATTGATGCATCCACAGGCCCCTCCGGCGTGCGAGGGCATGTCCTGGAGGTCCGTCCCGGTCGACAGCGTCTGTTCCGGCCGTTGGAGCAAGCAGGGGAGCCGCGTAGAAGGCGTCATCGTCTTCTTCTTCGTCCGGCCGTCGCAACCCCTCCGTCACCAGCGCCTCTCCGGTCCACCTCAGCCTTACTCAAGCACCTCTTCTGGCTCGCGGTGAGCTCCTCTCCCGTTTTCCCTGTTTTCCCGATTCGATTCATCGCCTTAGATGCCGCCGCGCAACGCCGCACCTGCCATGGCCGAAACACCGCCGTAGCCGCCCCGGGCTCGCCCCGCGCGTGCTCGCTGCACCCGTGGTCGTGCTCCCCGTAGCTCTGGCCGTACCAGGCCGCCCCCTCGTGCGTGTGTCCGCTCGGGCTGCGCCCCTGCTGCTGCTGCGTTGGTAATTGCTGCTGCTTGTGACTGCCGCTGCTATTTGCTGCTCTGCTTGGCTGCAGCTCGGTGCTGTTGCCGCCTGCTATTGCTCCTTGCCGCCACCCGTGCCCACCTCCACAGCCGCCGTGCCCGGCCGCAGCCGCCAGCGTCCACTTTGAGCCCGCGCGCTGGCCACGCCCTGCTCGCCCAAGCTCCCCGCGCGCCCGTCCGCTGGTTCCAGTCGCGCCCGTGCTGGTGCGCTGCTGCTGCTCATTGTACTGCTGTTGTTTATGTCGCTGCTGTTGCTCATGCTATTGCCGCTGATTCTACTGCTGCCTAGTGTCGTTGTTGCTTTCTACTGCCGCTGTTGTGGCCAGCCGTGGTTTAGTTAGTAGCTAGTTTAGGAATAGTTAGTGCTTAGGTTAACAGATTGTCTAATAAGGTGTAGTCTATGACGTGTGGTCTCCCTGAATTAGATTAAAGAAATATCATGTAGGAAATTATTAAAACACAAGCATGTGGGTCCCCTGTTAGTTAAACTATTTTAAATAAAATCTGTTAAGTAGTAGTCAATGACAAGTGGCCCCTGGCTAGTTTGGCTAGTCAACTGATCCACAATTGACTGTTGACTAACCAATCAACTGGGCCCATTGTCAGCCAAACAAGCACATCTCCGAGTACACTCTCTGTGTACCCATAGCAATTAAGGTTAATATATTTTCAAATTAAAATTAAATCCAAAAAATTAGAAAATCATTTAACACTTTAAAAATTAATAAAAAAATCTGTAACTCGGATGAAAATACTTTGTACATGAAAGTTGCTCAGAATTTCGAGACGAATCCGAATACGCAACCCGTTCGTCCGCCACACGTCCCTAGCATAGCAAACACACAACTTTCTCCCTCCAGTTCGTCTGTCCGAAAACGCGAAACACCGGGGATGCTTTCCCGGTTGTTTTCCCCCTTCGTCGGTATCACCTCCTACTACGTTAGCGCACACCTAGCACCATTACTTGTCATGTAATACATCGATATGCATCTGTTTGCATTGTATTCATTGTTTCTTCCTCCTCTCCGGTAGACTAAGAGACTGACGTCGCTGCTGGTGCCCCGATCGACTACTGTGTTGACGATCCCTTCTTCTTGCCAGAGCAACCAGGCAAGCCCCCCTTGACCATCAGATATCGCCTATTCTTCTCTCTACTGCTTGCATTAGAGTAGTGTAGCATGTTACTGCTTTTCGCTAATCCTATTCTGATGCATAGCCTGTCATTGTTGCTCCAGCTGTTGATACCTTACCTGCAATCCTAATGCTTAGTATAGGATGCTAGTTTATCATCAGTGGCCCTACATTCTTGTCCGTCTTCCATGCTATACTATCGGGCCGTGATCACTCGGGAGGTGATCACGGGTATATACTATATACTTTATACATGATACATGTGATGACTAAAGTCGGGTTGGCTCGAGGAGTACCTGCGGTTGATTCACGAATTGGGGGCTGGAAGGACATACTTTCCCGAGTCCCAGATGAGATCTCGGACGTCACGAGGAGTTCCGAAATGGTCCGGAGGTAAAGATTTATATATGGGAAGTCCTATTTTGGCCACCGGAAAATGTTCGGGATTTTTCGGTATTGCATCGGGAAGGTTCTAGAAGGTTCTGGAGTGGGGCCCACCTGCATGGGGGGACCCACATGAATGTGGGTGGTGGGGGCAAGGCCCCACACCCCTGGTCAAGGCGCACCAAGATCCCCCCTCAAAAGGAATAAGATCATATCCCGAAGGGATAAGATCAAGATCCCTAAAAAGGGGGGATAACAATCGGTGGGGAAGGGAAATGATGGGATTTCTTTCCCCCACCTTTGCCAACGCCCCAATGGACTTGGAGGGCAAGAAACCAGCCCCCTCCACCCCTATATATAGTGGGGAGGCGCATGGGAGCCGCACCCTAGCCCCTGGCGCCTCCCTCTCCCCTCGTAACACCTCTCCCTCTCGCTGAGCTTGGCGAAGCCCTGCCGAGATCCTCGCTGCTTCCACCACCACGCCGTCGTGCTGCTGGATCTTCATCAACCTCTCCTTCCCCCTTGCTGGATCAAGAAGGAGGAGACGTCTTCCCCAACCGTACGTGTGTTGAACGCGGAGGTGCCGTCCGTTCGACGCTCGGTCATCGGTGATTTGGATCACGACGAGTACGACTCCATCAACCCCGTTCTCTTGAACGCTTCCGCTCGCGATCTACAAGGGTATGTAGATGCACTCCTCTATCTCGTTGCTAGATGATTCCATAGATTGATCTTGGTGATGCGTAGAAAAATTCAAAATTCTGCTACGTTCCCCAATAGTGGCATCATGAGCCAGGTCTATGCGTAGTTTCTATGCACGAGTAGAACACAAAGTAGTTGTGGGCGTCGATTTTGTCAATTTACTTGCCGTTACTAGTCTTATCTTGATTCGGCGGCATCGTGGGATGAAGCGGCCCGGACCGACCTTACACGTACACTTACGTGAGACAGGTTCCATCGACTGACATGCACTAGTTGCATAAGGTGGCTAGCGGGTGTCTGTCTCTCCCACTTTAGTCGGATCGGATTCGATGAAAAGGGTCCTTATGAAGGGTAAATAGAAATTGGCATATCACGTTGTGGTTTTGGTGTAGGTAAGAAACGTTCTTGCTAAGAAACCTATGACAGCCACGTAAAAATTTGCAACAACAATTAGAGGACGTCTAACTTGTTTTTGCAGCATATGTCGTGTGATGTGATATGGCCAAAAGGATGTGATGTATGAGATTGATCATGTTCTTGTAATAGGAATCACGACTTGCATGTCGATGAGTATGACAACCGGCAGGAGCCATAGGAGTTGTCTTAATTTATTTATGACCTGCGTGTCAACTTAAACGTCATGTAATTACTTTACTTTATTGCTAAACCGTTAGCCATAGTAGTAGAAGTAATAGATGACGAGACAACTTCATGAAGACATGATGATGGAGATCATGGTGTCATGCCGGTGACGATGATGATCATGGCGCCCCGAAGATGGAGATCAAGAGGAGCAAAATGATATTGGCCATATCATGTCACTATTTGATTGCATGTGATGTTTATCATGTTTTGCATCTTATTTGCTTAGAACGACGGTAGCTAAAATAAGATGATCCCTCGCAATAATTTCAAGAAAAGTGTTCTACCTAACTGTGCACCATTGCGAAGGTTCGTTGTTTCGAAGCACCACGTGATGATCGGGTGTGATAGATTCTAACGTTCGAATACAACGGGTGTAAGCCAGATTTACACACGCAATACACTTAGGTTGACTTGACGAGCCTAGCATGTACAGACATGGCCTCGGAACGCGGAAGACCGAAATGTCGAACATGAGTCGTATAGATGATACGATCAACATGAAGATGTTCACCGATGATGACTAGTCCGTCTCACGTGATGATCGGACACGGCCTAGTTGACTCGGATCATGTATCACTTAGATGACTAGAGGGATGTCTATCTAAGTGGGAGTTCATTAAATAATCAGATGAACTTAATTATCATGAACTTAGTCAAAAGGACTTTGCAAATTATGCTGTAGCTTACGCTTTAGTTCTACTGTTTTAGATATGTTCCTAGAGAAAATTTAGTTGAAAGTTGATAGTAGCAATTATGCGGACTGGGTCCGTAAACAGAGGATTGTCCTTATTGCTGCGCAGAAGGATTATGTCCTTAATGCACCGCTTAGTGAGCTGACCCTCGAACGTCGGTTGTGGATGTTGCGAACATCTGACATACACGTTTTGATGACTACATGATAGTTCAGTGCGTAATGCTAAATGGTTTAGAATTGAGGCACCAAATACGTTTTTGAAACATCGCAGAACATATGAGATGTTCCAAGGACTGAAATTGGGATTTCAGGCTAGTGCCCACGTCAAGAGGTATGAGACCTTTGACAAGTTTCTTAAGCCTGGACACTAAGGAGAAAAGCTCAATCGTTGAGCATGTGCTCAGATTGTATGAGTACTACAATCGCTTGAATCGAGTGGGAGTTGATCTTCCAGATGAGATAGTGATGGTTCTCCAAAGTCACTGCCACCAGGCTACTAGAGCTTCATGATGAATTATAACATATCAGGGATAGATATGATGATCCTTGAGCTATTCGTGACACCGCGAAAGTAGAAATCAAATAGGAGCATCAATTGTTGATGGTTAGTAAAACCACTAGTTTCAAGAAGGGCAAGGGCAAGAAAGGGATACTTCATGAAACGACAAATCAGTTGCTGCTCTAGTGAAGAAACCCAAAGTTGAACCCAAGCCCGAGACTAAGTGCTTCTGTAATAAGGGGAACGGTCACTGAAGCAGAACCACCCTAGATACTTGGTAGATGAGAAGGCTGGCAAGGTTGAAAGAAGTATGTATTGGACATACATTATATTAAATGTGTACTTTACTAGTACTCCTAGTAGTAGCAGGGTATTAGATACCGGTTCGGTTGCTAAGTGTTGGTAACTCGAAATGAAAGGCTACGGAATAAACGGAGACTAGTCAAAGGTGAGACGATGATATGTGTTGGAAGTGTTTCCAAGGTTGATGTGATCAAGTATCGCACGCTCCGTTTACCATCAGGATTGGTGTTATTTGGTGTTTGCGTTGAGTATAGACATGATTGGATTATGTTTATCGCAATACGGTTATTCATTTAAGGAGAATAATGGTTACTCTGTTTATTTGAATAATACCTTCAATGGTCTTGCACCTAAAATGAATGGTTTATCGAATCCCGATCGTAGTGATACACATGTTCATGCCAAAAGATATAAGATAGTAATGATAGTACCACATACTTGTGGCACTGCAATTTTAGTCACAATGTTATAAAACGCATGAAGAAGCTCCATGTTGATGGATCTTTGGACTCGCTTGATTTTGAATCACTTGAGACATGCAAATCATACCACATGAGCAAGATGACTGAAAGGCCTCGTTTTCAGTAAGATGGAACAAGAAAGCAACTTGTTGGAAGTAATACATCTTGATGTGTGCAATCCAATGAGTGCTGAGGCATGTAGTGGATATTGTTATATTCTTACTTCACAGATGATTTGAGTAGATGCTAAGTATATTTACTTGATGAATCATGAGTCTGAATTATTGAAAGGTTCAAGTAATTTCAGGGTGAAGTTGAAGATCGTCGTGACAAGAGGATAAAATATCTATGATATGATCATAGAGATGAATATCTGAATTACGAGTTTGGCACAAAATTAAGACATTGTGGAAATTGTTTCACAACTAATACAGCCTGGAACACCATAGTGTGATGGTGTGTCCGAACATCATAACTGCACCCTATTGGATATGATGCATACCATGATGTCTCTTATCGAATTACCACGATAGTTTATGGGTTAGGCATTAGAGACAACCACATTCACTTTAAATAGGGCACCACGTAATTCCGATGAGATGACACCATATGAACTATGGTTTAGAGGAACCTAAGCTGTCATTTCTTAAAAGTTTGGGGCTGCAACACTTATGTGAAAAAGTTTCAGGCTAATAAGCTCGAACCCAAAGCGGATAAATGCATCTTTATAAAGTACCCAAAATAGTTGGATGTACCTCCTGTCTCAGATCCGAAAGCAATAGGGATTGTTTCTAGAATCGGGTCCTTTCTCGAGGAAAAGTTTCTCTCGAAAGAATTGAGTGGGAGGATGGTGGAGACTTGATGAGGTTATTGAACCGTCACTTCAACCAGTGTATAGCAAGGCACAGGGAGTTGTTCCTGTGGCACCTACACCAATTGAAGTGGACGCTTATGATAGTGATCATGAAACTTCGGATCAAGTCACTACCAAACCTTGTAGGACGACAAGGATGCGTACTACTTCAGAGTGGTACATAATCCTGTCTTGGAAGTCATGTTGCTAGACAACAATGAACCTACGAGCTATGGAGAAGCGATGGTGGGCCCGGATTCCGAAAATTGGCTCGAGGCCATAAAATCCGAGAGAGGATCCATGTATGAAAACAAAGTGTAGACTTTGGAAGAACTGCTTGATGGTCATAAGGCTGTTGGGTACATATGGATTTTAAAATAAAGACGGACAATGGTGGTAAGTATCACCATTAAGAAAGCTCGACTTGTCGTTAAGATGTTTTCCGACAAGTTCAAGGAGTTGACTACGATGAGACTTTCTCACTCGTAGCGATGCTAAGAGTCTGTTGGAATTATGTTAGCAGTTACTGCATTGTTTATGAAATCTTGCAGATACGATGTCAAAATATTGTTTCCTTGACGATTTTCTTGAGGAAAGGTTGTATGTGATACAACCAGAAGGTTTTGTCAGTCCTAAAAAATGCTAACAAGTATGCAAAGCTCCAGCAATCCTTCTAAGGACTGGAGTAAGCATCTCAGAGTTGGAATGTACGCTTTGATGAGATGATCAAAGCTTTTGGGTTTATACAAAGTTTATGAGAAACTTGTATTTCCAAAGAAGTGAGTGGGAGCACTATAGAATTTCTGATGAGTATATGTTGTTGACATATTGTTGATCAAAAATGATGTAGAATTTCTGGAAAGCATATAGGGTTGTTTGAAAAGTGTTTTTCAATGGAAAACCTGGATTAAGCTACTTGAACATTGAGCATCAAGATCTATAAGGATAGATCAAAACGCTTAATGGTACTTTCAAATGAGCACATACCTTGACATGATCTTGAAGGTGTTCAAGATGGACCAGTCAAAGAAGGAGTTCTTGCCTGAGTTGTAAGGTATGGAGTTAAAGCTCGACCACGGCAGGAGAAAGAGGAAGGACGAAGGTCGTCCCCTATGCTTTTGTCATAGGCTCTATACAGTATGCCATGCTGAGTACCGCACCTGATGTGTGCCTTGCCACATGTCTGGCAAGAGGGTACAAAGGTGATCTAGGAGTAGATCACCAGATAGCGGTCAAAATTATCCTTAGAGGAATAAGGATACGTTTCTCGGTTATGGAGGTGATAAAGAGTTCGACGTAAAGAGTTACATCGATGCAAGCTTAACACCTATCCGGATAGCTCTGAGTAGAGATACCGGATACGTATAATGGAGCAACAATTTAGAATAGCTCCAAGTAGAACAGTTATTTGAAATGGCTCCAAATATAGCGTAGAGATTTGCGAAGTACATACAGATCTGAATGTTGCAGACCCGTTGACTAAAACCTCTCTCACAAGCATAACATGATCAAACCCAAAACTCATTGAGTGTTAATCACATAGTGATGTGAACTAGATTATGGACTCTAGTAAACTCTTTGGATGTTGGTCACATGGCGATGTGACCTGTGAGTGTTAATCACATGGCGATGTGAACTAGATTATTGACTCTAGTGCAAGTGGGAGACTGTTGGAAATATGCCCTAGAGGCAATAATAAATTGGTTATTATTATATTTCCTTGTCCATGATAATCGTTTATTATCCATGCTAGAATTGTATTGATAGGAAACTCAGATACATGTGTGGATACATAGACAACACCATGTCCCTAGTAAGCCTCTAGTTAACTAGCTCGTTGATCAATAGATGGTTACGGTTTCCTGACCATGGACATTGGATGTCGTTGATAACGGGATCACATCATTAGGAGAATGATGTGATGGACAAGACCCAATCCTAAGCCTAGCACAAAGATCGTGTAGTTCGTATGCTAAAGCTTTTCTAAATGTCAAGTATCATTTCCTTAGACCATGAGATTGTGCAACTCCCGGATACCGTAGGAATGCTTTGGGTGTGCCAAACGTCACAACGTAACTGGGTGGCTATAAAGGTGCACTACGGGTATCTCCGAAAGTGTCTGTTGGGTTAGCACGAATCGAGACTGGGATTTGTCACTCCGTGTGACGGAGAGGTATCTCTGGGCCCACTCGGTAGGACATCATCATAATGTGCACAATGGGACCAAGGAGTTGATCACGGGATGATGTATTACGGAACGAGTAAAGAGACTTGCCGGTAACGAGATTGAACAAGGTATCGGATACCGACGATCGAATCTCGGGCAAGTACAATACCGCTGGACAAAGGGAATTGAATACGAGATTGATTGAATCCTCGACATCGTGGTTCATCCGATGAGATCATCGTGGAACATGTGGGAGCCAACATGGGTATCTAGATCCCGCTGTTGGTTATTGATCGGAGAGTCGTCTCGGTCATGTCTGCATGTCTCCCGAACCCGTATGGTCTACACACTTAAGGTTCGGTGACGCTAGGGTTGTAGAGATATTAGTATGCGGTAACCCGAAAGTTGTTCGGAGTCCCGGATGAGATCCCGGACGTCACGAGGAGTTCCGAAATGGTCCGGAGGTAAAGATTTATATATGGGAAGTCCTATTTTGGCCACCGGAAAATGTTCGGGATTTTTTGGTATTGTACCGGGAAGGTTCTAGAAGGTTCCGGAGTGGGGCCCACCTACATGAGGGGACCCACATGAACGTGGGTAGTGGGGGCAAGGCCCCACACCCCTGGTCAAGGCGCACCAAGATCCCCCCTCAGAAGGAATAAGATCATATCCCGAAGGGATAAGATCAAGATCCCTAAAAAGGGGGGATAACAATCGGTGGGGAAGGGAAATGATGGGATTTCTTTCCCCCACCTTTGCCAACGCCCCAATGGACTTGGAGGGCAAGAAACCAGCCCCCTCCACCCCTATATATAGTGGGGAGGCGCATGGGAGCCGCACCCTAGCCCCTGGCGCCTCCCTCTCCCCTCGTAACACCTCTCCCTCTCGCTGAGCTTGGCGAAGCCCTGCCGAGATCCCCGCTGCTTCCACCACCACGGCGTCGTGCTGCTGGATCTCCATCAACCTCTCCTTCCCCCTTGCTGGATCAAGAAGGAGGAGACGTCTTCCCCAACCGTACGTGTGTTGAACGCGGAGGTGCCGTCCATTCGGCGCTCGGTCATCGGTGATTTGGATCACGACGAGTACGACTCCATCAACCCCGTTCTCTTGAACGCTTCCGCTCGCGATCTACAAGGGTATGTAGATGCACTCCTCTATCTCATTGCTAGATGACTCCATAGATTGATCTTGGTGATGCGTAGAAAAATTTAAAATTCTGCTACGTTCCCCAATAGTCCAATCAATTGCTATCGATCGTATCCCTAAGGCTATTCAACTTATCCATCCCTGATGAGAGCATTGCTTCTGATCCCTTGTCTTGGAATTAATAATTCACTTGCATTTGAGCCTTGAATTAGTCAGTTGTTTCTAAAGTCTGATCTCCTTGCATTGTTTCTTCCTCTGGTTGAGTACCAATGCTCACACTAGATCCCTTGAGGACCACCAGACCCGTTGTCGGATTTTATCTGACCATGTCCTTCATATTCAAATAACCTTGTGAGCCTTTCCACAGGTATATAATGCCTTTGGTAAATTGTATCCTCTGCCTTGTCAACCATGCTCTACTTTCGAGCTTGTGTTATTTACTCATGAAGTTTGTGATATATGTTCCTAAGATACCCGATGGTTTGAACTAATACCTTCCCTAATCTGTGCAAACCCGGAAGATTCCACGGGTCATACTTATCTGGTATTGCACCAGGTAAAACTTTCAACAACTAATGTCATTTTCAAAACAGGGAGTGGATGAAAGGTTATGCATTGGAAAAGTGGGAGTCGACCTTGAACTTTGTGTTCATGCCCATGGACCCGATGTGGAACTTATCATGGAAGCTTCTTGTGATAATACTAATCCCCTTGTTATAAGTTTATCTGGTATCTATGTTTGGTCCTTTGCAATCGTGGCTCTGACCATGTTCTCCTTTGAATAACATTTCTCGTGCAAGTTTAAGCACTTATCTTCTGCAGAGCAATACCCTAGTACAACCTCTACTTTGATCTGTCGTCGAGTATTACCCCCCGGTATCTCGAGATTATATTGGAACTACATAACTTCTTATGAGTTCTTCATTAAGTACTACATTCTCACTGGTTACAAATTTTCATGGGCTCTGAGTTATTAAACACTCAAAGACACCGATAACTGAATCGAGTCCGCACTACGATTCAACAACTCTTAGTAATCTTCTTTGAGTATGAGTTTGTACCCGATCATGCCATTCCTAGCCTGTTTGGCTATATCATTGTCGTGATGATTTTAACTGTGCTACCTGGTCCTTATCCTTAGAGCACCACTTTCGATGATGAGCTAAGCTTACGTCAATTTTCCTCGTCATATCATTTCACCCTGAATAGCAAGCTTGATTTTGAGTTTGTGTCGTACTTGTGGTTCCAATAACCCTTCGCTTCATCATTCCTTTGACTTGATGTCGTCGCTGATCGATTACATCTTCATGAAATCTCTCGACAAATGTGTCGTGATCATCATCAACCTTATGAGCTCTTCCAGATATCAATCGAATTGATGATGAGAAATGCCATCCTTGCCCTTGATGATTTGTGTTATCATCGACCACTTTATTGCTTCCCTCCAACACAAACTTGTTTGTGTTTTGTGTTATGCCTTGAGTTCCTTGCTATCCAACATTTGTCCTTCTTTACCTTGGAATATTATCACCTTTTATGTCAATAATGTCGTGGGAATTTCACCACCTCTTAAGAATTCTTGATATAGTAATACTTCTCGTCATCTCTGTTCTTATCTTGGTCCCCGTGTTGTTTCTAACCGGGATACCAACCATTTAACTATGATGTGTGAAGTCAAAACTTCTAGCAACCCTATTGCTTGTAAGTTAATGAATGATAGTTACATTCTTTGTGTATTGGATATCGAGTCACCATTCGAATATTGATCGTACTACCTAAGCCCACATTTCGGGTGCACTTTTCAACCAATGATCGGTTGTGTATGCTTTCCTCGAGCATACATCATTATATCACTTGATCTGACAAATATTATCCCCTTGTTCACATAATTGTCGGAATCCATATTTTTAGTAATCTCGATGAGTTGTCGCCAACTCCATCGGCCACCTCTTCATCCTCTCCTTGGTTTAATGATGAACTCTTGTTTCTGAACTTGCTTCCATAGTTCATTGCCCGAGAATCTTATAATGTCATCTCGTCAATTGCGTTGCACCTTTTATTTCTCAGGCATCCTGAGTCTGAGGTATCCACCAATCAGATTTGAATCTCGGTCAGATATGATGGTTGGAACGTTTTTCAAGAGTTATAACCTTGGACTTTATATGACCCGGTAAGGTGTTGTCATGCCTAGCACACCTGGCCGGAGGCCCTATTGTTATGGATTCCTTTTCAGCAAGGTTATCCATTCTTCCATGAGGAAATTGTAAAACTTATTCTACAAGTTATTCTTGATGGATCCTTTGTGTTTCCAAAGTCCGACCTTGCTTGAAGACCATGTCAATGCTATTACGGAGCATGTCTGTGGTACTCCGATTTTCAATAAGAGCATTGAAAGTGCAATGCTAAGTTTTCTGTATCCATTATCCAAACACCGTTGTATAGGTAATGCCATGAAAATTCCTCTCCCATTACCTAAAGGGTTTTCTACTTTATATCATGTCATGGATATCATGCTCTATTTGTCCTTGGGAAGGATATACCCTTGAAATATGTGTTTAAACACATTTTCCTTTCCATTGTTCTGTTTGATCTGATAATCATATTTTCCTTTCCATTGTTTTGTTTAACCTTCCTTGTGATCTATATGATATAAGCAGTAATATTTCCCTGCTTATGTAAACACCTCGGTTGTACAACTCTGTCAGTAAGACCCTGTTAATATTGTTGATAACATTCCGGTAACCACCGATGGATGAGAACTTTACCTATTGGCCCGCCTCGTTCAATGAGCAGGAAAATGGTTCTCTTTGTCCCTCGCCCTGGTACCGGCATTATTGCCAACATAACTGGCAGGCTATCCTCTGACATGCCTTGCTATCATGACCGTGCAAAATGTCAGCGCCCCTTATCTACTTTTGACCCCACATGGTGGGCCCATAACCCACAGTTCCACATGATCGAAACATGACTCTCCTATACACCCATGTTCCCAAAGTCAATACTCACGCTTGGCTTCGTGTGTAATTCACGAGCCACCTTCCTAGTGATATATTCTGGTATCAGACGCAATACTTATTCTCGTTGTTCTAAACCCCTTTCACAGTCTGTTTCAGGCATCGAACGATTGCCTGCCCGCTCGAAACTTCCCACGATACCTCCTTACTTTGCTCTCAATATTTTCTTAAATTTCAATTTGAGAGATAGTTTAGCCACCTTCCCCGATGTTATCGACCAGGTAGTCGACCTTGCAGATGTCCGTTCTCCGGAATACCCACCCTTTATTCTTTCGTAAGTACGATGTAGTTCCCGAAGAAAGGATGCCGACTTCATCATGATGACCTGAAGCAGAGAATTGAAGACATCAATGGAAGTGATCAACTTCTTCGAGAAGAGCATGCCAAGACCGAGAAGATCCGTTATAATATCGTAACTAGACATTTCCCCCTTACTCTACCTCTTAAATCTCGGGACGAGATTTCTTGTAGTGGAGGAGAATTGTGACGCCCGGATAATTAAGCTACAGCGAACCTCTGCTAATGATGCCACGTCACTCATTTACTATTGTTAATCTCGCGTTAGTTGAAACCCAATTCAAATTCTAATTTAAAATAAAGTCAAATTATTATTTCTTCAAACAGTAAAAAAAAGTTCGTTGTGTTGAAAATATTCAATAAGAAATTTTGATGAATTAACCAACCTCATTTGAATTATTAAAATGCCCTTAACAAATTAATATGTGGTCCAACAACACATAGCTTGGCCATTTTGAATTCTAAAAATAATTATCCTTTTCCAATTATTCTACAAACTTGTGTGTGGCTCAACAATATTGTCGACAATTTTTGTGCGAAGTTTCACCTTCGACTAAATTCTTTTGGTCACTCAATTAAAATGAAGAGTAGTAAAGAAATAAATAAAACCAGAAAAGACTAGCTAAGGGAAAATAGAAAAGACGACAACCATATCAAGATCACAAAGCATTGGGACAGACATGAGGTTGAACCCTAAGGACTCGACAAGCATGACTTTGTCCATGTGTCAATCCTTTGAGATTGCAACCTTACCTAGACCCAATATCTTGCTTTTACCTTTGTCAACATAGGTGATATGCTTTAGATGCAATGGAGATAAGAGAGCGTCCATCAATAGATTCTTGTCACCAGTCATGTGATTTGTGCATCCACTATCGAGGACCCACTCAGTGGCTTTGGGTTGATCATCCTGCAGATGAAGTAGTGCAACTTACGAACTCATATACTTCATTGGTGAAGAATATGACATCAACTCATCATATCAATTTCATCAAGCAATAGAATAGATATAGCAATGTGAGGACGTGAGAAATGAGAATTCATTTCTTCATGATTAGCTTGCGTCCTTTCAAGCATATTCAGGTCTCCAACAAATTCTTCAGATGTTTAAGTTCGTCTGGAGACCTGACCCTGCATAAGATATTAGTTCTTTTTCTTCACCACCCACATCTGAAGGGGTGGCAAAGAGTTCATCATTCTGCGAGCTCTGTAAGAGAACAGTGGCAAAGATGCCAATCCACTTCGTTTTGCATAAGAGGGGTTAGGGTAAGCATATGAGTAAGCACAGAAATTCTTCGAGGATTTATGAACATAATGATTTGAAGAATAATGCACATATCCATAATCTTTAGCCTTTCCTTGCGAAAAAGAGGTGTTAGCATGATTATGGTCATATGAGGACTTTGATCCATGTGAGGAATTTGATCTGGGGTTCCTATCCTTCACAGGTGGTGTCATGATGACATTCACCTGGAGACTTTCAAGGCACCTTTTGGGAACTCAGATTTTCTTCACAGGGGGACCATTCCTGCAGTTAGTGTCAACATATCTAGCAAATACTTCACCATTCTGATTTTTGAACAGTTTGTAATTGGAGTCAAATGATTCATCAGAAGAATATGAAGGTTCACATGTAAAGCCAGATAAAGTATATGGATCCAATGAAGGTCCCTTTGCAGCAACCCATGAGGTTTTGGGATACCGCTCAGGTTTCTAGTAGGTCCCATCATCATTGAGTTTCCTCTCAAAGGCAATACCCTCTTTCCTAGGGTTCCTGTTGAGGATCTGCTTCTTAAGCACATCACAAAGAGCCTGATGCCCTTTGAGGCTTTTGTACATGCCTGTCACATACAATTCCTTCAGCCATGCATGGTCAGTGATACTAGTAGCATCCTCAGATGAGGAATTAGTGATAGCAGAGACATGTGAAGAATTTGCAGCAATAGAAGCATTTGAACATTCAGGTGAAGAATTAGCAGATTCAGGTTCAATGCACTTCAAACATGGAGGATTAAACTCTTCCCGAGCAACGCTGATTTGTTGAGCAAGTAATGAATCACGCACCTTCCGAAGATCTTCATAACTCACTCTTAACTGCTTAAGATCTTGCTTTTTTTGAAGAAATTCATAAGAAAGCTTCTCATGAGCAGATAAGAGAGTGTTATGATGACTCCTAAGGTTAGCAAACTTAGTCTGAAGTCTCTGAAGATTTTCAGTCAAAGTTTTAGTGTGATCCATTTCATCACCCAACATATCATCGCTTTTGTCTAGCATATTTTGAACCTTTTCAAGAGCCTTTTGTTGTTTCACAGCAATCTTAGCAAGTTTAGAATAACTAGGCTTGAGATTTTCATCAGATTCATCCTCACTTGATTCAGAGGAGGGATATTTGAGTACCTTTGCACCTTTTGCCATGAAGCAATAGGTGGGAGCATAGTCATCATCGCCGTTGTTAGTGGTGTTCGGAGGTCCTTTTCCTCAGAGTTGAAGATGGACTTGCTGACGAACACGGTAGCGAGGGCTAGACTCGCCACACCAGAGTCTGACTCCTCAGATTCCTCCTCTTCCTCATTTTCATCAGATTCAGCCCCAAAGTCCATTTCCTTGCCAATGAATGCCCGATCCTTCTTGGAGTTGCTCTTCTTGTGAGATGAAGACCTTGAAGGTTTTGATGAATAGGTCTTTGAAGATTTCTTCTTCTTCTTTGAATCATCAGAACTGTAGTCCTTGTACTTCTTCTTCTTTGATTCCTTTTCCCACTAAGGGCAATCTTGAATGTAGTGACCGGGTTTCTTGCATTTGTGGCAAAGTCTCTTCTTGTAATCACGAGATGAGGAACCTGATCTTAAGTCATCACTTCTTGAGGATTTTCCAAAACAACCACGTCTTGAGAATTTCTGGAATTTCCTCACGAGCATTGCTAGCTCCTGGCTCAGTTCTTCAGGATCACCAAGACTACTACCCGAATCTTCACCTTCAGATTCAGACACTGCCTTGCCCTTCAGAGCTCGTGATCTTCCATAGCTTGGTCCATAGAGATCTCTCTTCTCAGCAAGCTAGAACTCATGAGTGTTTAGCCTTTCGAGGATATCAGCGGGATCAAGTGACTTGTAGTCTCCTCGTTCTTGTATCATCAGTGCAAGGGTGTCAAATAAGGAATCAAGCGATCGAAGAAATTTTTTCACCACCTCATGGTCGGTGATGTCAGAGGCACCAAGGGCTTGAAGCTCATTTGAAATGTCAGTGAGGCGATCGAAGGTTTGCTGAACATTTTCATTGTCAAGTCTTTTGAAGCGGTTGAAGAGATTGTGAAGAACATCAACTCGAGAGTCACGCTGTGTTGAGACTCCTTCATTGACCTTGGACATCATGTCCCAGATAAGCTTTGCTGTCTCCAAAGCACTCACTCTGCCATACTGCCCTTTGCTCAAATGGCCACATATGATGTTCTTCGCTTGAGAGTCGAGTTGCTTGAATCTCTTCACATCAACAACATTGATGGTAGGAGTGACAGAGGGAACGCCATTTTCCACAGCGTACCAGAGATCGTTGTCAATTGCCTCAAGATGCATGCGCATCTTATTCTTCCAGTAGGGGTAGTCCGTCCCATCAAAGGTAGGACACCCAGCAGAAACCTTGATCATACCTGCGGTCAACATAACTAAAACTCCATACGATTAAACCAAAATCACACAGAACAAGGGAGTACCGTGCTCTGATACCAATTGAAAGTGCGTTAAGTTGACTAGAGGGGGGTGAATAGGCGATTTATAAATTTTTCACTGAGGAATTTCAGGGTGAGGAAATTCCTGAGCGAAGAACTACTTGCAGCGGAATAAGTACGCAAATGCAGACATGAAATAACATAAACATGGACATCATGATGAATTGAAAACAAGACACAGAGTACAGAAAGCGTAAGCACATGATAAAACATGATGAAGACAAACAGACTGAAGAAATTGAACCCAGAAAATCGAGAAAGTCTTCAATCAGTGCCTTCAAATAGATATGAACAAGCACACAACACAGTAATGAGGAAACAAAGGGGTTGAGGAAATAGAACCATTAAGCTTGGCGAAGACAATGATTTGGTAGACCAGTTCCAACTGCTATGACAGTTGTACGTCTGGTTAGAGCAGCTAGGTATTTAAACCTAAGGACACACAGTCCCGAACACACAGTACTCACCGTATTCTCCTTGAACTAAGGTCACACAGACCTCGTCCAATCACTCGTGGTAAGTCTTCAGGTGACTTCCAAACCTTCACAAACTCGGTCACTCGGCGATCCACAATTTCCTCTTGGATGCTCTAGACCATGACGCCTAACCGTCTGGAGGATGCACAGTCCTCAAAGGTAACAAGCGTCGGTTCCACACGGAAACAATCTCTTCAGTGATGCTCAATCACTTTGGTTTGTAGGTGTTTGGTTTGGGATTTTGGATTTTTCCTCACTTGATGATTTTCTCTCAAGTCCTCGGAGGATGGGATGCTCTCAAGGACAAGTGTCAATTTCTCGCGGAGCAGCCAACCAACTAGTGGTTGTAGGGGGCGGCTATTTATAGCCTAGGGAGCAACCCGACATGATAAGACATAAATGCCCTTCAATGATATGACCGTCAGGTGGGTAGATATTTTGGGACAGCTGGCGCGTAGCACTGCAACGGTCGAAAATTTGACTATCAAATTCCTCAGGGCTATCATGTTCCTCACTTGTAGGTAATCCACACTGGCAAATTCCTAACTCCTCAGTCCGAGCAAATTCCTCACAGACCAGAAGAACTTCGTCTTTGTCACTGAAGAAATTGACTGAACTGTATGAGATTTCCAATGGCTTCACTCGAAGGGATTGGTAGGTGTAGGATTTTGAGATGAGCATCACTTGGAAACTTTTCCTTAGTTTTACCTCGACCCCCTTTAATAGTACAGTGTTTCCTATGACTCAAGAAAGACAAAATGGAACTACGAAAACAAAAGTCTTCACGCTTCATGTTCCTTGTATGAATATCAAGTCTTCATGGTCACACCAATTTCTTCACTTTCAAAGTCTTCAGAAATCCTAAGTCTTCAGTTGAAGACATTCATTTTTAGGTGTCGACTTTCTCTGTAAATATCAAACTCCTCATAGACTTATAGACCTGTGTACACTCACAAACGCATTACTCCCTTAACCTATAAGTCTTCAATACACCAAAATCACTAAGGGGCACTAGATGCACTTACATACACAATGTGATCTTAATCTATTGTCTTCGAATCCCATGCATGATGAAACTCCGGGTAAGGTTTCTTCAGTTGAGCGTACGAATGATCAATCATGGTTGCTGCCAGAGTTAGCATTGAAGGCTGAGAGGAGGATACCAAGCTTTCCTTCTGGAGATAGAAGGGCTAGCCTACAACGAGGCTTATCTGATACATGACTCTCCTGTCGTTCGTAAAGTCTATAGTAACAAATTTCACTCTTTTGTCCTTGAGGAAGAACTCAAAATCTTGGCACCTAACGTTGGCATGGCATATGTGGTAGACTAAGCACACGTTATGTACGCAAACCTGGATAACGGTGAGCTTCTTCTTCTCTGCCTCCTTTACAAGCTTCTCCCTTTCCAGGACTATGGTGTACTCAACATCTAGCCCAGCGACCCACTCATCCTTTAAACTTTTGAACATGTGTAGGAAGCGACCAAAGCATGCTTCCACTATCGCGGATCTGCGGGTGTAGATGACGATGAACTCATAGTCGGTGATGGTTCTAACCTTGTACTCATCACCGATGATGGAGATTTGGGAGGCCATGGATTTTGGAGGCGGGTTAGGAGAGGTGGAACTGGTGTAATGTGAAAAGGATGGGACGACTGGGAGTGAACTGTTGTAAGGTAGAAGACGGGGATGAGTAGGGCGTGCGAACGACGTGGGGTGGTGGTTTGCCCGGTGGATAAACGGCTGCATGCCCCAAAAGAGTTCTCGAGTACTATGCAGGACCTAGTAGATGTCATGTCTACTAGACCCATATCGTAGGCCTGACAGTATAGCTTCTGCGTGTTCGCACGCCATGCCGACGCATGCATGTAACTTCACTTAATTCCGTCAACCATCGCGCCTCCCACGACCTTCGCCTCCCTCACACGGTCGTGCCCTTTGAGACTTCCGATGGCTATAAATGAGCAATTTTTTTGCCTACTCCGCATGCACAATACTCCCTCTAGTCCTTTTTACTCCGCGTAAGATTTGTGTCAAATCAAAGTTTGCAAAGTTTGACAAAATTTATACTAAAAATATCAATTTCTATAATACCAAATATATATTTTATGAAATTACATTTCATGATGAGTATAAAAATATTGATTTGACAGTGTGAATGTTGATACATTTTTCTATAAGTTTGGTCAAAGTAGAGGTACATTGACTTCAGACAAAACTTATATGCACAATGCAGACTAGTCCTTCGTCCAGGTGCGTGCCATGTCCGATCTAGTCATCAGAACAAGGTTAGCTATTAGAGTACTACGTACTACCTCCCTTCTAGTTTAAAGGGCTCGATTCAAAATTTTCACCTAATCTTACCAAGATAGAGGCGGTGGAATAGTTTTTGTAGTCTGCAAAAGTACTCAACTAATGCTCTCGTTCTTCACAAAAAAATGTGTTTACCAATGCATTATCGCATTGCATGCATGCATGAACACTAGAAATGACAAAGATTTTAACATGCATTAGTCAATATTCTCTTTAGGCTACTCATAGTGGAAAGTATCATATACTAGTATCATGTGGATGATACTAGTGTATGATACATGACTACCTTTATAGTGCCATGCATGACACAAAGTAGCATAGTATTTAACATGATACAGTATCTACCTATGTTACTCTAACCCCCTCTCTTCTTTAATTCTTTGCCACATCAACATGTTTATGTTTGTTATTCCTGTGTGCATGATACCAGCTATGGACAATCTTAATCATCGCATGCAATAATTTAGTGCACCTTAAAATCTGAACATGTGTGGGGCGTGTATGTTTTTAATGACTTGAGATTATACCTAGCCTGTCATGCAATAGTAGTTCATTGCATGTAAGATGACTTATTATGCACTGTCCCCATACCTGCAGGAAGCCTGTTTGACTTCAAATCTTTTCCTCTCCATGTGTGAAAACAATCTGCCTGCTTGACTCTCCTTCTCCCTCCGGCAGTCACACCACTCCACCCCGTGTGAAAAAAAAAATCTGCATCATGACTCTCCTCCCCCCGCGCTCGTCCAATCCATTGTGACCAGCAATATTTCCATCCTTCCCTCCCCCGTGATTTACTCCAACAAATATGCCCACGTAGTTATTACATTAATCACGCAACATACCTTACGTAGGTGTGCCATTGCTCGCTATAAATACTGCGCCTCCAATGGCATTCGGAAGAACGCTCACGTTCATCACTATCTCCTCCCCCTCCCTCTCATGTCAACCACCATGGCATTGCCCCTCCCAAGCCCTAGGCTCCCATTGCTGCACCGCGTAGAAGGTCACACGTCACTGTTCTGTTCCTCGCCACCACTAGTCGAGGAGGACGCGTCGGCATTCTGCTCCTTGCCACGACGCGTCGAGGTGGACGTGTCAGTGTTCCGCTCCTCGCCGTGACGCGTTGAGGTGGATGCGTCGGCGTTCCTATTCTTGCCAGCACGTGCGTTGGAGAATGTGTCTGCTCCCCGCTACAAGGAGAACGTTGCGCCGCCTGCCAAGCCCCCAGCCTTGAGGAGCTTCAGAAAAAATGGAGGTCGCCTTGTGGGAGGCTTTGCCTCCGTCAGAGTGCGCTAAAGTAGAGGCAGAGAAGAAGGCCGAGGAAGAAAAGCGCGCCGCGAGACATGCTACCTGGCAGGCCTATGTCGCGTCTGAGAGAGTCAGCAATTGGCTCTTTAGTAGAAGGCTCATGTGAGGGCTGTGAGGGTGGCGGAGGACGCCCGTGCCAAAGCCCTGAGTGTAGTCAGGTCCAAGCGCCTCATCTACGCTTGGCGGTACGTGGACCGGGTGCACGCTTCCAGCGAGGAGGAGTACCTGTTGGCGCCGGACCACCACACCGGTGAGAACGCGCTCGCCTGCCTGCAAGCCGCCAATCAGCACCTCGCAAGTTGCGAGGCTGAGGAAGAGGCGTTGTCACTACAAAAAAATACACTTCTGTGATGATACGTGTTTTTCACAGTAGGTCGCGTTTTCTGTCATGCATGTACATCCATGACAATTTTATGACAGAATCAAGATATTCATACCTGTGCTGTCGTAGAAGTGTTCCATGACATTACCAAAATTATCATCATGGAAGTGTCCACTTCCATGACGATAAATCGCGCGTCACAGAAGTGCTTTCGTCAAGGGTGACCGACACGTGGCATCCACCATAACGGAACGCCGTTAAGCTATCGGGTCGGGTTTTGGATCCGATAACCCGTTAACAGCCCCGACCAATGGGGATTTTCCACGTGTAAAATCATCATTGGCTAGAGGAAACACGTGTCGGCTCATTGCTGGGACAGATGTCGTCCACTCATTGGACAAAAGGCGCCTATGATACGTCGACACGTGGCACGGCCCAATAGAGGCCCATTCCTGTGAAAAGGCCGGCCCGTTTGACTTGGTCAAAAGGTGGCGGGCCGGCCCATGGAAAGCCTATTAACGGCCTGTTCGCATATAGCCCATTTACAGCCCGCTAACCCAAGGCCCGTTACGCCCTATTCGAATTAGGCCCAGTAGCGTCATCTGGGCCATCCAATATGATTCCAACCCGTTTTCACTTCTGGCCCATGTATGGCCCATGACGTCTTTCGGCCCATATGAGGCCCTATGTAACTCTTGGCCTATTAACGGCCCGTGGTGAAACTGACCCGTAATGAATAGTGTATCACTTTACACCCATTAACGGCCCGTGGTGAAACTGGCCCGTAAAGAACAGTGTATCACTTTATACCCATTAACGGCCCGTTATTCCGTTGGGCCGTTTCCAGCCCATGTTATCTTTCGGCCTTCTCAGAGCCCATTTATTCTTGGGCTATTTTCCAGCATTCGTTTACTTACGGCCCGTTACTGTCATTTTCTGCTTGTGGGCCAAATTCAGCCCGTGGTTACAATTGGCCCGTTTATGGTCCGTTAATACGTTGGGCCGTTTTCATAGCGTAATCAAATACGGCCTATTAACGATGGCCCATTATGGTCGGCCCATGAACGGACGATTCCAACTCTAGCCCGTTTATGGCCAGAATGTGATCTGTTTGGCCCATGTTTGGCCAATCGATCATACGGCCCATATAAGGCCCATTGATGATACGGCCCGTAGAAGGCCCATTGTTTCTACGGCTCGTAGAAGGTCCACTGTTTATACGGCCCGTAGAAGGCCCACTGTTTATACGGCCCGTAGAAGGCCCATTGTTTCTACGGCCCGTAGGAGGCCCAGTGTCACTACAGTAAATATTAGCCCATGGTTATTGTGGCCTAGTTTTAAAAAATAGGTTATTGCAGCCACTAGCAAACCGCAGAAAAAGGACTGCACTGACTACAAGCAAACAAATAAACAAGACAACAAGGAAATAAATAAGCAAGCAACTTACACTAGGCTATCACGCCTATTACACATATTACATCCACTGGGCATCAAAGTTCGCCACCAGTGCAAATATAGGGAACATCGAAGCATATAAACGCCGCAACAAAACAAGTCCAGAACTGAAACCACTTCAGAAGAGCTCAAGAAACAATATCCTGGGTACCCATAATGCTGGCAAGATGCTTAGCAAGCTTATTAACTTTCTCTTGTTTGGCGCTTAAGTCCTCCATCGCTTGTTGTTGCACCAGAAAGTATGCATCTGAATTCTACAGGGACTTCCTCAGTCCTTCGGCTTCCTATCGCATAACATCTGATCGATGCCTTTCAAATTGAAGTTGAGACTCAAGAAGCTGAACTGATTCAGGCAACGAGTTCGAAGAGCTGGTGCCAGCAATGGTAGCCAGTAACTCGAACACTACATCAAGACATGACTTTGGGGTTGTCTCAGTGTCTTCAATATAGTTTTTATCAGCTTTCTTGGAGACCAACAGGGATGTCTCACTATCTTGAACCTTATCTGCATTACTTCCTTTACCATTGCATAACAGGGTACTCTTCTCCAATATTTTATCCGCGTTCTAAAAGAGAAACAAACAAACACATCTCAGGTTTACAATGTAGTATATGAAACTCATTTTGGTAAACCAGTTCAGTAGTAAGGTGGACAGGATAACAGCATGACAAAAACATATATCTACGTAGTATGGTCACTATATGGTCTATATCATTCTAGTTAATGTTGCCAAATCAAGATAGATACAGTTTGAATCATATCTATTTAAGACAAAGCAACATAGACAGAATATAAGTGTGGGAAACTACACAAAAATAACAACACTTGTAATGTGCATGGCATGAGAACATAGCTGTTTATTCAATTGAAACTGAAATCAACATAGAGCAAGTTACAACAACAAACAGCCAAACACGTTGAAGAAACAGGTTTAAAACATACCTGTTGCGCCATTGGAGTTTCAATTGCATTCTTCAAATTTGAAATTAGTTGGTATCAATAAATACAATGATGCAAGAGCAAAGTAGTATGAACCATAGCTACGGAACCTGACCTGAGAACAATTCTCCTTCTACTTTAAGCGTTGACTTCGGGTTCGGAGTGGTGGTCCTCGTGATTTGGGCACTGCAGTTGCCTTACTAACTGCTCGTGTTTGGGTGCTCTGTGGTGGAGACGGTGTTGTGTCAACGGGAACTGGGTGTCTATATGTTGTGGTTGCGGTTAGAAGGGGTGTAGCTGTGTAACACCCTCGATGCGACTATAGCTCCCACGTGTCGAGGCACGACTTAGAGACATAATCGCATTGAAGGCATATGTCGCAAGTAAGGTAATCTTTACAACATCCCATGTAACATAATAATAAAGGGGAGATAACATAGTTGGCTTACACTCGCCACGTCAATCAAGGTACATAAATAACATTACATCATCCAAACACTCATGGCCCGACTACGGCGCCAAAATAAAAGATAACCCAACAGGCGACACGGTCCCGATCACCCCAAACTGGGCACCACTACTGATCATCAGGAAAGGAAACATAGTAACGTTGAGAGTCCTCGTCGAACTCCCACTTGAGCTCGAGCGCGTCACCTGGAGCGGAATCATCAGGCCCTGCATCTGGTGTAATAGTAATCTGTGAGTCACAGGGACTCAACAATCTCGCACCCTCGCGATCAAGACTGTTTAAGCTTATAGGTAAAGCAAGGTAAAATATATGTGGAGCTGCAGCAAGCGACTAGCATATATGGTGGCTATCCTGTTCGCAAGAGAGAGCAAGAAGAGGAGGCAAAGCGCGAGCGAGAAACTAGAGAGCAACCTGCGCAAACATTACTCCAACACCGTGTCCACTTCCCGGACTCCGCCGAGAAGAGGCCATCACGGTAACACACTCAGTTGATTCATTTTAGTTAAGTTAAGGTTCAAGTTATCTACAACCGGACATTAACAAATTCCCATCTGCCCATAACCGCGGGCATGGCTTTCGAAAGTTCAATCCCTGCAGGGGAGTCCCAACTTAGCCCATGACAAGCTCTCACGGTCAACGAAGGAATAGACCTCCTCCCAAGACATTCCGATCAGACTCGGTATCTCGGTTCTTCAAGACACTTCGACAGGTTAAAACAAGACCAGCAACACCGCCCGAATGTGCCGACAAATCCCGATAGGAGCTGCACATATCTCGTTCTCAGGGCACACTCAGATGAGCGCTCCATACAACTAAAACCAAATCTCGAGTTTCCCCGAGGGGGCGCTGCACAGGACTCTAGCTTGGACCAACACTCAGAGGAGCACTGGCCCAGGGGGGCTAAAATAAGATGACCCTCGGGCTCCGGAAACCCAAGGGAAAAAGAGGCTAGATGGCAAATGGTAAAACCAAGGTTGGGCATTGCTGGAAAAGCTTTAATCAAGGCGAACTATTAAGGGGTTCCCATTATAACCCAACCGCGTAAGGAACACAAAATCCGGGAACATAACACCGATATGACGGAAACTAGGGCAGCAAGAGTGGAACAAAACACTAGGCGAGAGGCCAAGCCTTCCACCCTTTACCAAGTATATAGATGCATTAAGATAACAAGATAATATAATGATATCCCAACAAATAAATAAATGTTCCAACAAGGAACGGCCTCCAATCTTCACCTGCAACTAGCAACGCTATAAGAGGGGCTGAGCAAAGCGGTAACATAGCCAAACAACGGTTTGCTAGGACATGGTGGGTTAGAGGTTTGACATGGCAATTTGGGAGGCTTGAAAGCAAGTGGTAGGCATCGTAGCATTGGCATAGCACAAGAGCGAGCATCTAGCAAAGCAAAGATAGTAGTGATTTCGAGGGTATGATCATCTTGCCTGCAAAGTTGTCAGAGTTGACTGGATCCTCGAAAGCAAACTCAACGGGCTCCTCGTTAGCGAACTCGTCTCCCGGCTCTACCCAAACAAGACAAACAAGCAACAAGGACACAATCAACCACGTGCAAGGATCAAACAATATGATGCAAGGATGGTATGCTATGCGGGATGCGATGCGGGATGCATATGCAAGATGTGACAAGGAATGCAAGAACCTGGCCTCAACTTGGAATTCCAAGTGTGCCACTGGAAAGATGAGATGAAATCGCTTGAAAACGATATAAAGAACGACGGAATCGGAGTTACGGTTTGGAAATGGCAAGCGATTCAAATATGACACCAGTCTGCGATTTACAGCAAGTAGCCATCTAAATGCAATGAGATGAACATGCTACAGCACCCAAACATGACAACAAAATACATGGCAGGGATTAATTCAAGATGCTTAACAAAAGTCTAGCACTGAGCTACAGCCAATTCATCCATTAACAGGTTCAAACAAGCATGGAAAAAATGCATATGGCAAACAGATCTCAGACTTAGTGAAATTAACACTTGTCTGGAATTTCAGATCAGGTAGCACTCTTCGGAGCACCAAAACTACATGCTACAAGACCTGAACATGGCAAAGTAAAGCATGGCATGGAGCTACTCAAAGATCTTAACAAAAGTCCCTTAGTGACCTTGAGCCAAAAGGGGTCAGAAAATACAATTGCAAGCATGTGAACATGGCAAAAACATAATCAGTTCTCAGACTTAGTGAAAACTGGAGCATGCTGAAAACAGATATCAAGTAGGCATGTTTACAAGCTCGATGCACTCACTACGGAGTGAGTCATTACAAACTAAGCATACACCCACCAAGAATACACAAAATGCAAGCTAGACATGGCAAGAACAATAGCATAGCATGCACGGATCAACTATAACATCCTCGGCAAAATCGCTAACAAGTAGACAATCTGCCCAGATTCACAAAGTAGCAAAAGTAGAGCTCGATTGACTCAAGCTAGGGTGCTCCATAATTTCAAACAAAGACATGGATGGATAGAGCACTACAAGATTAACAAAACATCCTTACTGATCATTCTCAAAAGAGCCACGGATCACTAGGAAACAACATGAACATGTGGCCATATGAAATAAACAGATCAAGGACTTAGTGGAAATGCTAAGTCCCTGAAATCAGCACTACCAAGTGCCTCACTTCGCAAGCTTGCACCTCACCACACACATCACAAAAATACATGGGTTGCACCTCTGGAAAGATGGCAAAACCCTTAACAAAACATATGTAGAGCTCATGGGCATATCATGCACACAATAATCATGGCAAAAAAGACAAATGTCTAAATGGAGTAGCAGATCTGACAATTATCTCAAGTAGCCCTCTTCTAACAGCATTTCGGGCATCAAGATGAACTCAAATGAAAATGCTGCAATGGAATGAAATGATGTACTCTCTGAGGTGAACATTTTGATATGCTATATGCCAAAAACGGAGCTACGGATGCGGAGATATAGCATGATGAACATGAGCACATGGACTAGGAAATTCCGGGGACTTAGTGAAAAACTCGAGGGGAAAAAGTCAACCTCGTCCCAGATCCAGATCCGGCTGGCGCACGGATCGAGGATCGCCGGGGTTCAAGAACTCGCTGGAGATGGAGGGGTCGCCGGACTTGGAGATGTCGCCGGATCCGGGAGGAGGATGGGGCGGCCTCGGGCGTCGCCGGCGAGAGGCGGCGCGGTGGTGGAGGCGCGGTGGCACGGCGAGGTGCTTCGGCTGGAGAGAAGCTCTGGCGATGGCGTGCGGCGGCCCCGGCCGATGCTGACCGGAGCGGAGGAGGAAGCGGGCGGCGCGGGTGCGATGCCGAGGCGCGGGGAGGCGCGGCCCGGGAGGCGCCGACGAGGGCCCGCCCCGGGCTTCGGCGGGCCGGCGGCGGGGTTTGCGGCCGGGCCAATAGGGGCATGACATGTGGCGGCGGCGGCTAGCCGGACATGTCCGACTCGGCGCGGACGTTGTCCGGCGGCGCGAGGAAGACGGAGGCTAGGGTTAGGGCGAGAGGGGATCCGCGAATTTCGGGAGTGGGTCTTTAAATAGAGGTAGAGGGAGCTAGGAGTGTCCAAATTGAGCATGGTTTTCGGCCACGCGATCGTGATCGAACGCTCTAGATGATGGAGAGGGTTTTGGTGGGTTTTGGGCCAAATTGGAGGGGTGTTGGGCTGCAACACACACGAGGCCTTTTCGGTCCCTTGGTTAACCGTTGGAGTATCAAACGAAGTCCAAATGGTACGAAACTTGACAGGCGGTCTACCGGTAGTAAACCAAGGCCGCTTGGCAAGTCTCGGTCCAATCCGGAAATGTTTAATCCCCACACACGAAAAATAGCTAGAAATGACCACCGGAGGAGAACGAAGCGCCGGAATGCAAAACGGACAACGGGGAAAATGCTCGGATGCATGAGACGAACACGTATGCAAATGCAATGCACATGATGACATGATATGGGATGCATGACAACGATAACAACACACGGAGACAAAGACCCGAACCCAAGAAAATAAAATAACTTAACACCGGAAACGGCAAGAGTTGGAGTACAAATTGGGAAAGTCATATCCGGGGTGTTACAAGCTTGTTCTCTGTCCAACTGGGTAGGGGTACAATCTGCATGAGTGTGGGCTATGTGTGGTGGGGCTGGTTCTTGGGCAAGTACAACCGTGGTTCTATCTGCATCGACAGCTAGCACGATCTTTTCTGAAGACCGTGTTTTTACTCCTACATATACTGCCATCACTCCCTCCAATTGAAATGGCTGATAAACAAGAAAAGTAATTGAATGTACAGACATTGTAAGATAGACAGGTGCAATGGATAGTAGGGAAGAAAACAGGGCATGAAATAATTCACATTTATGTTGTCTAAGAAAACAGAATAGCAGGACATAATTTCACATATATGATGGCTAATTAAACAGGATAGCATGACACAATTTCACATGTATGATGGCTAACTAAACATGATAGAATGACATACTTCAAAATATGATGACTATGTAAACAGGATGACATGATATAACTATACGATGCGTCTATTAAAGTGATTGGCATGCCATAAATCACAAACATGCCGTCGATGGAAACATGATGGCATGATATAATTCATGGATAGAATGACATAATTTAAAATATGATGACTATGTAAACAGGATGAGATGATATAACTATATTATGTCTTTAGAAAATGGGTTGGCATGCCATAATTCAGATACATGCTATCTATGTAAACATCATGGCATGGCATAATTCAAATATATGATTTATATACTAAGGAAGTGAGCAGAGGGCAATCGCATATATGATGTGTCAACTAAGGAGATGGCATTCAATATTGTGTATATGATGTAAAAACTAAGCATTGCAATACAACATATGCATTATATGAGTAATATAACCCTCCCAAGTTTGAGCATACACCTCAGGGGGATAATAGGACTGGTCATCTACCTCTGAATCCTCCTCTGAAGAGCTATCTGTAACCAGCAAGATATCTGCTTCAGCAGGTAGCATTGTCTGCTCTGAAGACCTTGTTTTCACTCGAGATTTCTCCATCACCAATTCAAATGGCTGATGCACATGAAGAGCAGTTGAATATACAAACATTGTCGACAAAAGTAATGAGAAATACAAAAAAGGACGGCATGCTATAATTCACATATATGACGCTTGCCTAAACAGCATGGCATTGCATAATTCACATACATAATGCCTTGCAACAAGATAACATTGCATAATTCACATATATAATGTCTTGCAACAAGATGGCATTGCATAATTCACATATATGGTAATTAGACACTAAACAGGTGGCATTCACACAAAGCATGTCTAAACTAAGCAAATGACATAGCAATGCAAGATACCATACACAAGATATGAGCAACATAACCCTGCCAAGTTAGGGCATGCACCTTGAGGGGGGGGGGAATATGACGGGTCATCTGTCTCTGAGTCCTCCTCTGAGGAGCTATCGGTAACCAACAAGACATGCGCTTCGTCAGATAGCATTGTCTGCTCTGAAGACCTTGTTTCCACTCCAGATTTTTCCATGACCGTGCCGAATGGCTGATGCACAGGAAGAGTAATTGAATGTACTAAAATTGTTGACAAATTTAACACGTAATAAAAAAATGATGGCATGATATAATTCACATATAAGATGACTGGCTAACCAGGGTGGCATTGCAAAATTCACATATATGATGCCTGGCTAGACAAGATGGCATTGCATGATTCACATATACGATAAAGAAACTAAACAGACGGCATTGACACAAAGCATGTCTAAACTAAGCAGATGACATCTTTAATGTATACAGTAAGCAATGCAAGGCACCATATGCATGATATTACCAACATCAGCATGCCAAGTTAGAGCGAAGACCTCATGGGGTAAATAGGAGTGGTCTTCTCCTTCTAAATCCCCCTCAGAACAGTTATCTTCATCTTGATTACGATCCGAAATGGGTGGAGGGGAGGCTGCCTTTGCGCCCACCATGGAACGACGTATGCATGAAATTTTATTGCCATGCAAGGCTCGTCTCTTTTACTCTACATGATCAGTTCCATTGTGTACAATAACTGGCATGCATAGGAATAAAACATAGTGAGATTATGTAAGGAGTGCATGCACAAATCCAGAGTGATGGTAGCAAACTGTGGATAGACCCAAAACCAATGATAGCAGGCAGATAATAGCTTTAGTTAAAAATACAGATAATGGCTCCTTTAATGTTTGTTTGCACCCAACATGAAACTCATGGTAGACACCGGAGATTAACCAGATAGTAGACATATAGTACTGATTGCTTCCCCAATATGTACCCCACAACCATTTAAAAACTCAAGTTTCAGCATTAGTTTGGACCTGACTCGAAGTCTAATAGGTGAACACGACGATAATGTAGCATGTCATCATATTAAGCGATGCATAACGTAAGCAGACACGAAAGAGTGCGACCTCTCTTGCGGACCCGTGTAGTCCTCAAGGTCATCTACTCAGTTGATGATGGTAATGCAGTTGTCATGGCTGCCGGCGGCGGTGAAGAAGATCTGAGGCGGCAAAAGACAATCTGGAGAGCGGATCCCTGCTGTGGTGAACCCTTCCGTCGTTGGAGCAGCTGAGCTGGGGTGGAACACAGCGCCGCAGGAGCAGGACAAACCACACAAGGTTTTCTTTGACACATATCTGTAATAGAAGTAATTGAGTAAGGGCTTGTTTGAATTTGAGGATTCTAACAATGCAGGGATAGGAAATAGACAGGAATAGGATAGGAATGCACGTGCAAAACAGAGAATTTAAAAACACAGGATTTCTGCCAATCTGGGTGTTTGATTCACAACAATTGGAAGATCACAGGATGCAAAAAAGCATGGTGAGATTAAGTCAAACCACAAGAAAATGTACGGTTATAATGCTATTATGCTACTATCTCTTAGTCTTGTGCTTGATGAATAGGAATATGAAAAGGAGGAGAAGTGGAAATTAGAATTCCTACAGTTTTTCTTTCAAGGAGACACTAAAGGAACAAATCCTACAGTTTTCCTTTGCTCCATTCCTTTGCACCAAATTCATGAAAAGTAGTACCTTAGGAAACTTTCCAATTCCGATGTTTTTCATTCACTTTTCCTTTCAAGCACTGGCGATTCTAGTAGGTAGGCCTGATCAAGGAAAATCCTACACTAAAAAAATGTTTTGTGCTACTTCATTACTTTGGACCCAGGCCACTGCCATACTAGCTCAACTCCCAGGCCCATCGACAAATGCACAGCTCAAATGCGCATAGATAAATAATGATGGCGTTCAAGAGAGTCCATCACGGGTAGCTAAGTTGCTTGGTACCTCACTGCTTGTCATATAGTAGGATAAAATAATCATATTTCCCGTTACTATAAGTGCTCAGTGGACAATATATATAACATGTAGAGTAAAAAAGAGATGCAACAAGTGTACAACCTCTTTGACGAAGCCATGTCGATCTCAGCGTGATTGGGTTGGCCGGTGAGGATGCTCCGGCTGACTTGGCTGTAGGAGGAGGGGAAGAAGATCTTATGCGTCTGGAGCTGGAGCCCGAGGTACTGCTCCGCTGTGATGGAGGGTTTCGTCGTTGGAGCAGCTCCTGTGAGTGGTACGACGCCGAGGCTGAAGCAGGACAAGAGAGACAACGAACAACGTTAACCTGAGTGGAATTCTAATAGCATCTCCAATACATGATGTAAAATACATAACCACAAAGTGCTAGATGTAAAATACATCAGCCGCTCATCTCTGAACTTAACTGTCGAAACTGAATTTAACTATCGAAACTGAACTTAACTGTCGAAACTGAATTTTGCTGTCGAAACTGAATTTTGTTGTCGAAACTGAACGCACTAGCAAGGTGAGGCTACACGTCGGTCGACTGGTTTTTTCATCTCTGGCCAGTCAATTTTGCAGCTGTTGGATACGAAATCAAGGGCCTGCGGTTCATCTTCAACCTCCACCCCCTGAGTCACCAGCCACCACCGGCCAAACAGCAGCCCCTCGCCGCCCGCGGCTGGCGGTGCGCCGCCCCGCTCGCCCCGAAAACACTCCACACCACCGGTCCACCGCCGCCTCGGCCATCCCACTAGCCGCCCCCCTCGTGGCGAGCTTTTTCTCCGGCGATCCCCACGCCACCGCCCCGCCAATGCCCTGCCACCACCGGCGACCACCGCCCCCATCCTGAACCCTAAGATAGATAGTGGGGTACCTCTCCGGCGAGCCTCCCTCCCCGCTGCGGCTAGTTCTTCCTTCACCCCGGCGAGCCCCCTACCCCCTGAAAATCAACTGACCCAAAAGTCGATTCAGTCGACTGAAGTGTAGCTAAATCGGAGCAGCATCGCAAGCAAGAGCAAGAGCGAGAGCAGCAGCGCGAGCAAGAGCAATAGCAAGAGCAGACCAGGCAGGGGACCGAGAGCAAGAGCAGAGCAGCAGCGCGAGCGAGAGCTAAAGCAGCAGCAGCTCCTACTGATGTGGACGCCGCCGCCGAGGGAGCGACACCGTGGAGGAAGTGGCCGGCGCTGCCGCCGTGGATGGAGCTGCGCCGTGTTGGCTCGGGACCGAGCGCCGGCAGCACCGTGAGATCGAAGCAAGAAGAAAATGCGGCGATTAGTGTACAACCTCTTTGGTGGCGCTGATTAGGCCGCAGCTTCATCCGAGGAAACGGTGATGATGATGCTCTTCGGGTGGTGCAGGTGAAGACAGCGGTGTGGGAATGGAGGTGGCGCGAAAGACGAGGGGAACGTCGGGGCAGCTCCTTGGAGGTGGAGGACGGGGTGGCTGAACCGGCGGGACGATGAGATCGATGACGGATCCTCATCCGGTACGATGGATGAGAGACGTCGAGGTGTTGCTGTGGACGACGTCGTCGGGGAAGAGGCTCCGGCTGGGTGGCAGACGGAGCAGGGTGTGGGGTTTCGTTGCGGGTTTTCGCAGCCTCGGTGTACGAATGGGTGGGCGAATGGGATGGCAGTGGGGAACCATGGCTTAGAGACGCGCTTGTCTGAAATGTGGGGTAAGTCATGAAAGTACCCCCACCGATTTGAGGCATTTCTTTCGGTTCAGGGGTACCACGGGCATTTCGCGTGTCGGGATTTCACAGGAGGTGGGAGTTTTCGCACGCGTTGTAATTTCGGAATATCAAGGCACGGGTTGAGATGGAGGGAGTTGTCGGAGCACAACGAGACAAAGATATATCTTAAATATTTCGGGCTAACAAGGCGCGGGTTGAAGAGGCGGGAGTTTCACAGCACAATAGAGAGAGACGCTAGCTTGAATTTTCGGCATAACAAGGCGCGGCTTGAAATTTCGGAAGAACAAGCTTAACGTGTACCCCCCAAAAAAGACAATTTGCACCTCAACACACACACAAACACCATTTAGACTAGAGTAAGGTACACGTGCATTGCACGCATGAGATTTGGCAACCAAATTATGAATAAATACCACATTATAGCATGCAAGCTTTGAGTCATATATGCATGATGTAGATGTTCGCTTAATTCTTATAGTTCATTTCATTCAAAATCAGCTAGTTTTTATAAGAAAGCTAATCTATTTTAAGATTCATGGAATTGTGCATCGTAAGACATAAAGTAAAAACAAATAATGGCAAATCATGTAGAATTTTTTTGGGCAATTCTGATATGGAAGATTCTAGAACAAATAAGAAGTGCTTGTGCTTTGATGTTTGTGCATTATGCTTAAGTTCAACCATGGAGTCTTCTAGATTATACATGTGGCGAAATCTGGTGGAATCTAGATGATATCCAATGGCCAGTAATGCTCAAATTTGCCATCTTTGGACCATCGGATTCGCCTCATCCAACGACCATCTTTCAAAGTTAAAGTTACCCACACACAATATAAAAAAAATATAAAATATAATATATAGGGGTATATATATATATGTGATGCGAAAGCCGCCCATCATCTCCAATTAGAATAGTGTGTCCATGCACGGATGCGACGTGGCCAAATGATGTCTGCCATTGGTATCTCAAATTCAAATCAGTCTGACCTTGTTCAATGTGTATACATTACAACATGCTCGTTTCCAAACCACACCGCGCAGATCTCCGTTATATTCATGCATGCATTGGTTTCAAACATCAGGATCTCTTATTCAAATATTTGAATTCAACTTTACATTGATTATGACCTCACCTATTCTTTTACACCCACACAGTAGTCTTCTCTTTATAATTGTACCACTAACTTTCTCTCGTGCATGCATGCACACACACTACTAGTCGGCATTATCCATCGCATGCATGCAATCTTTTTCTTCAGGTCGGTCTCCCATGAAGGCACACACCCACACACATCCCCCTCTCCATCATATCGGGCATTCTTTATCTCTCACGCGTGCATGCGCAACGATTGATGTTCCTCTATGTATGTGTGTATAAAGCCAGGTCTTTCATAGTTTTCCACACAAACCGATCAATCGATATATCCAGCGAGGTCTCACCCTCTTTCCCACGTCCACATCGATCAATCTATACCTCTCTATATAGGATTAACATATATAGCTAATACACCCACATTAATTATATATCCAACGCCCCCCTCTCATCATCCATGCCTTCCGCTTCATGTCTCAGACGCGTGCACAATGGTGAAGACAGGGGCAGTAAGGGCCCTGCCCCCCTCCCCCCTAACATCACTATATATCGAGGCTAATATGAATGTGATCATTAGACAATTGCTACTAAAAATGGTTTAAGTTCATGAATTGACCCTCCTCGTAAAGGATTAGCAATGCTTGGCCCCCTAGCTCATTTATTTTTCATGGCTCCGCCACTGTGTGCAACAACGCACATGTTCGCCCCCTCTCTCTAAATATCGATCTCACACTTGTGCATTCCTTCATAGTCTCCCTCCACTCTGCCCCTCGCACCATATTCTAGCCCCCACTGGATTTTGCCACATGTACAATCTAGCAGACTCCATGGTTGAACTTAAGCATAATGCACAAACCTCAAAACAAAAGTGGTTCTCTTTTGTTCTAGAATCTTCCGTATCATAACTGCCCAAACTTTTTTTCTAGTTGAATTTCCATTATTTGTTTTTTACTTTATGCTTTACAACACACAATTCCATGAATCATAAAATAGATTAAGGGCTTCTTTGATTCAAAGGATTCTTAAAGGAATTTTGGAGGATTCTAATCATTAGGAATTTTTCCTATATTGGTTGTTTGATTCGTAGGATTGTAAACCATATGAATTTTTCCATATGATTCATTTGCACTAGATTTCATAGGAAACATCCCATCCACTCAAACCTCTTTGAAAGAATTCTGTGTTTTTTCTATGCACAATCAAACACTCGTACAATCCTGTAGGATTCAAGACGACATTCCACTATAATCCCTTGTTTTTCCTATTCCCGCGTTCTTAGCTTTTTTATAAAAACTAATTGATTTTGAATGAGATGAACTATAAGAATTAAACGAATGGCTACATCAGGCATATATGACTCAAAGCTTACATGCTATAGTGTCGTATTTATTCATAATTTGGTTGCAAAATCTGATGCGTGCAATGCACGTGTACCTTACTAGTACTTCGAGTATGTGCAAAACACGTAAATTAGAATACCAATGGCACGCTACACAGTGTCTCTCTTACAGTTCATGAAGCCACGTGACACATGTGGAGGCGTTGTCGCGACCTCCTTGCGTGGATTGATCACAATGACGTACTGCTGGTTCTAGAAGAATGTAATCGTCCTCCCTGAGCCATACTGGCGGTACATGCACGAAGCGAAGATGTGCACGCACGCCACGCACGCACTCATTACCTCGCACGCACACGCGGGTACATGGGCGGATGCAATTTTGTACCAAGATCCACCCCATGTGATAATTTGACGCGTGTAAAGTCGTTCACTTCATTGATGGTCAATTAATACAGCGCATGCAAATTGAGTGGACGTGAGGGCGGAAGAAAGACATTATTACTCCACTGCGCACATGCGAGTAGTTAAATCATGGGCTGCTAGTAGTAGTTCCATTGGTCTCCTTTGTATTTTGTGCCAATTTTTGACAGTAGCATCATATTTACGCATTTGAGCAGTGTAGTACTTGAAATTTATGTTCCGCTAAACTCATCGGGAGCCGTTTCGGGCCTCGAAACCAAAACTATCAATTAATCTTTACCTTGTTCCCATCACATTCGAAAGCCTGCTCACACCTACTAGTACGTACCAAACCTGAACGTGTTCCCACTATGCAGGTATTAGTAATAGTGCTAGTACTTAGGTTATAAAAAGGGGAACTACCTAACCGAAAATTACTCTACCTTTCCTCCTCATAAGTGCTTCTTCTTCGTCCGTCGTTGCCATGGCCGGTGAGCAGAGCTCTAGGTCGAGAACTACTCGTAACAAGGGAGCGGCAACCAAGGCTGCGGAAAAAATAGAGGGCTCGCCGCCACGCAGAGACCTCGAAAGATCTCTCACGGGCAGGTTATGGCTCCTAGGAGCACCCTAGCCGCGGAGGCGAACATGCCGAGCCGGCGGAGCTGGAGTCGTTATCCCTTGACGACATGCCCGATCAGCTCAATAAAGCACCTCAATAAGCAGAAGGAGTTCATCCAAGGCTTGATGGAGTTGCTGAAGGAGAGCCTCGACGACATGCCCGCTGAGCTCAATCAGCAGGGGGAGTTGACCGCCGACTTGGTGATTGAGGGAGTCCTGGATTAGGGGGTGTTCGGGTAGCCGGACTATACCTTCAGCCGGACTCCTGGACTATGAAGATACAAGATTGAAGACTTCGTCCCGTGTCCGGATGGGACTTTCCTTGGCGTGGAAGGCATGCTTGGCGATGCGGATATTCAAGATCTCCTACCATTGTAACCGACTCTGTGTAACCCTAACCCTATCCGGTGTCTATATAAACCGGAGGGTTGTAGTCCGTAGGACATCAACTCCATATACAACAATCATACCATAGGCTAGCTTCTAGGGTTTAGCCTCCTTGATCTCGTGGTAGATCTACTCTTGTACTACCCATATCATCAATATTAATCAAGCAGGAGTAGGGTATTACCTCCATCGAGAGGGCCCGAACCTGGGTAACAACATCGTGTCCCTTGTCTCCTGTTACCATCCGGCCTTGACGCACAGTTCGGGACCCCCTACCCGAGATCCGCCGGTTTTGACACCGACAGTGATGCTGCTGAAGAAGAGCATTGCCTCGGAGAAGAAGGCGACCGGCGAAATCCTGCGACTTCAGGAGGACAAGGCGAAGCTCTGCCACGAGATCGACCTGTTGAAGGAGAAGAACGCCGGCTGGAAGAAACTGCATGAGAATAGTAGTTCCTCGATGAAGATTCTGCAAGCCCTCATCATGGACCAGAAGGAGGAGTTGGCGAAGCTCCGCATCGAGTACCCGACTGCTATCAAGGTACGTAATGCGGCCGTGGAACAGATGATGAAGGCTCGCGTCGAGAAATCCCGCGTCATGGACAGAATGAAGAAGATGGCGGAGGAGACGCGCAAGGAGATGGAGGTCGTGGAGGCGATGAAGAAGCAGTTACGACTCCACGGCGAATTAGATCATTTGGGGTGATAATCTTCCTTCTTCTTTTGCTCCTGTGTTTCATCTTTTGCTTCGGGTGTTTCACCACACGTGTCACGTTCTCTGCGAGGCATGAATAGAATAATGGTTTTTTTGAGGGAATGAATAGAATAATTCTAACAATGAGATGACTAGCAAATTAGATCATTTTTATCGCCATATGGCACTGGGCTGTTGTGTTTCGTGCTCCTCCGTCGTAGTACTACTCCAGTGGAAAACTTGAGTATACCGCACGGTTCTTTGCTCCTCCTCGATCAGGTCATCGGCACATTTATACGAGCAGTCAAATCACAAGGCCCCGCCTTCCAGTAGTAATGAGCTGTCAAATCACAAAGGCCCTCGCCTCTCGTGAAACCGACCAAGCTAGACTGCCCCGCCCTCTAGCCTTTTAAAAAATGTATACTTTTGTACAGCAGGAGTATCGATGGATTGCGCCATGGAGCAAAACTTGAAATTAAAAAAAGGTGGTACATATAGAGAGCTCTCGTCGCCAAATTATGCATATAGTACTATTAAAAGGCTAGTCACAATAATGGTGTCCAGCACAACCCACCCCTCAAATAAAACTAAGAGGGTGCTTGGATACGTTTTAGTCCCATGACTAAAAGTAGTGGGACTAAAACATGCTAGCCTCACCCATGCTTGGATCGAAATACTAAAAAGGCTAAAATCAAGTTAATGAGCATTTATTATCCTCTAAACCCTCCAATCCAGAACTCGCCTGTGTTAAAGGAGAGGAGTTAAATGAGTAGAGAGAGGACTAATCCACATTTTAGTAGGGGTACCCCTGACTAAAATTTTTTAGTCTCAAGACTAGTTTTAGCCCCTCTTTAGTCAGGGGTGCTTGGAACTTTAGCCTCTTAAAGAGACTATTTTTAGTCAGACTAAAATAAGTCCCTTGGATCCAAGCACCCTCTAAGCATCCTGGAATTCTTTGACAAAGCTAAGCACCCTGAAATTCTTTGACAACTAAACTGCTAGCTATATGATGTTGGCCATATATATTGTACGTATATAATGTGAAGAAACGAGTGGTAGTACTATACCAACTAAAAGATGAAATGTAAGAAATACTAGTATGTATGTACTGAAGAGTTAAAGTAACGAGAAGAAACATAACATAGTTCTGCTGGGGGCTCAGCACCACACACCCCTCAAATTAAATTAAGCACACCTGAAATTAAACTTTGCAACTATTCCGGTAGACACTGCATTAGAACCACCATGAGCAACGACACTGCCACCTTACTCGGAGTCCTCGTCCACGTCCTCGACTTCGTCCTTGTCCCTCTTCCTCTTGGCTGATACTTATTTGCTTGAACCGCACACTTGGCTGTTGCTCTTCATCCAACCCTTGTAGATATTGAAGCAAAGGTAGCCATCCATTGCAGCGTAGTGGATGTAGTCTATATCTAGTACATTCCGCTGCCATGCATGACGATGAAACGTGTATGGAGGTTTCTCCAGTTTACCGTACGAAGGATGAACCATGGCTCCTGCCAGGGTCAGCATCAAAGGCTGACGAGAGGACACCAGCCGATTCTTCTGGAGGTCGAAGGTGTTGCCTACAACGAGGCCTATCCGACGCAGGACTTCTTTGTCGTTACCAAAGTCTATAGTAACGAATTTGACTAGGTTGCCCTGGAGGAAGTCCTTAAAATCCTGGCACTCAACGTCGGCATGGCATATGTGGTAGACCAAGCATAAGTCATGCACGCAAACCTGGATCACGGCGGGCTTCTTCCTCTCTTCGTCCTTTAGATCCTTCTCTGGTCCCAGGACTATGGTGTATTCAACATCTAGCCCAGCGACCCACTCATCATCTGAGTCTTCGAACATGCGTCTGAAGCGAGAAAGGCATCCTTTCACCGTCGCGGAAGAACGGGTGTAGATGCCGTCGAACTCATCGCCGGTGATGGTTCTAACCTTGTACTCACCGCCGATCATGGATATTTGGGACGCCATGGATTTGGGAGGAGGGTTAGTATTAGTGGAACTGCCGTAATGTGAATGGACGGGACGACTAGGAGCGAACCGCCATAGTATTGAAGGATGTGCGGGGACGAGTAGGAGCGAACTGCCAGCGTGCGAACGGTAGGGTGGTGGCTTTCCATTCTCCCATGATACGGGCTTCCGAGAGTCTTGGATCTGAGATCGAACGGTTGCATGGCGTGATTCTAGACCTATGGGTGAATATCCTATCCTGGAGGGTTATTCTGCAAATTCTCAGCAACTTAGCATGCGACCGTTTCATCTCAGATCCAAGGGCTGCCAGCAGCCCGTATCATGGTCGTGCCTACCACGGCCGTCGCGTCGCTCGCGCGGTTGCGCCCTTGGAGATTTAACACGGTGCGTTAGGCTATCTGATGTTGGCATGTCATACATAGTCATCACTTAGTCACTCATACTACAACAAGGTTGGCTATAAGTGTGTTTTTTACTCCTCTCTATCTCTTTCTTCGTACTCCCTCCGTCCCATAATATAAGAACGTTTTTTACACTAGTGTAGTGCCAAAAACGTTCTTATATTATGGGACACAGGGAGTACTAGTATTTATTGCATTTTCCAAGGAGTGACCTCTTCCAATGAATGGTGTTGCTAAGTTTGCTTCATTTAATTAGCTATAGACTCAAAATTGTCTTTTCACCTAGGTACACGCGCTTAGCACCGTTTCTTCCTTGGGTCAACAAACTAGTCTTTCTCTTCTTGATTAACTTGCCACATCAGACTTTATGCCTATGTGGCAAGCTTAAACACCTGTAGGAGCAAGTACAAGTACGTACAATAGTGCGCTTTACATGGCATTTTGCATATGTGGAGGAAAAAGAGGCAAGGAAAAAGTGGAGAAGTGGGCTCTCATGCAAGAGCCAGCCTCTACAACATGGTGGAGCATTGGGAGAGGCACCTGTATGGAGGTGGTCAAGAATCGGGAGACTCACGCCGGTCGTAGCGCCGCAGTTAAAATGATAATGGCAAGTCAAATCACGGGGCCCCACCTGTCCAGCAGTAACTCGCTGTCAAATCACACAACCCTACGTTTGCAGCAGCCTACTCCCTCGTCTTCTTGCGTCTCTGTCGAACCGACTAGGCGGAACTGCCCCGCCGCCTACCGCGCAGGAAAAGCCCCACCCTCAACTTTTAAATAGTATACAGTTTACTAATTTTGTATCCATGGATTGCGCCCGCGCCATGGAGCAAAGCATCTAGAAAACGGCGGTACACATGTACGGAGTATACAACACGCCCATCGCGTTCGCGTCGCACCCCAGACGGTCGGTCGGTCTGGCACGCTGCTCTCCGAATGGAACGCACGTCATAGTGCGTTTGCACACACATGTGGGATGGCAATTGAGAACTGACCATAGGCACACTCCCCGGCCCCGTAAGTCGGGTGACTTAATAGAAGAGGGAGACGAGCGATAGTACTAGAGAAGTGTTGTACTACATTGGTGCCTGGACGATCCCTGCAAGACACGGAAGATCAGTTCGTCCATGCATGTGACCAGACTCCAGCAAACACGCCTGGATTGGCTATCGTCTACATATCGTACAGACTGTGTTGTACATGGCTGTAGTTGTGGTGAGAAATCTAAAAAAAGGTTTCTTGTCATCTCACAAAATTAGGTGTCATGTGCTTCGGATCACTGCGAGGGTTAAACAACGACAACTGATTTGGGCTAGTCATTGGGGGCACATGCACGAACAGTGACTACTCGGCTGCCATCTAGGTCAAGCCGGCTATGTTAATTAGGACATCTATCGACGGACCCCTTTTCTACGAGTTATCTTTAACTTGAGCTTTGTTCCTCGTCTAGTTTGTCCGTCGGGATTCATGTTGTCTCCTTTGGGTAGTGAGGTTATGATTTCTTGTCATGTGGCATTTTTCATGTTATATGTTATAATCCGTCGCTTCAGATCAAAATGAAGACAACTGCGCCTCCGGGCCACGTGCATGAGGAGGTGGTTTTGCAATGGAGAAGATGAGAAGAGGGAGAGGCGAGATGGTGGTTTTGGAATGGAGATGATGGAGAGGAGAGGAGGTGGTTTTGCAATGGAGAAGATCAGAAGAGGGAGAGGCGAGACGGTGGTTTTGGAATGGAGATGATGGAGAGGAGAGGAGGTGGTTTTGCAATGGAGAAGAGGGAGAGGAGTGTGCGGCAGCGATTTAGGATTGGACGAGAGGGCCGACACGCTGTGACTGGATCAAAATCAAAATCAATTTACCCTTCAATTAAGAAAGAGACCCCACATTAACTAGTCTCCCTTTTATTCTGGGTCATAATTGACCATGATTTTCGCACATAAAATATATGTTATACGTTGCAAAAATAATATAATTTGAAAGTACATTCAGATACGAACCAAATGATACAATTTTTGGTGACATGCATTCACATTTTGCTTGTCAAATACAGTACGTGGTCAAACTTTGACCCAAAATACGCAAAACAACAAAAAAATACTTCCAAGACCAGCGCCGCTCTTTTGCTCTTCTCCTCTTAAACCACCGCCGCTCCTCTCCTGTTCCAATCTAAATGCAGCGCCGCTCCTCTCCTCTTCCATTTCAAAACCACCGCCCTCCTCTCCAGTTCCAGTCCAAAACCAGCGTCGCTTCTCTCCCGTTCTAATCCAAAACCAGCGCTGCTCCTCTCCTCTTCCATTCAAAAACCATCGCCGGTGAGTGAAGGTGCTGTGGAGAAGTAGATCGATGGAGGAGTACAACCGATGCATGAGGATCGCAGACGGCGACCCTGTGAAGCTAGCTAGGATGTTGGAGATACAGTCTTGGTTTGACAACAAGGACCAACTAGCGGCAACGGCGACATCCATGGCCAAATATCTGCAGCAGAGCAAAAAGGCGGCGATACTCCTGGAGGGAGTTGCGCCGGAGTACGTAGAGCTGCTCCTCTGGGCCATGGAGCAAACAGATTCACCGAATCCGATCGTGAGGGAGCAGTGGTGGGAGTATCGATCCCAGATGGAGCATCCACCAGAGATTGAAGGATCGAGCATCTACAAGGTGCCGTTTGTGAGGGTGTCCTGCCGGAGCGAGCCGGTGGAGTCTTTGTTGACCGAACCCAACTGCAAGAGGAGAAAAGCAGTTGGCCCGACGATGCTTCCCTGCCATCGTCTCCCTCGCCGTTCACATCGTCTCACGGGGTGGCTGTCTGCCACCGAGGAATAGGAGGGGGCTGCCCCCCAACCCAATAGTCGGGCAGGTTGTGAATTGTCAGGAGGAGCTTAGGGTTGTTAGTATTTGCAGGTTGTGAATTGCGTTTTGTGTTGTGTATTTTGAGAGTACTTTCAAATATGAATGTCTTTTGAATTTCAGATTTGCAGTATTGAGCATATGAAGTATTTTATGAATTCTAGAGATCTATTTTTAGCACTTAAAAAAATGTAGTTTCATAGGAGTATAAAAGTGCAGACAATGTGATTCTCAGAGAAGAAACTGCAAGTTTCAGTTTCAGATAAGAAACTGCAAGTTCAGTTTCAGATAAGAAACTGCAACTTTCAGAGGTAGAGCATTTATATTAACACAACCTTTTCAAACAGGGTTAACATCATGTTGGAAGTTTTATTCATGGTCGAAAATGGAACTACCAGCCAGTTAACATCATGCCGATCAACATTCATGCATAGCACATCTTCATATGATGCACAGTCAAAATGCCCACACAATGTCGAGTGTGCGAAACACAGAGAAAACGAGGGACAAAGTTTTGGCAAGTGTTGGACGTGGTTTTGGGCTGCCCTGTCTAGGCTTTCATTTTTAACATGCGCAGCCCACGACCTCGGATGGGAGGTCCATAGGCCTGTTTGTATTTTCTTAGGGCCGTCATGTATCGACCGGCCTATGGACCTCCCATCCGAGGTTTTATTTTTGGCAGCTCAATTTATGTATTTTTTGAAGAAAACGCAGAGGTCTGTTCTATTTTTCTATATAGGAATAGGAACGCCAGGTCCAACTTATGTTTCCCTTCTAACTATATTATATATATTTAAATTATTTTATATGTTATTATATATTATTTTTATTGTCATCATATATTTAACAAATACTTACATATGTAAGAAAACAATATCCCACATCTTATTAACTTATAAAAATAATTTCTTAACAAATAAAGTCCTGGATTGTTTTGGCACGAAAATCCTAGTGACTGTGTACAAAAGCTTGGTAAGATTTAAGGACGAATGTAATAATATCACTTATTATTTAAATATATTTATAACAAAATGCTCAGCCCCTTTTTATTTTTTGATAACATTGCTGGCCCAACCCAACATTATAATTAGAATCAGCCCAGCAAAATCGTGTATTTCGAGAAAGTGCAAATGGCCTGTAATTTTTTAGGAAATAAAATAAATGGGCCGCATGGACAGTACATTATTTGTTCAACCAGCCCAGCTAATGGCTGTAATTCAAAAAACAAAGATCAAATTGACTATAAATTCTACCACGCAAAAAAAGACTGTAAATTCTGAAAAAATGGGTTGAATACGTGCCACATTTTTGGAGGCTGAAATGTGGGCCAATAGGTCGAAGCCAACACAAGTCGTTGTCAATTTAGTCAACAAATGATTCTGACATGTTAGCCGTTGGATTTACATCCAACGACCGGCATCCATCTTCAATCTCTCGTCTTCTTCCTCCAGCGCCGCCGGGACCACCTCCCGCCTCCTGCTGCTAGCAGCTCTTCTTAGCACGCTTCACTATGAAGCGCTACTCCATCGTTGGCCAGGCCATCCCTCCACCCCTCCACACCTCCTGTTCTTCTCCACCGGCTGCCGAACCACACCGCACTAGAACCAGTTAACCCTCATACACCTCTCCGTCTGTGACTCTACTCCCGTGTCTTCCCATCTCCGGCTCGTTGCTGTCCGGGGCCTCGCCGTCTTCCACCACCTTGGATGCGCTCGGCGCGGCGTGGTCAACATGGTCAACGAACGACACCATCGGAAGTAGACTGTGCGTGGAGAGGCTGACAACTGGGTCCACGGTCGCACACAAGGAAATGCCTCCTTATTACGCACAAAATAATGATTCCTCCACCTGACATCTGGAACCCACCGGAAGGGCCTCTGTATTTCGCGAAAATAATGTGCCCCCCGCTGACATGTCGGACCCACCAGCTATCTTCGCACACAAGGAAGTGCCTCCTTATTACGCACAAAAAATGAATATTCCCCCTGCCAGCTGGAACCCAGCATAGTGGGAGGCTGACTTGTGGGCCTACCAAGTAAATGGGGACGGAGGGCTTTGTCAACTTAGTCAATATGAACGATTCTAGCTCCTGTTACCGTACGATGTTCATCCAACGGCCGTAGTGCTTCTTCAACCTCTAGTCTTCTTGCTCCAGCCGCCCAAACCAGCGTCGGTCGTGCCGCGTGCTCCTGCCTCCCGTGGCCGGCTGTGATGCCGCGGAGGCCTCACCGCCCCCTACTACTCCCACCGCTGGCCAGGCCATCCCTCTACTCACCCACACCCCTGTTATTCTACGGCGACAACAGCCTCACACCGCAGCCGAACCAATGAACCCTCGTACTCCTCTTCGCGTGGGCATCCACTTCTGCGTCTTCCCCGGCTCCGAGTTGTCCCCTTCCTAGTCCTTGCCGTCGTCCACCGCCATGGTGCTCTCGGCGCGGCGTGGTCAACATGGTCAAGGAACGACTTCCATCGGACATGGACTGTACGTGGAGAGGCTGACAGCTGGGTCCACGGCCGCAGCAAGGAAGTGCCTCCTTATTATGCGCAAAATAATGATTCCTCCACCTGATAGCGGGGACCCACCGGACGGGCCACCGTATTTCGCGAAAAAACGTTTCCCCCTGACTGCTGGGACCCACCAACTACATCTTCGCACGCAAGGAAGTGCATCCGGGCAAAAAAAAGATTTGCCCCCTTGACTGCTAGGACCCACCAGCTACATCTTTGCACGCAAGGAAGTGCGTCCGGGAAAAAAAACGATTCGCCCCCCTGACTGCTGGGACCCACCAACTAAATCTTCGCATGCAAGGAAGTGCCTGACAGTCGGGACCCACCTGGTCGAAGCATACGTAGCATTGTCATTCTGGTCGCGAACATGTACGTACATATATACTGGTGGATGTAGAGGTGCGCATGTGTCGTAGTAGAGGCGTGTACGTGTCATAGTAGAGGCGCGCACGTAGCATGTACACGTACGTACAGCGGCCAGGGTGCAAGAAAGAAAATACGGCCACGTATGTGTACATACAGGCGGGGTCTCGAACGCCTACTCGCGCATACGTATGGCCAGAGCTCCTATACATGGCTGGGTCGGAACGGTGAAACAGTGTCATCATCGTGTTCATGGGGAGGCAACAGAATGTGTCATGTTCATGGGGAGGCAATGGAATGCGTCGTGTTCATGGGGAGGCAACGGAATGCATCATGTTCATCAGGAGGCAACGGAACGCGTGGGAGCCAACTGGCTGGGTCGGAACAGAATGCGTGGTCGTGTTCATTGGGAGGGCTTGGACGGAACACACGATTGAAGCGGGGCCTGGCGTGCCGCAAAACGGAGGAAACGGACCTCCTACATTCATAACGGGGTCTTGTTGATAGGGAGGGGTGTGGCGTACCGCAAAACGGAGGAAACGGACCTCCTACGGTCGAAACGGGGGTCCTGTTGATCGGGAGGGGTGTGGCATACCGCAAAGTAGATGAAACGGACCTCCTACGGTCGAAACAGGGGTCCTGTTGATCGGGAGGGGTGTGGCGTACTGCAAAACGGACGAAACGGACCTCCTACGGTCGAAATGGGGGTCCTGTTCATCAAGAGGGGTGTGGCGTACCGCAAAACGGGACTCCACGGGATACTGTCCATCTCCACCGTCGACCTCCTCCAGCCTCCATGGGCTACCATCGACCTCCTCCAGCCTCCACGGGCTCCTGTTCATCCAGCCTCCACCGTGCGCTACTCCACCGGCTACTGTTCAACCACCCCTCCACGGGCACCCCTCCATCGTCTACTGTTCATCCAGCCCTCCACACCACGAGGTCCTATTCAACCACCCCTCCACGGGCACCCCTCCACCATCTACTGTTCATCCAGCCCTCCACACCACGGGGTCCTGTTCATCAAGAGGCAACGCCACCGCTCACTGTTCATCCAACCCCCCCCTCCCGCAACGCTCACTGTTCATCCAATCGATCGGCTTCAGTTAGCAGCAGTAGCGAACGAATCGCTCGATCGGGTTCAGTTAACAGCCAAAATGTCACGGATGTGTCTTTTTTTTGTAGTGTGTGCTGGTGTGCTAGGAAACGGACGCGCACCAGGGCACTAGTGGCGCGCCGCGAGTGCTCCTGGGAGCGTTGTGGCTTTTATTAGGAATAACTTAGTTTCGTAAGGTGACCTCATTAGTTTTGGGACGCAAATGATAAATCCCAAATGTTCGGGAATTATTAGCGTCCTTAATTAAGTATGTAAAAGGAAAAGTTTGGAAATCTTGTGTATCCGTACGCATTTTGTAAGTACGTGCATATAGCACAAACTTAACTATATATCACACTGCACACCTATCTTTATATATGCTTCTAGACTGTCCTACTACTATTACTTATGTACGTGCAAATGCACGTTTTAACATTATGATGCGGTTTTTTGTAAAAGTAGAAAAATAACACTAGTCAAGCTTGTGAAACGATTCAATGCAAAAGAAATGCAAAAATCCTTGTTTGATTATTTACTTTTAGCTTCCTTCTCTGTGGTTATTTATCTATCGTACTTTGTACGGAGCATCTCACTGGTCGGGAAGGCATGCAAATTCCCAAACCTCTTCGTACACCCTGTATCAAATTTTTTGCCTAACAAGTTGTGATGTGCAATTGGAATTCCAACTTGAGTACTACTACTAGGAGTACCAGGGGCCAATTCTTAGGCTTCTAGATTAGTAATCCCATAACTACTACCTCCTTCCTGGTTTATTGGTCCCCATTGTAATATGTGTCAAATTTTGACCATAAATTTAACTAATGAAATGTTTATGCATGTCACCAAAAATTATATAACTTTTGTTGACATGCACTAACATTTTATCAGTTAAATCTTTGGTCAAAATTTAGCCCAAATTATAATGGTGACTAATAAACCAGGACGGAGGTAGTAGTTTAGAAGCCCAAATGAATGAGTGAGGCACCTTATGTTACTCTCCACGGTGACTAGTCTTATGGGAAAAGCTGGGGAAGAGACGACTTATTTTTTAAGCTGCCAAAAGAACTGGCCCTAGCAGTAGTAGCTAGGGATACTAGGAGTAGTAGCTAGGGATACTAGGAGTAGTAGCTAGGGATTGAGTGTGCAAGATGAACCAGACAAATTAAATGCAGAGAGATGAAATGCAAAAAAGATAGAGGGATGTGATGGTTGCTTGTACGTTTATTTTACCAGGCCACTTATTACCGGGAGTGGTGGGGTTTTGTGATATGACGGCTTTACTACCATGCCACGAGCGGGGTGAGACTCCCATGAAGCGCCACCCTCTACACTAGTACTACCTCGGTCATGGTTTATTAGTCCCCCATGTAATTTGACTGAAGATTTAACTGAAAAAATGTTAGTGCATGTCAACAAAAACTATATCATTAGATTCGTATTAGAACATAGTTTTCAATGATATAATTTTTGGTGACATGCATGAGCATTTATCATACTATATGTAATGTTAGTTAAATTTATGGGCGTACTATATATAGTAAGGTGCCCATGCGTTGCACGGAATAGTGAAATGCATTGATCGGGGAGTTGTTTATTTTGACAAAGTATGTGGGGGTCATCTCATGTATAACGAGTATCGATAGGTTTCTTCGGATATTATTTCTTCTCTAGAGCTCACAAATATCCGGGTGACTAAGTCATCTTTTGAAAACAAAAGCGTTCAACTGTTCAACCTGCATCCAAAACTTGTGAAGAAATAACACTTATTGTGCTTTGCAAGAAATGATCTTTAAGAATTAGTTTTTGAGTATCGATTTTGTTTATTTTTTCTAGACCACCATGAATGTACTCCCTCCTTCTAGGTGACTAAGTCATCTTAAGTTGTGCACCGTGACCAAGAAGGAGGGGAAAACGAGAGAACTTAATGTTTATTTGCTAATTAATAGCATTGCATGCAATGAACTAACCACTACATGTCGTGTTTGGTAGTCTTGAGTCACTGAAAACATGCATGCCCCACATCTCTTATTGGTCGATATGTCAAGAAACAAGAAACGAGGTGGGAGTTAATGCACCGCACCTACGTGTTTTGGGATTATTTAGTTTTCGTAAGGTGACTTAGAGTGAGTACAATAAGGTACAGTCAGCAGGTTGTAAGAAGTAAAGTAATTTTTCTAATGCTTAGTTGGAGGAGAGAGGATAGGAGAGAGAATGTAAGCGAGCTCTCATGCAAGAGCCATCTGTAGCACGTGCTCCTATGCACTATGTGAGATTGGAAAGTGGGCCATGTATTAATAAAGTAGCACATACTTATAGCTAACTGTTATACATGTTGGCTATAAGTTGGCTATAGATGACATGGCACTTTCTTATAGTCAACAGTTGGCTATACTAACCATGCTCTTAGGCCCTTCCCAGTGCTTCAACGTGGACAGGTGCTAAGTATGCCGCATAAGCAAAAAGATGACATGGCACAACAATTAAGGAGGAGAGAGAGCACTTTGGTGACCCCAAGAAGAACCAATGCCAAGCACGTGAACCTAGGCAAACCACTTAAATGAGAGAAGTTGGCCAATACATATAAGAGTTTAGGTGCTAAATCATTAAATAAAGTGAGCTTAGCAACAACAAGCTAAACACCTATGCATTGGGGAGTTGAGTTTCTAAGCTATTTAATGCACTTAGCACCACATCTAAGCACCTTTGCATTGGAAGAGGCCTTATATTCCTAGACGGAGGGAGTAAATCAGGATGACTTGGAAGGGGGCAGAGGAGATGTAAGAAATGGTTCATCATAAGTCTTTCAACATTACTGTAGTAACAATTCTCAATTAATCTCATAAATGGCAAGCGAGAACTCTAATGGAGCAAAAGCATACATGGAAGATTCTAGACTAAACCATAAATGGATACACTTTTATTCAAGCGTGATACTCTAATAGAGCAAGACCATGCATGGAAGGTTCTATACTATATAAATAAGAAGTCTCCACATGCTTAGACAATGGATTTCATTGAGCGAAGACTAATGATGAACAGTTGACTTGGTAATGCATATGTCCAGGTGAACCTCCTTGGAGTCCCCGTGAATCATGTTGGGGTGAAAATCATACGAGGCATCTTCCATGTCCACATTGCCGGGAACGGAGCATCTCGGCACAGTCCCGGTCAGCGTGATGGAGGCGGTGTGGGCGCCCTTGTACTTCGGAGGGGTAGGAACAGTGAGCATGCACCAGTACACCGGCCTCGTGTCAGCGTTAGCAGCGTTGCCCATGACGCACACTACAGAGACGGGGCGGCGGCCTGTGGGGGCCTTGCCGGTGCCCACTGCCAAGAGGAAGACGCTGCCATCCTCCTTCGCGACTAGCAAGCGGTGGTGATCCTCCAGGGACTCCGGTACGGCAAATGGGTAGCATGTCTCATACTTGATGTTCATTGCCGCGGGCCAGTAGTGTTTGACGGATGATGTCGTGAGGTGATGCACGAGGCTCGCTGGGAGCCCTCAAACGGTGGCATGCACTCATAGCAGTAGCAGGGCGCGTGCGCGCATCTGGAACTATGCTCCGCTAGCGAGTGCTGGTCGACGTACCTCTCACAACCGAAATTATGGTAGAAGCAGGGCACCTTGCATGCATCATCCAGGCCGTCCATGAAAAGGGAGTGGCTGTAGGGGACGTTGCGCCCGCCGAATGGAGCGCAGGAGGGAGTGGCTGTAGGGGACATTGTGCCGGTCGAATGGAGCGCAGGAGTAGCACACGAAGCAGTAGATGGTGTCCTTACTAGTACTCCCTAGTCCCTAGTCTCCCTAGATAAAAAATAGAGTTGGTGATGATGGTGTGCCTACCATCCTGCAATATAGGCCATCCGATCTATATCTGACGGATAGAAAGGAAACTATGACAATTTTGCAAAAAGATACCCACACCCCTCTCCACATTTGAAAATAAGGCCTTGCCCCGTTCATCCTTATCTCCCACAACCTCATTTCCGAGAAATTAAAAAAGGAAGTCTCTGGAACAATCTCGCATGGTGGACGCTACCGGCGCTGTCCATCCCCATGCCTCCATCCAGTCCGACCACCAGTCACCACCTTGCCCCACTCCTCCTCACCTTATCTCTCATCTTTCTCGAGATATCATTTTTTCAATGAAATTCTCGAGATACCATTTTTCCAATTAAATTCTCGAGATATCATTAGTTTTTACACATGGGATTACCCCTGCATGGGTCAATCACAATAGTGTTTTGTAAAAAAATGCATCTTGATGTTCCCTTCAATGCACGGGCATCTTGCTAGTTTGCATATAATTCCAAACACCACGTAGACACGTTCTTTGACCATTTTACAACTATGTTAGTGCTGTAACTGCGTCGCAGGCGTTAGTGGTCAGTCGGTGCAAGTTATAGACCCAGGTGTTTTAACCTTTTTTTAGTAATGATATCTGGTGATTGTTCGCCACGAGCCCAATCCTGGCAAATCCAACATAACAGTCAGATTTCCATCCGATGATGGCATGTTTTTAAGCCATAATATTTGACAAAACTGCCACCCTTACACACGTACTGTAACTGCGTCACGGGCATTTGCAACTGCCATGTCTCCCAGCGAACGTTTGCTGGGGATTGGAGTTAGCACAGATGGTGGTTCGTAGTCGTTCCGCGCTCGGGCATTGAAGTTTGTAACTATTTTACAATATACTACTCCTCCGGTGCTAGTAGTAGAGCAAAGTCCTACTCCACTATATGCAAAAAAACTAGGGCATAGTAGTAGGTACTGTAGTTTATTGTACCAATACTGTGGTCACTCAAGCAAGTTGTCTGGCATCGATATGACCCTACACTGCTGGAACGCGTCTCGTAAGTCAAGCGGCGTCCTGTTGCTACATTGTCATCATCACCTCTCCACTTCTCGCAGCACATATTTGATTCTCCATCCTCGTCCGCACATAATCGTCCAATCTGCCATCCCCGCTAGGCGCCTCCCCCCTCTTCCGAAACCCAAGCACTAACAATGGCAAAACTGAGCAACGTCTGCCGAAAGAGTGGCTGGAATTCACTCCCCACAGAGGTAATCAAGCTCATTGTTTCGCGTGTGGACAATCCCAGTACCATGCCGCTTGCCGCGTGCTCATCGGGGTTGTACCGTTTACTCAAAGCCCTGAGGCCGAAGCTTTTTAAGCCATCTCCATGCTTACTGATGTCGCCTAATCTTTAGAAACAACATGTCACGCAACATAACGATCATAGGGTGGAAAGCATCAACTCCTCGACTGCGATTTGATCCCCGTCACCCTCAACTACATTAAGGTATGTACTAGGTCGGCATGAACACGTCTTGGATGGTGCTCATCGACGGTCGTGACAGCTGGATGCTCGTGGAGGTCTACACCCGGTGATTGACCCCCTTCCTTCGATTAACACTGCACTTCTTTGGCACCGCGGCCCAGAATACTTGGAATCTTACAGTAGCCAACATGATACCAAGTTTGATTTGCTCAAGGTTGTAATATGCCAAGTGCCTACAAGATCAGCGAATTATGAAGACTTCAGGCTAATTGCATTCTTCAACCGCGGTCTCGCCTATCTGACAGGTCACTGTGGTAAGTGGATAAATCTGCACGTCCATCGCAGGATCATACATCCTCCATGGTTCTCTGATGCCATTGAACACAAGGGCTTCATTTATGCTATGGACCTTCTATGGCTAGACATATTGTTGGCCTACTCTAGTCATCTCTACAAATGGCTATTACAGCAGTATGTTACTTTCCTATGATATCATGATGGCTTGCTTATATTACTGTTAACATTTACTGGAAAAATATTCATGCTCATAACATGTTGTTCTTAAGATTGACTATAGTACGAGCCCTTTTTTTATTTGACTCCAACTTGATATGATGTTGTAGGCCGCCTGGTGTCCCTACCCTTCCTAATCCTAGAACCTTTCAAAGAAAAGCATCATGGCAGTTGCAGGTGGTTCCTGGTTCGATCAGACGATGGCGAACAATTGATGATCGTTTGCATGTACCAGACGTGTTGTTTCGCGGAATATATTCATAGTCACTGCAAGGTCTTTGTGCAGGATCCCAGCTTCTCTGGGCCTTCAGGAATTTTTGACTGGAGGCTGGTAAGTAGCCTTGGTACACGCTCTCTGTTTCTCAGACTAAATTATCTGATTAACTAGGAGATAACCGACGGCAAGGATCATGATGGCAACGCGGTTTCGTTCATTAGGGAAAACTGTGTGTACACAGCATACCATGCGTCTCTCCATGCACCATACCCTGATATGTGCCGCCACGCTCTACAGCCCAAAGTAGGAGAGAGGGTCGCAAGTATCAGACTTCGACCTGCTGGCTGGAGTTTCCCCCGTCAGGCACCGATCTGGTTCAAGCCGTCAGCCAATCTCCAAAGCATAATAAATAGTAACATCTAAGTCTAACTGAGCTAGTTAGTTATATACGTACACTTGGTGTAGTAGGATCTTTATTTAGTTTGATGCATACACTTGTTCTTTTTTGGTAGCCCTTTTGTAATGATGGCTGATGTTTGGTTTCGAAGAGAGAGCTGCGTCTTTACTCTTTTGGCTTGCTTACTGCTTCTGTTGCATGCCCAGCCCTGGTTCCTGCTGCTGTTGTTTTCAATGTACAATCAGTAGTATATTTCGTTTGTTGGTTGAATAAATGAGTCGTTAGAACAACAAACACAATGTTTTGGAAGTCGTTGCATAGTCCGATCCTTTAGTGCCATGTACGTACCGCATACTATTTTTGGTACGGAACACATTTTCCACTTATCGATAACATGCAGCCCAGTGATGAAGGCCCAATAGAGGAGCCCATAATTAACTGGAAGGGAGGCTCTCACATGAATCCGGCCTAGGTACATGCTCATGGTCCCCAAAACATAAATAAGTAAATAAATAAATAAAGCTAATTGCTCATGCACCAATTCTTTAAATTTACGATTTGAAAGGTCAAATTTTAACAAGAGGATATTATTTCCTATGAGAGCGGTATTACATTCAGTCGATATTATTCTTAGGCAAATATAGCGACTAGTCTTTTTTCTCCCACCATTTTCTTCCTGCAACCAGCGGACCCATGCAAATCGTAGTCAATGTCATAAATAGTCCGGTCCATTATTATTTTTTGATAAGAATGCCCAACCCAGCCCAACACATTGGCGTCACCACTTTATCCCAGGGCTTATGAATGTGCTCGGCTTCACACCTCAAGAAGAAAATTGTCTAGAAAACCTCAAGAAGAAAAAGGTGCTCCGCACCATTTTACAATAAGTTTTAGCTATATAAAATTAGTTCTTATAATCCAGCATAATGAGTTTTTGGGTCTGACCAGTCCAGCCGCCAAAACCAAACCTGCGCCAGCGGGAGCGCCTGTTCCCGCCTTCTACGGCTGGTTGTGCTGCCGTGCACGCATCGCCGCCCTATCGTACCATGAAATGCTGGGTAGGCCATCCCGTTACCCCCCCCCCCCGACATCCTATTCTTCTCTGAGGACGGCAGCCTACTCCGCATCAAAACCAGTGAACCCTCTTACTCCCCTATGCCTACGGCCATACTGCCACATTTTCCTTGGCTCCTGTTCATTCCCGTCTGAGGCCTCGCCGTCGTTCTCTGCCTTAGTGCGCTTGCCGTGGCGCCGCTGTCCGGCCCTGTCAACATAGTGAATCGGGAGAGGACTGTAGTTGTGAGTATGAGAGTATGGACCCACCAGTTCCACTCCTGAACACAAGCAAGCACCTCTTTTACTACTCAAATTCACCCCTCGTGTTTTTACTCTAATCCACCCTGCTCATATCTGGGACCCGCATCATTGTCAACATATAGTCAATTAACCACATAATTGCACAACTATTTTTTGAGGATTTGTTCAGAGGAGTAGGCTATAAACTGGGTTGTGCGGTCTTTGTGGCCCGTCTAACAACATGACCAGCCCAACAATTTTTTCTTTGGGAAAATAGGTAGCCCACTATTTCTTTTTGAAGAACACCAAAGCTAGGCCAATTTGTTTTCTCTGACTTACTGGGATGAAAATCTTGGACATACTTCTTCAATCTCTGATCTTCCTGCCCCAACCGCCTAAACCAGCGCCAGCGGGACTGCCTGCTCCCTCCTCTTTGACCAGTTGTGATGCGGTGCATGCTTCACCGGCCCACCCTACTCCATACACTAGCCTGGCCATCCCTCTACCCACCCGCACCTCCTATTATTCTCCGGTGACGGCAGCCTCATGCCGCAGCCGAACCAGTCAACTGTCATACTCTCCTCAACATGGGCATCCACTGTTGTGTCTTCACCAGCTCCGGGTCTTTCCATTCCTAGGCCTCACCGTCCTCCACCGCGTTGTTGCTCTAGGCGCGGCGTGCTTAACATTCAACAAACGACGGCCATCAGAATAGGGATGTACATGGAGAGGCTGACAGTAGGGACCCCCATGGTCCATGGCCGCACGCAAGCAACTTCCTCCTTATTACGCGAAAAAATGATTCCTCCCACTGACATATGGGGCGAACCGGTTCGAAGGCTGACCTGTAGTCCTACTAAGTTGACGCGTACATAGGGATTTGTCAACTTAGTCAACAAACGACTCTAGCAGTAGTGACCGTTGGATTTTAATCAAACGGTCCTGCTGCTGCTTCAATTGCTGCTCTTCTTGCACCAGCCGCCCAAACCAGCGCTGGCGAGACCGCCTGCTCCTGCCTCCAGTGGCCGGCTGTGCTGCCGCGCAGGCCTCACTGCCCCACCCTACTCCCACCGCTGGTCAGGCCATCCCTCTACTCACCCACAACCCATGTTATTCTGCGACGACGGCAGCGTCAGACCATAGCCGAACCAATCAACTCTCATACTCCTTTTTGTGTGGGCATCTACTGACGCGTCTTCCACGGCTCCGCGTCATCCCCTTCCAGGCCTTGTCGTCGTCCACCGCCTTGGTGCTCTCGGTGCGGCATGGTCAACATGGTCAAGGAACGACTTCCATCGGAAGAGGACTGTATGTGGAGAGGCTGACAACTGGGTCCACGGCCACAGCAAGGAAGTGCTTCCTTATTACGTGTAAAATAATTATTCCTCCACCTGACAGGAGGGACCCACCAGAAGGGACTCTGTATTTTGCGAAAAAAATGTTTCACCCCTGACAGCTGGGACCTACCAGCTACATTTTCGCACACAAGAAAGTGCATCCATATTACGGGAAAAAATGATTCTCCCCCTTGACCGCCGGGACCCACCATCAATAACTTCGCACGCAAGGAAGTGCCTCCATTTCCTCCTTGACAGTCGGGACCCACCTTGTCGTGGAATTGTCACGGCAGATGTCCTAGTGTGAGGACTTAGTCGTGAGGCCAACGCATCTATGTAGTAGCTTGAAGGGGTTGGTCGGAATCGAGAAACGCAAGGTTTTACCCAGGTTCGGCCCCTCACAGTGGAGTTAAAAGCCTACATCCCGCTTCATTGATATTTATGATGATGATCACGATTACAAAGGCGCTCTATTTCGAGAGCTCTTGAGTTGTCTGTCTAAACCTAACTTGTCTCACCTGTGGAACCTGTCCCTCTTGGGGAGCCCTGCCCCTCCTTATATATGTTGAATGGGCGGCTTACATGACTAGTCCTATTAGGATTAGGATTACTCTATTACAAGTGGAGTCCTAGTCTTGCTTCCTTTGTAAGGGAATATTCCTTTACGCTTTCCTCTTAAGCCGGCCTACCATAACGTAAGCTGGCCTTCCTTGAACCGCCTACTGGGCCTCCGGGTCTTGTCGCTCCTCTAACCCGCTGGCAGGGTCATCAATGAGTCACCTGGCTCGGTCGGGTCATTAGTGAGTGGAGAGATCCGGGCGGGTCATTTAGTGACTCGCCAAGTCAGGGCGGGTCACTAGTGAGTCGCCAAGTCAGGCCGGGTCATACATCCAGCCGGGTCATACCGCGGGGCATATCTCCGACATTAGCCCCCAGTTTAATTCAGATTTATCCATGTTAAACTGATCCTGCAAAATAAACACAATAACAAATTTGACAGTTTGTGCTCTGGGTTAAAAAATTCTTGTAAGCTGGCACCTGATCATTGTTAAGTCGTTGTCATTTCCTTGTTGATATCTACATGTCCATGATCTCATAGCAAATCTCCCTTAGCATATATGTTTCGACTTTTTTAATGTAACAAATCCAGATACTTCTTTTGAGAAATCCGGGTCAATAGGCTAGCTTCAGAGTCAATTTGCTGACATTGGTCTCTTGTAGAGAAATATTGTAAGAAATAATCCACTTGAATCAGCTTCCAAAGCGCCGGCTTAAAATATTGGTCTTGAAATACTCATCTGACTTTCAGCCGGCTTGTAGAACTTGACGGTTTATCATTGCGAAAATATCCGGTTTACAAATATTGATAGCACCGGGTCATAATTGTTGCCGACGCCGGGTCATAGTTATTGGTGACGCCGGGTCAATCTGGTTTATTCAAAACTAAGAATTTGAAGATTTTTCTCCCTTATATCCATATTACCTGTAGCCCCCAAGTCTTGAGCAGAAACAAAGTGATGACTTAAGACTTGTTTCAATATAAATACTGCCACTTTGAAGAAATCCATGTTGTTCATCTTAGTCACTAGTAAAGACCGAATACTCCATATATGTAGTCCCCAAGTGCCGGGTTGTCATGCTTGCAGCAACCCGGGACTTGTAATTGCCTTATGCTCATAAAAAATTCAACCAGTGTATCCCTCAAGGCCGGGTCATTATGCAATAACAAGCAAGGACTTTATAAATATGATCATATAGACTTGAACAACAACGTGTAGCCCCCAAGGGCCGGCTCAGTAAGATAATATTGAGCTGGGAATTTATATATACTTATTTGAAAAGAACATCATATGATGTAACCCCCATCATGGGGCTTGAACCCACGTCAACATGGTTAAGAGCTTTGTGCTTTACCAACTGAGCAGTGGACCCTTCAATATAATGGAATAAAACTTGTGTACCTTGAATTGTTGATAGGAGCAATTGGTAGCCCCCAAGGGCCAGCTCATTATGATGTGATGAGTTGGGTCTTCAATAAGGCCAGTAAAAATGTCTTTGCATTAGCCCCCAAGTGCCATGGTGCATGCTGGTAGTGACATGGGACTTGCATATTTGATATAATCATGATTTGAATAATGTAGCCCCCAAGTGCCGGGTCGTAAGCCTGCAACGACTCAGGACTATTCCTTCCATTGTAGAATAAATTATATCCATTGATTAAATAATATCCATTCCGCTGAAGCGACTTTGAAAACCTTAATCGTAATATTGATTACTGATAACCATAATAAAAATCCAGCCATGTTGGCTATTAAAGATTTGAATATATAACCCGGTTTGAAAAACTGGTTCCTATGATATTGAATCGTACTGCCGGTTTAGGATACCTGTGCAGTAAGGGTGATAACGCAATCTTTAGAAGACAAAAACTTCCAAATGTTTATGATTGTCATATATGGCGACTTATCATCCAAAGTCAAGCCGGGTTAATTGAAACCACATATATGCCTCAGATATGAACAAAAAGTCTCAAAACAAACCCAAAAAGACTGTTTTCAAAAAACTTAAGCAAAATAGAAAGAAGAATTTGAGGCTTCTGATTTGAATACGATCAGTAAACTGGACCAAAGGGGTTAAGCTAGGATTGGAATATGATCATGTAGCCCCCAGTGGCTTTGGCGTTGCGCCGATCAAGAGGGTACCGACAGCTATGTTCTCTTTGGTTCGAATACGACCTATGTTTGAACAGGAAGCCCCCAAATGACCTTGAGAGGTTTTTAACGACCCTAATTCGAATACGATCCAAGTCGGACCCAAAAGGGGTTAAGCTATGATTCAAATATGATCAAGAAGCCCCCTAGTGAGTTTGGCATTGCGCCGATCAAGAGGGTACCGATAGCTATGTTCTCTTTGGTTCGAATACGACCTATGTTTGAACAGGAAGCCCCCAAATGACCTGTAAATGTGGTTATGAGCCGGATCAAAGGGTAATCATAGCTTAGCTCAATAAGCCGGAAGCCCCCAAGTGATATATTTCTGAGCTGTGCTCGCCGGGTGCCTATGTTTGAGTTGTGCTATGCAACAAACTCTCTTTGGTCCCTGTAGTTTTTTCTGAAAACTCGAACTTGCGAGAGATGAATTCTTTTTTAAACAAGAATTTCAAACCAGATATTTAGAGCTTCAAAGCTTTGTGGGAGACAGGTTTACTTTGAGCCGGATTGTAAACCGAAGCATCATTGTGAGCCGAAAATTTTCTGACAACCTTTAAATTTTTACCAATATGGTGGTAGCCTCCGGGACCGGGTTATCTTCCCTCCAATGACCCTGGGTCTTGAATCTCACGATATTTGCTAAGTCATGTCATCATAGCCCCCGAGTCTTAAGACTACTTGAGGAGTTGTCTTGAGATTCTCCATTTTGACCGTGATATAAACCGGTATGAGTCATTCATAAACTCAGTGATATAATAGTCCTTTTTGCAGTAGACAACTTGTCCTGCATTAGAGAACTTGCAAGGCAGAGTAATTGTTCTTTTAAAGAAAACAATATGCAATACAAATATATACTGGATGAATATCACCTGATATGTTCGTCCAGGAATTATCCACCGTGGAGTAGATGATCACCATGGTGAAGCTGAAATTAATCACGGCTGAGTTGGCCGCGGGAGCAGAGAGATGAGCCGGCCACGGTGTTGTAAGCTGGCGCAGGAGAGTCGGCATGGTAAACCGCGCGAACGGGCGAAGTTGATTGTAGGCGCGGTAAATCGCGCGGTCAAGCAAGTCAGTCGCGTCGTGTTGATGTAGACCGGACCGCAGGAGCAGTGGTTTGCACACGTTTATACATAATATGGCATCGCTTTTATAACCTGCATGATTAAAATATACTGGCCGGAGTATTTGTTCCTCGAATAAAGTAATATGTTTATGAATGAAACAGTTTGGACAGATATCACCTGAGCGGACGACAAATGATTTGGTTCAGGCGCAGTCTAGCGTGGACACATGTACTTGAACTCCGTACATTGCAATTAGTAGTATGTATCAAGGTATTTTTGTGTTGACCCCCTTGAGAATCCTGGCAGACACTGCCACAACTGACCGGCCATTGATTTTTGTCCTCACTGGAGCCAGTTAATAATTTAGTATTGTGCCCTTCGATGAAAACTTTGTACGGCCCGCCTTGTCTGGTGATATGCTAACAGTATTGTCACCAACAATAAGCAGAATCTCCAATATATCCCTTGTCTTAATTGGTTGATGCAGACCCAACAGTGCTGTAAAATACTTTAACATGGTATTGGAAAGCTTTTGACGTCATGAGAGGAAGGCAATAATTCTGCGGCTGAACCAGTATTTATATCATGGGATCCTCCAGCAAGCGGCAGAATTTGTTCAAAACATCTTGCAATTGCACCGCTTGCATCATGGTGTAGAGCAGCTCCCGGTAGGCCAAAGCAATGGCGTTGGAAGTACCACGACCAGCCCGAGGTGTGATCCGCCCAAGACGCGGCGATTGCGTGATGCGCCATGGTCACAGAGACAAGCCTCGGTGGGTTTGCAGTGCCAGCTGGTCAGATGCGAGACACAGGGCGATCGCGCGACCGGAGCGGCAAAAGTGAGCAAGACGGCGGAGACGAACATCACCAAGCAAGGCAGCTTGGCACGCCCGCAGCTGAGTAGGCTGCTTGGTGAAAGCCACTCCCGTCAGCTCCAGAACCACAGCGGGTCAAAGAAGTGGTGGCCCAAAGTGCGGTTTTAACCGCAGCAGTAGCTTACAAGGCGGAGCGGCTCGAACCCAACGCTTCTGCAAAAGCAAGGCGCGGGCTAAACCGGAACAGAGCGGAGAGGCTCGGCGGGTCAAGCGTGCGCTGTCCAAGTGGCGCCTTAAGTTGAGGCGGGTTGTCGCGCGGTCGCTGCGACTTATGGTCAACATCGGAGGCGGTTCTCGTCCCGAGGCGAGGTGGCTCTGTGATGGCCGCGAGGGCGAGCTTGCAGTAGAGACCGGTGGAGGCGGCGGCTCAAGGCACACCAACCTAGTGGTGGAGTGAACGCGTGCGCGGGCGGGTCGCACGCTGCCGGTGAGCGGCGGCTTGTCTCGACTATACCTGAAGCAGGCGGAGACGGAGGTCTCGAAGGCAAGCGACGGCGGCCGACCGAGTCAAGGTCATCAATACAGGGGCGGGTCATGGCCCAGACCACAACAACGACAACAAACACACCGGTGGCTCTGGATGTGCAATGGCGACTTTAAGGCGGCAAGGACGGCTCAACCCGGCGGCAGAGGGGCGCTGGCGTAGCAAGGCCGGTCCTGCGGCAGAAGAGGCCCGCAACGGTGAACCCGTGGCGACATTAGCGCGGCTTAGCAGAGGGGCGTTGTAGGCGGCGACTCGAAGCCGATTCCAGGCGGCTCGGCATGGCGTAGACGATGGAGGAGCAGCGACTGCAACCCGGCCATGGGTGAGTCGGGTGTGGCACGATGAAGATCAGACGGTGGCAGGCACAGCTCGGCGACCACGCACCATGGAGACGACCCGGCGACGGTCTGTGATGGAGGCAGATGGGAACCGAGGCGGCAGTGTCCGAATCCATCTTTGGTTTTGACCTCCCGTGAGATGTGCTAATATGGTCATTAGACTTTGTATTTTTGGATAAATAGAGAGAGTAGCACTATTCCAATCCCAGAATTAGAATAACTATTTGAGTCACGGCGTGTTCTATATAGCTGCGACCACATCCTCCCGAACTCCCGGATCGCCAGGAAAAAAAAAACTCACCCACGATCTCTCCTCAACCTCCCGATTCCAGCGCGCCACCGACCCCCTATACCTGCTTCCGCCGCGCCGCCCGCACCCTGCCCGGAACCGGCACCGCCGACCCTGCCCCGCCCTCCATAACCACCACCGCCTCCGCAGATGCGCCGCCACCACGCGCCGGCCAGCTCTCCGCCAGATCGCGCAGCACGCCCTCCGCCCCAACCACCTCTGTCGCTGCCCTCCGCCGCGGCCCTCCGTCACATCCACCTCTTCCCTGTCTGCCCCAACCACCTCCTCCATGGCTGTCCTCCGCCCCAACCAACTCCCCGCCACCCGGCCCCAACCTCTCCTACGGCGCGACCTTCTGCCTGCACCAGCGCCGCCGCCCCAACCACCCCCACCTCCAACCGCTGCCATGGCCAGCCACCACTGCCAACCGCTGGATCCCGCCGCCGGGCCCGCACTGCCGTCGGCCCGTACCACCACCCGCACCGCCATGCCGCCGCAGGGACCAAACCACCAACCTCGCCACTGCCGGGCACCATCCGCACATGCGCCCTCCGGCCAACAACCGCATCCCCACCCCGTCGCACTCGCCTCCCAGTCAACCAGCATCTCCACATCCCTCCGGCTGAGCTGCAGCTGGGAGAGTTCCCAAACTGTAGCTGGAGGAGGCCTCGACCTGCAGCTTGTCGCGCGTGCCACTTCCGCCCTGCTCCCGACGAGTCACGCGTGCTGGTGCATGCGCTTGTGTGCGTGCGTGCGTGCTGGTGAGTCTTGGCATGCGTTCGTGATGTACTTGATGCTGGTGAGGGTCTATGTTCTACGCTGGTGTGATGTGCTTTCGTGGCGTGCTGGTGTGTGTTCCGTGAAAACTTGTTGTGTGTTTGATTCAAGGGAGCTCTCTTCCCACCGGCTGATTTTGATGCAAAGAAACCAGTTTTAGGAATCCAAAAAGTTGCGTGACTTTGGTTGAGATCATTCTGACCTCCACCTGTTTGTGTTTATGCCGATGAGAACTAAGTTCAGTTTTATCCCTAATCGCTACTATGATGATGCATCTCCCTGGATCATAGCTACACCTTACAAACAAGGAGGCTTTGAAAAAATCCCAGGATGTACAAACTTGAGTTAAGTTTCTTAGGCTGGCGTACCAATTTCTCTGTCAGTACACCACTTCCCGAACAGCCTCTGCTGCTACTTCTTCACCTCCGTTGTAGCTAGCTGATGGTGCTTCTTTTCAGCAGTTCAAGCTAGAAATGGAGCGTTCCATGCAGCAACATCGACCCAACGGGCATACGATGGCCGACTACGGCTGGGTTTGGCGTGCGTCTCAACGGCGTGCTGGGCGTGGTGCCGAGAGTGCTGCAATTCGAAGTGGCTGGGCATTAAATTTTAGAGATTGCTTTTTTAGTACATTCAGGGAAGTTTCTTTCTTCCTTTTTGCATTTTGTCTACGCACATACTTAGTTCAGAGTGGTTCTGACCTTGGCTCCTCTCACCTGAACACTTGCACCATTTGTAAAATATACATAAAATGAGTGTTCTAACTAGCATTCAAAAATGAATCCAGAATAAGTAGGAAGACACCACAACCTCATCCACGGGTTCCAGTAGCTCAAGCTTTTAAGAAAATACATTTGACACGAAGCTTTATTCATACAGTTGTAATAGTTTTTGAAGTAATTTTATCACTTCTGCAGCTTTGCTTTTTTTGAAATGCTTTGTTTTGCAAAAAAATTGCTTTGGCAGTAGCAAAAAGAAGTTTTCTCTGGTGGCAAGGGGCCATGCAGGCTGTTTTGTTACTTGCAAGGGACCATGGAAGGACCTATCCAGCCACTGAACCGCAACCGCTTCTGGTCCGGCCGCCATCAACACACACCACCACGGCCTACTGTTGACACGACCACGCCTCCCCAGTACCCTCTCTGTGAACCTTTTTTTATCTCTAATCGCTACTATGATGTGTTGGACTTGTTACAATTTTGAGGAGCTTGCGACTGAATCTCCTGTATATTTTTCTGTTCTTCGAAAGTGCAGAAGTCTAGGTTGTTCCCCGAGTGAGCGTGCACCCTCAACTCTGTAGTGCCTGAGAAGCCACATGGAAGCCCAATCGTGCGTGCGTTGGTGTCCCCTGAATTCGTCATGGAGGTTTTGATTAACAAAAAATGTGAAAAAGAAATGCAGGTTTGTCCCGTTCGTTTGGTCACGACAGTGCTACATTTGAGCAGCCATAGCATCATAGAAGCTCTTCAAAAAATGGACCTAATGGTGGTCCATGTGAGCAGCCATAGAAAACAATCTCTACCAGATATCTAAATTCTTCAAACATAGCACTGTGTTGTTGTATTTTTCATTTGTAGGCTACTCTGTAGAATTTGTAATAGTAGCATGGTCAGATTCAGATTATAATGTGCCATTTTGTAACACACGGTGTGCCATTTTTAGTTCAAAGTCTAGCAGAGATTTTAGTTTACGAAAAGGTTTTTGTAAATTATAGTATGAGCCATTTCCAGCTCATGTTCAGCAGAGTTTTCAGCTTCATGAAGATTTTGTAGAAAATAAACTATGAGCCATTTTAAGTTCAAGTAACATGACATGTGTAGCATTAAACCTAGTTGCCACAAAATGAAATGTGCGACATATATTCCAGTATGTGGAGAAAAAGAGAATAGTTTACTTAGTCATGCATGGAATTGCCTGAGTCATGATGGTAGAAAGTTCAAACAAAAATAATATAGTAGTTCAAAAATAAAAGAGCACTTAGAAGTGGATATTCCACAGTTTCTAAAAATAAAAAACAGGAAGTTCGAATTTTAAAAATAGAGAAGTTCAAAAATCATAAAAAGGACCTTTCATCGTTTCTAGAATTAAAAAAAAACTCTAGAAGTTCAAATTAAATTAACGGGCGGTCCAATATTTATTACAAAACTAGGATATTTCTGTTACTAAAAGAAATAATCAAGAAGTAGAAATTACAAAAAATAGAGAAGTTCTATATAAAAAAACTTTGATTTTCCTCGTTACTAAATAATAAACCAAGAAGTTCAATTTAAATAATGGAGCAGTTCAATATTTATTACAAATACTCAAATTTTCCCCGTTACTAACGTATAAACCAAGAAGATTAGTTCGAAATAACCAAAAAGTTGTATAGTGTTTATTACATTTCTAAAAAATACAAAGTGAAGTTCAACTAAAAAAGGTAGAGCGGTTCAATGCCTATAAAAAACTCAGATATTTTCAGGTAATCGAGAGAAGGCCAGGGTGATAACTGTCAGAAGTTCACGTACTACACGGTGTGCATTTTGTATGAAAAAAGAATGAAAAAGAAAAGGCTAAAAAAATTGTTGCTAGAAGTTCAAGTGCTCTGTCCGGGGGAGTTAAAAAATTCTTGCGAGAGAGGTTCACCTTGTATTTCCATGTTCGATTTTTTCCGTATAAAAATCAAATACAATTCTTTACTCAAAAATATAAAAAGGTGAAGTTCAAATTGAAATAGCAGAGAAGTTCGGAGTTTAATAAAACCTAGGATTTACCTGTTCAAAAAATAAAAACACAATGCCATTTTTGCACTTTTAAAAACAACTCATAAACGAAAAAAATGGTTGCTAGAAGTTCAAGTGCTCGGCGAGGAAAAGTTCAAAATTTTTTGTGAGAGAGGTTCACCATGTATTTAGATGTCCAAAATACATAAAAAAATATGTTGTTTTTTGTGTTTTAAAATAATTCTCTCAAACCAGAGAGAAGTTCAAACCGATAACAACCGGAAGTTTACGTACTACATGGTGTGTATTTCATATAAGAGAAATACAATAAAGTGAAATAGTGTGAAGTTCAAACAGACATGCCCCAGAAGTTCAACTACTTCACGCAGTGCAAAAAACGGCACGTAAAAAACAGAGTGAAGTTCAAACAGACATGTCTCAGAAGTTCAACTAATTCACGCAGTGCATTTCCGTTCGCGATGAACGCGGAAATCATGATCTCGCCATTTTCTAATTTACTTCAAAACGGCAGGAATATCATTTGTGTAAGTTCAAGTCCTTGGTAGGAAAAAGTTAAAAAAATTATTGTGAGAGAGGTTTGTACAAAAGGAATATCATTTGTGTAACACTAACAAAATGGATGAGAAAATTACAAACAAAAATACGTCATACAAGTTCAACGTGAAAACAGCAGGAAGTTCAACTACTACGCTGAATGAATTTCAGATGAAAAACTTTTAAAATCGTTGCGAGTATGAAAAAATGATCAACACGCGAAAGTTGCATGTTTACAACAGCTTTTCATCAGTATATTAATTGCTTAATTCCTGTGAGTGGATGGAGAGCTAGGAGCAGTGGATGGAGAGCTGCGAGAAAAAAAATCACGTGAAAAAACAGAGTGAAGTTCAGGTACACGCTCCGAGAAGTTCAGGTTCTTCACGTGGTGCATTTTCGAATAATCTGTTTCACGATAAAGGCAGAACGCATGATCCTGCCATTTTCGAAATTACTTGAAAACGGCTAGGAATCAGAGAAAACCATCAACACGAAAAAGTTTCGCATTTTTCGTAGCTTTTCAGCGGTATATTATTTGCCCCATTCCGATAAAGTTTGTAGAAATTACGGCGAAAATACGTTTTTTTTCCATTTTCGAAACTGACTTAAAACCGTAAAGAATTGGGAGAAACAATACATAGCAAAAAGTTTTGCATTTGTTCATGCTTTCCAACTCCATATCATTTGCTGCATTCAAACGCACGGTTAAAAAATTAGCTCGAAAATACGAACTCGGTAGGACTTGGACCATTTTCTAAATTACTCTTAAACCATTCGAAATTAGAAAAAAACTTTCAAGATGAAAAAGTAGCGCATTTTCATAAGCTTTCCAACGCCGTATCATATGCCTCCATTGGATTAGCCGTTTAGAAATGACATCGAAAAAATGAACTCAGTTGTTCAGTTTACGAAATTTTACGTTTTTTCAAATTACTCTTTAACCATAGGGAATTAGAGAAAACTTTCAACATGTGGAAGGAGCGGTTTTGCAGCAGCTTTGCAACGCCATATTATATGCCTCATTCTGATAAACGGTTTAGAAATGCGATCGAAAATACGATTCACGTTTTTTGTGCGAAGAAAAAACAGTTTTCAAAACTGCTCTTAAACCGCTTATATTTTGCCAAAAATTTAAGTTGGGTCATGATATTGGTGTCCATAGCTTTCCAACGGTATATCGCAAGCCCCATTTGGGCAATGTTGGCGGAAGTTCAACCTAGTTCACAGGGAAGTTCAACGTACTACTAGCGGGGCAGGTCAGGTTGTGATCAGAATAGTGTTTATGTATATATATATAGCACTGATAGTCCTCCCGTCAGATATGCTGCTACATTCCCGTGAGATGCATATAAAGGCGACTTAGCAAAAGGTGTAGCAGGGCCAGGTCAACCCGAAAGCGGCTGTAACAGCGCCTCGACGTGACGGCCCGTGCGGGAGCGAGTCACAAGCAGACAGGCGGGCAACTTGCGGTACGAGAGACCCGGCGACGGAAACTCACGCAGAAGCGGAGGGGCGTCGGCTGCGACGACGGCACCAGCGGGTCGACAGATGTTGGCTGATGTTTAAATGCTGATTGAGACGCCTATTAATGTTTGTAGCTCCTGGCGACCACGGGTGTGGATGCAGTAACTTGCATAACGCAGCGTGGTGGTACTTTGAAGTAATACTTTCCCTTCGGATCCCACGTGGAGTATTTGATGTTTGCCGGTTCCTCAACGGCTTAACTGATTCGACTACTGTCAAGATACCATATTATTTAGCTTGATGGAAGTTGAATTGCTAGGTTCCTGGTCGCTTTTGCGTGTGACTGCTGCTGCCCTCTTTTTTCTTTTTACTCTGATCTAGTAGTATTCCTGGTGTAGCCGTTGTACGGAGAACAAAAAACTGAACTAGCAGACTACTTTCACGTGGAAGCAGTACTAGTTTTCAAATCGGCCTTCAATTTTACACTACTGGTTGGTACTAGTATATATGGCAATCAATCAAATCACTTTGGAATTGCTTCAGCGGTCACTGACGGCTTGGTTTGATCTGGGCCCCCAGCAGTAACTCGGCGGCTTGAAGTAGCAGTACAGGAAACAGCAGCTTCAGAGTCCATGTCGGAAACAGAGCCCTTGGACGACTCAAAGGGGATGCAGCGACTCATGGCACCAAGGCGGATTTGAAGACGAGGTGAGAATATCCACGGAGACGGCGCTCGAGACTGTGGTTGAGGTGCCAAAAAGCGAGGAACGTGCCCATAAGGCAGCTGTCGGTGGCGACGGGCTTTTCCCATGGAGAGCCGATGGCGGCTCATAGTAAAAGTGATTCACGACAGAAACTACTAGTAGCAGCTTGGAACACCTTGGCCATCTTGCTGACCGACCGGATGAACACCATAATTTGTTTTTTTGATCTTGATAAAAGCTGATGTAGATCCTTCCAAAACTGATTTTTCTTCATCCGAAAAAACTGCGAACCTCTCGAAACCTTAGCTAAGATCCCTCCAAGAACTCAACACCACCGTGCGCAGGCCCCACGGTGGGTGCCAACTGTGGTGGAATTGTCACGGCAGATGTCCTAGTGTGAGGACTTAGTCGTGAGGCCAACACATCTATGTAGTAGCTTGAAGGGGTTGGTCGGAATCAAGAGATGCAAGGTTTTACCCAAGTTCGGCCCCTCACGGTGGAGTTAAAAGCCTACATCCTGCTTCATTGATATTGATGATGATGATCATGATTACAAAGGCGCTCTATTTCGAGAGCTCTTGAGTTGTCTGTCTAAACCTAACTTGTCTCACCTGTGGAACCTGTCCCTCTTGGGAAGCCCTGCCCCTCCTTATATATGTTGAAGGGGCGGCTTACATGACTAGTCCTATTAGGATTAGGATTACTCTATTACAAGTGGAGTCCTAGTCTTGCTTCCTTTATAAGGGAATATTCCTTTATGCTTTCCTCTTAAGCCGGCCTACCATAACGTAAGCCGGCCTTCCTTGAACCGCCTACTGGGCCTCTGGGTCTTGTCGCTCCTCTAACCCGGTGGCCGGGTCATCATTGAGTCACCTGGCTCGGTCGGGTCATCAGTGAGTGGAGAGATCCGGGCGGGTCATTTAGTGACTCGCCAAGTCAAGGCGGGTTACCAGTGAGTCGCCAAGTCCGGCCGGGTCATACATCCAGCCGGGTCATACCGTGGGGTATATCTCCGACACACTTGGTCGAAGCGTACGTAGTATTGTCATTCTGGTCGCGAACGTGTATGTACATACTGGTCGATTGGTTTCTCTGCAACGATGTGAGGAAATATGGCCTAGAGGCAATAATAAAGTTGTTATTTATATTTCCTTATATCATGATAAATGTTCATTATTCATGCTAGAATTGTATTAACCGTAAACTTAGTACATGTGTGAATACATAGACAAACAGAGTGTCACTAGTTTGCCTCTACTTGACTAGCTCGTTGAATCAATGATGGTTATGTTTCCTAACCATAGACATGAGTTGTCATTTGATTAATGGGATCACATCATTAGAAATGATGTGATTGACTTGACCCATCCGTTAGCTTAGCACGATGATCGATTAGTTTGTTGCTATTGCTTTCTCCATAACTATACATGTTCCTATGACTATGAGATCATGCAACTCCCGAATACCGGAGGAACACTTTGTGTGCTACCAAACTTCACAACGTAACTGGGTGATTATAAAGGTGCTCTACAGGTGTCTCCGATGGTGTTTGTTGAGTTGGCATGGATCAATATTAGGATTTGTCACTCCGATTGTCGGAGAGGTATCTTTGGGCCCTCTCGATAATGTACATCACTATAAGCCTTGCAAGCAATGTAGCTAATGAGTTAGTTACGGGATGTAGCATTACAGAACGAGTAAAGAGACTTGCCGGTAACGAGATTGAACTAGGTATTGAGATACCGACGATCGCATCTCGGGCAAGTAACATACCGATGACAAAGGGAACAATGTATATCGTTATTCGGTTTGACCGATAAAGATCTTCATAGAATATGTAGGAACCAATATGAGCATCCAGGTTCTGCTATTGGTTATTGACCGGAGATGAGTGTCGGTCATGTCTACATAGTTCGAACCCGTAGGGTCCGCACGCTTAATGTTCTGTGATGATTTGTATTATGAGTTATGTGATTTGATGACCGAAGTTTGTTCGGAGTCCCGGATGAGATCAGGGACATGATGACGAGTCTCGAAATGGTCGAGACATAAAGATCTATATATTGGAAGGCTATATTCGGACATCGGAAAGGTTCCGAGTGATTCGGGTATTTTTTGGAGTACCGAAGAGTTAGGGGAATTCACCGGGAGAAGTATTGGGCCTTATTGGGCCATACGGGAATAGTGGAGGCAGGCCAAAGGGAAGGAGGCACGCGCCCCCATGGGTCCGAATTGGACTAGGGGAAAGGGGGCGACGCCCCTCTTGCCCTTTCCTACTCCCTCTCTCTTTCCTTCTTTCTTCTCTCCTACTCCGGAAAGGAAAAGGGGAATCCTACTAGGACTTGAGAGTCCTAGTAGGACTCCCCACACTTGGCGCGCCCCCTCTAGGGCCGGCCTCCTCCTCCTCCCTCCTTTATATACGTGGCCAGAGGGCATCCCATAAACACACAAGTTGATCATTGATCCCCTAGCCGTGTCCGGTGCCCCCCTCCACCATAATCCACCTCGGTCATATCATCGTAGTGCTTAGGTGAAGCCCTACGACGGTAGCATCATCATCACTGTCATCACGCCGTCGTGCCGATGAAGCTCTCCCTCGACACTGGATCGAGAGTTCGTGGGACGTCACAAAGCCGAACGTGTGCAGATCACGGAGGTGTCGTACTTACGGTACTAGGACCGGTCGATCGTGAAGACGTACGACTACATCAACCGTGTTTTCATAAATCTTCCGCTTACGGTCTATGAGGGTATGTGGACAACACTCTCCCCTCTTGTTGCTAAGCATCACCATGATCTTGCATGTGCGTAGGATTTTTTGTCGAAATTACTGCGTTCCCCAAGACGATGAACCGTGGCCGAGCAAGCAGCGACACGTGTAGTAGTAGAGCCCCCGACGTAGCACTTCAGGCAGTCCAGTCAACACTGTGTACACGTACATACATCCAGATGGCAAAAAATATGGCCACGTACGTACATACGGGCGGGGTCTCGAATGCGTACTCTCGCATACGTACGGCTAGGGCTCGTGTACATGGAGATGCAACGGACGACAGCAACGACGTCCTGTTCATCAGAAGCCAACCGCCTGGGTCGGAATGGAGAAACTACATCGTGTTCATGGGGAGGCAACGGAATGCGTCGTCTTCATCAGGAGGCAACGAAATACGTTGTATTCATCAGGAGCCAACCGGCTTGGATGGAACAGCTGAAACGAGGTCTGGCGTAGCACAGAACAAAGGAAATGGGCCTTCTGTTCGGCCGTGTACGATCAAAACGGGGTCCTGTTCATCGGGAAGGGTCTGGCGTCCTGCAAAACAGAGGAAACTGTAACACCCACAATGCGGCTATATCTCCCACGTGTCGGGGCACGACTTAGAGGCATAGCCGCATGGTAGGTCTTTCGCAAGAGGGGTACTCTTTACACATCCCATGTACTGAATAAGAAAGGGATAAAGAGTCGGCTTACAATCGCCACTTGACACAATACATAAATAATCCATACATCATCCAGAATACAATCAAGGTCCGACTACGGAACCAAAATAAAGAAAGACCACCCCAAATGCTAGATCCTCGACCGTCCCAACTGGGCTCCTCTACTGATCATCCGGAAAAGAAACATACTAACGTCCCGAATCCTCGTCGAACTCCCACTTGAGTTCGGTAGCGTCCCCTGCACTGGCATCATCGGTACATGCACCTGTTTGGAAGTATCTGTGAGTCACGCGGACTCAGCAATCTCACACCCGCGAGATCAAGACTATTTAAGCTTAAGGGTAGGAAAGGGTAGTGAAGTGGAGCTGCAGCAAAGCACTAAGCATATATGGTGGCATAACTTATGCAAATGAGAGCGAGAAGAGAAGCAAAGCACGATCGAGAAGCTAATAGTGATCAAGAAGTGATCCTGAAGCTACTTACGTTCAAGCATAACATGAGACCGTGTTCTCTTCCTGGACTTCGCCGAAAAGAGACCATCATGGCTACACACGCGGTTGATTCATTTTAGTTAAGATAAGTGTCAAGTTCTCTACAACCGGATATTAACAAATTCCCATCTGCCCATAACCGCGAGCACGACTTTTGAAAGTTCAAAACCCTGCAGGGGTGTCCCAACTTAGCCCATCACAAGCTCAACGAAGGATATTCCTTCTCCCAGGAAGACCCGAACAGACTCGGAATCCCGATTACAAGACATTTCGACAATGGTAAAACAAGACCAGCAAAGCCTCCCGATGTGTTGACAAATCCCGATGGGAGTCGCACGTATCTTGTTCTCAGGGCACACCGGATGGGCTAGACATCGGGTTGGCATAGACCCTTGTTTCCTAGGGGGCGCCGGACATCGCCCAGTTTGGACCAACACTCAGAGGAGCACTGGTCTGGGGGTTTAAAATAAAGATGACCCTTGAGTCCGCGGAACCCAAGGGAAAAGGCTTAGGTGGAAAATGGTAAAACCAAGGTTGGGCCTTGCTGGAGGAGTTTTATTCAAGGCGAACTGTCAAGGGGTTCCCATAACACCCAACCGCGTAAGGAACGCAAAATCAAGGAACATAACACCGGTATGACGAAAACTAGGGCGGAAAGAGTGGAACCAAACACCAGGCATAAGGCCGAGCCTTCCATCCTTTACCAAGTATATAGATGCATTAAAGTAAATAAGAGATAATAATGATATCCCAGCAATAATCCATGTTCCAAGATGGAACAAACTTCATCTTCACCTGCAACTAGCAACGCTATAAGAGGGGCTAAGCAAAAGCGGTAACATAGCCAAACAACGGTTTGCTAGGAAAGGTGGGTTAGAGGCTTGACATGGCAATATGGGAGGCATGACCTATAAAGTGGTAGGTATCGCAGCATAGCAATAGAGCGAACAACTAGCAAGTAAAGATAGAAGTGATTTCGAGGGTATGGTCATCTTGCCTGCAAAGTTCTCAGAGTTGACGAAAACTTGATCCTTGTTAGCGTACTCAACAGGTTCCTCGATCACGTACTCGTCTCCCGGCTCTACCCAAAGCAAGAACACAAGCAAAGGACCAACAATCAATCACGGTGCAATGCACAAGCAACATGATGCAAAACATGGCATGATATGCGAGATGTGATATGCAATGCATATGCGTGCCCCGGAATGAAAAGATTGATCTAGCCATCAACTTGGCAAACCAAGTGTGCTGCTGGAAAGATGAGAGGATTTCGGTCGAAATCGATATAAAGATCACCGGAATCGGGTGCACGGTTTGCAAATGGCAAGCAAAACAAGAATGGCACAATTCTGCGATTAACAGCACGATGCCATCTAGAATGCAACAAGAAACTAAGCTACTGCACTCCAACATAGCAACAAAGCATATGACAGTGATATACTCAAGATGCTTTACAAAACATGAACACTGAACTACGGCTAAATCACATTAGAACAGGTTCAAACAAGCATGGAAAAAATGCAAAAGATATCAGCATCACAGACTTAGTGAAAATACTAACATGCCGGAAATAACATCAGGAAGCCATGTTTAGAGCAAGCAAACAACATGCTACAGGAACATATCATAGCAAACAAAGGCATGGCATGAAACTAATAAATTCATAGAACAAAAGTTCATTACTGATCATGAGCCAAATAGGCACAGAAGATATGAAGGCACCCATGTAAACATAACAAGTTTTATTAACAGTTTCAGACTTAGCAGAAAACAGAGCATGGCATAAACAGAATTATGAAGGCATCTTTGTGAGATAAAATCACTCATCAAAAAGCCTTGAATGAAAAGATAAGCATACTAACAGCAAGAAGACATGTTCATGAAGCTAACCATGACAAGATCAAGTTCATAGCATGCATGGATCAACTACAACAACCATGGCAAAATTCATTAACATGTAAACAATCTGCCAGGAACATTTTATAGCAAAAGTAGAGCAAGATTAAGACATGATAGGACACTCCATAATTGCAAACAGGGGCGTGGATGGATAGATCATAACCATATGTCCAAAACATCCTTACTGAAGCAACTCAAAACAAGCATGGATCTCACTGTAGCATCAAGTTTACCTGGCATAAAAATAACAGCAGAACAAGGACTTCGCAAAATCCTAAGTCCCTGAAATCAGCAATATCACGAAGGCTACTTTGCATGCTTGTGATAGTCACCACATTGATAAAAAAAATACATGGCAAACACCCCTGTAAAGATGGCATGGCATAGATCAAAACAAATGTAGAGCTCATGCCCATATGATGCACACAACAAATGTGGCAAAATAGAAAATCCTCATACTCTGATAAGTAACAGCACCTAACAATTTATAGTACTCTTGCATCCATGATTTGGCATCAAGATGGAATCAAACAAGCATGTCACAATGGAATGAAATGAAGAGCGTCTCCCGAACATTTTGATATATCGTGCGCATGAAACGGAGCTAAGGTCATGGAGTTATGATGCAATGAACATGGCTTGAAAATGTGAGGGGGAAAAGGACTTGAGATATTTTACCCCGCGAATCTCAGATCTAGGGTTGCACGCTTCCCGATGCAAGACGGATCTCGCCGGAGTGGACTATGGGGCGGCCGGAGCGGGGAGGAGATGGCCGGAGAGGAGGGGACTTGCCGGATCCGAGAGGCGGAGCTCGCCGGAGTCGCTCACCGACGACGGGCGCGGAAGCCAAGGCAGGGTCCATGGCGTGCGGCGGGGCACCGATGAGGCAAGGCGCGGCGGGGCGGCGGAAGAGCTCGGCTCTGGCGCAGGTGGCCGGTGCGGGCGAGGCGGCGGGCGACGGCGTAGGTCCGGCGAAGGGCGGCGCGAGGAGCGGGAGGCGACATACGGGAGCGAGCGGCGGCGGCTACCGCGGGCTCGCGCGGGCCCGCAATGGGCTTGGCGGGCCGCGGCGGCGGTGGCGGAATAGGGCCATGTGTCACGCGGCCATTGGTGTGGAGTGGCGGCGCGAAGACGTCCGGCGGCGATGGGAGCGGTTGCTAGGGTTTTGGACTGCGAAATTTGGAGGGGTGCACATATTTATAGCTAGGAGGAGGAAGGAGTGTCCAAATGGAGTGTAGTTTTCGACCACGCGATCATGATCCGACGGCGGAGGACATGGAAGAGGTTTGGATGGGTTATTGGGCCGTTTTGGAGTGGTGTTGGGCTGCAACACACACGAGGCCTTTGTGGTTCCCCGGTTAACCGTTGGAGCATCAAACAGACTCCAAATGACACGAAATTTGATAGGCGGTCTACCAGTGGTGTACCAAGGCTGCTTGGCAAATCTCGGTCCATTCCGAGGATGTTTAACACCCACTCATGAAAAGAGACAAAAGGGGTACGCCGGTGCACGTAGGAGTGTCGGATTGCAAAACGGACAACGGGGAAAATGCTCGGATGCATGAGACGAACATGTATGCAAAATGAGATGCACATGATGACATGATATGAAATGCATGACATGAACAAAATGCAAAACGAAGACAAGAACCCAACCACGAAGGGAAATCTCCTAACTTAAGGCCGAAAAAGGCGAGAGTTGGAGTTACAAATATGGCAAGTTACATCCGAGGTGTTACAACACTCCACCACTACGAAAGGATCTCATCCCGAGATCTAGGACTGAAAGAACTCCGGATATTCGGAACGGAGGTGGTCCTCGCGTTCCCAGGTGGCTTCTCGGTCGGAATGGTGTGACCACTTCACTTTCAGGAATTTGATAGACTTGTTGCGAGTCTTGCACTCGGTTTCTTCAAGAATCGCAACGGGATGCTCATGATAAGACGTGTCTTCTTGGAGATCAATCTCTTCGAAGTTGATGGTGCGCTCAGGAGTCTTGAAGCACTTGCGAAGCTGTGACACGTGAAACACATCGTGCATGTTAGCGAAGTTGGACGGAAGCTCAAGTTGATAGGCAAGATCGCCTCTTTTGCCAATGATCTTGAAAGGACCCACATATCTAGGGGCAAGCTTCCCTTTGATACCGAAGCGACGAGTACCTTTCATTGGAGAGACATGGAGGTAGACATGGTCTCCGATCTCGAAAGCCAAGTCACGATGCTTGCTATCATAGTAACTTTTCTTGCGCGATTGCGCGGCTTTGAGATTTTCATGAATGACTTTGCACATTTCTTCAGCTTCTGTGATTAAGTCGTTGCCAAGAAGTTGGCGTTCACCAGTCTCTAACCAATTAAGAGGAGTACGACACTTTCTGCCATAGATAATCTCGAATGGGGCCTTGCCTGAACTCGCTTGGAAACTGTTGTTGTAGGAGAACTCGGCATATGGAAGACAATCTTCCCACTTCATACCGAAAGAAATGACACAAGCCCTGATCATATCTTCAAGGATTTGATTGGCTCGCTCGACTTGGCCACTAGTTTGAGGATGGAAGGCTGTGCTGAAGCGAATGTTGGTGCCCATGGCCTTCTGGAAGGAGTCCCAGAACTTGGAAGGGAAGATGATTCCATGATCGGAAGAGATCAATTGCAGAATGCCGTGCAAAGAGACAATCCTGGAGGTGTATAGCTCTGCCAACTGAGCTACTGTGATAGATTCTTTGATTGGAAGGAAATGAGCCACTTTAGTAAGCTTGTCAATGACAACGAGGATGGCATCATTTCCACGCTTGGACTTGGGAAATCCAGTCACGAAGTCCATCTCAATATGGTCAAACTTCCATTCTGGAATAGTAAGAGGTTGGAGGAGACCAGCTGGCCGTTGGTGTTCTGCTTTCACCCTTCTGCAGACATCACATTAATTCACGAATTGAGCAATTTCTCGCTTCATTCGAGTCGACCAATACGACTGCTTGAGGTCATGGTACATCTTCGTACTGCCAGGATGAATGGATAGAAGGGAATTGTGCGCCTCGTTCATAATGACTTTCCTTAGATCACCTTTAGGAACCACAATTCGATCCTCGAAGAATAGAGTGTCTTTGTCATCAATACGATAGCACTTGTACTTGGGTTGGCTCTTGGCAATCCCATTTTTCACCTTCCTCACCATGGCATCAAGAAGTTGCGCCTCACTAATTTGATCTTCCAAAGTAGGAGAGACTTGGAGGTTGGCAAGAAAGCCTTGAGGAACAACTTGGAGATTCAGTTTGTGGAAAGCTTCACAAAGGTCCGGTTGGAAGGGCTTGAGAATTAAGCTGTTGCAGTAAGCCTTCCTGCTCAAAGCATCTGCAATGACATTGGCCTTGCCTGGAGTATATTCAATACTCGGATTTTATTCTTGAATCATTTTGACCCAACGAGTCTGCCTGAGGTTGAGGTTGGGTTGAGTGAAGATATACTTGAGGCTCTTATGATCAGTGAAGATGTCCACTTTCCTTCCCAACAAGAGATGTCTCCATGTTAATAATGCATGGACAACTACCGCCAACTCAAGGTCATGAGTGGGGTAGTTCTTTTCGTTCGGCTTCAACTGGCGAGAGGTATAGGCCACAACTTTCTTCTCTTGCATTAACACAGCACCGAGACCTTGTAGGGAGGCATCACAGAAAACTTCAAAAGGCTTGGATTCATCCGGAGGAGTCAAAACAGGAGCTGTGACTAACTTCTCTTTGAGGGTGTTGAAAGCAACGTCACATTCAGGTGTCCAGACATACTTAACATGCTTTTGGAGGAGGTTGGAAAGAGGCTTTGCAATCTTAGAGAAATTCTCAACGAATCTTTGACAATAGCTTGCAAGCCCAAGAAAACTGCGGAGCTGCTTGACATTCTGAGGCGGTTCCCAATTCACAATTGGAGACACCTTCTCAGGATTAACAGCGATGCCTTTGGAGGAGATGATATGACCAAGGTAAAGAACTTCGTCAAGCCAGAACTCACACTTGGAAAACTTCACATAGAATTGATGCTCTCTAAGTTTGTCGAGTACCAATCTCAAATGCTTGGCATGATCCTCCTTATTCTTGGAAAAGACCAAAATATCATCGAGATACACCAAGACGAAATCATTTGTGTAAGGGTTGAAGATGAAGTTCATCATGCGAGAGAACGTTGGAGGAGCATTGGCAAGGCCAAAAGACATGAAAGTATATTCATAAGAACCATAGCTTGTTCGGAATGCTGTCTTGGGAATATCTTGTTCCCGAATGCGAATCTGATGATAACCCATGCGGAGGTCAAGCTTGGAGAATACTTGGGCACCCTTAAGTTGCTCGAAAAGCTCATTGATGTTGGGAAGTGGATACTTGTTCTTTATTGTCTTCTAGTTCAATGGATGGTAGTTGACGCAGAGTCGTTCCGTTCCATCCTTCTTCTTGACAAAAAGAACACTACAACCCCATGGAGAAGAACTCGGTCTGATCAGACCCATGCGCTCTTGTTCATCGAGTTGTTTCTTCAACTCCTTCAACTCTTCTGGTCCAAGCTTGTAAGGACGTTTGCAAACAGGTTCCGTGCCAGGCTCAAGATCGATGACGAATTCAACTGGCCGGTGAGGAGGCATTCCCGGAAGCTCTTCTGGAAAGACATCTTGATATTCACAAATGACTGGAATCTGAGAGATGGCATTCAACTCGCCCTTCCCACTAAGATAAAACAGTTGAATGGTATCCTCATGAGCGGCATAGATGATCACATCCTCAGACGAGTGTGTCAATAGAATTTGCCTGGCAGCACAATCAAGCTGAGCCTTGTGCTTAGAAAGCCAGTCCATGCCGAGAATTAGATCAATATCTGAGTCACCAAGAACAATTGGATAAGACAGAAACTTATAGGCCCATCTTGATAGAAACATTCGGAACCATAGAGCTTGCGTTCATGAATTTACCCGGAGAGACAACTGATAACTGCCTAGGCAAATCTTGGAAAGGCAACTCATGCTTAGATGCAAATGGTCTTGAAATGAAGCAATGTGATGCACCAGTATCAAAAAGGACTTTTCCAGGAATATCATTAACAGGAAGGTTACCCATGATCACTTCTGAAGAATCCTTTGCCTGAGCTGCGTTCATCATGTTGACCTTTGCTGACTTGGAATTATGCTTGACCACTGCATTGCTGGCAGATCTCACAGGAGGAGGAGGCGGAAGGCGCCTTTGGTTGAAGCATTTGTGTGCATAGTGCCCTTTCTGCTGACACTTGTTGCAAGTAACCGCTGAGAGCGGACAGTGATAAGGAGCACTTGACCTTGGAGTATGAGACTAAGCTTTGTTCTGATAGCCTAGGTTGGGTGGGTGGGAAGATCCATTGCCACCTTTACTCTTCTGCTAGTAGGGCTGACGGAACGGAGGAGGAGGAGGCAACCAAAACCTCTGTTGCTTAGCTGCCACTTGAGTTGAAGAAGAAGATTGAGCTGCGTCCCTGACTCTCTTCTTAGAAGCATCACACTTAATCTGAGCGGATTCTTCCTTTAGTGCCATGTTGTAGAAATCATCATACTTAGTCCGCTCAAGAAGAACGAGAGCTAATTGCAGATCTTCTCTCAGGCCACCTCTGAATTGATAAATCATGCTCTTTTCATCAGGGACGTCTTGTTTAGCGAAGCGAGCGAGTCTCTGAAACTGGATATTGTATTGATACACGGACATGCTGCCTTGCTTGAGATTGCGGAACTCCTCACACTTACTCTCGGCGACACTTTGTGGAATGTGATGAGCTTTGAAGTCTCGGCGGAAATCATCCCAGGTAATCACACGACCTCCTCTGGAATCTCTGTATTGTTGATACCACTCAACAGCTTGGTCCTTGAGTTGAAACGAAGCAAACTTGGCAAAGTCCTCAGGCCTGACATTGCTACACTCAAAATGTTTGCAGATATCCACGAGCCAGTCGTCGGCGTCTATGGCCTCGACATAGTTGCTGAAGGACTTCGGCTGGTTTGCGAGGAACTGATTGAAGGTAGCAAGCTGAGGCTGATTGTTGCCTTGGCCTTGATTTCCTTGGTTGTCTTGCCCTTGGTTGCGCTCTTGCAAGAGTTGCAAAAGCATTTGAGTGTTGGCGTTGGTGTCTGCCATGACAGCTTGCCATGCCTCCGGAGGTGGAGGTGGTGGCGGAGGGTTCGGATTACGATGCGTTGGAGCCATCCTGAAGAGGTTGACATCTGTTAGAATCTTGAAAGACATATATTCAAGCTGAATCAATGGATCGAAATTGCAACATATAACCTTAACATTCGAACAAGAATTAACGAATGAATTCCAAAGTAAATCATCACACTTCCATAAATTGAGAAGCCACTTAGATAGAGATAGGTGAATAAAGCAATAAGGTACAGACATGAACAAATAATTGGTAAGGATTACCCAATCACAAACCAAATATCTGCGGGAAGAAAAACTAGAGCTACATGAATTCCCACCTATGAAACTCCCAAAACTTTCTGGTTATGCAATCAGGTGTTGGGGATATAGGGGAAGTATAATATCTCACCCAAAACTAATAAATCCTACATCCAGCTATATCCATCCTTCAACACATAACCAAGAAACCTTCGGAAATCATTTACCTCAACCTTAGAAAAGCACTCATTATACGAGTTATGGCAATACTCCCGAACTCCCGCCCCAGTACTGGGTGGCGTCGAGGTTATCTCACCAACAATTGCATAAAAGAGATTTTCGATGTCGGCGAACTCAGGTATTCCAGAACTGCAATGATAGAATTGTGACGACAACACCTCGGAGCTCAACTCCCCGGGACACTACCACAACCCCTAAATGTCAGGAGGCACCAAGAACAATGTTCTCGTCACAAAACCATTGGAACAATTCCAAGCTAGCCGCGTGATCCTAATTTTTTTTGAGAAATTTGAGGAGAGAAGAGTCGAAACTCTACGTCAGGAGGCATCACCAGAGTGATGAAGGGACTGAGCAGTAAAAAGAATCCTACTCTCGGATATATATAATCCTAAGACTCAAAACATTTTTTTGTAGACTCAACAACGTCAGCGATTCGATCAAGCAGGGGGGCTCCTAAGTCGGGGAAGGCTCTGATTACCAACTTGTAACACCCACAATGCGGCTATATCTCCCACATGTCGGGGCACGACTTAGAGGCATAGCTGCATGGTAGGTCTGTCGCAAGAGGGGTAATCTTTACACATCCCATGTACTGAATAAGAAAGGGATAAAGAGTCGGCTTACAATCGCCACTTCAGACAATACATAAATAATCCATACATCATCCAGAATACAATCAAGGTCTGACTACGGAACCAAAATAAAGAAAGACCACCCCAAATGATAGATCCCTGATCATCCCAACTTGCCTCCTCTACTAATCATCCGGAAAAGAAACATAGTAACGTCCCGAATCCTCGTCGAACTCCCACTTGAGTTCGGTAGCGTCCCCTGCACTGGCATCATCGACACCTGCATCTGTTTGGAAGTATCTGTGAGTCACGGGGACTCAGCAATCTCACACCCGCGAGATCAAGATTATTTAAGCTTAAGGGTAGGAAAGGGTAGTGAAGTGGAGCTGCAGCAAAGCACTAAGCATATATGGTGGCTAACTTATGCAAAGAGCGAGAAGAGAAGCAAAGCACGATCGAGAAGCTAATAGTGATCAAGAAGTGATCCTGAAGCTACTTACGTTCAAGCATAACACGAGACCGTGTTCTCTTCCCGGACTCCGCCGAAAAGAGACCATCACGGCTACACACGCGGTTGATTCATGTTAATTAAGATAAGTGTCAAGTTCTCTACAACCAGATATTAACAAATTCCCATCTGCCCATAACCGCGAGCACGACATTCGAAAGTTCAAAACCCTGCAGGGGTGTCCCAACTTAGCCCATCACAAGCTCTCACGGTAAACGAAGGATATTCCTTCTCCCAGGAAGACCCGAACAGACTCGGAATCCCGGTTACAAGACATTTCGACAATGGTAAAACAAGACCAGCAAAGCCTCCCGATGTGTCGACAAATCCTGATAGGAGTCGCACATATCTCGTTCTCAGGGCACACCAGATGGGCCAGACGTCGGGTTGGCATAGACCCTGGTTGCCCAGGGGGCGCCGGACATCGCCCAGTTTTGACCAACACTCAGAGGAGCACTGACCCGGGGGTTTAAAATAAAGATGACCCTTGATTCCGCGGAACCCAAGGGAAAAGGCTTAGGTGGAAAATGGTAAAACCAAGGTTGGGCCTTGCTGGAGGAGTTTTATTCAAGGCGAACTGTCAAGGGGTTCCCATAACTCCCAACCGCGTAAGGAACGCAAAATCAAGGAACATAACACCGGTATGACGGAAAGTAGGGCAGCAAGGGTGGAAAAAAAAACACCATGCATAAGGCCGAGCCTTCCACCCTTTACCAAGTATATAGATGCATTAAAGTAAATACGAGATAATAATGATATCCCAGCAATAATCCATGTTCCAACATGGAACAAACTTCATCTACACCTGTAACTAGCAACGCTATAAGAGGGGCTGAGCAAAAGCGGTAACATAGCCAAACAACGGTTTGCTAGGAAAGGTGGGTTAGAGGCTTGACATGGCAATATGGGAGGCATGACATAGCAAGTGGTATGTATCACGACATAGGAATAGAGCGAACAACTAGGAAGCAAAGATAGAAGTGATTTCAAGGGTATGGTCATCTTGCCTGCAAAGTTCTCAGAGTTGACGAAAACTTGATCCTCGTTAGCGTACTCAATAGGTTCCTTGATCACGTACTTGTCTCCTGGCTCTACCCAAAGCAAGAACACAAGCAAAGGACCAACAATCAATCACGGTGCAATGCACAAGCAACATGATGCAAAACATGGCATGATATGCGAGATGTGATATGCAATGCATATGCGAGCTCCAGAAGGAAAAGATTGATCAAGGCATCAACTTGGCAAACCAAGTGTGCTGCTGGAAAGACGATAGGATTTCGGTCTAAATCGATATAAAGATCGCCGGAATTGGATGCACAGTTTGCAAATGGCAAGCAAAACAAAAATGGCACAATTCTGCGATTAACAGCATGATGCCATCTAGAATGCAACAAGAAACTAAGCTACTGCACTCCCATATAGCAACAAAGCATACGGAAGTGATCTACTCAAGATGCTTGAGAAAACATGAACAGTGAGCTATGGGTAAATCACACTAGAATAGGTTCAAACAAGCATGACAAAAATGCAAAAGATATCAGCATCACAGACTTAGTGAAAATACTAACATGCCAGAAATAACATGAGGAAGCCATGTTAAGAGCAAGCAAAAAAGATGCTACAGGAACATATCATAGCAAACAAAGGCATGGAATGAAACTAATAAATGCATAGACCAAAAGTTCATTACTGATCATGAGCCAAAAAGGCACAGAAGATATGATGGCACCCATGTAAACATAACAAGTTTTATTAACAGTTTCAGACTTAGCAGAAAACAGAGCATGGCATAAACAGAATTATGAAGGCATCTGTGCGAGCTCAAATCACTCATCAAAAAGCCTTGAACGACAAGATAAGCATACTAACAGCAAGAAGACATGTTCATGAAGCTAACCATGGGAAGATCAAGTTCATATCATTCATGGATCAACTACAACAACCATGGCAAAATTGATTACCATGTAAACAATCTGCCAGGAACATTTTATAGCAAAATTAGAGCAGGATTAAGACATGCTAGGACACTCCATAAATGCGAAGAGGGGCATGGATGGATAGAACATAACCATATGTCAAAAACATCCTTACTGAAGCAACTCAAAACAAGCATGGATGTCACTGTAGCATCAAGTTTACATGGCATAAAAATAACAGCAGAACAAGGACTTAGCAAAATCCTAAGTCCCTGAAATCAGCAATATCACGAAGGCTACTTTGCATGCTTGTGCTAGTCACCACATTGATCACAAAAATACATGGCAAACACCCCTGTAAAGATGGCATGGCATAGATCAAAACAAATGTAGAGCTCATGCCTATATGATGCACACAACAAATGTGGCAAAATGGCAAATCCTCATAATCTGATAAGTAACATCACCTAACAATTTATAGCACTCTTGCATCCACGATTTGGGCATCAAGATGGACTCAAACAAGCATGTCACAATGGAATTAAATGAAGAGAGTCTCCCAATGAACATTTTGATATATCATGCGCATGAAATGGAGCTATGCTCATGGAATTATGATGCAATGAACAGGGCCTGAAAAAGTGAGCGGAAAAAGGACTTAGAGATATTTTACCCCGCGAATCTCAGATCTAGGGTTGCACGCTTCCCAATGCACGACGGATCTGGCCGGAGTGGACTGTGCGGCGGCCGGAGCAGGGAGGAGATGGCCGGAGAGGAGGGGACTTGTCGGATCCGAGAGGCGGAGCTCGTCGGAGTCGCTCGCCGGCGACGGGCGCGGAAGCCGAGGCGGGGTCCACGGCGGGCGGCGGGGCGCCGGTGAGGCAAGGCGCAGCGGGGCGGCAAAAGAGCTCGGCTCCGGCTGTGGTGGACGGTGCGGGCGAGGCAGCGGGCGGCGGCGTAGGTCCGGCGAAGGGCGGCGCGAGGAGCGGGAGGGCGGCAGCGCGAGGAGCGGGAGGCGACGTACGGGAGCGAGCGGCGGCGGCTACCGCGGGCTCGCACGGGCCCGTGACGGGCCTAGCGGGCCGCGGTGGCGGTGGCAGAACCGGGACACATGTCACGCGACCATTGGTGTGGAGCGGCGGCGCGAAGACGTCCGGTGGGCGGCAGACATGTCCGGCGGCGAGGGGAGCGGTTGCTAGGGTTTTGGACTGCGAAATTTTGGAGGGGTGCACATATGTATTGCTAGGATGAGGTAGGAGTGTCCAAATGGAGTGTAGTTTTCGACCACGCGATCGTGATCCGACGACGGAGGACATGGAAGAGGTTTGGATGGGTTATTGAGCCGTTTTGGAGGGGTGTTGGGCTGCAACACACACGAGGCCTTTGCGGTTCCCCAGCTAACCGTTGGAGCATCAAACGGACTCGAAATGACACGAAATTTGACAGGCGGTCTACCGGTGGTGTACCAAGGCCGCTTGGCAAATCTCGGTCCATTCCGAGGACGTTTAACACCCTCTCACAAAAAGAGACAAAAGGGGTACGCCGATGCACGTAGGAGTGTCAGATTGCAAAACGGACAACGGGGAAAATGCTCGGATGCATGAGACGAACACGTATGAAAAATGAGATGCACATGATGACATGATATGAAATGCATGACATGAACAAAATGCAAAACGAAGACAAGAGCCCAACCACGAAGGGAAATCTCATAATTTAAGGCCGAAAAAGGCAAGAGTTGGAGTTACAAATATGGCAAGTTACATCTGGGGTGTTACAGAAACAGACTTGTGTTTGAGTGCCTATGGTCGAAACGGAGTCCTGTTGATTGGGAGGGTTGTGGCGTACCACAAAATGGAGGAAACGAACTTGTGTTGGAGCACCTATGGTCGAAACGGGGTCCTGTTTGTCGGGAGGGGTGTGGCGTACCGCAAAATGGGACTCCACAGGCTACTGTTCATCCATCGTCTACTCCCTTGCTCCAGGCTCCACGGGCTACTGTTCATCCACCGTCGACTTCCTCCAACCCCCACCTGCTACTATCCATCCACCGTCGACTTCCTCCAGCCTCCACCAGCTACTGTTCATCCACGGGGTCCTGTTCATCTAGCCTCCACCGACTATTGTTCAACCAGCCCTCCATGGAGTCCTATTCATCAACCCTCCACTGGCTACTATTCATGGAGCCTCCACGGGGTCCTGTTCATCCACCCTCCACCGGCCTCCTCGATCGGGGTCATGTTCATCCAGCGGCAATGGCCTACTACTACCACGGGGTCCTGTTCATCCAACCCCCACCAGGAACTATTCATCCAACCCCAACCACGTACGTCTCGACTCGTTCAACCAATCCCCACATTCACTATTCATCAAGAGGCAGCAGGTTCGACCGGCTTTAGTTAGCAGCAGCAGTGAAGGAATCCCTCGATCAGGTTCAGTTAACAGCCAAGGGATCGATCAATCGTTCGGGTTCAGTAACATAGCTAGTGCAATCGCTCGGGTTTAGTAAGCGAACGCCTCGCTCGGGTTCCGTTAGAGCCCAATGCCTCGCACACACGTGTGTACATGTATGAGAGAAACACGCGATCGCTCCATGCATTGCTCGGCCCCGACCACCCACCATAACCGGGAACTCCATGAAATTTTTCTCGCCCTCGCTTCTACCACTATCTTTTCTGTCATAGACGGCCCAAAGAATGTCATGCAGGTGCGTCTCCGGCCCGCCCAAGATGAAAAGCCAATTTTCTGTCATGATTTTTTGTCATAGAAGTAGGAGCCCACCACATCTATGATGATATCGGCTTTTGTCACAATTATCGTCATAGAAGTGTCATAAGCATGGCGGAGAAAAAAATTCGTTCGGCCCAAAATGTCATGGATGTGTCTTTTTTTGTAGTGATCACTTGCATCACACATAATTTCAAAGGGTAGGTTCCAATCAGGTGGTTGAACAATAGGTGCAAAGATTAAGGTTTTCTTAAGTATTTCAAACGCTTCTAAACAATCATCATAAAAAACAAATGGAACTTCTTTTTGCAAAATATTATTAAGAGGCCTAGAAATTCTAGAGAAGCCTTTAATAAATCTCCTATAGAAATGAGCATGACTAGGGAAAATTCTTATACCTTCGATATCTTTAGGACATGACATTTTCTCAATTACATCAACTTTAGCTTTATCAACTTCAATACCTCTTTTGGAGATTTTATGCCCCAAGACAATACCTTCATTAACCATAAAGTGAGACTTCTCCCAATTCAAGACAAGATTATTTTCTTCACATCTCTGCAAAACTCGATCAAGGTTGCTTAAGCAATCATCAAAAGAAGTTCCATAAACAGAAAAATCATCCATGAAAACCTCAACAATATTTTCATAAAAGTCAGAGAATATAGCAGCCATACATCTTTGAAAGGTAGCAGGTGCATTGTATAAACCAAAATGCATACATCTATAAGCAAAAGTACCAAAAGGGCATGTAAAAGTAGTTTTTTCTTGATCCTCTTGTGACACGGGTACTTGGGAAAAAGCAGAGTATCCATCTAGAAAACAGGAATGTGTATATTTTGATAGTCTTTCTAGCATTTGATCTATGAAAGGTAAAGGATAATGATCTTTCCTAGTAGCTTTGTTTAATTTTCTAAATCAATTACCATTCTATAACCTGTGATAATTCTTTGTGGAATAAGCTCATTTTTGTCATTAGGAACAACAGTAATACCTTCCTTCTTAGGGACACAATGAACAGGACTAACCCATCTACTATCAGCTATGGGATAGATTATACCTGCTTCCAGAAGCTTTAATATTTCATTTCTTACCACTTATTTCATCTTACGATTTAACCATCACTGGTGATCAACAAATGGTTTAGCATCAGGTTCCATATTAATTTTATGTTGACATAGAGTTGGACTAATGCCCTTAAGATCATCGAGAGTATATCCAATAGTGGCACGATGCTTCCTCAGATTTTTCAATAATCTCTTTTCTTCATGCTCTGAAAGGTTAGCACTAATAATAACATGATATATCTTCTTTTCATCGAGATAAGCATATTTCAGAGTATTAGGTAATTGTTTAAGCTCAAACACAGGATCTCTCTTGGGTGGTAGAGGATCTCCAAGAGTCTCAACATGCAAATTGTGCTTCAAAACATGCATTTGTTTAAAGTACATCTCATCTATTTCATTTCTTTCATTCATATGCATACCATTTTCATGGTATAGCAAATATTGTTCTAAAGGATTAGTAGGAAGAACGACAATAGAAGCGAGACCAATTATTTCATCTTTACTAGGTAATTCTTTATCACGAGGTTGTCTACAAAATTTGGAGAAATTAAATTCATGAGACACATCACCAAAATTTACACTAACAGTTTCCGTGGTGTAATCAATTTTAGCATTAACCATGTTCAAGAAAGGTCTACCAAATATAATGGGACAAAAATCATCTTATCCGGAACAAAGAACTAGAGAATCAGTAGGGTATTTTATTTTCCCACACAAGACTTCAACATCTCTAACAATCCCAAGTGGTGTGATAGTGTCTCTATTAGCAAGCTTGAGTATTCTATAGTCTCACCTAAATAGCTTGGCGTAATCATGGTCATAGCTGTTTCCTGTGTGAAATTGTTATCCGCTCACAATTCCACACAACATACGAGCCGGAAGCATAAAGTGTAAAGCCTGGGGTGCCTAATGAGTGATCTCCAGTTTTAACAGAGACAACATGCATGCCAACAATAGGTTTATTTTTGTCCTTTTCATCGGGTTTGGCAATTATAGTGGCATCATCATAGAAATAAATAACATGCACATCAATATTATTGACCCAGAGATCTTTAACCATAGCAACAAGAGGTTCAACTTTAATTTGTTCGGAGGGTGTAGGTGTTCTTGTATAACTTTTGCGGACCACAGCTAAAACTTTAGCATGTTCTTTTATCCAAATAGGAAAAGGTGGTTTCTCAATGTAAGTAGTAGGAATAACTGGATCAACATTATAACTAGTAGTTTCTTCTCTAGCTTCAATGGGTTCTACTATTCTTACTTCAACGGGAAGATGATATTTAAACCACTTCTCCTTAGGGAGATCAACATGAGTAGAAAATGATTCATAGAAAGAAGCAACTATCTCAGAGTCAAGCACATATTTAGTGCTAAAATTATGAAAAGCATCGGTATCCATAAAAGTTTTAACACAATCAAACACAAGCTTTATACCCGACTCCTTACCTTCGTCAAGATCCCAATATTCAGAGTTGTGTTTAATTCTTTCCAAAAGATCCCATCTGAATTCAATAGTTTTCTTCATAAAAGAACTAGTACAAGAAGTATCGAGCATGGATTGAACATTACGAGAAAGCCGAGCATAAAAATTCTGAATAATAATTTCTCTTAAGACGTCATGATTGGGGCATGAACATAACATTTACTTAAGCCTCCCCCAAATCTTGACTGATACTTTCTCCTTCATGAGGCCAAAAATTATATATATAATTCCAATCACAATGAACCAAATGCATAGGATAAAACTTCTGATGAAATTCCAATTCCAATTTCAATCAGTTCCAGTCCCAAGCTCCAATATCATCACATAGCCTATACCATGACAATGCTTTTCCCTTCAAAGATAAAGCCAAATCTTCCTTCTTGACTTCATCTCCGGGTAAACCTGCAAGCTTAAATAATCCACAGACTTCATCCACATAGATTAGGTGCATATCAGGATGTAGTGTTCCATCTCCCGCATAAGGATTAGCTAGCAGTTTCTCTACCATACCCGAAGTAATTTCATAATAAATATTTTTAGTAGGTGAAGTAGGTTGACGAGGAACTCTTTGTTCTTCCGATCGAGGTGAAGATACGCCAAACAAGCCCCTGAAAGGATCATTTTCCACAGTGACAAGTGATAATAAATTTCAGCATGTAATATAAATGTTCCCTTACCAAATTCCAGTCACCAAAGGCACTTCACTCCCCGGCAATGGCGCCAAAAAAGATTCTTGATGACCCAAAGTGTAGGGGATCAATCATATTCCTTTCGATAAGTAAGAGTGTCGAACCCAACAAGGAGCAGAAGGAAATGACAAGCAGTTTTAAGCAAGGTGTTTTCTACCAGCACTGAAACTATCGATAACGAGCAGTTTTGTAGCAAGGTATTTCATAACGGACAACAAGTAACAAGTGTAACAAAAGTTCAGAAAGGTGGCCCAATCCTTTTTATAGAAAAGGACAAGTCTGGACGAACTCTTTTATAAGGCAAAGTGCTCCCGAGGACACATGGGAATTGTCGTCAAGTTAGTTTTCATCATGCTCATATGATTCACGTTCTCTACTTTGATAATTTGGTATGTGGGTGGACCATTGCTTGGTTGCTATTCTTACTTGGACAGGCCTCCCACTTATTGTTAACCCATCTCACAAGAATCTGCAACTATGAAAGAAGAACTAATATAAATCTAACCATAGCACGAAACACGTGGATCCAAAGCAGCCCCTTACGATGCAACACATAAACTAGGGTTTAAGCGTGTGTCACTCTAGCAACCCATCATCTACTTGCTACTTCCCAATTCCTTCCCCTAGGCCCAAATCATGGTGAAGTGTCATGTAGTCAACGTTCACATAACACCACTAGAGGAAAGACAACATACATCTCATCAAAATATCGAACGAATACCAAATTCACATGATTACTTATAACAAGACTTCGCCCATGTCCTCAGGAACAAAACTATCTACTCACAAAGCATGTTCATGTTCAAGATCCGAGGGGTAATAAATATCATTAAGGATCTGAACATATTGTCTTCCACCAAATAAACTAACTAGCATCAACAACAAGGTGTAATCAACACTACTAGCAACCCCCAGGTACTAATCTAAGGTTTTGAGGCAAGGACTGAATACAAGAGATGAACTAGGGTTTGAGAGGAGATGGTGCTGGTGAATATGTTGATGAATATTGACCCTCCCACGATGAAAAGATTGTTGGTAATGACGATGCCTTCGATTTCCCCCTCCTGGAGGGAAGTTTCTCTAGCAGAGTAGCTCCTACGGAGCCCTAGATTGCTTCTGCCCAACTTCCGCCTCGAGACGGCGGCACTTCGTCCTGAAAGCCTCCTTATGATTTTTCATAGGTCAAAACCCTTCATATAGAAGAAGATGAACACTTGGGGCTGGCCAAGGGGCTCATAAGCTCGGGAGGCGCGCCCTGGGGGCAGGGCGCACCCCCAGGCTTGTGGCAACATGGTGGGTCCCCTTCTATTCTTTCTTCACCCAATATTTTTTATATATTCCAAAACAATTCTCCGTAAAGTTTTAAGACATTTGGATTTGTGCATAATAGGTATCTCAGATTTGCTCCTTATCGGTCCAGAATTCCAGTTGCCGATATTCTCCCTCTTCATATAAATCTGGTAAAATAAGAGAGAAAGGGCATAAGAATTGTACCATAAAGTGAAATAATAGTCCATAATGCAATAAATATCAACATAAAATGGACGTATCACTCACCTTGGGTTTTGTAAAGAATCGCAAAGCAAAGGTAAGAGCACATGATAACCATAGGTTCACATGAATGTCATTCGTGTACTCATAGTGATCGATATGGACATCCACGGTTCCACTATCGGTCATTGAACAAAGGGGTTTTGCTGATGTCTATGTTTTATCGAACCTACAGGATCACAAGCTTAAGGTAATCATGATCTGATAAGTATTAGTAGGACGGGAGTAACAAGAATATATTTGTGAAAATATTTCATTAATATTCGAAATAGTTTCGAGATGAACCGGAAGCGTTTCAAGGTCACCGAAGCGGTTTCAAAGTTTATCGGGTAATACCGGGTATTACCAATAAATTATATATAGGCGGAAATAGTTTCGATGATGATAAATTAATATTAAAAGGATCTAAATATGATTAGGAGGCTTTATATTTAAATATCAATGGGCCTAAAAATGCCAAGTAGTGGAAAGCTACTTGGGCCACTTGGGCCCAATAAGGAAGCGCCCCCTTCCACTTGGGGAAGGAAGGGTGGGAGGCCGAATTGGAGGGAGTTTCCCCCTCCTTGGCTGGCTAAGGGGGAAGGGAAACCTTCCCCCTCTTGGCGCCCCCTCCCCTCTCCTCCAACCTATATATACTAGAGGATTTTTGTCTTTGGAGACACAAGTTTTGGAGCCTCCTCTAGTTCTCTACTTCTAGTTCTAGTTGGTCCTTGTTGATCAATTACATCTTGAACTAGATTCTCCAATCCTCATAATTAGAAGCCAATTGTGGTTCTAATCTCCCCCTCTAATTCTCCGGTGATGATTAACTCTGGACGACAAAGCGCTACCGGATCGTGAAGACCGTACGCTTGCAACTCGTAGAGAGGCCGTGCTTTCGGCCTTCTGTTCGAGGGACTGTTCGTGGGATCGTTCATCTACGATTCGAGGGACTCCAAGTACGATCTACACCGAATCGTCTTCTTCCATTGCAACTCAGAGTCAGTAACGATCGAATCCAAACCATTAATGCATCTTCATACTATTCTTGGGTGATCGTGGGGCGATTTTGTTCTACTAAGTTCCCCAACACGACTTTGACTAGGTTGCAGCCGGTTGCCGAGGTCACAGACTGAACTAGGGGCTATTACCTGCCCAATACACACATGCTCTCTCGCGAGTGTACATTTAGGCTTTACAGGTCGGATTGCCTGGATTTCTGAACCCAACTGCCTCCAGGCACCGCAACAACGGCTAAGGGCTAGCATCGAAAAACACTCTAAGAAGTTATCTTAGAGGTAGAAATGCGAGACTGGTAACTATGCATTTCAATGTCAAGATTGAGTCAAAGTAATAAAATTCAAAAAGGAAACTTGATTTTCCCAGGAAAAGCAATATGCGACACCCGTGTCTCCCAGGTCGACCGATAGGTCCCCGCAGAGCCGGCCCAGGGGCTCTTAGAAGCTAAAAATTCCACGTCGTCATCTTGCAGGTCAACTGATGGGTCCCTGTAGAGCCATGCCGGGGCCTCTTCGAAGCAAAATTTTCCACGCTGGCATCTCGCAGGTCGACCGACGGGTCCCCACAAAGTTGTCCTGTGGGCTGATTGCTTGTATCTGCGTTGGTATTTCCCCAAAGAGGAGAGGATGATACAACACATCAAAGGTAAGTATTTACCTCAGTTATGAAACCAAGGTATCAATGCAGTAGGAGGATCCACCAAACTATGTAAGTAGTACCTTCACACAAATAAAAAAAACTTTCAACCCAACACATAACAGGGGTTGTCAATCCCTCCTCGGTATTGAGATAGATTAAATTGTATGATATCGGATAAATAAATCTAACAAAAACACAAAATAAAATAGGTAAAGAAAAAGTGCAACAAGGTATTTTTGGAATTTTGGATAATAGATCTGAAAACAATATGATGGAAAATAGACCTGGGGGCGTAGATTTCACTAGAGGCTTCTCGAGAAAATAACATACGGTGGGTAAACAAATTACTGTTGGGCAATTGATAGAAGAGCAAATAATTATGAGGATATCCAAGGCAATGATCATGTATATAGGAATCACGTCCAAGAGTAGTAGACCGAAACGATTCTGCATGTACTACTATTACTCCACACATCGACCACTATCCAGCATGCATCTAGTGTATTAAGTTCATGGAAAAACAAAGTAATCCAATAAGAAAGATGACATGATGTAGAGAAGATTTATTCATGTAGGAATAGGCCCCATCCTTTTATCCTTAATGGCAATGATACATGCGTGTCGTGTCTCCTTCTATCACTGAGAATGAGCATCGCAAGATCGAACCCATCACAAAGCACCTCTTCCCATGGCAAGAAAAATCAATCTAGTTGGCCAAACCAAACCAAAGTTTCGGGGAAGAAATACAAGGCTATAACAATCATGCATTTAAGAGTTCAACAAAGACTCAAATAATATTCATAGATACATATTATCATAAATTCACAGTTCATCGAATCCCAACAAACACATCGCAAAAAAGAGTTACATCAAATAGATCTCCAAGAACATCGAGGAGAACATTGTATTGAAGATCAAAAAGAGAGAACAAGCCATCTAGCTACTACCTACGGACCCGTAGTTCTGTGTTAAACTACTCACGCATCATCGAAGGAGCACCAATGAGGATGATGAACCCCTCTGTGATGGTTTCCCCCTCTGGCAAGGTGCCAGAAAAGGGCTCTAGATTGGATCTCGTGGTTCTGGAACTTGCGGCAGCGGAAACTCTGATTTCTTGACTCCGCTAGGGTTTCTAGAATATTTGGGTACTTATACAACTAAGAGGCGGTGGAAAAGCCTCCTTGGGCCCCACTACCCACTAGGGCGTGCCTAGGGACTCTAGTGCGCCCTGGTGCCTAGTTGTCCCCACGGGCCTCCTCCGGTGCACCTCCTTGGCCTTTTGGGTGTCTTCTGGGCAGAAAAAAACCTCCAAAAAGTTTCGCTGCATTTGGACTTCGTTTGATACAGATATTCTGTGAAGTAAAAAACAACAACTGGCACTGGCACTATGTCAGTAGGTTTTTCCCAAAAATGATATAAAGTTGCTATAAAATGAATATAAACATCCAAGATTGATAATATAACAACATGAAACAATAAAAAAAATATAGATACGTTGGAGACGTATCATGGGCTCTTGGAAGCAAAAATTTCCACGTCGGCATCTTGCAGGTTGACCGATGGGTCCCCATAGAGTTGGCCTATGGGCTTTTATAAGTAAACAAATTCCATGCTGACATCTCGCAGGTTGACCAATGGGTCCCTGTAGAGCCTTCCTGTGGACTCTTAGAAGCAAAAAAATTCCATGTTGACATCTCACAGATCGACCGATAGGTCCCCGCAGAGCCGGCCTGTGGGCTCTTAGAAGCAAAAAATTCCGCGGCGGCATCTCATAGGTTGACCGATGAGTCCCCACAGATCCAGCATGGCCTCTTAGAATTAAAAAATTCCACATTGGCATCTCGTAGGTCGACCAATGAGTCCTACAGAACCGGCTTGTATTGTACCGAGTTATAATTTTGCTCAGAAAATATCTTATCCGACATGCAGTTTGGCATCTTCCTTGCCAACCTGCACCTCAGTAAGGGGAAACCACACACGTTGATATTTAGCTGACAAAGTTTTTGAGGAGATACGATCCTAGGATCGTCTAACGCCGTCGATGCGGCTATATCTCCCACGTGTGGAAGCACGACTTAGAGGCATAACCGCATTGAAAGCAATGTCGCAAGTGAGGTAATCTTCACACAACCCATCTAATACATAAGGGAAAGAGATACATAGTTGGCTTACAATCGCCACTTCACACAATTACATGAATAAAGCATTACATCATCTAGATACAAACAAGGTCCGACTACGGAACCAAAATAAAAGTGGACTACCCCAAATGCTACACAGATCCCCGATCGTCCCGACTGGGCTCCACTACTGATCAACTAGAACGAAACAACATAAAGGACAAGATCTTCCACGAGCTCCTCCTTGAGCTTGGTTGCGTCATCTGCACGGTTCAACGACACCTGGAAGCTGGTTTTTGAAGTATCTGTGAGTCACGGGGACTCAGCAATCTCACACCCTCGCGATCAAGACTATTTAAGCTTATGGGAAAGGTAAAAGGTATGAGGTGGAGCTGCAGCAAGCGACTAGCATATATGGTGGCTAACATACGCAAATGAGAGCGAGAAGAGAAGGCAAAGCACGAACGAGAAACTATGATCAAGAAGTGATCCTAGAACAACTTACATCAAGCATAACTCCAACGCCGTGTTCACTTCCCGGACCCCGCCGAGAAGAGACCATCACGGCTACACACGTGGTTGATGTATTTTAATTAAGATCAACTTCAGGTTTTCTACAACCGGACATTAACAAATTCCCATTTGGCCATAACCGTGGGCACGACTTTCGAAAGTTCAAACCCGACAGGGGTACTTGGCGCTACTCCGGCGAGCTGAGGGCTCCGGCGGGATGGCAGGATGGTGAGGGGTCGGCACGGGAGCTCGATGGCGTCTGGATCCAGGGGCGAGAGGTCTGCGGCGCTCGAGCAGACGGGAAGGAGCGGGCGCGAGGGCTTCCTACCTGGAACGATGTGTGAATGCAGAGGCCCAGCGGCAGCGGGACATGGCGAAGACGGGGCATCTCCGGCAAGGCGAGGAAGGAGAGGATGGCCATGGCGAGTCTACGGCGGCGCTGCAGCTTCGAGGCGTCGGAGCTCCCTTTACGAGCAAACAGAGGAAGAGAGATGTGAGGGAGGGGAAAGAAGAATGGAAGGAAGGAGAAAAGACGGGCGCGAGGCACTCATCTCCGGTACGGCGGCGCTCCAAACGGCGGCGGTGGCACTCGTTCTGGGTGGAGGAGGAGCTGGGTTCAGCTGGGGGTCTCGGGCGCGAGGACAGGGTGGATCAGGAGGAGTGGCTCGTTCTGGTTGGCTGGGTGTGCAATTCGATGAGGGAATTTTTGGATCGGGGATGAACGTGAGGAGGATTTGGAATGTGGCAGCGACGATGGGACATACTACCGAAAATCTAGGGTTTTGGCTAGATTAGGTGAGATTGGGCTATAAATATAAGGGAAAGAGGGAGTTTGGATCAGCCGATTGAAATCGGACGGTTCAGAAAGAATAGGCTAGGGAGTCCAAATAAGAAAACCGTTACATTTTGTAGACGTTTGGGGATGATCCGGATCCAACGGTGACGACTGTCCGGGTCGGGTCCGGGACAACTTTTTGGACGCGCGCGCGAGGGGGGTTTGATGCACTGAGCAGAGAGGGTTTCGGGCCGTGCGATCGCATCGGACAACTCCGGAAGCGAAGAGGGGAAGGAGTATGGACTAGGTGGGCTGTGGCGAGACTGCGAGTGGGAGAAGAGAGAGAGAGAGAGAGAGGGCCCGGCATCTGTTTTTGGACACCGAAAACGTCCGACGATAGACCGACTATAATGCCGCTATAGTTTAACGGTTGGGCTATCAAACGAACTCTGAATGCGATGAAACTTGACAGGCAGTCTATCTACACTATAATAAGACCGCATGCCAATTTTCAACCCAATCCGAGAACATTTTCCGTCCACTTATAAAATACTATTTCGGACATGCTGCGGGCGTGTGCAAGTGTGTCTGGGCTTAGAACGGACACGGACGGAATGAGGAGACCGGGATGGATGCAAGTTTTGGAAACATGATGATGCAATGCGGATGATGACATGGCAAGATGCAACACGCAAGCGAAAGACAAGGCAACAACAACGAATAACTGGAAGACACCTGGCGCGTCGGCCTCGGGGCGTCACAACACTCCACTACTATGAGAGGATCTCGTCCCGAGATCTAGAATGGCACCGGAGGGACAAACGGAAGAGAAAAGAGAAGAGGTAAAACTAAGTTGCTTCTTTGACAAACGAGTGAAACCAATGAACCTTGAGAGGTTAAAAAATTTGAAAGAAGAATACAACAAGATGAACGAAGTTGAAAAAACTCCGTTAGAAAAGAGGAACGAGGAACATTACTAGAATCTTGTAGGTTGAAAGACATAAGAAAAGGGTTACAAAGGACAAGAAGTACATGGAAGCACTCCGGTTGAAACGAGATGTACATGGAACGATAAAGATCAATTACGATAATACTCCGGTCGGAAAAGGAAGGTAAAGAATATGAGCTTGGCAAAATGAAAGCACTTGGATGAGAGTCCGGTTAGAAGAGGAATGATAGCCACAACACTCCAGTTAAAACGAGATAGAGAAGGAAAAAGAATGATATAATTTGGGCAGCACTCCGACTATAAATAGAAGGAATTGAACCTGAACTTGACAAGATGAGAGGATACTTGATGAAATCCACAACACACTAACTCCGGAACTATTGAAAGAATGGCACAATGGGTAAAAAGATTTCAGACAGCACTCCGGTTGAAAAGGGAGGCAAAACTTGATAAGATGAGAGAACTTGAAAAGAGGGCACGATACTCCGGTTAAATGGACAAGCATGAAAAGAACATGATATTTGACAAAACGAGATGATGGGTGAATATAGCAACAATACAAAGCCTCCGGAATGAAATGAAAGAGTGGAATGGAATGAACGGAGGGAAAGAAGATCTTGAGATAGCGCGCTTACAACAGATGCTAGAACGGAGTTGTTGGATTATCAATAACGAAAGCATAAGCTTGATGTGGGCTAATGGAAGACATCTCAAAATTATGAGGTGACCACCTGCCACTCACGGGCAAAAGATTTGATTGAGAGCTAGAAAAGATAGAAAGCTTCTCCCAACGAGGTGATAAGAAAAACTTGGATCATAGGTAATCATCACAAAGAGCAACATTCCCAATGGAAGGCTTTAGGTGAAATCTATACCAAGATAAATTCCAATGAAGAAATTGATGGTTTGCAAAGGATGTCATGAACGAATTGAAAATGATGGGTTTAAAATATGTCATTTCGGCCAACTTTTTTGTCGGTGTGCAAAAAGAGGGGTACACCTTTTGTACCCCTATAACTGGGCACGGGCAGTCTGAGCCACGGGCGCCACCACACCAAGCAAGGCAAGGGAGGTGAGCCAGGGTAAGACCGAAGCTCAAGAGGATTAGAATGACGCCAAGGCCAAGACCACGAAGAGCAAAAGGGACGAAGCGGACTCCCCCGGCAAGATCCTTGCCGGGAGACAGTTCTAGCAGCCCTGGCAAGACCCTTGCCGCGGCGACTCGTCCCATGCCTACGGAGCGAATCACCCTTGAGTCCACTGCCCCGAAAGGGCAAGGATTCGAGAGACATCCCCGTGGCGGCATGCAGATCTTCGTGAAGACATTCAAGATCAGATACGCACTAAGGAGACGACAACCTTGGCGGGATCCCGGCCGAGGAAGACCACAAGGCCCCCGGCAAGCGCCTTGCCGGGGATGACAGCAAGTGCCTCGGCAAGACCCTTGCCGGGGCCCCGGCAAGGCCCTCGCCGAGGACACCCGCAGGGCCACCATCAGGCCCACGTCGACTAAACCTCCACCACCGCATGCATGCAGCTGCCGACCCAACCAGCTGGGCAGGCACCTGCGTGGCGGCATGTAGATCTTCGTGAAGACCCACCACTGCGCCACCTCAGCTGCCTGCCTACCTACATGGCATCGCAGGCGTCGCTGGCCAGGGCGCATGTCAACACAAGAAGGAGCGGCAACGGACGAGACATGTTTCTCCCCCGTCCCCGATAAAGCAAGGACACCTAAGCAAGACGCATTAAATGCGCCTTGTCAGGTAATGCGAGGGATAACCTCGCGTCACTGTACCCTTTCCACCTCCTGTGTGCCACTGTGGCAACCCATTTTTCTATAAAAGGAGGCCCGAGGCGACCAGCAGAAGGTTTCAGCTTTTTGGAGCTCCTCACGCCCCATAGCTAGCTCAAGAACACAGATATACAATCCACCAAAGCAGGAGTAGGGTTTTACGCATCCTTGCGGCCCGAACCTGGATAAACGAACTATGTGCTACCTATTAGATCCGCTCTTCCCACGACCCCGCGCCCCGCTAACCGTAGTAGGGATTCTTGTGATCCCATAGGTGTCGTTCCTCACCACCGACATCTTTGGCGCGCCAGGTAGGGGGCGCAGTTGTGAGAATCAACTTTAGCAGTTAGTTCGGCGCTTCTTCATCATCATGGTGCCCAAGAAGAAGACGACGGTGGCGGTTGGCCAGTCAGAAGCCGGACAGCCCGTCCCGACGCGGGCGAACAGCGGACCGGTCGCAGAGAGGACCCGGGGCGCTGCTCGCGAACACCAACACCATCCCAGCAGCCGGAGTTTGGGAGGCGGCGATGTTTGTGCGCCTGGTAACAGGACACATGTCACCAAATCCAAAGGCGGAACCAAGTCCTTCGCGGGTGGAGCGGGGCCTTCCAAGGTCATCGCCGCCCCCCCCGAAGGCGACGTGAGGGCCTCCAAGACTCCCACGCTGGCGTCAACAGCGCGCTCCTCCCAGGCAGCGCGCGACGAACGGCGTAATCACGCCGAAGATCCCGGGCGTTGCCGCGGGAAGAGCCCCGAGCGCCACTCCCGGGACATAGAAGACCTGCCCACTCGCCGAGGCACTGGTGAAAACGGCATGTGACCGCGGGGTCGTGATAGAGCTCCTTCTGACATGGTCAGAAGTCGAAGCGCGTCGCGATCCGTGCAGGTTTCGCTGCCACCGACGCCAGCAGAGGCCCTGGCGCGCACGCAGTTGCTCCTCGACTTTCCTCCCACCACGGGGAAACTCGACGAATGGAGAGCCACTATCCGAAGCCTTGTTGTGGTGGCCAACAAAGACGAACCAAGTCCGGTGGGGCCCCCGGGTCAACGCTCCGATGGAGTCGCGTGGACCAGTGGCGGAAAAGCCGGCGGCGCCGCGACCATGGTGCATTCGCCTCTTCCCCATCCGGTACCGCGGACGCCGGCTCGTCGTGACGTCGCGGGCGATGCCATCTCCATAGCATCGTCTGACCCGCGGACCCGCTGTGACCAGCGCCAAGTTCTTCGGGAACGAGCCCATGAAGACGCTCGAACCACTATCAAGCGCCGGCGCGGAGCGCGCCACCAGTCAGATAGGCGAGCAGGGCCTGCTGTGAACCACCCGGCCCCGGAGAGCCCTGGAGGCCTACCTTACGAGATAGGCTGTCCAGCTTTTACCCGTGAGCTGCGGCAGTTCCAGTGGCCCACTCACCGCACCTTCAAACCTGACGTTGGCGAAAAGTATAGCGGCAAGACTCACCCGTCTGAGTTCCTCAGCATCTACGCCATCGCGATGCAAGCCGCCGGAGCCCGCGACGATAAGGTGCTTGCGAATTACTTTCCATTGGCTCTTAAACCAACGCCATATCGTGGTTGATGCACTTGCCGGTAGACTCTATTTCCTCCTGGTCGGATTTGTGCCATGAGTTTGTGGGCGCCTTTACTAGAGGTCACCAAGCCCATGGCCAAGCAAGCGACCTGCATGTCATTCCCCAAAAGGGAGGCGAGAGTCTGCGCAAGTATATACAGAGGTTCAACCGGGTATAGTACAATATCCCTGATGTTCACCCTTCCGCCATCATCAGCGCGTTCCATCAGAACGTGCGTAACCGCAAGATGCGCGAAGAACTGGCAATGAACAAGGTGAAAGATGTGGCAGACCTTTATGTTCTTGCTGACAGATGTGCCCGAGCTGAAGAGGGAAGGAAGTACCCCGGCGAAGATGCTGACGTGGAAACCGACTCCTCAGATGAGGATATTGCCGCCCCGGCGAAGAAAGGCCGGCGCCGCAGCAGGAAGCGCAAAGGTAAAGCTGTGCTTGCCGTCGAGGGATCTGGCGACTCCGGCTCCGCCAAGAAAACCAAGGCAGATGACCCCGGCAAGGAAATTGCCGGATGTGTCGCCTGCCGGGCCTTGGCGGCTGCCGAGAAGCCAGGAAACTCCGACAAGCAATACTGCAAGATCCATCGCACCAAAGGCCATGATCTCCAGAACTGCCGATAGGTTGAGCTCCTTGCTGAGAAGCAGAGGGCTGAATATGAGAGGAGGGACAAGGAGAAAGGCCAGGACGGTGTTGAGGGGTCCGGCAAGAAGCGTGACAGCCAGGCGGGCCGTCGCGGCAAGGATAAACAGCGGGAGAGGCCCGCCCGGGGCCGTGACAAAAAACCAGAAGACGATGATCACCAAGAGGACGATGAGTCTGGTGACCAAGGATTTCAGAAAGCTACAGAGGCCATGTGCGTTGATGGCGGCGCCTCGCTACATACCTCTCACCGCCAGCTTAAACAGTGGGCGCATGAGATTACAGCGGCGGAACCGTCGTTTGATGCCCAAAGGCCGCTGAAGTGGTCCAGCACACCTATCATTTTTGACACTGAGGATCACCCTGATCGCACTACTGCAGTCGGGTGCTTGCCATTGTTGGTTTCACCAACAATACGAAACCTCAAGGTGACAAAGATGCTAGTCGATGGCGGGGCCGGTTTGAACTTAATCTCGCCTGCCGTGATCGAGAAACTGTAGATTCCTGATGAATACCTCGAAGAGACGGGCATGTTTCAGGGGGTCAACCCGGGAAGAAGTCAACCTAAGGGAAAGGTCACGTTGCCCGTGACTTTTGGGAGTGATCTGAACTACAGGACAGAAAGGATTGTGTTCGACGTTTCCAAGATCCCCTTGCCTTACAACGGGATCCTTGGCCGCCCAGCGCTGGCCAAGTTCATGGCGGCGTCACATTACACCTACAACACCCTCAAGATGCCGGGGCCTGTGACGATCATCACCGTCCCATCAGACAAGAAGGATGCGCTAATTTGTGCTGACCAACTCTACCAACAAGCAGTTGCAGCAGCCGCCACTGCTAAGGTGCTTGCTCCTGCCGCTGGAGCCCCGGGAAGGCAAAAGAAGAAGACCGGCGAGACCTCAGGCACCCACTCCGGCAAGTGCACCTCTTCGGAGTGTAGCGCTCCCATTGAGGACGTGCCAGAGAGCTCCACCGACAGAAACAAGAAGTCCAGGGTCACACCACCGGGAACCAAGAAGGTTTTTGTCAAGGAGGACGGCACGGGAGGAACTTTTACCATAAGCTCCACCCTTGACGACAAATAGGAAGACGCGCTCGTCACCTTCCTGCGGGCGAATGTCGATGTGTTTGCATGGCAAGCATCCGACATCCCCGGCGTTCCCAGGAAGGTGATTGAGCACCACCTTGCTGTCTGTCCTCATGCGCGGCCCGTCAAGCAGAAGGTTAGAAAGCAAGCTTTGGAACGACAAGAGTTCATCACAGAGGAGATCCGGAAACTGGAAGCAGCGGGTTTGGTAAGAGGAGTGCTCCATCCAACGTGGTTGGCCAATCCGGTGGTAGTGCGCAAGGCAAATGGGAAGTGGAGGTTGTGTATTGATTACACAGATATTAATAAGGCTTGTCCCAAAGACCCCTTCCCGTTGCCGCGCATCGACCAGATTGTTGACTCCACAGCTGGGTGTGATCTGTTGTCATTCCTCGATGCCTACTCCGGCTACCACCAGATCTTCATGAGAAGGGAAGATGAAGAGAAAACGGCATTCATCACCCCATGTGGTATGTATTGCTTTATACGGGTGCCTTTCGGGTTGAAGAGTGCTGGTTCAACGTTTGCAAGGGTGGTCCAGATCGGTTTTGAACCCCAGCTCCATAGAAATATGGAAGCTTATATGGATGATATAGTGGTCAAAACCAAGAACAGGGCAACCCTCATATCAGATTTACAAGAAACATTTGCAAACCTACGCAAGATCAATCTCAAGTTGAACCCTGAGAAGTGCGTCTTCGGCGTCCCATCTGGCAAGCTTCTCGGGTTCTTTGTGTCATAGTGTGGCATAGAGGCCAATCCGGACAAGATCAAAGCTATAGAGCGGGTTGAAGCGCCCAAGCGAGTCAAGGATGTGCATCGGCTTGCTGGTTGCGTTGCCGCCATGAGCAGGTTCATTTCCAAGTCCGCCGAGCGCGCCCTTCCGTTTTTCAAGATTTTGAAAAAGGCGGGCCCGATGGAGTGGACACTAGAAGCCGAAGTAGCATTGCAAGATTTGAAGAGGTACCTCTCCTCCGCGCCAATACTAGTTGCGCCTAGGCCACAGGAACCGTTGCTGCTGTACCTGGCGGCAACGAACCAGGTGGTCAGCGCCACACTAGTGGCGCAGAGAGAAATTGATGATGAGGTAATAGTAGCGACGGAGCCCGATGCCACCGATGCCGAGACGACGTAGCCGGTTGGAGTGCCGCCAAGGAGAAGATGATGCAGCACCCGGTCTACTTTGTTAGCTCCCTTCTGCAGGGGGCTAGATCAAGGTACTCCGGTGTGTAGAAACTGCTCTTCGGCCTTCTTATGGCCTCGAGGAAGCTGTGTCACTACTTCCAGGCGCACGAAATCACTGTCGTCACTCGCCTCCCTCTGCAACGGATATTGCACAATCCGGACGCAAGGGGAAGGATCGTAGAGTGGGCACTGGAACTGTCCAGCTTTGGCCTCAAGTTTGAGAGTACCTCGATGATTCAAAGCCGAGTCCTGGCGGAGTTCATTGCAGAATGGACCGCGACGCCTGACAAAGAAACCCAAGAGACTGCTCTCCCCAGCAAGGAGGCAAGTTGCGACTGGATCATGTACTTTGATGGAGCTTTCTCCTTACAGGGCGCCGGGGCTAGCGTACTACTTGTCGCGCCCACCGGAGAGCACCTCAAGTACGTGGTCCAGATGCACTTCCCCAGGGAGGTGTCAACAAACAATACGGCTGAGTACGAAGGGCTGCTTGCCGGTATTAGGATCGCAGCGGACCTCGGAATCAAGAAACTCGTCGTCAGAGGTGACTCGCAACTTGTCGTCAAGCAAGTCAACAAGGATTACCAGAGCCTGTTGATGAAGGCCTACGTCGATGAAGTGAGAAAGCTGGAAGAGCGTTTTGACGGTATACATGCAGAATACATTCCCCGAGCGGAGAATGATATCGCCGATTACCTGTCAAAACGCGCTGCCCTCAAGCTACCTGTGGAACCAGGTACCTTTGTGCTCCAGCTAACTCAGCCATCCGTTGATCCATCAACAGAGCAAAACAAAAGAAGGAAATCAGGGCCCGGCAAGTACTTTCCCACCGAGCTCCCCGGAGCCGCTGGCGAGGATGTTGCTGGAGATACTGAGCCCGCCACGGGACGGCTAGCTCCGGCAGAGCATCAAGCTCTTGCCGTCGAGACAACCGCTCCTGTAGCGGAGGAAACGCCTTTAGTCCTCGCCGTCGAGCCCCAGGCTCCAGAATGGGCACAACATACCGTCCGATTCCTCCAAACTGGGGAACTTCCTGAGGAGCAGGAAGAAGCGGAAAAAGTAGCCCGTCGATCTGCTATGTACCAGTTCGTCGATGACGTCCTGTACAGAAAGAGGTCGAACGGTGTGAAATTGAAGTGTATCCCTTAAGAGGAAGGACTGG